>NC_045597.1:167552048-168752048 GCF_009762305.2 Zalophus californianus | reverse complement strand
CAGGTCATGGTCCCAGGGTCCTGGGATCGAGCCCTGCATCAGGCTCCCTGCTCGGCGGGAGGCCTGCTTCTCCCTCTCCCACTCCCCCTGCTTGTGTTCCTTCTCTCACTGTGCCTCTGTCAAATAAATAAGTAAAATCTTAAAAAAGAAAAAGAAAAAGAATTAAGCTCCTGGCAGGAACTATGTTCCCATCTTTGAGGAAAGCTTAATAATATAAAGAAACAATAATAAATATAACAATGGTAATGCAGCTAACATTTGGGCTTAGCATACCTGTAAGCACATTACATTTTCTTGTTTAATTCTTCCAGTTTCCTCTTTATCTTACACACAAGAAAACTGAAGCTTACTATTCTAAGATTATACAGCTAGTAAATGATGGAGGCAAGATTTGATATGAGGTAGTCATACTCCAGAGCCACACTCCTAACCTTTACTCTTCACTGCCTTTCTGTTTTCTCCTGCTACATTTTGTCTCTGATATAACCCTGAGAGCTGGCATTAATTATCCTTCATTTAATCCTCTTATGTCCCTTCCAATAAGTTAAGATTAACTTCCCCACCTATTAATCAGGTTTTTCATGTCTTCTTGCATTCATTTAATAAAAATATGAGTACCTACTATTTACTAGGTACTAAGAGTATAAATACAAATAAACCCTCAAAGTACTTGCATTCTAATTTAAGACAGCTGAAATGTAAACTAATAAGTGTATTAAACTGTTATGAAATAGTCTTATAAAAGCCCAAAGGTGTGGGTACTAAGGAAGGTATATGGGTGGAACAAGGGCCTTCCCTAGTTACATCATGTTTTCTCACAACTCATGAGGAACAGTGGTAGAATAGGTGATATTTTCTTTATAAAAGTAAGTGATATTTCTTTGGAGAAATAAACTTATAAAAGTTTTGGCAGTTGGAAAATACTGGATTCCTGAAATGCTTAAATAACATATTTAATTTGTAATCTTAGTTTCATTTTATAGTTTTTGTATGATCATAGTATATAGTGTTAGGACTGAAATCTTTCCTACCTCTGTTCTGTCCCTTTGGGATAGACTCCATGTTGAAACTCATGAACCTTTTTTTTTTTAAGTGTATTTTTCCACACTTGAGTATGGATCTGAATTAAAATATATCATTTGAGGGAGAGATACTTCTTTGTTTAAAATCCAGACCTGTTCTGGGTCTGTTCTGATTTATGTGTTCATAATTAGTTTTTTTTCAGTAGCAAAACTTTCAATACACCAACAACTTTTAAAATACTTCTTTGTTTCTTAGGGAGAAGTTTAGGTGTCTCTATTAAATACTTTTGAAGATGGTTTTGTTTTTGCATCTTGAGGAAAAAACTTTAATAAATGTGAAACACATCTACTTTATTATTTAGCTCCTCTTTTGGTTGTGAGAATATAGAATATAAATATAGTGAATTGACATATCAGTCTCTATTTAAAGGAAGAGAGCTAGTCTGTAAATGTGTTTTAATCTTTGTAAAAGTATATTTTATGATTCATAATATTAGTAAACTAAGGGAATATGAAACTTGGTTTCATCAAAGGTAGCATCTGAATTATAATGGTTTTCCCTCAACTAATTAAAACATATCTTTCAGAAACCTCATTATTTCAAATGTAAAATTTGTGGGGGTGGGGTGGAATGGACTTAGACTCAGCCAGGTTTGGCTGTATGTTTTATTCAAGACCTTTGGATACGTTTGTTTTATCTGGGAATAGTACTTACTAATACTTACAATTTTGATCATCTTATCTATTATTTTGGTTTATAAACTTATTCATCATTAGAGTTTTTATTTATTTAGTGCATATAAGCAGTAATTTCCAAAATACTGCTGTCTGTATGCTTGGAGAGAGTACTTTGCCACTTCTGATAGTTGTAACATTTCAAGTTTTTGCTTATTTTTCTAAGCTTATGTGCTACTTAGAGAAAGAAAGCAATCTTAATATTAGAATCTATAAAAAATGATATTCACTAAAAGTACTTTTTTTTACTTTATTTTTCCAGATGTGCCTCTTCATTTTCACTTTGAAACACTGTTTAAAAGGACTGAAATAAAAGGAGATCTTGCTGAAAATAAATTTATAGGAGACTGTGTCATAGCTCCATCACCTGGTATGTCATTTACAAATCTTGTACTTTATATGCCTTTTACATCTTTCAGATACTGTTTTTGCTTTCTAAGGGAATAAAATTTAACAAAGGAACAAGATGTAAATCCTTAATTTTTAATACTCACTTTTTACAAATCACACATAACACACACATGTAGAAAATACACAGGAGTGATCTTAACAAGAAAGGTGATACTTATAGAATGAAAATTACGAAATATTGATAAATATAAAAAGAAATCTAAATACACATGGAGAATACAGGATTCCTAGATGATAGGATTAATAAGGATATCAATTCTTCCTATTGGTTTATATGTTTAATGCAATGTAACTTGAAGTTCTAAAAGAATTTGGTTAACGTAACAAAATAATTGTAAAGCCCATTGGGAAGAATAAATGGGAAAATACAAAACTAACTGCTGGAAGAAGTATTAAGAGAATCTATCCTAGCCACATATGGAAACATAACAAAAATCTGTAATAGTTACTAGCATAGATTTTGTGTATACATTTAGGAAAGTAAATCCATGAAGCAGACTATATAGCTTATACTTTATAAGGGAAGAATTGTAAATCAATGAGAACATGGAGAACTATTCAATAAATAGTATTGTTAGTACTGTTAGTCTTTTGGGGGAAATTTTGTTTACATACTTGTTTCATACCATGTATCAGAATAAATTCTAGTTGGTTCCAAGAATTTGAAGAATTAAAACACTAAAATTACAAAATAAAAATAGAAGAATTATAATGAAATAGTTATGAGTATTATGGGGGCGGGACATTGTGCTTGGAAACAATCACAAGAAGAAAAACATCATGTTTTGACTGTCTACAAAGTGAAAATCTTAGTATCAAAAAAGTCATACAAAGAAAAATTACTTCCAGATGAAATAATCATCTACCTCAAAAACTCAAGAATCAACTCAGTGCCTGTTAGAATTGGAGTTCTAAAAAGTAGCAGATTTTAAAATAAACTTATAAAAATCAGCAGCCTTATAAATACCAGTAATAACCAGTTAGAATATGTAAAGGAATTATACACATTGACAGTGAAAATATAAAATACCTAGGATTAATTAAACTTAGTAAGGACCTACATGAAGAAAACTTAAAAAGTTTACTAAGGAACACAAGAATATGTGCCTATAGAGAGAAATAACCCTATTCCTATCAGAAGACAATATTGTCTGAGGTGCCTGGGTGGCTCAGTCAAGTGTCCAGCTCTTGATCTCAGCTCAAGTCTTGATCTCAGGGTCATGAGTTCAAGCCCCACATTGGGCTCCACGCCCAGCATGGAGCCCACTTTAAAAAAAAAAAAAAAAAGGACAGTATTGGAACTTAAGATGTTATTTTTCCCCAGCTTAATTTTTAATGTAACTCTTAATTAGAATCATAGAGGTTTTTTTTTTTTTAAGATTTTATTTGTTAGAGAGACAGTACAAGCAGGAAGAGCGGCAGGCAGAGGGAGAAGCGATGTGGGACTCGATCCCAGGACCCTGGGATCATGACCTGAGCCAAAGGCAGATGCTTAACCGACTGAGCCACCCAGGGATCCTAGTATTCTTTTCTTTTGGAACAAAGTTATTCTCAAGTTTATCTGAGAGAATAAATGTTGAATAGCTAATAAAATTTTTAAAAAGATCAGTAAGAAGGAGGTGCCAGGTAACAAAACTGTAAAGCCATAAGCATTATTTTATTGTGTTGTTGATGGAAGTCAGATCAAGAAAGCTAAATAGCCTAGAGATGGACCCAACTGTCCATTATATGATAAAAAGGTGGTTTTTCCTATCAGTGTGGGAAGGATGGCCTCATCAATAAATAATAACAATAATTCTTATGAAGCATTCCTTACACGCCACTACTGGTTGAAGGGCTTTATATTTGTTGATTGCTTTAATCTGTACAACCCTGTAAAGTGAGTATTATGATTTTCTTCCTTGCCTGATTTTCCCAAAGTCACATTTGAGTAGTGATAGGGTCAGGATTCAAGTTCAAGCAGTCTGGCTCAGAGTCCATGTTTTAAACAACTAAGTTTCTTCTAAAATCAGTGGATTAAACAATGACTTTTTGGGGAAAAAAAAGATCTCTACCTCATACAGCACATTAATGTTCATCCATCTTAAATTTATTTTAAATACATTCCAGATGGATTAAAGAGTTAAATGTTAAAAGTGCTGTCTTAAAAGAATTAGAAAAAAAAACATGTATTTAATGATGATATTGAAAATAATAATCATAAGTAACATTTATGGAGTGCTTATGTGTAGACACTCTGCTAAATATTTACTATTTTTTTCTGATTACATTAGGACATTTAAATGTTACAATCATCAATTCTGGCAAGATGTGTGTAGTAAAAAGAGGACCCTCAAATATTTTAGAGAGCATTAAGAATACAGACCTTTTGGGAAGTACTGTGAAATTAATTACAATGCCTTTAAACTAGGTATTCTTTAAATAAGCTCATTGAGGAAAAATAACCATTTACTTGTGCAAATGTTTACTAAACTGTTAACTGTGTATTTTGACCCAGTAAATCCATTTCTGGTAACCTAGCCTAATGCTTAATATAAAACCACCTTTATTTACAAATCTATTCATTTTACCATTATTTGTGTTAATGAAAAACTGGAAACAACTTAAAAGAGTATAATTGAGATATGGTTAACACAGTGGAACATGCAACTTTTAAAAATATCTTTAAAGTTCATGTAAGGATGGAAACATCAAAGAATGTCAAGTAATAGAAAAGGACAAACATGTTTTACTTCTATGTATGGTACGATTATAACCATGTAAAAATGTTCATTCTTCTATCAACCAAATGCAATGTGTGGGTCTTTTGGGGATCATGATTTGAACAACTCAGCTGTACACATACACACAATTTTTGAGATAATGAAATTTGAACACACATGGCTGTTGAATATTAATGAACTTTGTTAGATGTAATAATGCATATGGTTACATAAACACACACACTCTTTATGTTTGTTAGAAATTCAAGCTCACATATCTGTAGATGGGATTTGCTTTAAAATAGGTTAGCAAAAAAAAGTTGGGGAGAGAGAGGAAACAAGGTTGGTCACTAGTTTGTAATCGTTGATAATGAATGATAGGTGTAGGGGAGATTATTCTTCTCTTCTTCATTTGTGTTTGTTGAAATGTTTCCACAGTAAAAAGTTTTTTAAAAAAAATGAAAGCACTAAGGACAAGGAGCTATTGTCTATGCTTAGGGAAAAAAGACTGAAGAAATACAGGAAAATATAGGGTTATGTTCAAATACTTTTTCATGATATAATTTGCCTCCTTGGAATTTATACTGAGACTAATTTAAAAAAAAAAAAATGCATGCATGAAGGTGACTGTTTTAAGAGTAACCCTAATAGGAATATCATGATGATAACAACTAGCTCTAACAGGGGATAGTTAAATGATATTATCTCTAACCAGAAGAATATTAGGTAACCATTTGAAAAAATAACAAGTGAATTAATCAAATTTGAAAAATACAGTTGTACATATATTTAAATGAAGTTACATTTGAAATGTGAATATAAAATGTATGCATTTGTTTGAAAGGAATATACAAAAATGAAATTATATGCTGTTAGATAAGTGAGATTAGGTGATTATATACAAAAATGAAATTATATGCTGTTAGATAAGTGAGATTAGGTGATTATATTATTTCTATGTTATTTATCTGAAATTTAAAGAAGATAGAGCAGTGTAATAATGTGTTAGGCACAGAAGTAATAGTAACTTATCAATAATGCTAGTAATGGGGGAATTGAGAGCTAGGAACAGAAGATATTTGAGATGAATGCTGCCATATTATTAGGCAAATCAGTGAAGTATATTCTATTGTATCCCAATCTCTCCTCCCTTATTTTCTTTCCCTACCACTCCCAACCCAAATAATTAAGCATTAATTAGATTTCATCCTATGTAACCATGTCTGAAATACTGGTCATTATTATTCGTTGTTAGTTATTTCTGTAGAATTAAATAAAACTAGAGTTCAACATTTATTGATCACTCACTCTGTACCAAGGCAGACTGAAGAGTCAAAAGTGAATCACAGGGAATCAAAGAAATTATAATGTAATAAGAGGAAGCAGACACACAAATAACTATTAAAATGATGTGGGCACAGATATGATAAAAATATTCTAAAAAGAAGAAGGAGTGTGTAACTTTGCCTAGGGGAAGGCAAGAGGAAGGGAGGGGTCAGGATAATGGGGAGAGGGCAAGAGGAACTCCAGAAAGATGGTAATGCCAAGTATGGCTTTAAATACTTAATTGGAATTTAGAGGAAGAAGAGTAAAGTGTTCCAAATCATTGTTTCTCAAACTTTTATGTGCAAACAAACTACTTGAGGGATGTTGTTAGAATGCAGTTTCTGATTCAGTAAGTCTGGAATGGGGTCTGATTCTGCATTTCTAACAAGTCCTAGGTGGTTCAAATGCTGTTGGCCCATATTGATTTTAAAATGGAAACAAACGTGATTTGTCATGGAGACATAAAACAGTGTGATGTATTCAAGTATATACAAAATGCCTGGTATTATAGGGTAAATTGTGTGAAGGTAAGTAGATGGATGTTTGTGTGCTTTGTCACAGAGCTTTTATTTATCCTCTGTTGTCCAGAAGAATTTTAAGAATGCACAGCTGACTTCAGGTAACAAGTAGGGCAAAGACAAATTGTAGTGGGATGAAGAGTAAATGATTAGTTGCCAATTCTGAGGAAATACCAGGCAAAGCCAATTAAGGGCCTGTACTCATCAAAATATGCAGTCATGAAAGACAAGACAGTGGAACTATTTCAGATATAAGAAAACTTTAGACACATGACAACTAAATGCAAAATGAACAGAATTTCCTATAAAGAACATTATGGGGGTGGGCGGCGCGCCTGGGTGGCTCAGTCAGTTAAGCGGCTGCCTCCTGGGATCGAGTCCCACATCGGGCTCTCTGCTCAGTGGGGAGTCTGCTTCTCCCTCTGTCTGCTGCTCTGCCTACTTGTGCTCTCTATCTCTGTGTCAAATAAAAACCTTTAAAAAAAAGATTATAGGAATAATTGGTGAAATTTAAATCAGTCCATAGTTAATAGTATTAAATTTGATAGTTGTGTGGCTATGTAAGACAATACATGTTGACAAATTTACCGGGACATTGTGTCAGCAACTTAATCTCACTGGAGTTCAGAAAAATAAAGCAAGTAAGATAAACTTAGTATTTGTGGAATCTGAATAAAGGGTATATGGGACTTCTTTTTACTATTGCAAACTTTCTGTTAGTCTGAAATTATGTCAAAATGAAGTTTATTTTTTAGAGTGGACAGATGAGAGAGGAACAGTGGCACCACAACCCACACAAGCAAGCCAAAAGCTAGGGCTTAGGCTTCTCCACCTATACGTCCTCATATCTAAACCCATTATCAGTATGATCTGACTCATTTGTTTCAAATATGCTCCTGTCTTCATTTCTACCACTTTCAGAGGCCAATCTAATTATCCCTTATCTATACTGCTGAAATAGCCTAATCAATTAATTATTTCCCTCCAATCCCTGTAGCTAGTGATCTTTGGAAAATGTAAAACTGCCTACGTCACACCTGTTCCCCACCCCCATTCCTTAAAATGTCTGACAGAATATTATAGGAGACCCCGAAAGTCCTACCTACCTAGGATGACTCCTACCTGTTCATGGTTCTTTTTCACTATACTTCCTTACTCTATACTAACTGCTGTTCCATTGTCAAATTTATCTGGCTCCCTGTTGCTTTGGGCCTTTGTACATACCATTCTCTCTTCCTTCCCCTTGGCATCAGCGATTTCTGTTCATCTTTGAAATCTATCACTTTGCCTGGGTACTTTTCCTAGAGCTGTTATATACTCCCACTAACTTCTCTAAATAGTACTTCTCTTTTCTGTTACACGTTGGTTGCAGTTTTTGAGATAATGTCTATAAACTCCATTAGCGGCAAGGATCATGACTGCTCACCAGTGTTCCCAGGGTCTAACACAGTGCCTGGTGTGTAATTAGCTCTCTCTGAAGTTACTGAATGAATAAATGAAAGGGAAGAAAGGGAAGGCAGGAGATAGGAGAGATACCATGTCAAGGGGTGTTTTAGGATAGAATCCGGGAGAGGATTTTGGAGAGCAAGAACTGAAAGACTCAGAGGGTTATAAGGAGGTAAAGAGAATGTGTAGTTTGATTTTGAGTTGTCATATATTTCCTACTGTTTCAAGAGTCTGTTGCAACCTTACAAGATACTAAGGAAAAATAAGCATAAAGAAAACTCAAGTAAAATTCAGTAAAAAGTACCACCTTAGGGAAGGTTGAAGTTTCTTCAAAAAGGTATTTGCTTTTAGAAAACAGGAAAGGTGGTGAATTGCTTTTAGAAGAGAAGGGTGAGTTGACTGGAATTTGTTTTAAAATACTCCAGAAATGTTTCCATTAAAACAAAAGAGAGGGCATTATTAGAACACCTGCATGTATGAGGCATATTATATATTTTAAGACCTCTCACAATTCTAGTTACCCCTTTCTAGAAATGGATTTAGAATTATGACTGCCAGTTCATTTTGTTTTCTATTTATATTTAACATCTTTCTCTGCATTCTTTTGGGTGGTTAAGAAATCTTGGGGGCCATCTTAGAATTCTGCCATTTTCCCTGAGCTCTTTTTCTTTTAAGATTTGAGAGAAAGAGAGGCAAAGGGAAAGGGAGAGTCCCAAGCAGACTGCGCTGATCTCACAACCAGAGCTGAAACTGAGTTGGGCACTCAACACCTCCCTGAGCTCCTTAAAGTCACTGTTCTGTTTTCCAGCAGCTAGTTTTGCTTTGTCAATTTGATCTTCATTACTTTGCAGTAATCCTTTTATCCCTTTTCTGGTAACTTTTAGGATATCTTTGTTGTGATGTATGATTCAGATTTTTTCCCCCACTTGACACTCAAATGAGTTCTTGAGATCTTATGGAAAAATTTTTGTCTATCATTTCTTCAACATTACCTCGCATTCTGTTCTGTTGCCCCATTTTGGTTTGCCCTTTTCTCTCCCCATATTTTCCACCACTCTGAGTTGTACAGTTCCTCTGCCAACCCACTGATTGTCATGTTCAGCCACGTCCATTCTGTTACTTAGCCCAATTAGTGATGGTTGTTTTTAAATATGAACAATTTTATTTTCCATTCTGAGGTCTCTCTAAAGGAACCTTTTGCCTGTTTCTTTCGGCAATGTTGTTTTAAAGACTTGTTATTTGTATTCTGTGAATCCATCCACTGTTTCTTGAGATGGTTCATTTGTACTTCATTTTTTATGGTGTTGGTACTCAGATTTTTGGAGATTTGAGTTCTCAACTTTAAAGTTGATATTCACTATTAGGACTGTTCTGCCACTGTTATGTATGAAATCCTTTTCTCATGGATAGGGTAGAAATTTGCACTCAGTACTATTTTCAGAAGCAGTTAGGGACGGGCAGGACATACTTCAAAGTGAGGCGCTTGGGCATTGCTTTCTCTCTACCCATCCATTTCTCTGCCCAAGACTCAGATTGTTACCTATTAAGGCAGATAATCTCAAGGAGCGTAGCATGTGTAATCATCCTATCAGATAACTATCCATCTAGGTAATTACCTAGATTACCATCTAGGTAATTGTCCTGCACCATTTCCCTTCCCTCCAGGTCTAGAGCACCTTTCATGATTCTATTTTTGTGGTAGCACTTTCCCATGTGCTTTTGCAGTGTTTGCTCTTCAAATTCCCTATGATAGCAGTCTTTCAGAGATTCCTCACAAATTCTGCTTTACTTACAAGTTCCCTTTTATTGCTTGCGATTGTGGATGTATATGTGCAGATCTTTGCATATGTCTATGTATAAACCTTTTGTCTATTATTTTTAGGGTGTTTTGTCATCTTGAAGTCAGAGTCCCAGTTATTGTTAGACCATCCTTTTTTCCCCCTCTGTGTTGGTGAGAAATTGGCACTTCAGCCTGCATTTCTTTTTTTTTCTCCAAACCCTTCAAAAAAGAAGCCAATATGGTTACTAAGCCAGTACTGGAAATATGGGGTTCAGATAGGCAATAATCATGATGAAACTAATTTATTGAATACTTATGTCAGATATCCTTCTAATGACTATTACAGGGATTAATAACTCATTTAATCTTCATAAGCCCATGATAGCTGCTCTTATCCCTGTGTTACAGATGAGGCAACTGAGGCACAGAGATACTAAGTGACCTAAAAGTTTAAGAGAATTCAGTGCTTTTAAAAAGTGTAAGAATGGTGCTGGGTACTGTCAGTTTGATGAAATCTGGTTCTTGCTCTCAAGAGGTCCCTGTCTATTGTGATTTTGTAGACTCTTACTTGATCCTATGAATTACTTTCAGATTTAAGGGCGAGTGGGGAGCTATAACTTAGGGATTCAGATCATATTCAGCCAAGATTTACAGACCTGAAACAACTTCCTAAGATTTTGTAATTTAGAGAAGACTTTGAGAACAGGTAACCTTTTCTTTTCATCCCCTTCAAGTAATGGAGCAACTATAGGAAATTGGGCACTTCTTGAAGATGTTTTTAAGGAATCTTATTGGGGTATTTTCAGTTTAGGAGCATTCCATTTTGATATGTATTTCTCTCATTGTATGTAATTTTGAACTGGTGAATTAATGTTCTACAATGTTGTAAGTAAACACAAATTAACATGTTCATTATGTGTTAAGGAAAACTTCACATTTCCTTTCTGTTTTAGTACATAATACTTCTCTGAATCAATGGAGAAATGGATATTCTCCTACATGCAAGCCTCAAATAAGGTCAGAATCTTCTGCACAGCTGTTCCAGGGAAGAAAGAAAAGACACTTGAGTGAAACAGCATTAGGTAGGTTAAAATGAGGATATGAGCACTAGTAATAAATTGAAACTAAAAACTGAAAATGATCTTCAAAGAACCTCTGCTTCATGGAAATTTATAATCCAGAATAGTCCCTATTACACAAAATATCCATGGTCCTATGAATGTTAAACAGCATATTCACGTAGTCAATTCAGGACTGTGTGGACTGGGCATCCATCCACTTGAGGGCAATTAAGGATTTCCTTCCTATATTCCCTAACTAGAGTTATCTTCTATGGACTGTCCTCCTGGACAGAACTTAAGCCAACGCTGTGTTCTGGACTCAAAATATGTCAGTACAGAGGTGCCTTACAGCCATTTCTGGTACTTACGTGGAGGTGTCAGTTCAGTGAAGCTTCCTTAGAATTTTGAGAAATTGGATGAGATTCACCTAACATAACTCAACCAACTAGTTCAATTTCCCTTAGGAACTTACAGTTCCAAGATGATCAGTAGACATCTTTGAAATCAGAACTCTTCTAGTAATACAAAATGGGGTTTGTTGTGGGGATTTAGGACTATCGGTTTCCAGAGTTACTGCAAATAACGATTAAAAAACTTACCAGAAAATATACATTTTAAATGGCAAATTATTTATGTTTTGGTTCTTGTTCATTGTTCCAGTGGACAGAACACTATATACATTAGTCAAGTATTCCCCAGATGTAGTATGTCAGTATACCCAATAATTTAGAAATTGCATTCAAGATGTACTGGACTGTAATTATACTTAATGGATTTAATATGTTTATCACTACTATCTCTAGAAATGCCACCATATCAGCCCAAGTCACTACCTGATAATCACTACCTGATGAGCTAGTGTGGCACGAAATTAAATGCCTAGCCACAACCAGAGATATCATTGTGCTTTTTAGTACCTCAATCTTAAAGACAACCAGGAGTCACCTTAGCTTTTGAAGAACTTACATACACATACAGATCTTCCTCTTTTGACTTATGACAGGGTGACATCCCAATAAACCCATGGTAATCTTGAGTCAAAAAAGTATTTAATACGCTAACCTACCAAACACCACAGCTTAGCCTTAAATGTGCTGGGAACACTTATATTAATGTAAGTTGGGCAACATCATCTAACACAAAGCCTATTTTAAAATAGTGTTGAATGTCTCATGTAATTTATTGAATACTGTACTGAAACAGTATAGAATGGTTGTATGGGTAGAAAATGGTTGTTAAGTGTATCGATTGTTTATCTTTGTGATCACATGGTTGACTGGGAGCTGTGGCTTGTTGCTGCTGCCCAACATGAGTATCCTACTGCATACTGCTAGCCCAGAAAAAGGCCAAAACTCAAGGTATGATTTCTACTAAATGCCTGTCACTTTTGGGCCATCATAAAATTGAAAAATCCTAAGTTGAACCATTGTAAGTTGAGGATTGTCTATCAACACACAGGAAAACTTGTATCTCTTAATAAGATCCATTATGAAATTCACATTACCTAAGATATAAAATGTTTCACTTGACTTGACCTAACTTCAAGTTTGATGGAAATACAGAAAGAGAACAAGATCCTATACTACAAAGAAGTAACTAGATAACTCCCTAGAGTGCAGAACACCTTAACATATGTCATGAAAAACAAACTTCCAGATTGCAGGAAACCTAAAAGACAATCACCAGTTTCAGTATATGGATCCTGATTTGAAGAAAGTACTAACCATAAAGGACATTTTTTAAGAACTAGAGAAATGTAAATATGGACTGGGTATTAGACTTTACACTACATAGGAAAATACTTTTTAACACCAGAAGTAAAAGAAGGGTGGTAAATAAGTGAATAAATACATATTCATAAACAGGGAATCAAAACAAATGGGAAAAGGAAACATGGAAGAAACACAGAAAATACCAAGAATAGTAGCAAAGTTCTAATCAAGATCTTGAGAGAAAAAGAGAAATTCCATCCATGAAATAAGAATAGGATAGTATAAATGAGTGACAGACCAGTGACTTAGTAGAAAAAGTCTCAAGTAGAATGGGTCAGAAGATCAAGTTAAGGAAATCTCCCAGAAATTAGAACAAAAAGTCAAAGATATAAGAAAATGAGAAAGTAGAGAAAACTAAGGGGATTAAGTCTTTGGAGGTTAACATCAAAATAACAGGCATTACAGAAAACATGAACGGAGTAAAGAGAAGGGATGAGATGTACTGGATAAAACTTGCCAGGACCCCTGAAAATGGAAATAACTGTGACAGAAATGTGGGTAAGATTTTTTTCATTTCCTTAATTTTTTGATACATAAATTTTAAAAAGAAAAAAATTAAACAGATAGGGAATCATGTTACCTAAGTAGGAAAGTAACTTTAATACCTGTCAGTCCTGTTTAATGTATGACATTCTCAACGGTTCTTTCCATGGCAGGAGAAAGAACTAGATTTGAAGAATTTGCTTTTCAACGCACAGAACCAGGATCCCATAGCAATTTTACTGCTGTTACTAATGTCAATGTTATATCAAGAACCCAGAATTCATCATCACAAGTAGGTTTTCTTGCATACTGAACTCTAAAATTGCTTTATAGATTTAAAACTGACTGATAAAAAAACTCGCAAAATCTATAAACAGCCTTACTTTACTAGCACATATCGGCTTATTTAGTAGTATCTTACTAGGTAACAATAAATCTGATTAAACTTTTTTTACTAGTGAGCTAATAACTCAGTAGTCCTTGATTATGGCTTTCTTTTTTTTCCCTGTGTGAAAAACTACCATAACCATTCCTACTCCTTACCAGGAAGCTTAACAAGAATCCAGCACTCGTGTTGTTCTTACTATTTTGTCATCTGGTCAGAGAAAAGAGGTTAAAAGGTAAAAGGGTTTAGAAAAAACTGTAAAGCTCAGGGACCAGGAACACATAAATGAAGAGTATAAAAATGATCTTTACTAAATGTCACACCAAATATTTTCATAGTCCTTCCTACTAAGGAAGTGTGTTTGTTAAATGATCATTTTCTTGACATTTAGGGTGCTTTATGGTAACCTTTGGTAAGCGTTTTGCAACTTAAGGCATTCATGTTTTTTATGGTCTTAAAAATAGGCTTATAGGTATGCACACAGAAATGTACACTGCATACCTGCCAGAAGGGCTTATGTTGTTTTACAGGAGATAGGTAGCTTTCTTGTTTTACCTAACATTTTATAGTCAGGCCTAGCACAACATGGTTATAAAACACGTAGAGTAGGCCTCAGGAGAGGAGGGCGGCATCGCAGCTAACTAGACACTGTGGTAACACCGCTGTGATCCCCCTTGCAGAACACCGCACGACGGAGGCTGAGAAGCGAGAGCTCCTATGACATAGATAACATTGTGATTCCCATGTCATTAGTGGCCCCAGCTAAGTTAGAGAAACTCCAATATAAGGAAATACTTACTCCAAGGTATGTATACTTACATCTCCTTATTTTCTCGCTTCCTTCGTTTTCTTGAATAAACTTAAATAATTTAAGTTAAAATTTTAATTAATTAAAGGAAGATGCTCCTCTCTCCCTTCCATTTGTGAAACCATGGAGGAAAAATGGTGAAAGAAACCTTACTCATGCTGAAAAAAAGTGCCATATATTATCACTTTAGTTGTCAACTTTTATTACGAACTGGGAATTCCTAAGACTGACTTACTCTGCACTCTTATTCTTTTATACAGTGATATTTAGTTCTCTGTGTGTGTGTGTGTGTGTGTGTGTGTGTAGAGAGAGAGAGAGAGAGCACAAAAAGGTACTTTAGGGATGTAAATCAGTAACAAATGATCCTTGCTCTTTAAAATGGAGTTTTGCACAAGACTGCAGAGTGTTCAAAGAAAGCAACTACCTCTGCAAGGAATATTCACATTGTAAGACAGTAACACTTGTAACAACAAAAATAAGAATTTGATGTGTTGTTGCCAATAAATAGATTAGCAGGAAGATTTGGGAAGACATCATGAAGGAGGGAGAAAGAACAATTTATTCACACAGGGGAAACCACAACAAAGGCACAAGCTATGCCAGAGAGATTTTTGTGTAGGATGATAGAGGTATGGCTAGAAAAGGGATTAGAACCAGATTATAGAGGTCCCAGAATGCCATACACACATCTGCTTCCTACTGGCAGTAAAGTTATTCAAAGTTTCTGTTTTTTTAAGCAATGATGAAAACAGTTTTTTAAGAACGTGAATCTGGTACCAGGAAGTAGGTAGAAGAGGTTGGAAACAGATACAAGCTCAGTGACAACTACAGTAATTCCTACCCATCTCTATTCTAACTGATTTCAAATCTTATTTCTAATTACTTTGAGGTATTAAGAACTCTTACTACTGTAGGAGGTATTATGAGAAATCCTACAGAGAATCTTTTGGGATCTTCTACATAAAAGTAAGGAGTAACATTTGTGATTATGATGTTCTGCAGCAATGATGTTTTTCAATTTACTTTGGAAGGCTAGAGCTGGCTGGTTGGGTTGGTTCTTTAAATACAGAGGAATTCTGTGATCCAGTAGTTAAACCTGAGAGGCCATGCTCTCCCCTCTCCCTTCCTGCCAAGCCAGTTTATCAGCATCTACTGACTTAATAAAATTGGTACATTCTTAGGTACAGAATGCAGCTATGCAGAAGAGACCGTTTCCTCTAAGGCCAAAAGTAAAGTCTCACCTTCTTGTCTTTTTTTCATAACACAAATTGTTCTCTTAAAAAAAAAAAAAAGTATGAAAATACAACCATTTGAATTAATGGAAGCCCCAAGGAAAGAAAACATTACTGCATTAGCTGTGTGTGCTCAGAGAATAAAACTGTTACACTTAGTTAACAAAAGCTGAAATTGGTTTGTATCTTCAACAGCTGGAGGATGGCTGTTCTTCAGCCTTTGGATGAATATCATGTAGGTGAAGAGGAGGTAAGCTGCCTTTCACTTATGGACAATTGCACTTTATATATTATGAAGCCTGCTTAATTTGGTGTTTGAGGAACTAAAGGGAATCATAAGCCCCTTAACATGCACTGATTTTTTTTTTCACTTATGAAAACAAAATTCTTCATTAAGGATATTCGTTTCATTAGAAAAATGTTTTCGTGCAAATTTGCAAAGACAGTAATCTGTAAAGAAATGTAATAAACACAAATCTTTTGCTTACATGAATTGTTGAAATACTGAATTTACATGAGTATCTATATTCATTCCCAGTATTAGTCATGTTTTTCTGCATGAAGACATTTAGTTTTAATATTCAAGTCTACAGTGCCACATTCAAAACGTTGGGAACAAATGGCTTTTGAATTGGGAAACCTTTGGACTTGAGAAAGTAATGTGAATGTGATGGATACATCACATAAGACATAGAGGGAGTCTAGGATAGTTCTCATAATCAAATAATTAATGTTTCTATAGAAAACAGTTCTAGAATTTGGCCAGATCAGGCTATGTTACTGAATGAATTAAGAACACTTGTTGTTTTAGAGTTTCAGAATGCGGGAAAGGGACTGTGAGCCTGTATGGGTAAAACTTACATTAAGACAAGAACAATTTCAGGGAAAAATACTATGTAACCAAGCACTATTATGTAAGACATTTTGTGTCATAATCTTTCTAGGTCCACTGACTGTGTTTTTAACTATCAAAATTTTTTTAATGCCCTCCCCTCTTTTAATGTGCTTTTCCCTAGTTTAGAATGATCCTCGCCAGGAAACCCAAATTCTTAAACAGTACCACCAGTCTTAGAACTCCAGATTGTCATTAGTTAATTTTCATTTTTCTCAGTTTTACTTTGCTTTGATATTAAATTCCTAGAACAGTAAAGGGCAATCAATATAAATCTTTGAATGAATTAAGAGAATTTTTTATGCAAAGCACTGTGAACTTATCTGTAATCTAGGTAAGTCTTCAAAGATGACCGACCCAATAGGAAAAAAGTTGTACAAGAGGAGGAAAAAAAAAAGTTAATCCCTCTATTTTGGAATTTGAAGCTCATCTCATAACACTTGTTCTCTCAATTTAGATTTTAGAATTTTCTTCCTATATTGTTCTCTTGATGAGGAATTGACACCTGTTCTCATATTTCAAAATGTTTCTGATAAAAGAAAAACTTTATTTCTAATTCCAGGTAGAAGATCTTTCTGATGAAGTCTTCTCCCTAAGACACAAAAAATATGAAGAGAGAGAGCAAGCCAGATGGTCACTATGGGAGCAAAGCAAGTGGCATAGAAGAAACAGCAGGCAGGTGTTACCAATTTAAAAGCCCAAACCATGAAATCCATGAAGAATCAACAAAAATTCTTCATGAGTAATGAGAGAGACCCCTAAAAAGGAAGAAAATATACTGCAGACCATCAGTTATTTGTGCACTAGAAGTGAAACACAGCATTTACTGAGTACATTCCAAATAGATTTTGGCTCTGACTGATGAAATGCATTTCTCTATTTTCCTCCACTATTTCCTCATGCTTACTGTCAGCCTGAGAAACAGATTTAACTCAGCAAATGATGTGAAAATGCTCCCTAGATAGAGTAGGCCATTTCAGTGCACTTTAATAGCAGCCCTAACGTTAGGAATTAGAATCTGGGTGATCAATTTTAACATAACCACTTAAAAAACATGTTGTTCTTGGGCGCCTGGGTGGCTCAGTTGGTTAAGCGACTGCCTTCGACTCAGGTCATGATCCCGGAGTCCCGGGATCAAGTCCCACATCGGGCTCCCTGCTCAGCGGGGAGCCTGCTTCTCCCTCTGACCCTCCCCCCTCTCATGTACTCTCTCTCTCTCATTCTTGCTCTCTCAAATAAATAAATAAATCTTTAAAAAAAAAAACAAAAAAAATGTTCTTAAAAAAAATTTCTCAAGAAACCTGTCTAGTCTAAAAAGCAGATGGTCTAAAATAATTCAAAAATATGACTTTGGGGGAAAGGAAATTAAATCCTAAAAACATAATTAGTAATTATATATTTGAGAAAGTCCATGGTATTTTATATTTACACTGGGTTTTTTTTTTTTTTAAAGATTTTATTTGAGAGAGAGAATGAGAGATAGCACAAGAGGGAAGAGGGTCAGAGGGAGAAGCAGACTCCCTGCTGAGCAGGGAGCCCGATGTGGGACTCGATCCCGGGACTCCTGGATCATGACCTGAGCCGAAGGCAGTCGCTTAACCAACTGAGCCACCCAGGCACCCTGGATTGTGTTTTAATATAGCCAGAACTCACAAAGCAAGATCATGTTCAAGTCTGGTACTCCGCTAAATTTAGTGTGGGGGCATCTCTCATTTGCTTAGTACAGCTGACCCTTGAACACAGGTTTGAACTATATGGGTCCACTTACAGACTTTACAGGACAGCCCTTAAATGTATTTTCTCTTATGGTTTTAATAACATTTCCTTTTTTCTAGCTTACCTTATTGTAAGAATACAGTACATAATACATATAACATACAAAATGTGTGAATCAATTGTTTGTATTATCGGTAAGGCTTCCTAGTGAACAGTAGGCTATTAGTAGTTAAGTTTTTGGGGGAGTCAGAAGTTACATGCGAATTTTTTTTTTTTTAAAGATTTTATTTATTTATTCATGAGAGACAGAGAGAGAGAGAGAGAGGCAGAGGGAGAAGCAGGCTCCCAAGGAGCAGGGAGCCTGATGCGGGACTCGATCCCAGGACCCCGGGATCATGACCTGAGCCGAAGGCAGACGCTTAACCATCTGAGCCACCCAGGCGCCCTACATGCGAATTTTTGACTGCATAGGGGATTCGGTGCTAACCCCTGTGTTATTTAAGGGTTAGCTGTATTTTTGTTGTGGTTTTTTTGTTTTGTTTTGTTTTGTTTTTTTTAAGATTTTACTTTTAAGTATTCGCCCCACACCCAACGTGGGGCTAGAACTCACAACCCAGAGGTCAAGAGTTGCAGGCTATACCCACTGAGCCAGCCAGGCACCCTTCAGCTGTATTTTTAAAACTCATTTCTCTGTTTAGGTCTCAAAATATCCAGATTTGTTCTAGATCCTTATTCCAAGAGCTGTAACACACATGAGACTCATTTCTCATCTTTCTCCACATTCCAGGACAGAACTTTACAGGAGTAAAGAGGAAAATGTGAATCGAGTCCTAGATGGATGACATCATAATATAGAATACTCTGGAACTCAGAAAGACTGTAGAGATCGAGTAACTGTCCTTTCTCATTCAAAAACAAAATAACAGCAATAACAAAACCCCCCAAAACTCAAACCCACTATTATAATTTGGCAAATTCACAAAATATTATTTCTAAAATACTGTTTAAGTCTTTGAGATAACATCAGGAAGATCGGCAGACAAATTTTTAAAAATCTTCTGGGCAAGACTGTTTAAAGCTACCAAGTTAAATAGACTTAGTGATAACTTGGGGTTGTTCATAAAATGTTAAGACCTGAAGAAGTAACAATTAAATATTTTCTTCATTTTCTTGCTAGAGCCTACAGTAAGAATGTTGAAGGACAGGACTTGCTTTTGAAAGAATACCCTAATGACTTCCGTGGTGGTCAGCACGGTGCTGCTGAAAGTCCTGCTGAGCTTCCTTCAGAGAGCCAGGATCTGAGTGCACAGGGCTCACCTTCATTAAATGAAAGTCAAGAAACCAAGGTAAGTGGAATATATATGACTAGTTAAACCTCCTTTTAAATGCCTTTTTAACCTTTTAAAAGCCTGTGTGTAGAAAGTGCTTGTTAAAAAAGAAGTTAAAGAGCAAATTAAGGATTCATCATTACTTAACAAATCAGTATAAAATGCTGGGTACAAATTAGAGAGGGTATGTATTCCAGCATTCTAGTTTCTATCACTAATAAACACTTTATCTTTTCATGTAACATCTCAGTATCTAGTTTTACCTACTCACTCCTCTGTTAGGAAATGGGGATTCTATCCAAGTTTCATTAAAAAACCAATCTGATTAGAGAGAACAGCACCTGGCACACAGTAAATGTTAGCTATTTCTTTTTCTAAGAGATTTTCACCTGTCTCCCCATAGATCCAGTTCTTACCTCAAGGGGAGTGTTTTCTAACACAGCATCTATACATTTTTGCACTGTTCTTCATAAGCAGGTGGCGGAAAAGAACGAGATCTAGAACGGAGAGCAGAAACTATAGAAATTAATTGGCAAGTCATAGAAAGCATGGGGAAGGAAAAGTCAATAGGTGTCTGTAGTAATTATGGGCTGAAATCAAGACACTGAAGTAGGAGGAGATGAAAACACTTTGAAAGGGGCTTTCCGAGCGTGCTCTGATGCCCAAAATGAAGGCTGATGCCCGACAGCAGCGTCTCCTCTTTGTGGAAGGGCAAGGGAAATGTCTCTCAACAATTCCCAGCAATGTCCCATTTGCGTTGCTAGATACTCAGGTCAAAATGAAAGTTTGGGGCGCCTGGGTGGCTCAGTTGGTTGGGCGACTGCCTTCGGCTCGGGTCATGATCCTGGAGTCCCGGGATCGAGTCCCACATCGGGCTCCCTGCTCAGCGGGGAGTCTGCTTCTCCCTCTGACCCTCTTCCCTCTCGTGCTCTCTATCTCTCATTCTCTCTCAAATAAATAAAATCTTTAAAAAAAAAAAAGAAATGAAAGTTTGTACATTTATGCACTAGAGAACAAAACAGTAATTACAAAACTGACATTAAAGGATTATCTGATACATGAATTTAAACAAATTAGTTGAAACTTAACTGAAAATGTTCTTTCAGTCTTTGTGGTGGGAACGACGGGCTTTTCCGCTGAAGAATGAAGACACAGAAGCCTTACTATGCCAGGATGAAAAAAAGGATCACAGTGAAAGTTCGAGCCCAGCCTCCTGTGGTGAAATCTTCTGTACCAGTGCACCAGAGAACGGTCACCATCCGAAAAGGCAGGCAGACGAAATGGAAGAGTACAAACCTTTTGGTCTAGGACTTACTCATGTTAAAAAAAATAGGTGACAGGGAACAGGTTAAGAAAAGTACGTAAGTGAATGGAAGACAAGAGAAAAAAAATAAGCCCTGTTCTCCATCCCCTACCCCCTTCAGTCACGATTCCAGAGTAAGAGCATGTACTGCATGTGTTAATCTTTTATGCTGTTATAAAACAGGCAAGGTAGGTCTCTTTTTCCTTCTTGAACCACAGGAATAACTAGCTTTTCACCTACAGACAAGTGCTAGTCTTTTGTGTTTATGACGCAAATCACAAGCACCAAAAAATTAACTGCTGCAATCTGATGTTAAATCACATTACTGGGTAAATGGTTTTTGAAAGACGTTATACCCACACATACATATATATACAAGTATACCTGTGCATCAAATGACAGCTCTTTTTCCTATACATTTCTATGTAATTTCTATGGTTCCTTAAAGTTGCCTCAGAGGTATATTTGAATATACAAGCATGTGTGTATAGAGTATACATTCATATCCACACATGTTGTTTTAAAAAACACTGGCAGTGGCCACTCCACTTGAAAATGCATGTATGAGCTATGCCATCAGGTGTAAGCCACACTCCAAAACAAAGCACAGGCCCCAGTGATAGTGGGTATCTACAAGTCTTGATGATGGGGAGGGGATTTTTTTTAAAAAACATGTTTAACCAATAGAAGTTATTTATGGAAATTTCTATACCAGGTAACACAATACACCTTTATCTAAAATCACCGTTATCTGTTAGACTAAACACAGGTTACTTTCCATTTGCTCCTAACAGATTAAGACAAGCAAAGTAGAGTTAAATATTGGTCTCTTTTAAAACTTGAACTTTATCTATTTTATGTATCTTGTAAAGAGAAGACACCAACTTAAAATAAGCAACAGGAAAGTACTATCAGTATAAAAAATGTATTTCTAGTGAATTTGGTCATTCCTTACTATAGCTCACTCTATTTAAATAAGCATCTATTCTTGTATTCTAGAGTGAGTGTACATTAAGGAAAATTCCCTTTGAAGCTGTCACTTAACTTTTTCAGTGTAGAAGTTGAGGACAACTCTCATGTAAAAAAAAGAAAAAAGGTTATTCAAGTTATAGTACCCATGTAACTGACAATCCTGGCCATCTGGCCTAGTCTGGGGGGTCTGACACTAAGGTTTTTGTTAGGGATTGGAAATTATACTAATCCCTTTTTAAGGAAGGAAAAAAATTCAGATTCAATACTGACAAATTTTTGCTTGTAGTTTTACTGTACATTTATTTTTAAAGAAGAAAAAAGCCAGACAAATCCAAGTTGTCTAGGCAAATAAGCTCAAATCTTTCTGTCATGTCTGACATTATAATCTTCTATGTAAGTTTTTTAATTAAAGTTATTTCTATATGCCTTGTGTTGTCTGATCTGATTAAACACCACCTATTCATGGCACAAACCTTTCCTAAGTCAAAATAAAAACCGACAGAATTTTACATTGTAGGATAGAAAAAAAATAAGCAAGCTCTAGTCTACGCGGAAGTGTTAATGTTATTTTTCAAACCTTATTTCTCAAAACTCATAGTAGTCTAAAGAAGCTTAATGACACTGGTCTGTTTATTTCTTGCCATATGTATTATGTAGCAAGAGTGGTGGCAAGAATGAAATAGCGGATACATATCGTCGAAGTATAATTTGGGACACAGTTTTAAATATTTAGTTTACAGATTAACTCCGTACCTTGTCATCTTTTTGGCCTACCTGGTCTTTGTTGGATTAATATAATATCTATCCTTGGGGGTCAAATCCATAGTATCCAGAATATCCTCAGCCATCTGGTCTGCTACATGGTAAAATTAGATTGCAAGTAAGACAGTGTTACATAAAAGAGGCTTCCTTTGCCTAATCTACCTTCTAAGGGCTCCAGTTGTAAAAAAAAAAAAAAAAGTACAAACCAGAACTCCTGTGCCCTACTGGATTCTTTCCATGGTAACCAGCCCGTTGCTGAGCTTTAGTATCTTCATTTTTTAAATGGGGACAAAAGTACCTGTCCTACCACTCGTAAGAGTGATTTGTGGATTTAATGAGCTTGTACTGAAGTACTTTATAGGCTACAGAACATAAATGACAGCTACTTTGTATTGAGCATCCTCAAGTCTGTAAATCTGGGAATAGTGGAAGCTTTACATATAGCATGATTCTTTTAATGCTCAACATAACCCTGCATGGTTATTATAATTATATTCAATGTATAAACCAGTTAACAGATACGCAAAGAGACTGGTTGATTTGATTTGCTAAAATAAAATTAGATGGAAAGGAGAAGTGTTCAGATTCAACTCAAATGAATTTGTTTCCTTTCCTCTTCTCAGAGCTAGCACGGTATTATTTCATGTTCTTAAGAATGGTGAGTTAAGAAAAGGGACAGGTAGGGATCACTGTATAACCTGCCCCTCCAGCAGAGCTAACAAAGAAAACACCTCGATAAACATCTATACTTTAGAAAAGACCACCTGAAATCCCTGGGCTTCATACACTGTTTTTACGTATCAAATATAAGGTGCAAAGTAAAAAATGGATGTTTAAGAAGCAAAAATACAGTGTGCCATCCTAGCCTGATTCAAACTTAGATTTTTCACAAGTTCCATTCTACTCATATTGTCATGCGCACACACAAATTAAAAATGACACACGGAACAGGAATAAGGACTTCCTTTGCTTTGGAAAACCAAGAAACGAGAAGATTTAAAATGCAGAGAAAACCATTTCTTTGTAGTAACTAGTACACCTTCATTAGGCTTTAAGACACATTTTTGTTTACAACCTTAATACAGCCATATTTTTACTTTGTAAAAATCAAGTCTCCCAGTAAAAATGGTATTTTGCCACACTAATCTTTAAATTCCATCACTAAAAATGTAGTTATACACACCAATTTCTAACCTCTTGGAACATTCTGCAGAATAGATTTCAGTCACTGAAATGAATAGCTCCTCAGAAAAACAGCACTGCTTCAACTGTGATGATAGGATTTGATAGTCAATATTCTTGTCTTCCAGTAAAAAGATTTCATGAGCATCAACTCCTTGTGGTTTCATCGATCAAGAGAACGTTTCTGAGCAGCTTCTGAGCAAACATTTCGTAACAGGTTGATCACAGATCTGGGGTCATCGCTCCTCATAATGGCACTGCCAGACACAATCATGTTAGCTCCTGCCTGGAAGAAGTAAACATTTAAGTTATGCTTCAAAGGAAGGTGCACAAAAGCTTAAGACAATTTCCGGACTAGAGTTTCTACCCTTGCATCTGTCAGCACTTTGTACGAGAGCTACCTAGAGATGAACAGACTTAATCTAGTTCAATGAAGACATAAGTTGAAATGCTTAACAAATGAAGATATCAAATTATTTTGAAATGTGTTTAAGAAATCACGGACATTTTTGTAACCACCTTTAAAATAAGCTACATTGTTGCAGCTTTGCTAATATTTAGAAAAAGCTGTAAAAACCTTTAATCTTCAATTCTATTATATAGATATTATATAACATATAAAACATATAGCTATAATATAACATTATGTAGATATGATATACAGATATATATATATTTGCATATCTTGGAACATATAATATTCCAAAATATGCAAATGTTGACAAGGCTACTAAAAAAAAATTATCTTTTAATCTTTATGTAGTTGACCCTTGAACAGGGTCAGGGGTACCAACCCTCTGTGCAGTCAAAAATCTGCGTGTAACTTTTGACTCCCCCAAATCTACTAATAGTCTCCTACTGACTGGAAGCCTTACCAATAACAGTTGAGTCATACATATTTTGTATATGTATTACATATTGTATTCTTATAATAAAGTAAGCTAGAGAAAAGAAAATGTTAAAATCATTAGGAAAATAAAATTACAGTACTGTAAAAAAGGACCCATGCAGTTCAGACCCATGTTATTCAAGGGTCAACAGTGTATGAATTGGCAGACAATTACTGCTAAAATGTGAAACTATAAAATATGGCAACATTAAATAATCCTCATTTTGATGTCAGAAAGAATGAAACGCTTTTTAATATTATGCTTCACTGCATTCCAAAAAGGCTTTGAGGGGCTTCAAAAAGATGATTTCAAGAAACTTCTAAATGTGGAAGCAAAGAAATCAAAGAGAAAAGCAAGAAAGGTAAGTCCAAATTTAGCTCTAAGCTTCCAGAATTTGACTCGAGGAGGGAAAGCCAACTGTTCTGTGATCTCCTACCAGAACAAAGTCGCAGGAGGCTACTGGGAGAGGCCCCAGAGGGGAGGAAAGTCCCAGGAGACACTGTCACTGTGATAAAGCACACAGCATCTCCAATGACATTCCTCATAAAAATGAAAAAAAAAATTAATTTTGTAGGGTTACAGCTTGACGCGTGTTTTAATGTAAGCAGGAAAAGCCCAATGGCACAGCACAGTTCAGTAGAAAGAATTCCCCAAGTGGCCAAAGGATATATGCTCACTAACTGTTTGGTCAGCTCCTCTTCCATCTCACAACCAAGCTTTTGAGAAGCTATCAAGCAAAAAAGTATGGCATTTATACAAACAACTGAAAGTGCAGATCAGACTGTGCTGCTTAACAAAAATGGGCCACAGAAACGGTCATGGCCTGCAATGTTAAAGGAAGGGCTGGGACCCCACCCCTGCCCCCCCCCCCATTTTTAAGATTTATTTTTCAGAAAGCGAGAACGAGCAGGAGGGGCAGAGGGAGAGAGAGAATCTCAAGACGACTCCACATTGAGTGTGGAGCCCAATGTGGGGCTTGATCTCACAACCGTGAGATCACAGGGCTGGCACCCTCTTAGGAAGGAAGCTCAGGGCCCGACCCAGCTCAGCTCATTACTTGGGAAAATGCATCCCACCCACAGGTATCCAGAAATCAGACCGAGATTTCCATCAGAAATGGCTCTAGTCAGTTCTTGCAAGGGACAAACTAGTAACTAATACACCTCAGTCACACAGAACTACCACCTTTCCACTTTGTAAGCGGGTATGTTTTCTTTCCCTATTTTGGAAAAATGTCCTACTCCAAGGCCTAGAACTTAATGATCTCCAAAATGCTGGCATTCACCATATTCTTTAAAAAAAAAAACTTCCTTCAGCATTACTCAGATAACTGGGACTTACTTCTTAATGATGATGTGATTGCTCTTCATTTTCATAGTTCTACATTTGAATAAGAAAAATACTCTTCCCAAAAAGAAAGGAAATTCAGGAAATGGAGGGGAAATCTCTTTGGTGCACAAGACAATGTCCTAGACACATGTGAAAGGAAACTGGTCTGGGTCATAGCTGAGGAGCAGTCTCACCTCTGCACATTTATGGATGGTATCCGGACCTACTCCACCATCGACTTCTATGTCCAAGGATGGGAACTGAGTCCTCAACCAATGAACCTAGATATACATGAAGAAATAAGTGACTCCTATGGTGGATATGTTGCGGGGGGCGGGGGGGGGGGGGGAATAAAACCAAATAAATAAAAAGTCAAATAGCCAATATCAGCCACCACAATAGAACTCCAAATATCTCACACAATATTTTATTTGTTTACTTAAGTTTATTTATTTAAGTAATCTCTATACCCAACGTGGGCCTTGAGCTCAGGACCCAGAGATCAAGAGTTGCATGCTCTATCAACTGAGCCAGTCAGGCACCCCATCACACAGATAACTTTTTATTAATACAAACTATGACTGGGGATACCTTCCTTTCTAGTATACTGAGACAAATTCAGTTTCATAAAAGCAAGGCTTGTTCTGTTTGGGAAACAGCATTCAATTTGTCATGGCTTGGCAGAGAATATACCTCATGCAAATAAGACAAAGACAAAACCCTCAATATTCAATGAAAAGAGATCTCCCAAGAGATCTAAAGGCTACAGAGATTATAGCTTTGAAAGACAAGATTAAGATGTAGTATTTTTCCTGACTTCCAAACCTCAATCTCTTACAGCATCTGTGTTACAGTGTTGTGCAGGCATCCCTCCGACACCACCTTCAGAATGAAGACAGGTCTAACTACGCAAGCGGTTCAATGTATGGTTACTGAATGAGCACAAATAATAAAAGCCTCACCCCCAAATGAAATATTTCTTTACCTTTGGCATCATATCTTCCATGAATTTCTGCCCTCCAAACCCAGGTTCCACTGTCATAACCAAGGCCATATCTATCTGATTAGCCCATGGTGCCAAATACTCAACTGTAGTTCCCGGTTTGATGGCAAGGCCAACCTATAACAGAGACAAATTTGCTACATCACATTAGCAATTATTTCCATATTATTGTGGCAGATCAGACCCAGTAGAAATACCTATTCTTAAAGAGTAGAACAGACACAAGAAATGGAATGCATAAATTATTCAGACTATAACTACTTTTTTAAAAAAGTCAACAAGGCCACCCAAATGTAAATGTTTCTAAAAGGCAGTCATTTTCAGGAAATATGGGTGGAATCTAGAAATCCTAACAAACAAGTTATACTTAAATTCTGGCTTTTGGGCTGAAGAACAACTGTCCCAGTCTGGGCTTGTGTGCCTATCACTTCCTGTCTTCCACCCAAACTTCCACACTGACAGTGAATGGTAGAAAACATTACTGTCACTGCTGACCTCTCACCTTCATCCCATTCTCCCGAATGTCTTTAATCAAAGCCCCTGGGTTCTCGGTAGACTCAAGATGAAAGGTGTATTGATTGGCTCCCGCTACAGCCATTGGTTTTACCCACTGTTCCGGCCTGGACACCATCATGTGCATATCTAGAAAGAAAAGACACATCTCCTAAATATTACTGAAAGGAAAATACCTGGCTCAGATTACTGAAGCCAGCCTACCGTTTTTGCTGTTTTGGATAATAAACTACTTGGCATTAAGATAATTCTTAAATAATTACCCTTCTGTATAACTAGAGCTAGCCTCCTTTGATCTTAAAGATAGGGTTTGGGTTAAATTCACAAAAAAACCACATTTTTCCATACAAGGCATATGGTGTTGTATATGACAAGTAAGGACTAGAATTCAGGAAACCTAGGCCCAGGAAATGTCACTCTAAAAAACTTTAAGAAGTCCTATTATCTATGCAGACTTAGTTTCTCATTTATAAAATAAGAAAACTAAATTAAATGATTCTACCAGTATCTTATGGAGCACTTACTGCACCACTAACTATTCAAGGCCCCAGGGACAGAGCGAAAAACAGACAAAAGCCTCTGCTGACATGGGGATTACATTCTTAGTGGGGGAGACAAACCACAAAGAAAAGCAGTAAATACAGTACACACTGGGTTGGTAATTAATACAGCCAGTGTGGCCAGGTGGGGGTGGGGGGGCGGTCAGGGGGCGAGGAGGGTGAGGAGACTCGGGACAGAGCTCTGGAGGCCACTGGGCTTTATTCTGAATGAGATGGGGGATGGACACAATGGGCTCTTGAGTTAAGTGACCAGATCTCACTGAGAGATGGCAGTCACCCAGGGGAGCAAGGCTGACAGCAGCCGCTGAATCTGGTGAGAAGCGGTGGGCTCCTGGCTCTGCAGCTTGGGCCAGTGGGAGTGGCCACGGGCTGGGCGGGGGGTGGGGGGGGTGGCAACAGGAGCCAGGAAAGCGCAGGAGGAAACTGTAGATCTGACCACATCCTAACTGGACAGCTCAAGTCACAGACATAGGCTGGGGAAAGGGGGGTGGCCTTCTGTAGGATCCTGACTTAAAACATAAGACCAATTAACGAGAAGGTGGCTTAAAAGGGGCTGAATCAAGAAATGATGCTGTCAAGAAGGAAACAGTAAATATTCCTGTGCTGGATGGATGTGCTAAGAAGAGTTGTGAGTTTGTTTTTTTGCTAGCGGAAGCATATTTCTGATACAGCTGAGCTATAGTGAAGAAAAAATTTCTAGTATTCTAGAACTCAACTAAGACCATAGAATGCAATAAGGCTTTGAAAACTATCAGGAAAAAGAGAATACTGCTTGACAAATGAAGCTAAGGTTAAGGTTTATATTTCCAAACTAACAAAAGTAACAAAAATAAAACCTAGGTGAATAGGTAAAACATTGTTTTTAAAAGATAGACAATTTGGTGTTTATTTCTTTGTGTTCTGAACAAAGAAAAATCAATCTGCCTTAAAATATCTTGTTTACTCATTCCGTAAATTACCAGACTGCCATGCTGTTCAGTCTCCAGCACGCAATCCCCACGGGCAGCCCTCCCTAGACGATCTCGTGTTGAGAGAGCCACCGGTCAGTGAAGCTGCCTGTTGTTACGTACTGAGGTCAGCAGTTCTCAAACATTCGATCAGCAGCCTCCCTTTACACTCTTAAAAATTACTGACCACCCCCCCCACACACAGGGCTGTTAATGTGGGCTGTATTCATCGATATTTAAAATGTATTAGAGATTCAAACTAAGAAATTTTTAAGTGTCTACTTAATTCATTTAAAAATAAGCACTAATAAATCTGTCACATGTTAATATTAAGAGTGACATTATTTTACACTTTTGCAAGTTCCTACTGTCTGCCTTGACAGAAGACCTCTGTCTCTGTATTCTCACATGTGCTCTGCATTCAGTCTGTTGCAGTATGTTGTTTTATATGAAAAAAAGAGGGGAAAAGTACAGGGAAAAGGGAGGGGTACATTAATAGCCTTTTCAGACCAGTGAGGATATTCTTCTATTTCTACCCCAGAACCCAACAACTAAGACTTTTATAAAGGTTAGCTGCAGTGTGGGATCTGTAAACTCTCCCAGGGACCCGCCTGTGCTTTGTCACACTGAAAGCCGCAGGCCTTTCCTAAAACACTTTGAACAGATCTTCTAGGTACCAGTTCACTGAATTACACAGCTCTTCCAGTGACACATTTCATTATATCCTATCAGAAAAATCACACTTACTAAGATCACTACAGATTTTATCGGAAAAGCTATAAATAGAAAGCTCACGACCTCACAGAGGCAGACACGAGTTTTTCAAAATTCAGATTTTCACTTGCAAGCTCTAACTTTATCAGTGGAAACAAAAATGAGGTATCTTCCTTGAAGTGACAGGCTAACTTATTTTAAAGAAAATGTCCGTAAGATCCCCGAGTGGGATAACCATAGTTCGTCTCCCAGTTGTTCATTCAAGTGAAAATAGTGGTGGTGAGAAAGGCCACCAGTCAGTTCACAACTCAGGGTGGTGCAAGTGGTTTTCCCCGAGAAAACCATCACCATATGTACTTCCCCCTCTGCACACCCAGTAGTGAAAGACATGCACCCAAGGATCAAGATTTATTGTAATGAATAATCTGCACTGATTCTTCAAGGGTATTTACTATGAACAACAGGGTGACGAAGAGTAACAGTAACTCCTTGCATAGTTCAATACTATTGCTCGGACGGATTTGAGCCACGCACCAATAAACTCACCACTGTTTTTGTACCAGTACAAATAATGGCAAATAACACTGTCTTATGAAAACAGTGTTCACCTCCTGTTCCATCTGCAAGGGACTCCTGTGGGTCCTCAGACCACACCTGGAGACCGCTGATTTAGGTAATCACAAAACAAAAACAAAACACAAAAACAACAGATTTTCCCTCTCACTTGATTGCTTAATGGTTATTTCCACTCAATACTGAGATTGAACAGTTCAGAACTTTAGCAGTTGTAAGGCAACTTGTGAATTACTTCTTAGAATATACACATGAATCAATTATCCAACAACCAAGATCCAAGAATTAAACAAAAAACACACTTCTTAATATGAAACAAAGGTCACAAAACCTAAATATTAAAGGATTGGAGTCCATTCATCTTTACTGTAGACCAACTTCTAGACAGACTGATTAGCGAGCTACTGGCAAATAAACGAAAAACAGAAAGAGCAGACTCTCTGTGTGGTTGCGGTCAAAAGGGTTGGTAAGACAGGAGACACAGACAGCAATGAGAAGTGATGCTAGGAGTCCAGATAAAAGAGAAAAAAGAAAAAAAAATTCTTTTAAATCCATACAAAGCCAGATGCGGAGGACTCTGTGGCCACTGAACAGTAGGGGCAAACAAGGTTACTTATTTCATTCACCTCTGATATTCCTAAGAACAAATTTATCTTGGAAAATTCATTTTCTAAAATGTAATAAAAAAGTTTAGATCGTAAGAGGCTTACATTCCATTATTTGACAATTTCAAAACGGTGAACATGCCAACCGAACACGGTTTCCCTCCTGCTACATAAATTGGTAAGGTACATTTTCTTTCGTGCAAAGTCCATGGATCCTAGAAAAAGGCTCTGCCCAAGAGACATTTCTTTGATGACGGCAATGATCCATAGTGGCATTATACAATACAGTAGTCACTAAGACTCACGTGGCCATCGAGAGCCTGCGATATGGTTAATGCCATTGAGAAGCTTCATCTTTCATTTCATTTAATCTGAACTAACTTAAATTTAAATAGCCACATATGGCTAGTGACGACCATATGGGACTGCACAGCTAGAATCCTTCATAAAATTGGTCCACAATCTGCCAAAAAAAAAAAAATCTAAGTTTTATAATTCCAAAAGTTACATAGGTACATATTTATAAAAATTTGTTAAATTTCTTATGTACAAGAGGTTTGTCAGGTTAAGCCATCACTAACTTAGTTTAAAAGAGCAATAACAACATGTGGACTGAATCCATGTTCACGAGAAATAACTTCCAGGTCACTGTGTCCTTTTAAAAAGCTTACCTCACCTTATCCTACAATACCACAGTGGAGCATACAGAGGCCCCACTTGCAGAAACTCCAACTTGCATGAAATAATTGGTTTCGCTTCTAGACCATAAATCGGCTGATTTATAAATTCATTTAACAATTACACTAAGCTCCAATCTTGTGTCTATGCTTACCTTTAGGAAAACCACAGTAAACAAAGTGGATTAAATTACTGCTCTAAAGGAGTTTATAGTTAGATAAAAGTAATCTGATTGAAGGGATTTCTAGAAAGAAAATTCAGAAGGTGATAGGATAACTGGACAAAGGTTAATTGAGGATGGGGTGCTTAGAAAGGCCTCTCTGAGGAAATGCCAAAAATTCAGGGCCAAAAGATAAGGCAGAGCTGGCCAAGTGAAGAGTGTTCCAGGCAAAGAGATCAGCGAAAGTGCCAAGGCCCTGAAGCAAGAAAGAGTTTGGCTTATTACAAGCAGCCAATGAAACCTCGGCACAGAGAGCAGGGGAAAGGGTTCAAGATGAGATTGGAAGTTGAGAAATCAGCCATCTCCTTTTCCTCTACTTGAGCAACACATCCGGCTTCCGACAGCATAACACCCACTTACCAAAGAAAGGGTCCTGGCCTAGCTGCTTTCGGAGGCTTTCTACCACAGGGTGCCCAAAGGTGATGTTGGGAACAAAATGCCTATAAGACAAACAAAATCTTACTCTGAAAATGTTTTCAATTCAGTTTCTGTATTTATCTCAAATGTATTCTCATGGGGGTAAAGGGGATTGTCTGTGATTGCAGTATTTTTCAATGCAATATTTAACATCAACAGTATTAAACAATACCAAAACATCTTGGTAATTTCAGTTTTACAAAGCAGGATTTCCTTGATATTTCAACAAATCATAACAACATCACAAGACAAAATCAAAACCCAAGTTATGACTTGCCCAAGTCACACACTAGTTAGGAAGTTCTGGACTCCGACATGGGTCTCAAGCCCTCACCTGTCAGAGGCTGCCTGTGGTTACTACTAAACCACCTCTATCACAGGGCACTAAATGACAATTTATTTAACATTGCTTAAAGATTATCAATAAAGAAGCTTGATGTGTACTATTAATAACCACCATTTCCAGAGGGCTTACAACATGGCAAGTGTTGTACCTTCTTTCATTTCATCTTCACAACAGCCTTATGAGGGAGATGCTGTTCCATCCCCCACCTGAAGAGCACAGGATACAGAACTTCCTGAAGTCACCCACTTCATAATCTGTGGAGGCAGGATGCAAATGAGGTCTTCCTGACATCTGACCCAAAGTACCGCACACCATAACGTACTCCAGGTGGTCCTTCTATTGGACCAGCTCACTTAAATATGGAACAAAACCCCCTCTATACAAGGACCAGCCTAGGTTTTACACAGAAATATGGGAGTTCCTGCTTACCCATAAAAGTTTACCAACTCATTGGCAAGAGACGGCTAAGGCAAGAGACAGAATCCATGACCTACTGGTACAGCTGCTGGTGAGAGCCAACTCCCTCTCCCTCCATACGCCCAGGTGGCCCGTGCAACTCGTTCTCACCAAAGCCTGTAAATTTAAGTGATGGGTGTCACTGCAGAACCCAGGAGATTAAGAAGTATCCCTTTTTTGCTCTCACTTTACTTTCCTATCAGTAGAGAAACCCTTAAGGAATGGCTGAGTCACAGGATGGAAGCAGACGATGTCCCTGAATTTCTTCACGGAACAACATTCACACTCAACTGTGACATGACTGAAAACTACACTTTATAATATTAATCCACTGAACTCTGGGCTTTATTGGTTAGAAGTTGTAGGTATTACCCTATGTGAGGATTGCAAGAAAAGCTAATCAATAACAAGTGGGCAACCTGAGGTAAGTAATATGGCACAATAAAGGGGGGGAAGATCACAAGATTTACAGAACAAACAGAATTTGTAAAGATGGGAAAAGAAATGAAGCAAAGGCAGAAATAAGCATGTTACATTCAAAGAAGGGGAGAGGTGGTGGTGTTCAGCTTGGCGAGTGTGAAAAGAACAGGAGGTGGACTGCGTCACATTAAGGGTATCAAAAGCCAGGCTCAGTGGCTGGACTCCATCCTGTGGTAAATGTGAAGTGAGGTTTTAAAGCCAGAAGCAGCTGGCTCAGTCCGTAGAGCATGTGACTCTTGCCCTTCTCGGAGCTGGGAGTTCGAGCCCCACAGTGTGTGTAGAGATTACTTAAAAAAAAAAAAAAAAAAGTATTAAAGCAAGAAGCAAGTAAAAAATAAGGTGCAAATAATAAAACAGGAAGATGGACTGGGCAGTACATTGGAAGAAAGGAAGTAGGTGTTGGCAAATGGCAGGGAACAGTGAGAATGGAAATGAGGACCAATACACGTGACAGGATTGTTAACTGATTAGATTTGCAGAGCGGAAAAGAGAATAAACCATGATTAAGATCTTAAGCTTAGAGGACAGAAGGAGTGCTAATAAAAAATTAAAACTGACATGGACCAGCCACCATTCTATTCTAAACACGTTCCATATGTTAACTCATTAAAACCCACAACTCTATGGGGTAGGTACTCCTATCATCTGTATTTTACAGGCAAGGAAAAGAGGCTCAAGGTCACACAGCCAGTAAGTGCTGGAGGCAGGCATTAAGCACAGGCCATCCGGCTCCAAAGTCCAGGCTCTTAACTATTGTGCTCACCCGCCCATCTATGATAATTAACAACAAAAAAAGAAAGTTCAGGGGAGGAGGAGAGGTCAGGATTCAGGGCAACTCTGAGAAGGACCGGGTAAGGTGAATGAAGGTGTGGACACTTGCACTTGCAAACACCGTGGTCCTTGGAGGTTGGGTTTCCAGTATTTAGAAAATCATTCTACCGTTCACCTCAGAGCAGTGACCGCCTGTGCTATGGATAAGACGCTTATTGTGTTTCCTTAGAACTTGGTGGTGAGGATCGGAGAAGCAGACAGTGAGGCTTACTGGATACTATACAGCTCTGGAATGAAAGGTTTGGATTTCGTTCGTTGTTCTTTTAACTTGCTGCATGGCCTTGGGAGGACTTTTGTTGCCTCAACCTTAGGTTGCCTTTATAATGAAAAGAGAACTGGGTCTATTTTCACATCCATCTAACACACACATCTTGAGAAAATAGGAGAAAAAACCAAATATACCTTTACTTTATTGGGAAACAAGAATAAAATATCACTAAAACTACTCATCCCCAAATTGTAGGACTAAATGCACTGATGATCACTGCAATGCACGGGTTCACCACAGCCGCTGGAAGAATATAAACCTACCACTGCCCTCAAAAGAAACCAAAGGCTTATGGTTAAGCCGGAACAAAAAAAGGCAACAAAGCCAAGCATGAAGTCAAGGGGTCCTAAATTTGCCTGACAAGAGTAACCTTGGGAGCTCTTGTCACAAAAGGATTTACAGGCCCTACTCCAACCCTAGGACACCAAAGAGGACCTGAGAATCTGAATTCTTGACAGATGCCCTGGGAGTTCTTATCAGACCAGCTTGGAAAATACCAAATTATTTCACTCTAATGAAGAGAAACCTCATCAAGGAAATCTGTTGCATCATTATATTATTCTTTTTTTTCCCCTTAGAGGTACTTTCTGAAGTCTGCATAAAAGAAAACACAATAATAAAAAAGTATCTTTTCTTCCCCCAGAGACTTACTGAGATTAAGCTATAATTGTTTCCAACACAGGTATACAATTATTTTCTCTCTCATCATGTATCATCATCAACCCTAAATTGTGTTTACAGTTGTTATACCATCGATTTCAGACAGATAAAACCTTTACCAGATCTCTCAACAAGGCCAAGATGGTAAGGAGATGATTAAGGCTGATCTAAAATGTGGCAAGACTTTAACCAGAAAACATTTCCTGAGAATCAGGCAACACAATTTCATATGCCTACAGGGGCTGGCAGAAAACATGGAGGAGCACAACAGGGCAGACGGGGACCTGAGACAAATGAAGAACATCTGTTAGCCTAGCTAATGGAGGCTGTGGACCCAGTACAGGCAAATCTTTGGATGTTTGTCAAAGGTCAGCAATCGAGTACTCATGTGAAATCTCCCCAGTTTTAAATCCTGGTAACCAATTTAGAAACTGCCTATTTCCTCTCTTCCTACACTTAGGACCAACACACTTCTGGTCACTGTCCTATCAGGACAGATGTATATGTTTTCCAGTTTTCTTTTCTAGAGAACTCACTTGTCCTTTTTTTCAAGTATCCAACCATGCTAATGCACCGCCCTCCACCCCCCACCCCCGCAAAACAGTCCCCAAATTTGTTCATGACTTTCAAGATAAAGACATTCAGTTTTAATCAGGAGAGAAATTGGGGGCCTCAGGGAGAAAGGGGAAACAACAGGTGCATCCAAATTGTAATCCTGGAGATTTTTTTTAAAGGGACCAGGAAACAGAAAAGCACGAAGGCAGTATCTGGAGGGAAGGTAAGTGGTGGCTGACCACCTTGGACAAGGGAGTCCAGGCCCCCACTTGCATACACCTGGCCCAGGAAACAAGGCAGCTCAGCCAGCTTTGCCTCTTCTGGCGGGACATCAGGAAGAGGTTGACCCTCCCTAAACTAGTTTCCTCCTTTGCAAAAGGGGAATAAAAAACACCTCGTAGCTCAAAAAGTTGTGAAGGTTAAATGAGAAAGGGTTTTAAAACAGTGTTTGGAGAATTTAATTTTGTCAAACCAAGAGGTTACTTGGCAAAGGGGGAAAGGAGTCAATAAGAAACAAATACTTTTATCTTAATAAGCTCCGGTCGGCCATAGGGCTGGGAGGGGACAAAAGTGATTCATTAGAGATCTATTATGACAGATCCAACCATTCATTCAGCCAATTATAACTAAGCCTGTCACAGTGCTTTACCTGAGGAGGACTGAGGTGAGCCAGAGACCCTGCTTTCAGGGAGTTTACGCCGTAGCAGGGGAGACGTGAAATAACAAAAAGAAGTGTAGAGTTACTCTTCAAGGAAAAAGAATGTGTTAATCATTCTCTCTAAGCCCAGGTCCCACAGGAGACATTAGTTTCTGAGACATCACAAGCTGCTGCCTGCTTCTTCTAATCCTTGCTCCTCCATTTCCTAAATAGGAGACTTCAGACAGGTGACTTAACCTCTCTCTACGTCCAGTTCCCCACTGTCAAATGCTGGTGCCAATAACAGCACCGGCCTCATAAGGTTGTATGAGTTAAACCACACAGAGCGTCAGAACAGAAATAGTTAAGTGTTCAAAAGTATTAGCTATTACTGTTATCATTAATATTCCTGACCTGTGAACAGAAAAAATTTTTTTCCATTCAGTTACTCAAACAGGGTACAAGACTTATTTAAAAAACCAAACCGCTTTCCCTGTTAAAAAGACTACATACATATACACGTAGCCTGCTCTATCCTGAGGTAGGTGTCTCAGACACAAAATCTGTGACCCGGACGTGAAAATGTACCCATCTCTGAAGTATACACTCCATTCAGCTACATGTGAAAGTTCAGAACTTTCCGGAAAAGCAGAATTATGTATATGATAGCACAATAAAAATCAAGTTTTTGTGAGAGATATTTACTAATCTTACACACTTAGTCTAGAATTCTAAGGTCAAGATTTTGCCATCATCAGTTGGGATACTGATAACCGAACAAGACGCAAAAGGAAAACAGCAGATTTAATCAGACAGAACAAAGGAAGACAAAACTCTTGTAACAGGAGTGACATAAAAAAAGGAAGTAACTGACCATCTTTTGTAAATAACACAAATTTGCATGAGGTCACACAGGAACTTTACCTATTTGAAATAAATTTTATTTTTCTACCCCAACCCAAAGTAATGGCGGTTATTACTTTAAGGCCAGTTATCAGCAGGGCTCAAAAAAACCACTTGGCCAATCCAAGAAAATACAATTTGCAACTCTGTCACAATGTTGTGTAATCCTGAGAGTCCTACTGTTTTCTCCAGGTTCGTTTCCACATTTTAGAGCCAACTTCAAAAAACTAGCATCATCCTGATTCTGAACAATATTGATTATGTGCTATAACTACAGTGCTTAAAAATTACTTACAAAAAACTGACCTCCCTGAAGAGCAGGGTGCCTGAAGAGAAAATAAACAAGAAAATCAAAATTCGAACAATGATACAACTAATAATTACAGAGAATTTACTTTAGGTCAGGCACTGTATACTTATCGTGTTAGCTCATTTCATCTTCCAAAGTTGCCTAAGCGGTAGGTTCTATTATTACTCCCATTTTTCACATAATGAAACTGAAGCTCAATGAGGTTAAGTAGCTTGTCCCGGGTGACCCATCAAATGGCAGAACTCGGGCAATCTCACTACCGGTGCCAAGCTCTTCATCGTTATGGAAACCTTTCTCCCCAGCTTTGCCACTAACTAGCTATATGAGCTTGGGCAAGTCATGCCTATCCCCTTGGGCCTCAGTTTCTCTAACTGAAAATGAGAGACGTATCCTAGAGGTTTACGATTGCGACCGGGTCCCAAGTGCTAGGAGACCACACGTTACGTGGGGGGAGGGAAGGTGGAGGTTTGGGACGCAGTCGCAGTCCAGCATTCGGCCTCGGGGGTTCGCTCCAGGAAGGGCCTTCAGGACTCATCCCAGTCCCTTTTTCAGTACCGCGTTTACAGTGAGGCGCTCCGCGGTACAGGGACGCCGTGCACCCAACAGGCACTCAATAAAGGTGCGCCGAGCCCGCCCCGCGCGGCAACCCTGACCCGAGCCCCGCGGAGTTACCCGTCCATTACATCCAGGTGCAAATAATCGGCCCCAGAGTCCAGCATCCGGAGGCACTCAGCCCCTAAATTGGCCAAATCGCTGTTAAGGATGGAAGGGCCAATCTTGCAGCCAGACGCCATGGTGCTGGTTCCCAAGAGCAATTTACCCACGAGTCCCCCGGTAAGACGAAAGTGTCGCCCCGATTGGCTGCGCAGTTTTAGCCCCTTCCCGGTAGAGTCTTCCGGACTCTACCGGAAGCAGCTGCCTGGGGGGAGGAAGTTCCGCCTCCCCGGGGGCGGGCTGTCTGCCCAGGGGCTTTGGGGCGGGGCCTCGCCTGCAGGCCCATTCTTCTTTCCCTTGACCTTCCTTCCGGAAATGAGCGTTTTAGGTTTCCCAGTCCTCGCAGGATTCGAGGAATTTGTTAATTTGCTTTACATCCCCTGCAGTTCCCTCTCCTCAGCTCTTGTCCTCACTTCACTTTTTGCTTCCCTATTGTTTGCATCTGTGCTGCTTTCCTCTCCTCTTGGGCTCTTGTGCTTGTCTTTAAAAAACAAAACAAAGGGGCGCCTGGGTGGCTCAGAATGTTAAGCGTCTGCCTTCTGCAGAGGTCATGATCCCAGGATTAAGCCCCGAGTTGGGCTCCCTGCTCAGTGAGGAGTTGGCTTCTCCCTCTGCACCACCCCCACCCCGCCCCACGGGTTGTGCTCTCTGGCTCACTCCCGCTAATAAATAAAATCCTTTCTTCTCATCTCTGTCTCCTTGAACTCCTCTGAAGAGGTGAAGGAGTTAGATTTAGGGCAGGGTCCTCTCTCTTCCAGATACTAACTGGGTAACGCGGCAGTCACTTCCCCCTGCCTAATTCTCATCTCTAAGGATCTTCCCAGTTTTTAGGGTTGTTGTAAGGATTAGATAAGTGAATCCAGGTAAGGAAACCAGCACATGATGTCTGGTGCTCAGTACAGAATGTGGTGGTTATTCTTACTACTATTCTCCTTCTGGGCTTCTGGCCCTCATCCTTACCTTCTCTTTTTCCCTCTCAGTAATGTTTGGTGACAAATTGTAATACATTTATTTACTATTCAGACACAGTCTGGAAGAGGGTAAGAGTGTTCCTCAGCTAAATGTGCCTAGGGTCATTGAGTCAGGACCAGATGAAATAAAATCGCGTGAGGGAAAGAAAAAAAAAGGATTTAGCAAGAGCATAGCTTAGATGGTAGGGAATGGGCACTTTGTACTCTATACCAAGGACAACTGGTGGTAACTTGTACTCCATCGTGGGTCCAGCCACATTCAGAGGGCAACCAGGTCCTTCACATTCCTCCTGGGAAATCTACCAGTTATTCCAGTGGGTCACAATCCAGGCAGAGAAATGAAGCTGGGGTACCCAGTTTCCCAAGTTGCCCACTCTGCTTTATTTTGAAGGATATTGGTGGAAAGCTTGGGTAAAATGGAGCTCGGCTGGAGCTGGAGGGAAGAATTGGAGGTGTCTAACTGAAGGGTGACCTCAAGCCAGACTGTGGGAGTTGAGGAGACATCAAGCACACCCCAGGGATGCAAAATGAACACTTTTCTGAATGAGTTAACCTATTCCCTATGTCGGGAAATGAGAAATGAAACTTAATCAGGCATCTTAAATATTTTTAGCTTTATTTTATTATATGTGCATATTCAAACACAGAGGTCTTAATATCTTTCATAAATATCTTTCATAAACGTTTCGGTATTTATTCATATGCATTTTTTTCCATGCTCTTTGGTCATTCATAACAGACTTCAAAGTCATCTGAGGGAAGTTGGCTGAGTAATCAATCTTTTGTTTTTACCTATAAAATGGCTAATAAAGGATTTTCATCCTGCAGTCACAGTGACTATTGAAAAATATTATGGAGGTACATTGATCTGTAATGCTAAATGATCCTGAAATAATATAAGTAAATTTGTCTTAAGCTTTTCCAAATACATTCTGCCCTTGTTTTTATTGTCCTGAGTGTCAAACCAAACTTTGTTTCTGAAATGCCGCAGTTGAGACCCACTAAAGTAAATGAGGAAGTGGGACTTTCTACTCACGGCCAAGACAAGGCCATGGAATTGGAAGGGTGAGGTCATAGGGCAACAGCATAACTCGGTGTGATAGCAGCAAATTCCAGAGACTTCATAAAATATCCTGTATAACTTAAGGGTATTTAGTTTGCCTTTTGGACTGTAATTCCATTTATCACCCTTTTTTCCTTGTTGGTCCCTATAAACACCCTAGTCTCATCATAGATGGTCTTAGAGCCAGACAGCAGAGTGAAGAATGGTCTTCATTGACTAAAGGGACAGATACTAAAGAAAGGAGGAAGGGTGCCTGGGGGGGGGGGGGGTCAGTCATTTAAGCACCTGCCTTCGGCTCAGGTCATGATCCCAGGGTCCTGGGATCGAGTCCCGTGTTTGGCTCCCTGCTTTGCAGGGAGTCAGCTTCTCCCTCTGCCCCTCCCCTGACTCATTCTCTCAATCTCTCTCTCTCTCTCTCTCAAATAAATAAAGAAGGGAGGAGATGTCACCCTGCCTACCGGGCTCTTGCAGGCTTGAAAGAGAAAACAGTTATTCCCAGCCTGTGCAACAGGCCCTAACCAGACACCCAAACACCATATATATATATATATATATTTTTTTTTTTTTTTTTTCCTTCACCATTGTCATGCCCAGTTACGCCTTTTGATACGGTGGTTCTCAGTGACTTGTCCCAATGCATTCAATAACTCAGTTTCCTTTTCGGAAAAATCAAATAACTTATCTAATAGAATTATAAAACCAGCAAATACTGAAAAATGAAAGTAAAATGTTTTGCTATAGAAAATGCTGTATCCAGGATTTGAACTGCTTTAATTGAATCCGAGTGGTCTAAATCTACACCCACTATAACGGATGATACATTTATTTATCATACCTTTATTCTGAGGTCTCTCAAAAGATAATTTCAGAAGAAGCAACCTCTTGGTTGAGTCCAATTTTTTATACATGGGAAGTAGGTGCCTGTTTTGATTTTCCTTTAAACAAGATAAATATCATTAAGCATCATAGCTTAAGAAATAATCTAGTATGACTAATCTGTATTTATCATATATAATAAATTTTAGTCATATACTCAATAATATTTTGATTACAAAAAACTGTTAATTATCCTGAACTTTTTCTGATCTTCCCCAACTGTTTTTTTTAAATAATTATTCTTTCAAACTCCAGGTAACAGTACTCCTGAGAATACATCTTGAGACAATCTTATGCACATACATATAAATTATCAATTACACATAAACATTCAACACATTACATTCAACACATTTAAGGGCACCTTAAATGGAACAGATGCACACATCTGCAAAATCTCAGTAGTCCCAGTATGAAAACATTCCCACTCTATAAGGCCCTGTTTCTCAGAGTGGAGGCTTTTTTGCAAGGTACAACGATACTTAGCTTATTAAAAAAGTTTCTAACAGACTTCCATAACACTAGAGTGAAGGAGTGAGGCTGAAAGACAGACATGCCAGTATCATCATGTTCAAAACAGCCCAGGACCTTTTTAAGTACATATAAAGGTATTTAGAATCCTCAGATATTCAACAATCTTCTTTGACCCCTTTACTTTTTAAATATTTGATACAATTATACGTGGAGAATTTGGATCAAGAATCAAAAAACTGGAACAAAGTGCACACATATATAGAGACTCATATAGCCCAGACACTTGTAATTACCAAACATAAGGCCTCTAACACTAATTGAGCAGCATAATTTTTAACAGGCAAAATACATCAGCTTAGAAAGAATCATAAAACCACTTTATATGTATATTTCTGCACTTGAGAATTAATTCAACATTAAGTAAATGTTCTGAAAATTTTGTAAAACATTGAAAGAGGCCATATACCCCCTCTATTTTCTCAAGTTTTAGATTTGAAATTTTTCATTTTGTCCATTATCTTTAACTCACAGATGTCTTTAGTTCTTTTAGTAAATGGGACCCAAACCCCAAATTCTATTTGAAAGTATAAATCACAACCAAAGCAATGCCTATTTAATAAGCAATTCTAACAGAAAAAAATAATTTCCCTTTGTGATTTGGGTGACTTTAGAGGGTCTCCTCTCTATATAAACATACTTTTCATAGCCAATGTAGTTGAAGTTAAAGCATACAGAATGTGTTTTCAATTCATTGCAATGTAATCAAAATCTGTAACTTTAATTGGAGGACTAGAAAAATGCACGCACGCGCACACACACACACACACACACACACCCCACACCAAATTAGGTACATATATGAGTTTTTATATGTTTAGTAGTTATGTAACAGTTTTCTAATGTAAACTGTTAAAATTTTGAAATTCAGTTTTGAACTATATGATGCCAAGCCCTGTTACAGGATCAGTAACACACTAGATACGGCCTCATGAGCCTTCTAAGTTTTATGCTTTTCTTGAAGTAAGTGAACTTCAAGTTAAAGTGAAATACACAAGCTGACTGTGTCTGTGAAGAGATTGCTCACTTTATAATTTTCCCTCATAAATGTAGATGTCTAAAGGATCATAGGAAAATTGTTAACGTTGAGAAAAAGTTATTTTATTGAACCAATTCTAACAATAACCTTAATATCTGAAAATATGCCCTCAAGGGCAGGCACAGGATACTGTAATCACATCTTCCAATATCTCTTAATCTTGGCATTGACGTGGTCATGGCTAGAAGTAGGAATACGATCTCTTTCTAGCTATTATATTTACATTTAGCTTGTATCATAGTATAGGCTGTTTAGGTTCTTAATTCAAAATTACATCTGATAATTTTTAGAATATTTTCTCTCTAATGTGGTTGTGAAATGGAATGATCTTAGGGCTTTAGCATTTTGATTTACAACATGCAAGGTAAATGACGGTTGAAAAATAAGTATTGAAAAATCCACATCTTTAAAAATAGTACTTTTTTCTTTTTCTTGTAAATGGCTGTATTGTCGATCAAAGCAAAAATGGCTGCAGGCTTATTTATTAGTCTCCTCAAACTAATATTTTCCTTATTGATTATTTTTATGTAAATTGCTACTCATATAGCCACCTGATTTAATATTTTTGAAACTATAAAAATAAACATTTGCATGAGATGTATAACGTGAGTAATCTCAAAAATTGCATTCTCTTTTTAGTACATATTATTTGTTAATATTCCTAGGTAAGCAGCTCCATAATAGTATATATTTTTAACTGCTCGAGGCTTCTTGAATCATAAATAATGTGCAGTGAAATGGCTCTTTCCTCTTAGTCTTCCCTGGTTTTTATGGTCTTCACACAACCAAATTATCTTAGCCATTGATTTTTTTAAAGATGTTTATGAAACAACGTGCGCATTAGCAGCAAAATCTACTGAGATTTGTGTCACCCGTTGGATGTAAAGTGCTGTGTTTTCATCTTTTCCAAGCAAAAGTATTCACCTTTTAGGAAAGCGATCCCTCCCACATCTTGTCTACACCTGCCACTCTTAACAAGATACGGAATTAAACATGAGACTCATCTAGGTCTCCGTCAGTCTCCCCCAGCTCGGTGGGCATCAGAGTGAACTGGCTGGACAGCAGGGGGTTCTCCATGCCGTGTTCCTCACTGATGTGAAGGACAGTGTCTCCGTGCTGTAGGAGGATGGATGTCTCAAGGCCTGTGAATTCTTCAGGGTCTGAGAGCTGCGTAGAGAGGGGACCATGTGCTGGAGCACCTTGCACTTCTGCGTCCTCCCTCTTTTCTCCTTCTTCAGCGGGGAGGGGCTCACTCTGTCATCAAAAGGATCATGACATCATGGAAATCAGGATAGGTGTGAGGACAGAGGATCAAAAATGTCATTGTCTACCTGGAGCTGGACAAGGATGCTGGCCAGTCCCAGCTCTAGCTTTTGTCATATGTGAGCTCTTACATGGACCCTTTCACCCTTGCAAGCCTGTTTCCTAACCTGCAGGATGAGTGTATTTTTTTGCCCTGCTTACCCTGTAGACTCTGAGGATAACAAGATGGTGGTGTTACGAAGCCTGTTAACCATTCAACACTCTACAAACGTATGTAGTATTATTGCCCCTTAGCTTTCTCTAAATGACGCTGGGAAGGACATGGGGCCTATGGGGATTCATTTATAAAAATTCAAAGAAGAAAAAAAAATCAAGACAAGAAAAATATCAAAACGATGAGAAAAAAGATCGGAATATTGAGTTCCTCTCATCTCATAGGACACAGACGGCTCTCTATTTATAGGCTTCTAGACCGGTAACTTTATTTTCCTTTCAAATTGAACTACCTTTCAACCAGGTATTGTATCATGGTTTTCAATGGTTATTTTCATTATGAAATATTTTCTCTTGGGTTTTTCATAACAAAGAATCCCAAGATTTCTCTTATTCCTTCTTAAGTAGATGTATTACTGCCCACATACTTTATATGGATGTTCTTGTCCATGACGACAGGACTGTTGTCTGTCTGAATAACAAAATGTTACAGACTCAGACTTCCATTATATGGAATAAATGTGCATATCCATGTTGTTCCTAGACACAAGTGTGCAGGGGGCAAGCCTCGCCTGTTTCTTTAGAGCCCTCACCTGCCTGGGAGACAGGCTGTGAAGATCAGCAACTACAGTGGCAGGGGAAGACGTGAGGACTGGTTTGCCCATTCCTTCCGGCTTCTTAGATGGGGCTGGACTGCAGCCTTGGGGCTGGCCTGTGGCGGGAAGTGTTTCTGGTGGGGCAGCGGCTGGCTCCGGCTGAGCCTCGATGAAGGTCACAGAACGTTTCTGATCTGCTGTGGGTCAGAAGTAAAGCAGTAAATGGGGAAAACATATATTGTCAAGTGCTTAATAATTAGCTCTAACCAGTGTTTCCTGGCTTTTCTTTGTAAAGACACTGCTGGCTTAGTAATAAATAAGAGCATATTTGACTATTATGTACATGTTTTGATTTCACCTCCTGATAAAGAGAACTTGGGTAGAAAAAATCATTTTTACATAAATGGCTTAAAACAAGATTTCCATAGAGCATTAGGTGAACTTGGTCATCGCTCATAACAGCTACCAACAAGACTTAAAAGTCCCTATCATTCATCATTTCTTTGTCTTCAGTAAGACATAACAAACTCAGTTCCCAGCTTGGGTAAAGAAAACACAACCTTCAAGAATCAAATCTCATAGCATTTGTGGTTTTTCTTGAACTCTTCCATTTCCCTAGACCTGTGGGGAAAGGATAGGGGAGGAAAGGTGGAAAAGAAGGAAAGGCACTAAAGTGCTCTGGGAAACTTCTTCCTTTATCCTGAGCAGGAGCTCGGGGGGGGGGGGGGGGGGGGGGGGGGGGGGGGGGGGGGGCTGCAGACCTTCTTGACTGAGTTGCATGACACTGAATCAATGATATAGTCGGAAGGGACACAGGAGGCCTCACCAGATGGCTTCGTTTTAGGTTGAATACTCCTGCGAGTGGTTGACAGCCGAGCCCCGTGGCGGTTTTTGGGTTCAGTCTGCGTCTTCTGACGTGACAGTAGAGGACGTCTTAGCTAAAGAGAATAGGCAGAATAAAGCTGGCAAGAGGGTTCTAACTGCCTGGGAGGAAACTCTGTGCTCAGAGGATTCTATGATGTATTCTTTCCTTTATGGGTTTCTGTGGATGCTTGTACTTGTAGCTGATAAATTAAACTTCTTTCTGCATATGGAACGACTGAGTATTTGAATCTGGCATCCTCTTTAACCAATTCTATCTCCCAATTATTAGTTCTTTTCCTATGCCAAGGACATAAATCAATATAATTTAAAATAGTCAATGTGACAATTTCAGGATACATAACTAATAAGCATTGCTTGTTGATCAGCCTTTGCTCATCTAGAAGTTGTAGTGAAACACATGCTAATTTTCAAGGGGAGGTTGGTGAAAAAATTTCAGTTGCTGAGAAAGTGTCTGGTATGCAAATGCTGGGAAGCTCCAATCAAAGTGACTGTACAAAGGCTCATTTAAATTTGTGTGTAGAGAGTAAAGGGACCCCACCTAAGGAAATCTGTAAAGATGGTCTTTATTTTGATTTCGATTTTAACCTGAATCATTAATTGTGAAATGAGGAAGAAAGGACAACTGGGTCTATGCCTGTATATAGAAACGGGCCTTACATCAACTTCATAACAAACATTCCTTGCTCAGTAAGTTTGGTCGGGAAAGGTTTCTGAACAGGGGACAAAGAGAAGTATAGACCTGCTTATGAGCCTAGGAATCAGCTTTACCAATAAGAAGATTCAAAAGCTAAAATAGAAGCTAAAAACTCTCCACTTGCCCAAGTACTTACGTTTTAAAGTTGCTCTTGTACTGCTTATTTCAGGCAGGGAGAAGGCAAAATAGGATCTCCATATTCATGGGCATTACAAATTAACTAGAGCTTCCATTTCATAGGATGACTCTCCTGCCCTTTCCGGGTCTGCTTACCTGCCTCAGGCCCCTCTTCCTCCCCAGCGGCTGCTGAATGAGGAGGTTCTGTTGGCCAGGTTCACTTTGGACACTTGGCACCCTGTCAAGCATCAACAGTGTTAGCGGACCTCGGAGAGAGTACAGATGACCATCCTCTGCTGGGTGTTAGCCAAAGCCACTTCTATGAAACAGTCACTTCAAAGATACCATTATCTTTGAAGGAAGGTTGGGAAAGTATCCCTGGGATGGGAGATTTCAAGGGTTTGGGAGGGAGGACGAGGCCTCGTAGCCCCAAGCTGCCAAAATTGAGATTTTGATTTTAGTCACTGATGCCATATCTATCATTCAGCAAAACATTGGTTCGATCACACCCCTGGTTTGGAAGCCACCAAAAGGTTAAAGATGTCACATTCTAATCTCAATTTTTTTTTTTCCAAGGGGAAGGGAAAAGGTGGTGACAAACAAACACAAACAACTCTATCACATGGATGGGAACACCTTTGTTAAAATTTCAATTTAAATGAAAATAAGATGGACAGATATCAAACACATCAGACACAGGATCCATTTGGGTGAAGGGGCACATTCAACACATGTTTGCAGCCTGAAGTCTCTGTGACTACTGAGTAAATGAATAGTCACATGGGTAGACAATTAAATGTTTTTTAAGAAAAGATTTTAGATTTAAAAGGCCGGCAAAATAATCAAGCTATCAGAAGAACTCAGAAACTTAATTGAATAGCTGCACTCAAACATAATGTGCAATTTATAAAAACAACAACCTGCTCCCCCCAAATTTACTGTGTATGTGTGTATTTTATATGCAAAAATGACTCCTGACAGTGGTTGCTATTCAGTGTTGGGTGAGGCTGAAAATACTGTCATGGGCCCATGATCCATTTTCATTCTGCATGCATGTATAATAGGTATTTATAATGGGAATGGCGGTGAAAAAAACGAAATGTTTTGTGCCCAGAGAACATTGTAATCCTGTGGATGATGCCAATGTGCTTATTTGGTTAATGGGCAACTGATTTCTGCTTTGCCTTTGCAAAAGGAGAGTCATCTACAAATTGTTTTTAGAGTAAAATATTCCACAGAGGAATCCAGAGTCAGCAACTGTCCAGGAAAAAGAAAGACTATATTCATTCATTTCCATTAAAAGAGAGAGAGAGAGAGAGAGAGAGAGAGCACTATTTAAAATATCTAGCTGCAGTTGTAGAGAAAGAAATTGGTGGCAAGATAGACAATCAGATGTTTCCCCTGTTATGTTAACAATTGGTTAACCATCACCTGGGTGATAGTCATGTCTATAATTTTTTTAAAGGTCTTACTCATATTTCCACTAGAAGAAAATCAACGATTACCAAATGGAGTTTCTCAACGTTTTTATGAAATAAGGATGTCATTATATCATAATTATACCATTTGGGATACACAGTACAAAATTTGATAAAAGTCCCCCAAACAGATGCTTTTTAAACTTTCTTGTTCTCCTTAATGTCAAGTTCAAAAGATCAATATACATTATTTTTATACATATGTGACCTTTCTATGAAGATGGAAAAATATTCAAAAGAACAATGCAATAAATTCTGATAAGCAATCCAGACTATGTTGCTGGCATGTTTGAAGTGACATCTCCTTATTAATTATACATTTTAACATGTGCCTTAAATTGGAAAGAGTATTCGATCACCATATGCACAGAAGTAGAAACAAGTTTCTCCCAAATACCAAGCAAAGCTTTCTTTGGGATGGTTTCTTCATTGACATCTAAATGTTACCTCAGTTCCCTTGGCCATAAAGGGAGGTTAATACTTACCACCTACCTCCCATTAAAGTCGAGGAAAGAAGTTAGTTGATGTAAAATGGTTTGGACATGAAAAGGGATGTATATAGCATGCTTCTTTGTTTTACATTTGATATTTGTAATGAGTTTATTGCTTCTAGAACACTAAAAGGAAGTGGGTTATAAAATGTTTTGAAAATAATTGGGCAGAGAAAATGAAATTGAGGCAGTCCCCTTGTCTCGTTTTTATTCAGTAACCGGAGATTGTGAGAAAAAAATGGTGCAAGAAAAGAAATACACGTTACTCAGGGAGTGTTAATGTCAAAGCATAATGGTAGTTTCATGATGATTATTCCAGAGAGGATTATAAGCACCAAAATTTTCTCTATGGATAGAGAGGCTTATATCTAAGAAATGAATCAAGTTTACAGCTTCAGTAATTAGCTGTTCTATGTAAATGATACAGTATTTCATTGGTGGAATGCGCATATCGAAAATGAAATTATAGAACGTGTCCCTGGAAATAGTATATCCCAGCTAAGACATTATATTCTCCCTAAAAGAGGTGTACTGGGGACATCAAAGTCTGGTTTAACTGGGTGCAGCTGGGACACATTCATTGACAGCCAGAGAAGTTAATAATGGAAGTAATTTATGCAGAACACATTACTTTCTCTCAAGTCTATATCAAGTTGCATAGAAAAAGTAGTTTCAATTTAGTTTCAAATTCTCTCCAAGTCATGTACTATTTTAGTAACCTGTAGGATTTATGATTTGTGACCATAAGAATGTACAGTACTAAAACCAACCAGGAGAAGACCAAGGTGTTTGCCCTAAGCGCCTCTCTCAAGAAAACTGGTTTCTCGAAAATGTTAATCTTGAGAATGAGAAATGGCCGATTTTCCACGTTTTCACAAAATAATAGGTTAAAACAATAAAGATAAAAGGAAATAAAACATTCCCAATTGAAACTAAAATTATCCTTTGTATTTTGGAGTCACTGAAAAACATCACTATGGCAAACCATATAATGATCTAGATTTTAGGGAAGTACATGCACTCAGGGCCTGGCAGAATTTTGACTCAACTGTCTACGAAAAACAAAAACACCTTACTCAAAATGCAAAGAAGTAATTTATAAGCTAGCGAAGTTCAGACAATGTCAGGAGAACAATTCTGGCACAAATTACCTCTTTTTTCCTGTTTCAGCCCGAGGGCCCGGAGTGTAGTATACAAATATGTATGCAACTCCTAAATGAGATATATACCTAATGGAACGTCTTAAAATATAGGATAGGTGAATGAGGGGACATTCAGTAATGTAATAAAAACATAATACGTAAAAATGTAATAATAATTCATATCATTCATTTAAATTACCAAAAAATGTGTAGACTGAGACATAGATATATTTCATAAATAAAAAATTTAAGTGGAAGCACTAGGTAAGACTAGTGCATGGAAAATGAATTAGTACTTTCATTGCCTCTACCTGTGCTTTTAGTTTCAACTTCAGTATTGTTAGAGAAATCTAGAGGTGGAATACAAGACACAAAGCACAGCCATTTACCCTGAGTGACTGTCTTGTGATAGGAATGCATAAAGCTAGCACCAAAGGAGCCATAAAGCATTCACAGAGAACAGGGAAGTAAACAAGAGACAAAATTCTACTTTTCCCTTTCCCAATAAAAGATCATTGTTTGAAATTTACTTAGCCTCCACAATGTCAGGGAGCAACATTTCCTGTCCCCTTAGAAGTCCTTCTAGCTGGACTAAGAATCAAATTAACATGAGACAGATTAACAGGAGAAAATCAAATTCTATAGGTTTAAGTATGGAGAATCCACATAGATCATGGAAATTCCAAAGACAGGCAAAATGAGGTCTCTAGGTCATTCTGAACTAAGGAGAAGGGGTTTGGGGTAGGGATTTCAGAAGAAAGGAAGGCACTTTGCAGGGTGATAGGAAGAGCCGGTTTTTGGTAATTAGATGTTTGCCCTGCCATACAGATGGGTCACTCAGATAAAATTGATCTCTGCTAATAACCCTTATTCTGGGAAAGACCCCCAGTGTAGAGTCTGCTGTGTGGTTAAGAGAAGGACAAAAGTTTCTCTCGATGCCACAGGGTCTCAAGTGCCTTCAGCTCAAAATAATCCACATGCCAAAATGGAGCATTCTGGGGAGTCTGTCCTGACCCCCTTCAACAACATCCAGAAAATGGAAGCTAAATGCCACAGAATTTAGAGAGGAGTGGCTGGAATCAGAGTAAAAAGGGAGGATAATCTGGATCTCAGATAGCCAGTAAGAACTGAGGCAGCACTGGCAAAGGCCATATCTGTGTATCACAACACGCATTTTCTTAGCCGTTCATTCTCAGTTACACGAGAAAGGCTTAAATATTTTTCTAAGTACTTGGAGAGTACTTGCCAAGTTTTCATACTTTGGAAATGTGGATGATCATGATATGGGCTCTGCTAAATAGGTTATTTTTATTTTGTCTCACCCAGGCTACATAGTCTTGCTCAAACTTGAGCCACATTCTTTTTTTTCACTGGGATTAAAATTACCCTTACAGAATCAAATAGCATTATAATCTCTTTTTAAAAAATTAGAATTGATTGTCAATTCATGCCTTCCAAAGTATTCTAACGTGTCCAAACAAAATCTGATCTTCAAGTATAAACATCCAGGCTAAGTGCTTGAAGAACTTCTGTATGTCTAATTCTTCTGGAGAAAACATGATGGACAGTGTGTGTATTTGGGGGCAGGTACAGGGAGGGAACATCTACAGTGAGTTTCTATGCCTCTAAGAGCAATATTCTCAACAGAAGGGAATGGGATACTATTTTAATGTATTAATTTCCAAAAGAAAGAATTTTTCCTCCATAGCATAGTGCGTCTAACAGGCTGATACCTCTTGTGATGAATATTCAAAAGAAACCAGATAGCACAATTTTAAAAAAAAATCCTGGAAGAAATTTTCAAAAGGTCTGCATAATTTTTATTGGTTTCTATCTATCTATCAGGTCACCCTCGTTATTCTGGTCTCTTCCTCATTTATCCCTCAGGCCAACTTGTCCCACTGACCTAAAATAAATGCTCTTTCAAAAGCAAATCTCCAGAAAATGTGCCAAAATGTGGGGGTTAAGGGAGAAGCAGGGTGTATTACTTTCCTTTGGGCATGCTTCCTGATATTCTTTTTTTTTTTTTTGTAAGTAGGCTCCACGCCCAGCATGGAGCCCAACGCTGGGCTTGAACTCACGACCCTGAGATGAAGACCTGAGCTGAGATCAAGAGTCAGACTCTTAGCCAACTGAGCCACCCAGGCACCTGCTTCTTGGTTTTCTTTAAGGTTTGGAGCCAGATTTTCCTTAGGACTACTTTGGATGTACTTTAGGTCCTGAGTGTTCGGGTGTGTGCTAAATATAATTGCCTTGGTTAATCCCTACTGCTTCTTTAGGATCTGAAAATTCTGCAACATAAAGAAGTTTCATGCCAAAAATAAGAATGCCTAGAAACCAAATATAAATAAGTGCATATCCTATTTTATAGACCCACCTCTTAGTAAATGCCAAAAGTTCCTCTCCTCCAAAGAGAACTTGGTGACATGATGGAGTTCAAGAAATATGACTTGCAGGGTCTGGCAAAGGTGGATGTGCTACTGGCTGGTGGGATTCCTCTGCATTAATAGCATTATTTAGAATCCAAGTGAACACCTCATCCTCTGTTTCCTTAATGACCACCATGGAGTGTGCGTGGCTAACACCCAGAACTAAAACATGCCAGTTATAGGAACAACAACAGATCGACAACAGTTGGTCTAAAACAGTATCCAAAGTCCTGACATGACTGACTAAATCAGTTGTAGACAAAAGCTACAATTTTGGCTCTGAAACAGTCTCACATAGCAAGAACTTTGGGTTTACTCCCACTGGTGCTGGACCCAGGGCAGACTGGTTCCAATAACTCCAAGTTCAGCAATTTGAACCCTGAACCTGCCAGAGATGGCCAAATCCTTTAGAAAGTTTATAAAAATCAACTCAAATGCCTGCCTTCCCTCACCAAACCTGGACTAGTATTTACTCAGCAAGAGTAAAATTTGGCCTAATTGGAAGAGCCCTGGGACAAAGTCGGCCAAATGCAAGTCTGGTTTAATCCTTTCCACTCTCCAAGGGCCACTGAAGTTCTCTTCTAAGTGAGGTGCACCTGTCTCACATGTAATTTTCAGCATCAAACAAATGCATTCTTTGAAAGTAGTGGTCAAGGCGCTAGACTTGGTTCTGATCTCTTCAAACTCTGTGAACAATGAAGGGAAACCGTCTCATTTGACCTCGTCCCCCCAGCTCTCAATAATGGACTTGAGTCTGCACTCTGCAGCACCGCACTTCCACATTTACCATCAATAAGAGACTGGTCTGTCAAGGCAAGGGCTTGCAAACACAAATGAATGCCATGATTTGTGGGTGTAGTAAAAAAAAAAAAAATGATACACCCGATGATGGACTAAATTTCCCATTTTCAATTGCTGAAGAAAATGTGAAATCTGGACAAGATGCAAAGAAAACAAAAAGAAAACAAAGAATATCCTGTCACCGGAACAGCCTCTCAACATTTCCTCATCTTTGTGTTAAAGCAATAAACACGTTGTATTGTCCTCACTATATAACGCAAACCTGGAAGGGGATGTTTTCTCTTGAGATGGAACTAAGGCACTGTTCGAATGAACAAGAAGCATCACCCCTAATGAGGATTAGTTGAGAGGTGTGAATCAACAGCACAAGATTAGGAATGTTTGACGTGGTTTATCTGAGTGTTAAAGGTGCAGTCCCCCTTTCTGACGCTTTAAACCAATAGCCCAGGTATCTTATTGTCTGCATCATAAGACTTCTCTTACTTACCGAGAAATGTTTGTGTCTGACATTTCATGGCAAGTTTGGGAGTCCTCTTTGTGCTGGGACAGACGTTCTTTTTATGTGTTGTTTGAACAAGCTACTATAATAGCCTGCCACATAGCATGCATCAAAGAGAGGGAATTACAGAAATTGTATCAACATCATTACTCTTATTATAGCAGCATTGTTTGTTTTCTTACCATCCATGCTATGAACTAAAAGACCTGTCTGGATTTAATAAGGGGCTTCTTGATGATGGGGAGTTGTATTAAAAGGCTTCTGAAAAACAATTCTTAAGGGCTATCAGTGTGGGAGGGAATGACTGGATGGGATAAGATTAACATTTAGCATATCAAATGTTTTAGATGCCCATGGGACAAGCCCTTAAAAGAACGCCACAGTTGTTTTTTTTTTTTAAGAAAGCTTTTTAGGCCATTTGTGATTGAGCTCTGAAGCTGCAAATGAAGGAGGCTACACCTTTGACTTCCAGGCTCGTGTGTTCATGAGCGACAAAGGGCAAGAAATGGAAAGAGATATCAAGACCGGGGTGGGGGGGGGGGGGCGCGGCGAGAGGAGACAGAGAGACAGAGAGACAGAGGAGACAGGGAACAGCTAGTTTCCCAGCACAGACACCAATAGACAGGTAGCGTTGACACTGTACCTAGAGAGGCTGCCCTCGGCGGCCAGGCCCTGGGAGTCATCGAGGACATTAGGTTCACTGCAGGAGGGGTAGGGAGATGAAGCATTTAGGGAAAGAAAATGCAAACAAATAAAAGAAAAAGAAAAAAAGGCATGCAATTTTCTGCTTCCAAGAGCCAAAAATAAATAAATTTAACAGAACAAGAAGGAGAAGGAGACAGGTAACCATTTCACCTTGTGCTGGGTTTGTCAAGACATAGGACTCGAGGTAATGGGGGAGGAGGGACTTTGGGTGGGTATGACTCTCAGAGGAGTGATCTATTTATTGGTCAAGAGTTGGGACTTAAAATGAGCTCCAAATGGACACATGAGCTCTGAAGTGCATTGTAGAATGAATCTGTAGAAGACAAGACTATCATTCCTTTGGTGACCATTTGGCTGGGTGGTTGTTACTTTCCATTTGTCTGAGTATGTACGTGATTCTTCATTGACCAGGAGCCTGCTTCTTTCTCATGTGTTGTGACATTATCACACAAAAAACCACTTACCATGAATTGGCACAACCAAACTCTTGGAACTGATGCCATTAAGAGAAGCAAAGAAAGAACTCAACTTCCCTTGCTAATTTTGCAATGGAAATGCAAGTCAGCAACAAGCCAGAGGAAGATAACCCCGGCATATTTACCTGGAACTCTCATTTACCTCCTCACTCCACCCTCTAGTGACTGAATTGTAAATGCCAAAAGAAGAAACCTGTCAGGTTGGTGAGAGAATAATTAAATAGTTTATTGATTTATTTGGATGCAGCTGATTTTGGGATTTGTGAACAAAAATTGTGTCATATTTTCTCTCTCCTTCACTACCTAGCATCGGGCTAAGCAAGCATCCACAAGGCACTCAATAAATACTTACGAAATTGAATGGAATTAAACTATTTAAAAAGCTGGAGGGCCTGCCCCCCCCCAATTGTTTACCTAATCGTACACTGTAGAAATAGCCTCTGTGTCCAGAAAGAGGCTCCCTTTCCCTAATACACATAGATATTACTACTTTCACTAGCCTTCCAAAATATGACTCAAGCCAAAAGGCTTAACTATATGATTTTTCTGGATTTCCAAAATATCCATAAGAGAAGAAATTTTCTCCCTTGAAACAAGTTAGCCTCTTAATGAATATGTACATACAAAGGGAATGGATGGTCTGGTTAGTTCAGGTAAATCACCAAAAAACCCTCTATGTTAAATTCCTACAATTCCCTAATTTAAATAAAACTTTTACATGAATTGCTGGATGGCTTTCTCTTATCCTTGATAGAAGCTTGCACATGCTAGCAATTAAAAATGAATTGATAGTTACCAATATTAACTGCTTGTATGACTTTGCATCTTTTTGGTTTTTTTGGACATTTTATAGTTTAACTCTAGTTTTGTTCGTGCATTTTATTTAAAAGACCTCCTTTTTAAAGGTAAGTTACCAAAAGGTAGGTAAAACAATCTCTTACAATGATAGTAACCCTTATATATTATTAATTTTTGTATTAACCAAATGGTACATAAAATACTGTTTTCTTTATAAGTATGCAATTTACTTATTAATCATCTTTTATCATTTTCCCCTAGTTTTTGATATTCTCCAAAGTTAGGCTTTATTTCACAAATTTTATTTCATCTGTAAAGTTCATGAACTATTTGCTAAAGGATTTGGGCATAAGGTAATTATTTCTGCATAATACTGATTTTACCTGAACATTAGAATGTGCTATGATTTTTATTATTTTCCACATATGAAGTATACCACATCAAATCTGTAGATATTAAAAATAAAGAACAAGCTAGCCAAAAACACATAAGGCTAACTCTTTGAAACCATTCAGTTCCTGAAGTGATAATATCATTGGCTCTGAAATAGACAATGTTTTGACTCTTACAGCAGATCATTTTCTATGTTTGATATATGTATCTTGGAACTTTTATGTATGTTCTTATAGGGCAGAGAACACATAAAGAAAATGTCTTAAAGTGTTTAGTCATGGAATCATATAACTATAGAGAAGGTACTGTAAAGGTCACTTTAGCCAACCTCCTTTTTCACAGAGAAGAGCACTGTTGGCCCTTGTTAAATGACCTGCCGAAGGTCACACATAGTGGCGTAGGTCTTTTTCCACTTGGTTAAGCATCGCTACCTCCAACTAAATGCTAATGACATACCAAAAGTCTAAACTCGACCACATATATCAAGCTAGTCCTATACACTAGCCAGGTACTCATTATTAGCTTAGCTAATGATTTATGTGAAATATGAGAATATCATTTGACAACCAGAAAAAAGACCATCTATCTACTTCTAGAGAGTTTTTAAGTTGAAACAATGCTTGGATCAGAAACTGGGATCCCTTGTACTGGTCTGGCTTAGAAAACTCTTTGCAAACTGTTGCCTTGCATGACTTTGGTTGAAAAGTCCTTTGTCGAATGGTCTATATAAAAACACAATCCTCTGCTTCTCTTTTAGCCTTTTTAGAACAACAAAAGTGAATTTTCAGAATTCTACCTTTGCCCCCAAATGCAGAGTATAAGATATCCGTGGCTCTTTACCTTTGGCTGGGTAACATGCCCACCTCAGCCTGAGGTGCAGACATGCTAGAGACGTGGCTGGAGAACCGCCTCCTTCCAATGGTGCTCAGAAGGTAAGCTTCTTGTTCACTTACCACACTGGGCATGCTTACAGAGTCATCTGATAGGGGACAAAGGAATGGAGTGTTATAATGTGGTCATGTTAATCTGAAGACCCAAACCGAGTTTGTACTTGGGTTCCGTCCTTGGCTTGGGTTCCCACTTTAGGGTAATCTTTAAAGCTAAATTATCATTCGTCCCTTTGTACAGATTACAATGTAAGACTCCCAAAGGTCTTAGTTTTTAATCTGTACAAAGGGACAAACAATTCTTCACATCCACGCATCTCCCACCCTCAAACAGCCTGCATGAAATAAATGTAAATATCTTGTCCATTTTTACAAGTAAGTTATTTGTGAAAGTCAAGAGGTATCTGATTTCAGAAAAGCTGGACTAAAAATTTTTAAACATTCTGAGAATAGTGCAAAAAGGAATATTGTTACTAGATGAGTCAAGTATATTTCTTTGACACTGAAAAACTACATTCAGTACATTTAATGATTTTTAGACTGCTGAGGGCAAGACTATTTCAGATAGCTTTAGGGTAAATATTTGAAAACCTCTAAAATTTAAAAAACAAATGCTTATTTTGACCTGAAGTTTTAAACTTGACGCATATAGTCTTATTTTCTTCGTGAAGCAGAAATCAATGTATTCAAATCCATGTGAAAGTTAGCTTTAGCACAGTATTTGTGACAAGATGGCCTCATTTTAAGTGAGTTAATGGTGTTTGTTGCTGACCAGTAAACATATTTTTATTTATTTTTTAAAGATTTTATTTATTTATTTACCAGAGAGAGAGGGAGAGAACATACACACACAAGCTGGGGGAAGAGCAAGAAGGAGAGGGAGGGGGAAAGAATCTCAAGCAGACTCTACTCTAAGCGCGACAGAAGCCTCGATCCCATGACCCTGAGATCACGACCCGAGCCAAAACCAAGTCAGACGCTTAACCAACTGAGCCACCCAGGCGCCCCTGAACAGTGAACATATTTTGATTAATGTAGTGTTGTGTTGAACTTATGCTACCATGTAAGGTCATCTGACGTTCTTTATTTAAAATACCCCAAGTGGTCGTATTTCTAATGAAACTTCTTTCAAACCAAAAAGGTGTATATGAAGAGTGCCAGAAATTTTAATTTGTTACATAATGACTGACTTGAAGTTGATTCATGTTACAGAATGGTATTTCTTTTTTAGGTGTGTTCACAGAGAAGGGAATAAGCAAATGTGCCTTGAAAACATGAAAAACATGGTAACATAAATAGAACTATTTCTACAAAGTCCTTTCCCATATCTCACTGATTTTTCCTCCTATTTAAACTCATATATCACTTCACAGTCTCTCAATATTTGTTTGATGATTAATTACATGCTGCCTTCCATTCACCCTTTTGTTAAATGTTCTTTATTGAAAATGTCTGTCATCTCCTCTACAGGACTAGATCTAAGATCTCAGAGAACATATTTTTTCTCATACTTTCTTATACCTCATCTTGTACCTGTTACGTCTTAATATGGGTTTGATGATAGAATGGGAAAATAGTTTAAGTCAAAGTAGTCAACCATTTGGCTTTTATACCCATCCCATATAAATTAGTACACACCCACATCACAACCACACATTTGTTAGCAACTCTGTTTCCACTGGGATGGTTGTGCTGTCTAAGAGCAGCGATATTAGCAAAAAACTGCACGTTCATCAGTGGGTTTAAGTGCTGGCTCCCAATCGGTGATATCGCTCTTTATGTCCTCTCTACTTTTCTCTCCTATCTCCTTCCTGCTGGCTAGGAGGTTACCTACTAAAGATATTTAGCTTTACTAAAGATAGGTGGTATCATTTCCCATAATTAAAAAAAAAAATTGCTGGGAGACGTTACTTAAAGCATTAAAGAAAAATAGATACTACTAAAGTTCTGAACTATTACTAGGACTTAATGAATATAAAACTGCTTATCCTTTTTTCTCTCATTTTGTTTTCTTTCTTGGTCAAGATTTTTCAAGATTTCCCGTTATAATTTGAAGAGTATTTCCTTGCACAATGAACAGGGTGATTTAGAAAAAAATATATCTGTAGGTCAGGTGAAAGACAGTATGATCATCACTTCATTGTCTGATTAACCCTAAACCACATTTGGAAAAGTTACTGCATTTCTTTCTTTCCCTCTCCTCCACGTCCAACTCTAGTAGTGAATTAAAATACTTTCATTCATCTTAGTTAATTAAAATTCCAACCTCAACTCCTATTTCTCCTAATTTAGTTTAAAATGGGTCTTTTTATTGTTGTTTGATATGGAGAGGCTCTAAGTGAAGATCTAGATTTTGTCTTCTTCATTCTTTTTTTTTTAAGATTTTATTTATTTATTTAACAGAGAGAGAGAGAGAGAGACAGCGAGAGAGGGAACACAAGCAGGGGGAGTGGGAGAGGGAGAAGCAGGCTTCCCGTGGAGCAGGGAGCCCGATGTGGGGCTCGATCCCAGGACCCTGTGATCATGACCTGAGCCGAAGGCAGACGCCTAACGACTAAGCCACCCAGGCGCCCCTGTCTTCTTTATTCTTAAGGCACTGACAGCACTCTTTGCTATATAAATGTTATATCAGAGTGTCTTTTTTTTTTTAAGATTTTATTTATTTATTTGACAGAGAGAGAGAGAGAGAGCACAAGCAGGGGGAGCAGCAGAGGGAGAGGGAGAAGCAGGCTCCCCACTGAGCAAGGAGCCCAATGTGGGGCTCGATCCTGGACCCTGGGATCATGACCTGAGCTGAAGGCAGATGCTTATCTGACTGAGCCACCCAGGTGCCCCTCAGAGTGTCTTTAAAACACAACTAGAAAATAATCAAGGCAATAAAAATAGTTAAATGACAGTGGTAATTAATTGGACCTTTCACTTTTTACTTTTAAAACCTACTCCTATTAAGCATACATATGAAACACGTTCTTGACTGGTCTCATTTCATGACACCAAATCTTATGCACATGTGTTAGAAGCTCCTGGCCCACCTCAGCCATTAGGAACACTCTTGAGTCAGATTTGGGTTGTATTTCCTTTTGGGTTGTAGTCCCTCAAGAAAGCCTATTGGTTTACGTTCTAGATAGTATAGCCAACTGATCTTTTCTGAGTCCTGAGTATAAGCATTGCTTAGTTTTCTTTGCTCAGTGGGGAGTGCTGGTCAACCCCATAGGCCAGATGGCCAGGAGAAAGCAGAATAAACACTTCCCTTAGTTACTTAAGTACAATTTAAATGAGAGTGCGTGGAAAAGGTTGAATTTATAAGCTCAAGGTGTAGGGGTCACTAAAGATTTGCTTTTGTCTGAATTCCTTCCAAATGACCAAGGCTGCTGAGGAATTTATAAAAGAGTAGGCAGTAGGAATCATGGAATCAGTCACAATTCCATTTTATTTTATTTTATTTTATTTTATTTTATTTTATTTTATTTTATTTATTTTATAGATTTATTTGTTTTAGAGAGCGAGAGAGCATGAATGGGAAGGGCAGAGAGAGAGGGAGAGAGAATCTCCAGCAGACTCCCCACTGAGCATGGAGCCTGATGTGGGGTTCGATGCCCTGACTCTGAGATCATGACCTGAGCCGAAACTGAGTCAGACACTTAACTGACGCCACCCCCCAGACGCCCCACAATTCCACTTTAAATCCTTTTTGTAAAAATGACTGGGGAATCAGCATTGAAAAAGGTCAGAGCGGCAGAAATCCTTCCCAAGCCCTCATTTCCATGGCCAAGCTGGGTCCCACATGTCACCCCCACATCTACCCCATTCTGTGGGGTAACCTACTTTCCTCATCTTCCTCATCAGTCCTACTCAGGGTGTCCTGCGAAGCCTGCTGGGAGGGCTCACTGTCCTGCTCCCAGACAGTGCCCGTGCCCGTGTTGGAGCGGGACATGGTGGCCAGGCTCAGGCGGTAAGCGGAGGTAGAGGTGCCCACAGTACTGATGGACGTCTTCCCTTGGTAGGCTGGGGGTCGAGAGACCAAAGGAGATGCATGGTGAGCGTCTTGAAAGAAAACAAATGCTTGCTTCAAACTCCTCCCTTGTATCAAGGCTCCCTGTATTTTTTAGGAAAGGTCAGTTAAATAGTGTGTCTCAGATAAGTGGTCTTTAGGATAAAGTAGCAAGTGGAAGTGAGATTTAAAAAGAAAAAGAATTGGCTATTGATTTACTCATAATTGAACAGTTTCCTCAGGGGAATATAGTATCCCTAATAATGTAAAATGCTTTGACATTGCTTTTGATTTCAAATGTGAAGGCTGGAAGAATGCAAAATAATTTTGACATGAATTGAAGCTTCCAACTTGGCAGATTTTACTGAGAAATTTATCTCTCCTGACACAAGCATGTAGGAGTAATAAATGCATTGTCTGATAGGAACTTCTCAATCAAAATCAGAATACGTAATCAGAACTGTGTTTGCATTCTCCTTTTCTGGAAATGATAACTTATAAAATATCCCCTTGCATGTGTCAGGTTATTTTATTATAAAGCAGAATATTTGAATGGCACTCTGCAGATTTCACTAAGACTGTACTTGTCAAAATCTTTGTCTTTAATGCATCGCAAGCAATAGTACATTTTAGAAAGAAAAAAGCCACACATATGAGAGTCTACTTATGGGTAATGACTGCCCTCTAATGGCAGATAATGATTTGTTTTCCCTCCTAGTAATTTCCTGTTAATAATCGTAAAAAGTAAACAATGCACCCCCAAAAGAAAATCTTTTAAATAATGTAAAGAAAGGATCTCCTAGCCTGCCAACTCTAATTCAACCCTACCTCCCCCAATCTGTAAAAGTTCAAGGCTTTGTAAGCAATCATTCTAGTTCTGTGTGTAGATTCTTTATTCTCTACAGAGTCTCGGTTTCCTCATTCCTTAAGTGGACTCTCCGTTATCGACCTTAAGGGCATTTGCGTGGACTGAGTGAAATAACATCTATGAAACCATCTACCAAATCCCCCTTCTCCTTTCCAAAAAGGAAGTGAAGGCAAGCATTTCAATACCTTTTTTCCCCCTAGTTAAGTAGTCAAGGAAGAGCTTCACTACTGAAACGAAGATTGAAAAAAAAGTTTAGAAAAGAGCAAAATTAAAATCCCATGATACCCCTTGCTTTGTTGCTGGCATTGATCACATAGTCCAATCTACCAGGGAACTTACATGACTACCTCACACATGGTTCCAAAAAGAGTGGTGACCCAGACAGAGGCATTCTTTGTAGGGTGTGAGTTCCATGAAGCAAGCGAATGCAAAATACCCCACAGTTACTCACCTGAGCCACTATGAACTGCCTCTTTTAGAATTTTTAGTTCACTGTTGAACTCGGCAATGAGGGAGCTCTTGCACAGAGGGCGTGGGATAAAGCGTCGCTCCAGCTGGTCTGCGATGTGTTGCCGGGCAGAGAGCTCTTCATGATTTTCTGCTGGCTGGGCCAGAAGCTGAAAGGAAGGTATGGATTCTCAGGTCCTCAATTTTCCCATCTGTTAAATGGGCTAATTATTGTATCTATTTCATAGTTGGTTGTGAGGCTGAAATAAGGTAATGCAAATGAAGTTTTTAGGACAGTGCTTTATATAGGAAGCTCTTAATCAATACATTATTTTGAATCACTGCCCCAGGAAATTCGGGCATGAGAAGATTAACACAGTAGATGAATAGTGAGGGAGGATTTGGGGGGGGGGGAAACATGCTTTAACTGTTCTATCTTTTCCATGTTTATTTAAAATCAGATCTCTATCATGTCACGGAAGAAAGGAGAACCTTCCCCAGATCCTACCCTTGGCCCATCTTTTTTTTGTCTTTTTCCCTAGGGGGCAGTGGTGAGTCAAGAGAGGGCAGAGTTTTAGAGAGTTTCATAACGCTCTCACTGCGAAGGTACTCCTAACATGACATTTGATCCTCTGGGATCCATTTTTGAGCTGTTGGCTTACAAACACGGTATTAAAAGGTCCTCCTAACTAGCTCTCCTGCGTCGCACAACACCGCCGCAGCAATCCCGCCTTAACCTGGAGAGAACACATCCCCGGGGCTCGGCGCTTCTGGGCGAAGCGCACACCACACCTTGCACTGGATGAACGGGCGCAAGAGCACGAAGATGGGGATTCGGGTCCGCACGATGAAGTCGAGGAAGTCCCACAGGGCCAGGCCTCCCACCTTGCGCAGAGCCATCTCCTTCACCTGGAGGCTCAGCCAGTACCACTGGCTTCCCAGCTGCCTCTCAAAGCAGACGAGAATCACCTTCAGCGCTTCACACCGGGAAAAAAGAAAAGTAAGCCTGCGCGTGTACTTGGGCCTCGGAGGAACCCTGTCTGCACCCACAGCGCTTTATGCGTCAGAACATTTTCTGAATTTCCAAATTGTCTCCATGTTCCCAAGAACCTGAATGCTCTCCTGAGCGAGCGTTCTGACATCGAGACAAAAATCTGGATGTTTTGATCTGTTTGGATCCTGATTAGGAGAACACAGCTACCTTTCTTAAGTACATTTAACTTCGATTTGGACAACACAGAGCCAGGTGGTTCATAGAACGGAAAGGGAAATGTATCCTAAACATAATGTGGGGCTAATATTTAGCTTTCTGAAAGTGCCGTCTTAGTGGCTTTATGGTAATACCAGCACACCACTCATATCCTAAACTAAAACATGGGTGTTTAAAAAGATTTTTTTTTTTCTTCTAAGCATAGAAAGAACATATTCTTGCTATTTAAAGTAAAATCAAGCCATGCAGACATGCACAAAATTAAAAAAAGAAAAAGTCCTTCCGCTTGCCAGCTCCCTTCCCGACCCCACCACTCCCCAGAGGTAGCCAGGCAATATGTTTCAGTAGATCCTTCCAGATGAAAAAAACTCCAGCCTCCTCCCTCCCTCCGTCCTCCTCCCTCGTTCCTTCTCCCCCCCCCCCCCCCCCCCCCCCCCATGCACATCTTGTTGATTACTAAACCCTGTTGGATTTCTTTTGCAAGATCTCTTGCTTCCTAGATTCTGGCAGCCCTGTCACAATCTACATTTATTTATTTATTTATTTATTTATTTATTTATTTGGAGGGGAAGAAGATTTCCCAAACAGTGTGTCAGGACAAACCAGAATACTGTAAGGATGCCAAACATTCTGGCGGGAGCGTCCTCTGACCCCCTCAGCTCTCGGCCCAGTGTCTGCTACCGGGCAGTCGAGGGGAAACTGGGCCTTCTTGATCATGTCTTAAGGCCCATCTCAGCAACTAAAAGACATACAGAAACCCAACTCCATACAGCCCTCAAAGTCACACATACCTTTATCGCCTATTTTGGACATTTACAGGGGACAACCATGCCATATAACACGGAGAGAGATGTTGTAAGAGTCTTCTTTACCCCTCCCCCTCCTCCTCAAAATCCCATTTTTCACAGCCATCATTCGTCCGAATTCCTTTCCCTTGACTAAACAAACAAACGAAGGGACAAAACACAACACTCCTTTCCCTACGCTGAGCTTGGTGACATTTCTACTGCTAGGTGCCTGTTAGCCTTCTGTGGGTCTCTGCCATTCTCCTCCTTCACTTCCATCAGCCCAACACATAAGCAGGATAGCAAGGGGCTCAAGAGCAGGGACTCAGGTGCCAGATGGCTTGGATTTGGACTTTGGCTCTGCTGTTTATTAACTGTGTGACTTTAGGTAAGTTACTCAACCTTTCTGGGCCTTTGCCTCTTCAGTCCTAAAAGGAGAAGAACATTTACTTCTTAGAGTTGTTGTAAGGATTCAAAGTATAGAAAACACTGCTTGGTGCACAGGAAGTGTTCAAAATAAATGCAAAAATCAATTTGAAACAGAGGTCCAGGAGCCTGGCCAAGGAACCAAAGGATTCCCCTTCATTAAAAAGGCAGAAAGTGGAATAACCCGAACATAATCACTCGTCAAGTGTTTTCTCCTAACCCTGCCTCATGTGTCAAGGCCTCTGTTTCCATCATCCTCTGTGCAGTACCAAGCCTTATGCAAGCCTCAGTCCTAGAATCTAGATTTTCTTGGAACCCCACATTCTCATGGCTTTGGCAACTAAGCCCCACACGGGTCAGGTCCTGTGCAAATGCATTCTTATTTCCTTTTTTTCCCTTTTCATTTTCATTGTCAATCACATAATTTTCTAATACGCTTATTTATTTCTTTTTTTAAAAAATAATCTCTAGGCCCAGTGTGGGGCTCAAACTCACAACCCCGAGATCAAGAGTCACGCTCTACTGACTGAACCAGCCAGGCACCCCAAATATTTCCCCTAATGATGCAGTCCAAACATCTCACACATTCCAAACTCCAAGGACCTGTTTTTACCAGTGTGTATGGTTCATCTTCTACTCCCCACACCAAGATCTGCTTTGATAAATTGAAAAATGTCAGGCACAATCTTCTCAACTTGGTGCTTTCGAGATTTTCTGCTGTTAGTGCTCCTTAATTCTCCGTGCTATGGCAGGAGTGGTGTTTTCCACTGGCTTAGTTCACTGAGGGCCAAGGAGAGGCTCTCCAGTGTTCCACGGGTCAGGACCAAGTTAAAGGCAAGGATGGGGTGATGGAAACGTAGGGGTGAAGCGAGAAGGAAATTGGCAAGCCTCTGGGGGAGAACAAGTCGACTGGCCTCACCAGAGTGAAAATCAAGATGGGGATTTAGAGATGATATCATAAGGGAAGAAAAATAGCTAGGAGGGGGCTATAGTACAAGGCCGCCATGTCTTGCTGCCCAGGATGTGGACTGCCCCGCTCTAGGGGCTCCATTCACATAGATGACAGACCAGTGAGTCCCATGAGTTGTGTCCCTGTATACCAGTCAGAGTCTACATCTGATAACTAATGAGACGATAATCTCAGTAGTGATCTCATATTTAACCAGCAAGGAGGAATTCTTACTGCCGATGCCTTCCTTACATGTCCAGATGCTGTGAGAAAAACAACCAAGTAATTTAGGCACCACAGAGAGGAAAGTACTTTGGTTTTTGGCATATGTTTACTGGCATATGTGTACAGACTCTTTTGCAAGGGTGATGCTTCTTACTTGCTCAAGTGGCTTCTTCAAATACTTTGTGGATTGAGGTCTTTTAAAATCGTTTTTGAGTCAAGGTGTCACATAACTCAATAACATCATACATATACACACACAAACACACATACACGGAGAGAGAGGCGGGTGTGGGGAGAGTACCCACCCAAGTATGCGGCTTGGCTGGTGGACTCGGCCAGGCCCTCCCTGCGCAAGTCTTTGCCCGCATCCCCCGGGGTGGAGCAGTGGGCGGGGGAGCTCTCCAACATGAAGTTCTTGCTCCTGGACGTGCTGATGATCCGCGGTGGCAGGAGCACGTTAATGACCGTCTGCAGGAGCAACTGCACCTCGGGCTGTTCGAGCCATGGGCTGTCTATAGTGCAGAGTTCGGAAGAGGGAAGTGGAAAGAGAAGCAAGTCACGAGCTAGACTTTCCATGTTAGACCCAGAAAAATTCAGCTCTCTTTCCAGTTCCAAACTAGAACACCCTAGAAATTTGGGTGTTTCCCCACCAAGTACAGCTTCTCCTCTGGACAGAAACCGTATTCCTGATCCTGGGTGTTCTGTCCATAGTCAGCACCCAAGGGCTTGTGTTCTTAGCCAAATCTCTGCTTACCATTTCAATCTCCTTTCTTTTTTCTGCTCAAATACTCATAACATATTGTCTTTACATTTGAGATAAGCTTTTCCTAAAAGAAAAATCCCCCAAGAAGGAAGAGTAATGAAAACAGATTGAAATGTAATGGCACTGGTAAGGTTTAGGCTAACCCTAACGGCAGCAAATTATAAAGTCCATTCACTTGTCAATTCACACCACACTGTATTTCAGTTAATACCATTTTCTTATGGAAACAATGGTCTCCCAATTTTTGCTGTACTGAAGGACGTATCTTCTAAGAAGTGGAGCAGAGAAACTCTTGACCCAGGGTAGCTAAACTGAAATGAAAGAAAACCTCTATTTCCTAAGATAACCCTGTTTAAATCATTCGGGTCGACTTCAGTGACGGCCTTCATGGGAAAAAGAATGAGAAATAACAGCCTGACACTTAAGAAAACACAACAATGATAAATTCCCTTTAGTTAAATTAATCAGACCTTTGCTTCCAGATCCTACTGTGAGCACAAATGGGATGAGTAGATTTAAAAGCATCCCCTCCCTTCGCTCTTGATTGGTGAATGGGGAGATCACATGGCTTAAGGGAAAATCTTCTTTTAAAGCCTGTGCAGCAATAATAGAAAAAAAAGATTAATTGACCCCCACACCCATTTGGTATGTTTGTTTTTACACAGCACGATGGAGGCGGTGACTCCCTGTTGGCTGCTCCTGGAAACTATGAGTTCAATTGCGCCGTGTGCAAGATTCACTCAAAACTGATACTTTACCATTTGCTTGCCATAACTGAGAGTTATATACCTAAAAAAACAGTAACATCTTGAATATTAAATGCAAAATTGTAATACTTTTGGTCTGGTACAAAAGCAACCGAATATCCCCATTCATTTGCTCCATGTGTCCACCAATAAATATTTTAGAGGTAAAAGAGAAAGAAGAAAATGAGAACTTGCCACCTATTCCATTTGGGAGTTATTTAAAAGTCCTCTGACCTTTGCACAAGGTCTCCTCCAAACCAGAAACGAATAGGTAATATAGAAAGAAAGAAATGATCTCTGTACACAGGTCATAAACATGGATCACTTTAGGGATCATTGTTTCCTTTCTGCATGGTAGCCAAAGCTCTTGCTTAATTTCTTTTCTACCATCACCCATTCTCTGGATGATGGACCATGAAGTTGTCAGATCATGGATGTGTCATTATCCATTTACATCAGTTGTATATTTCCCATTAGTCACAGAGCTTTCTGATGATCTACCACTCTCTAAAATTAGGTGACACACAGAAAGAGGCAGGGGAATTGGCATTTTGTACTTTTTGCCTTGGGAATAAATATTTTAATTTTAAGAAATAAAATCACTGGGAAAGCAAAAAAAAAAAAAAAAAAGCAACCACAATATTCAACCCACAATCATTAAAGTAAATTAAGATACTCAAAGCCTAGTAGTAACATTTGAAAGAATTTTATATTGCAATTCTTTCTGCAAATAATTTAAAACCAGACTTTGAATATTTCTGTGTCTTTTAATTAACAATTGTGAGCTGATTATCTGTGAGCCATTATTTTCCTAAGGTTTTGCACACATTTGAAATGACTTCCGTGGTTCCTGACGTTGTGGCAGGACCACACGACTCTGCTATTTTTGAGATCTCGAGAAGAATTACAGAAGCACAACTCAGGGCCAAGCTCAGGACTGAAGCTCTAAACCCGTAAAAGTTTGGAGCTGTTTACACTTTTGTTTCACAGATTTTGCCCAGCCTTTGCAGAAAAAGAAAAGAGAACACCATGATCTGGTGCCTCAACCAGCCACTTAATGAGCGTGACAAACAGGTAAGGCAGTCACACCTGTATCTGCAATGCTACAAGCCGGACAACAGCTGTGCTGAAGGGCAGAGGTGGTGAGAGATAAGGGCTGAGATGAAGAAGGGGTAATCCATCAGCAACACTGGAAGGTCCTACCACTCCCATCACCTGAAATACAAACAGAGCACATGACCAGCCTTGACTATTGCAATTTCATGCGACCGTAAGTAAGGGAGTCTCATTCAATAATCATAATGATGATAATAAAGTAATAATGATGATAATAATAATAATTTGAAGGTTGGACATGTTACTTTCAGTCTGCTCTCATCGCCTTCTGTGGAAGGCATGTAATGTCTGGAGTCCGATCGAATGTGACACTGGATTCGGCCAAGGTTTTGTAGAATGTTGTTTATAGCTAACTATGTAAATAATGGGAGATGAACCAAAAACTCTTCTAATCAGGAGATTGGACATACTTACTGGTGGATTCAAAGGAATGCAGCCCACAGTTCTTTAAGATGGAGCTGGCAGTGACGACGATGATGATGGCATAACGCTACGTGTACTAGGCATTCCAGCTATAGAGTTATAGCTCAACTAGGTAAGCAGCAGATCCTACTCAATGAGATGCTCTCACATGATTTCTACATCGTACAAAACCTTGTGAGGACCAGACTCTAGATATTACATCAATGATAAAAAAATTTTTTTTTCTTCCCATAAATCCTAGACTGGCCAACTCATAGTGTCCTTTTGCACTTAAAAAAGAAAAAAAATGTTCTCTTTGCACTTTAAACTCCCCCACACCGGATGACCTCAACTTCTAGCCAATTGTGCGGTCTCCGCCACCCCACTCTCCAACTGGCAGCCCTCAACTCTCAGCGCAACTTGAAGAGGCCCATTGTCAAAGTAGCGCGTGGGAAGCAGCACACCAAAATCCCATCTGTGTAGGGATGGGCCCCTCATCTCCCCACGCACCACCTTGAAATGTACCTCCCTATTTTCAGTGTCACCTGAGCCGTCTGTTTTTGTGGGTGGGTAGGGGTACAAAGTGGTTGACCTGTAAATCTTCAAGTCAGAGAAATCAATAGCAGAGTGACATTTTTGCAAAGTTTCATAAGATTGCCACTTGGCTACTCACCAGATTGACACAGACATTGATCAGTGACCTAAGGTGAGGCAGGAAGGATATGATTGGCTGCCTCTGAAGTGTCAAACAAACCCCTTCAATCAAATTGCTGGCAGGCTCCCACTCAACCTGTCGCCTGGAATACAATATAGGAGCTGTTAGCAGCGTAGCTCCCTTCTGGAGGCCATCTGAAACAAGTGAACGAGACAGTGATTCTGACGCCATCTAAGACAAGACGGGTGTCTGAGACAACAAAGTGCTTCACACGGGATGAAGTTTACCCATGTTGTTCCAAAAGCACAGAGCACACTGGGAAGGAAAGAAGATACTGAAAACGTAGCAGAGGCACTCCTGCCCCACTCGACTAATGAGACAAAATCTATTGAAGAAAAAACAGAGATGATGAATGGGTTGCATTTTAAGTTTCCTGGTTTTAGCTTTGAGAGAGGTGTAGAAGACTGCAATTTTAGGTAACCCATCCTGGGGGCCATGACTCCCAACAGAACTAATCTGACCGCAGGCTGCATTTCTGAAATCTATTGATCAGACTACAATTGATCTCATCAGCTTTTATACCAGGATACAACTTATTAGATTTATATGGTTTAACTCCTGCCAAAAACATGACACTAGAAGAAAATAGTTCATTTAACAAGTGTTCTTTCTCGGCCTCTAAGAAATGATATTTTTGGGGCTACTTTCTAGGGTCATATAAATGGTATAAATCTAAACCCAATTAGATGAACATGGGATTTTCTGTAATAAAAGTCAGTCCAGTCTCTGTCTCAGTACCAGGAAGAGCCATCTCCATGGCCCCCAAATAAACAGGTTGGGTTTTAATGATATCAGCACTATTTCTCATATTATCCCAGAAACAATTCCTAAGCTTATATTTCCTACCAAAATGGAATTTCTACAATGACAAAATGGAAATGTTCATAAATGAGGATATACTGATATCCTGATTCTCAAGTAACCCACAAGGTCAGTTTCAGTCAACTTTTCCCTTGTTGAACTGAGATCAACGGAAGAAATTAAATCCAAGGCAACCTCAAATTCTCAGGATGCACCCCAAAGAGGTTACCTACAATTAACCCATGTACTTTTAGGAAGCATGATGTTCTTTACAACTGGGCTTGATTATATGACAAATGAGTCAACCTATGGAGATGTTTGACATCTTTATGTACAAGGTTATTTAAGAAAAAGAATTTATTTTGACACACCCTTGTAAGAATTTTAAGAGTGGCCATTTGCCAATAGGCACAAACGTTCCACTGAGACCATTAAAAAAAGTAGGTGTGCTGTAAGGACAGACATTTCCATGCCACTGAAATAAATAACCAATGTGTAGGCATTCGTCATCACGTTATAAAAGAATACAGGAACAAAATATCAATTACTGAATGAAATCTTTCAATTTCTTTTTTATAATTCCAACAACTCCTGACCACTACATAAATGAAGAAGAACACAGGCTAACACCTGGGAAAATTCTGACAAATGGAATGCTAAGCACGACAAATTCTTCGGCAAGAGTTGCATTGATTTTGGGTTAAGTTTAAAGGGACAGAAAATGCTCTCATTAACTCAAACTTGAAACTCCTGAGTTTGTAGGCTTATCAACATTTAGCCAGTTGAACTGTCTGCTCGTAGGTCTCCAAACTGGACTCAGATCTCCAGGTGGTCTGGTTCCGAGGCACCCTTGCACAGATAGGGAGGCTATCAGTGGATATTTCAGGTTACTGAACAGAGATCAAAGGGTAATCATGTTAATTTCATACCACCCTGAATTAGATGAAATGGTGAAACTTAGGTCTTTGTTATTAATCGTGGGATTTTTTCCAGCTGCTACATGGCTGCTTACTGTTAAGATTTGTCATTTCTCTAAACTATGTCAAAGCCAGTATTTTTTGAACATTGAATTAATTTTTCTTTTCGCCTCAGTTGTTTTATTTGTAAGCCACACCCTGCCTTATTTCAAAAGAAATTGAAGGATACTCACTGAATTTCTTATGTGTGTCAGATGAGGAACATGATAGCTAAGATATGAACAGATTTTTCAAGATGAACACATATAATTTGAAAGAATAGATTATTTCTTCGAAACGTAGACCCTACTACTTATACATTCATATACCTGGTTAGCTATGCACATATACCAACAGAAAACTTTCAAGTCATCTGTTCAAATCCAGATTGTGCCACTATCTTAAAGGATGATAAACCCTAACTTTGAAGCTTGTAATATTAACAGCTGACCAGGAGGCCTCCTCACCTCAAAGTAGGCATCTTATGAATTTTGTTGAACATTCTATCCAGTCTCTTTAAAATGAGGATAAGGGCTGGCCTCACTGCCTCGGCTGTCCAGTCGGTAATGGGTAGCATCTCCATGATGTAGCGCCGAAGCCCACGGCTCTCCATTGTCTGGGTGTCGTATGGTGCCAACTTCAGAAGGGAGTGTGCAATTTCTGCCAACCTAATTTTTTTTTCGAAGAATAAGCTTAGAATGCCACAATGGGAATTTTTCTCACACAGCATCATGTTAATCACCCTCCTTTCAGCACCTCAGCTCCCTGAACTAAAAACATTCTTCCCTCTACCTTCTACCCCTCAGCTCTTCTTGCATGTGCCCATACATTGGATACCTGCACATACATATTAACAGAGAATCATTGACTATTCCAGAGAGTAAAGGTGAATAGTATCTGAAGAGGAAACTAAAACCCAGAGAGATTGTCAGGCCAAACATATCTAGAGAATATGTATACATGCATATGTATATGAGGATATATATATATGTGTATATATATACACACATACAAGTACATACCCACATACATATATATAAAAGGTACATATATATATACACACATATATGCGTATAAAAGAGAATCTAAACTATAATGTATAACAAAATCACTAATATCAAGTGTCCAAGTAAGCTTCATGGCTTCCTAGCTCCCTCACTGCCCATAGTCAAAGTCAAAGGCATTTTATAAAATGTAGTATTGGTTTTTATTGGAGTCTAAGGAGTTCTTCAAACCCATTTCCCTTTCTCTCCTTCAAAGTGTCTTCTCTTTTTGTCTTATACATGGATCCTCCTGCTCTGCTGTTTTTGTTGTTTGTTTGTTTTTATATAATTGACCTAATTGGATTGTCTGGATGGTTTTGGTTTGGGTTGTCTCCTCCTCTCAAATTTTCCAACTCAGTTCCACACAGGGACTGCAAAAGGAAAAGCACTTCCTCCAAATGTAGCCCAGGGTCTGTCACCAGACACAGGTCCACGCTCTATGTCCTACGTACAGGATTCCTTGAGGGTGAACTGACCAACAGGACTGGTTTCAGGTAAATGCAATAGCTGGTTAACTGAAAAAACTTCAAAACTAGACATGGATTATCAACTTCCAAATAATACAAATATAATGGCATACATGATCTTAAAAAGCCAACTGAATTTAATTTTATGTGAAGGAAAAAGCAGTTTATTTATCTTTTAACCAAATTTTTCATTTTACTTAACTTTAATTTTATTCCAGTATAGTCAACATACAGTGTTACACTAGCTTCAGGCGTACAATATAGCGATTCAGCAATTCTATAGATTACTCAGTGCTCATCATAACAAGTGCGCTCCTTAATCCCCATCACCTCTTTCACCCATCCCCCCACCCACCTCCCCTCTGGTGACCATCTGTTTGTTCTCTATAGCTAAGAGTCTGTTATTTGGTTTGTCTCTTTTTTCTTTGTTCCTTTGTTTCTTTTTCTTTCTTTCTTTTTTCTTTTTTCTTTCTTTCTTTCTTTCTTTCTTTCTTTCTTTCTTTCTTTCTTTCTTTCTTTCTTTTTCTTTCTTTCTTTCCTTCTTTTTTTTTTTTGAGAGAGAGAGAGAAAGAGCAAGTGAGCAGGGGCAGAGGGAGAGGGAGAGAAAGAATCTTAAGCAGGCTTCACACTCAGCACTGAGCCAACTCGGGACTTGATCTCAAAGCCCTGAGATCATGATCTGAGCTGAAATCAAGAGTGGATGCTTAGCTGACTGAGCCATCTAGGCGCCCCACTTTGTTTCTTAAATTACACATATGAGTGAAAACTTATGGGATTTGTCTTTCTCTGACTTATTTCACTTAGCATTATACCCTTCAGATCCGTCCATGTTGTCGCAAATGGCAAAATTTCATTCTTTTTTATGGCTGAGTAATATTCCATTATATATATATATATATATATATATATATATATATCACATCATCTTTATCCATTCATCTATGGATGGATACTTGGGTTGCTTTCATATCTTGGCTATTGTAAATAATGCTGCAATAAACATAGGGGTGCATTTATCTTTTCAAACTAATGTTTTCATTTTCTTTGGGTAAATAACTAGTAGGGGAATTACTGGCTCACAGGGTAATACTATTTTTAATTTTTTGAGGTAACTTCAAATTGTTTCTTTTTTTTTAAAAGATTTTATTTATTTGACAGAGAGATACACAGCGAGAGAGGGAACACAAGCAGAGGGAGTGGGAGAGGGAGAAGCAGGCTTCCCGCGGAGCTGGGAGCCCGATGCGGGGCTCGATCCCAGGACCCTGGGATCATGACCTGAGCCGAAGGCAGACGCTTAACAACTGAGCCACCCAGGCGCCCCAAACTGTTTTCCACAGTGACTGCACTAGTTTTCATTCTCACCAATAGTGCATGGGGGGTTCCTTTAAGAAGAAAGCACTTTAGGGGTGCCTGGCTGGCTTGGTCAGAGGAGTATGTGGCTCTTGATCTCAGGGTTGGGGGTTTGAGCCCCAAAATGGGTGTAGAAATTACTTAAAATCTTAAAAAAAAAGAAAGCATTAAATTTTACGATTCTTCCCTACCAAATACACTGAGTAGTTGCAGAATGTGTAGAAGATGATAGTAAGAGGCCATGAACACCCACCCATTCATGGTAATATCTTGCATCTATGCTGTATGATTTGAGCTTGATCTTTTTTTTCCAGAAAAAAATCCTATATTCTAAAAAATATATCCAAGATTCTTATCACAGTGGCTGAAATGTCAATATTCTTTAAGGTACTAGAAATTCCTTTGAAAACAAATTTAAGAAGGGTAATTAAGCCACTCTCACTAATTATTTGAATCTTTGGCTTGAATCAGCATATGTCTAGTCAGGCATCCAAAGTATCCTACGGAAGTAGAATGCAGGACAGGGAGATTCTGATAAGAAAGGGGAATAGAGAGGCCTAATGTTGCCTAGAAGTGCACTTGTGCATGGTGCTCTCAGGAGGCATCCATACACTGAGGGTTTTCGGAACTGTTACTTAAGGAGAAGAGGATATTCCAGATAAAGGGACATCAGAAATAGGCTTTTCTATTTTTTCTTCCCTTTTTTTTAAAGACTTTATTTTAAAGTAATATCTATACCCAACATGGGGATCGAACTCACAACCCTGAGATCAAGAGTTGTATGTGCCACTGACTGAGCCAGCCAGGCGCCCCAAGATTTTCTACTTTTTTTTGAAGCAAATTTGCCTTGGAAAAGCCCAGAAAGTATAATCCTCAATCTTAAGGTTGAAAGAGATCTTAATATCCCTGAGGGAGTGGGGTTCCATATGTTGAACCTCTGACTGGATCCTCTTACTTTAAAAAAATTCAGCTTAAAGTAGAAATAAAAGATATCATTTTTCAGGCCCCACCCAAGATTTAATGAATACGAATTTCCAAGGATTGGGCCCAGAAATCTGCATATTTTTTACCTTAATTTTGAAAAATTTGAATATATATATATATATATATATATACACACACACAAACACACACACACAAAAGTAGAGAGGCAAGTATATAATGCACCCCTCATGTAACCATCATCCAGATTGAACAATGTTCAACTCATAGCCGCTTGGGTTTCATTTATACCCACAATCACTCCCCCCTCCACTACCCTGAACTCCTTTGAAGTAAATCCCAAGCATCAAATCATTTTATCAGTGCATATACTTCAGTATGTGTCTCTAAGATTAAGGACTTAAAAAAATTAACCACAATACAATTATGACAGCTAACAAGTTAAAAATAATTCCTATAAAAAGAAAGATATCCAGTCAGTTTTCAAAATTCCCACCCTATTTCCTAATTCTTAAATAAACTTTTCTTTAAACAAATCAGAATTAAATAAGCCTCATAAATTTCAGTTGGTTGATATTTCTCTTAAGTCTCTTCTAATATATAGGCTTCCCCTCTGCTGCTTTTTTTTTTTAATGTTCTTATAATTTATTTCTTGAGGAAATTGGCTGTCAAGTAGCATTTTCCACACTCTAGATTTTGCTGATTGAATCTCCTTGCTATCATTTAATCTATCCCATTGTTTCCATATTTAATTCAATTGGCAGTTAGACTAGGGGTTAGATTAGGTTAGGTTTTGATTTTTCTGGCAAGCGTATTTCACAGGTGACACATGATTCCTGCTTGTCACTCTTTATGATGTTAGTGGTCACTAGTGATCACTGCACAGATCCATTAATTCATTAGAAGTAGCACACTAGCAATATTGTGTCATTCCTTTTCTCATGTATTATCTATAGCATTTTAATAAGGAAAAATTTCTCTTTGATTACTCCAGAAGAGACAGGACAAATGCTTGAAAGGACTTATAGTGTAAGAGCTCCTAGGTGATTCTGACAGGCACTCTGATTTAGGAATCACAGCCAAGCCACTGTCTCTCTAACACGTGGATTGCTCTACAATAACTTCATCTTACTGGCACCCCGGATGGAGAATTCACCACTGCGTAAGGCTGCTCTCACCACCCTCACCATCCTTGGAGGTCTACACTCTAAGAAGCTCTCCTCATAGCTGGTTCCCCAACTCCCTCAATTTCGTCCATCTCGGCTTAGTCTGGAAGCATGAATTCAAGTCATCTTCTCCATAGCAACCCTTCATAACCAAGAAATAGTTATCGTCTTCTCTCCAGATTGAGCGTTCACAGTGTCCTTCTGGAAATTGTGTGTGAATGTGCATGTCTTAAATCATTTGAAACAGCCTGTGCGTTCTTCTGTTTATCTCTTTCTTGCAAATGTGCCATGCAGAAAATTCTTTACTTTTTAGGTTGTTTGTATGACAGATAGGAGCATATCTTATATGCACATATTTCTTTTCCCTTATTATTTTACAGACAACATTGAGAAATGCTTGAGAAAGGATCAATCTGTCTATTTCAAGCAAAAAAGTCCAATATTTAGAACTGAATTTGAGTCATTTTATGCATTACTGCCTGAATTTCTCTAATCCCTGATGGTGCTAAAAATGAATTTGCATTGAGTGTAACACAAACATTTCCTTTAATATAGTCTTTGTTGTACTAGCACGTGGATAACCTCTTGGTAAAAAAATATTCCTATGGTCATTTCCCAGTGAGAACACAAGAGATTTTCCCATTGAGAGGGAGAGTTGAAGAGAGGGAGGCAGGGAGGGGAGGGGAGAGAGGGGGAGAGATGAAGAGAGAGGGACAAAGGGAGAGTGGGAGGGAGAAAGAGAGAGAGTTGGACTTGCAGATCTCATTATCCTGCTACATACATACATATATATATATATATATATATATATATATATATATATGTACTTTGGCAGCTCTGATTTGTGCAAATGAAGCATTAAATTCCCTTAGGGCAGAGACTATCTAATCAGAGATCCTTATAGTCAAAAAAAAACCCCAAAAAGCAAAAAACATAAAAACCCCAAAACATATATTTTGCTAACACAGGAGTACAGATTGCCTCTTGCACTGCCTATTGGTTCTCTGGCTTGAATCAAAGACTTCATGTAAATATCTCCTCTATCTCTTCTACCATGCCATTCCTGTTTTTATCAGTCTTCTCTCCTTGAGGGATACTATCCATTCTTACGACTTTAAACATGACCTATGTGCCCACAGTTCTGGCTTTTACATATATCCAAATGTATATTTAACTTATAAGCAAAAATCTAAATTATACCTTTTGATTGGTGCAAGGTCAAAATATATGGGTCTATCTTTACTTAGCAACATAGAATATCTCTGGCCAGAGATCATGACAGGTCCTTTTTTTTTTTAATCAAAAGCTTGTTGTGAGAAATTGCATTAATAGAGGTCATGTAGTCTATTTCCGGGCAGTAAAAATTCTGCCTATCCTCCAATAGGCAGTGAAATAATTGTGCTTTTGAATGACATTATCTTGGCGTCAGATAGGTTGCTTTTGATGAATTGCATTATGATGTTATGCCAACTTTCAGTACTGACAGGCTTCCAGCCATGTGAAACTAACACTTTATCTACACAGGGGCGTTGTTCATCACACCACTCTTTCCTTTTAACAAATGCCAACCAGGAGACATTTTTTTATTCTCTGTATTTTAAAAAAGTCATTTTTTATCAAACAAAACTAGTTGTTTTTCCCTTATCGACACTATGATTTTGTAATTGGTCATTTCCTCCTCATTGCTTTGACAACTTGGAAGCTCAAAATCAAATTTATGGTCATGAATAGCATCTAATCTGATCAAATCATATAGATTTCCTGTGTTAATAGTATCATAAACATAATTATTTCCTCACTCATTCTCCACTTTGTTCTGACTCTCTGATTTGTATATTCTACCCCTTTGTTTAATTTTCTTTTTTTTAAAGACTTTATTTATTTGAGAGAGAGAGTGTGTGGGGAGGGGCAGAAGGAGAGGGAGAGAAGCAGATTCCCTGCTGAGCACGGAGCCTGATGTAGGGTTCCATCTCACAACCCTGAGATCATGACCAGAGCCAAAATCAAGCATCGGACGCTTAACCAACTGAGCCACCCAGATGCCTCCCTTTGTTTAATTTTCTAAGTTGCCTCAATTATTCTGTAAAATGATAAATACATAGATATATACATATGATATATAGTACTTGCAATAATGCACTGTACTTACTTTCTTTGTGTGCTGCTTGCGCTAGACTGTGGTCATGGGGAGGACCAGGACTTTATTTTACATTCCCAGTGTCCAGCATAGTATTTGGATCATACTCATTAGCATCAGTATCTGTTGAACTCTATTAACTCAGTGCCAGGGCACTGACGTAAGTCATTTGAACTCCAGCTCATTTAACTTTTAACAGGGTTTGGCCTCTAGAAAGAGCTCCAGATCTCTCTAACTAACACTCTCCCCTTCCTCCAAATGCCTTAAGAAGTGTAGTTATAAATGGTCAAATTATAGGACAGTTTCTAAACCATGATCCTGATCTTCTCTCTCTCTCTCTCTCTCACCATCTTTTAGGAATATTGTCCCTTCACCCCCACCACAAAATGGCGGGTGGTAGTAGTGACACTCTGATTCTAGGAAGGTGATGTTGCTCTGTTCACAGGATTACTTGGGTCTATTAGCCATCATCAGTGGGAAAGGAGAAGAGATGGACTGACTGAATGGAGCAGTTGCTATGGCAACAGGCTCTTAATATTCCAAATTTTCCTCCCCTTTCCAGTGTAGGTGCTGAAATTCTTCATGTGAAATAAGCTCTTCCCCATTTCTGTACAGTGGGAGCATGGGTGTGTGCCAACAACTCAGAGAATGTGAAATTAGCCTGGAGGAAAAAGAGTCTGTCTTCTCTCTACATTTATGGACTCTCATTTTCACTCACTTAGTAATTTCTAAAATTTTCAAGGGATAATTTTAAGAAAAAAGTTGACGGCAATCAGGGAACCAGCATGTTTTGCCAAATAGCAGTGTTATTCCTGAATGGCTAGAACCTAACTCTCCCTTTAGCTTTATAAGTATACTAAACTTTTCGAGTGAATATTTTGTTACCCATGGAATTTTCCTTTCAAGGAAATTTTAGGACCTTTTACAAATTGTTACAAATCTGAACAGAAGATCTGGAATCATGTTTCTTTTAAGAATCTGAGAATACAGACACAGACTTCATGATTTACGACAACAAGTGACATATGACATCACCATAGGAAGAAGGAAATATGAAGGCACAGACCTGCAATTCTAGAGCCTCTCCCTGGCACAACAACAGTAAGAATTTTTAAACGATGACTGGCCTTGTCCAGATCAGAATTTCCAGCAGGACACTTTTTGTGTGAAACATTGGAAGGCTATCATGCACAATGTGTGTAAAAAGGACCTGAGCAAAGCGTAGCTCAGAGTTAAAACGAGCTCACTTCCCTGCAGGGCTCATTACTGAGTCCCCAGGTAGTGCAGGAACAGAGCAAGTCTTTGGGCAGAAAACAGTAGTGATTTTTTTTTTTTTCTTGTAAACTGATAGAGGGGAAACACTGGGTTCTTGTGAAAAGTTAGATTCCGGGCAGTAAATAGTGCTTGGATGAAGGCTACCTTTCTAAGAATTTAGGTGATGAAATTTCCCTTTTACTCTCTTTTATTGAGGAGCAAATATGTGAACTATGCCTTTCTGTCTTTGAGAGTACTCTCCCCCTGTCTACCCTGAGATCCTTTTTGATAGACTGAATATACATTTTCCTGGATGGTCTATATGAAATCCATCCAAAGCCACAAGAAACAAATCATTCTGAGTGCCCAACTTCTTATCCTGAGAGACCGCCTCCCCCGGCACCCACACCCCCAAACACACGTCCCAAGCTGCATTCACACTCAAAAGCAGGAGAAGCAGGGATAATACCTCATGTGTGACTTCACATCCAGCAACTCCAGGGCAGTAACCCGCGGCTCCCCAGCCAGGTTTTGCAAGATCTTCAGCCTTGGCCCACAGTGCTTGTAAAATTCGGTACAAATATTCAGCAGGGACTCCCGAGGTCTTCTGAACTCCTCCCGAGCAATTCGTTCATCCAGTTCCTCTCTGGGAAGGCCTTGCCCTTCCTCCAGTAAGTGAAGATTTTCCCTGGGGAATTATAAAATGTTAACTGGGGGTCTGAAAAGGTGTGTGTGTGTGTGTGTGTGTGTATGTGCATCACACTGACGAAAAATGTACGATTCCTTATATTATGTATCATATACGTTCATGAGGAGAACCTCATCTGAAGGGTAAAGAAAGTGTAACACCCTAGAAGAGATTGCCATCCCAAATTGCAAATGGCTTTATATGAGCCACTTCCTGAGGATTTACCCAGAAACAGTATGCCATGCATTAATTAAATGAAATCTAACGGAACCATAACCCGGCTCAAAAGGCAATCATTACAAGATGTCAGAATTAGTATGAAATCAGGGCTTGTCTCTCTGTACCTGATAAAGTGTAGTTTGGCGCCTTGTTCCTGGTACCTGGGAATCAGAAGAACAGTCTGCATAAGGACGACATCAAGTACAGGGGCCCTATGGCGGGGCTTCTTAAGGACTGTTTCTTATGAAAAAGCCTTGAAGCTACACATTTTGATAAGCTCACAAATGCACACAGACTAATCCTAAAATATAAAGTCTTTATATTTCACTTGGCTACCGCACACACATGTTGCAATTATAGCTGCTATGAAAGCCATCCCATTGGTATACAATTTGTAGAAATACATATTATAAAAACACTTACAAAGTCATGGAATGTAGCCAAATGAGGGGACTTTTGAAAAACTTTGAAAGTAAAATGAATCTAAGTTACCATTTTAATACCATGTGCTCTGTTTCTGGGGATCAGAGGAAATATGGCAGACTTCCTTTCAGTTCTGGAGACTTATTGCTTTATGACTGATCAATAGTAGGACTTTAGAAACTCTCTTTTTCTGTGTACCTTTCACCTGGTAGTTGAATCTAGCCCCTGTATATCATTTACAATAGATTTATTTTTTCTTAATATGAGAAATTGAGGCATGAGCTAACCATCACATCAGTTAACTTACAGTTGGGTTTGGTATTTGTTTGATTTGTAATATAAATGATGATCAGGGAATTAACTTTATATAAAGAATGATACATTCTTAAAACTGTGCTTCAGAGAGAATGGAAAATTATGAAGTTTCTCCTTAAGATCTCCCTACTAACTACTCCATCCTAGGAAAAGAACTTTTTCTCTAACTGATTTGGGGTTTGTCCTCTCTTAAACCTTCCTTGGAGGAAGAAGCTAATTAAACTTTTGTGTGTGTGTATTCGGGTATTTAGAGGTTAACACAGACGGAAGCAATGTAAGTATTACTAGTATAGCCAGTGTCTGAGTTACCCCAAGACAGGAGGGGGGAGGGGAGAGTAAGTCAAGGACCATGAGAGCATCATTTAAGGACCTAAGTCAAAATTTGGATGAAATGCCTGTGGAAAATCTGCCCAGATGAAAGAAAGTTGACCCCCTATAACTGTCCCGGGAATGAGAAACCACCGCCTGATTATTATTGTTTCCTTTGCTTTTTTCTTAGAGGCGAATGAAACAGCACTGGAATAGTTCAAAGACCACCCAGGCGGCAGAGAACATCTTGTGTGTTCATGCAAACACACTGACACAAATGCCAATTTATGAAGGTGGGTTGGATTTCTCTGACAGTGTCAAAAGAAGCCTTGTAACCCTAAACTCTCACCGTCCTTTCTTTTCCTCGGAGCGTTTCACACTCAATATTGACTATTTTCAAGATTCCTTTCATTCCCAATAGCTGAGATTCAGGTTGAATGACCCTGAGAGACCACAGAAGAATAATGCCTGTGAATTACCTGGTGTTCACCCCGGACGACATCGTGTGATTGGCTGTGGTGGTTCCCTTGTGACCTTGGTCACACCTGCTCATCTGCGGGGCTGTCATGGGCCTGCAACAGGGACAGGAACCGCCACAAACAGAACAACAGCAACAGAAGTGGAAACATTTACCAAGTCCTCAAGTTATGGAAGCTCGCATAAGTTTTAAATTACTCACAGAGTCTTAAAAAGAGACTGTTGAGTTGGGCTTTTCTGTCACACTCTTGCCGTCTCTGTTCTGAGAGGCACTTTAAAGGGAACGTTGATTCCCGGGGGGGGGGGGGGTGTCTATCAGCATATCATGATTTTAGTTCTTCTACTTCTTGGTTCTGAATAATAAACAATGACACTTCAAACCAGACGTTTATGAACTCAGACTTCTAAGTCTGTATGATTCAGTGAGAGTTAAGAGCTCGTTTTTCAATTTGATAGGTTACTAGGAAGTTAACCGTTCTAGACAATAAGGAAAAGGTATACATACCGTGTTGGCCACCTACATTGTAATCAACCACCTTATTTTTCTGAAAAACTATCAAAGAATGAAAAGAATCCTTCTAGGCAAAATTATACCTAAGACTACCCAGAGAAGTGAGTAAATTAGTATCTATTATAAATGTAGTGTAATGTAGATGCTCAGAAATCTATTTGAATCATCTCATTTTATACGTGCAGGGTTTACTTTAAATCCCAGGTAATCTTTGCCTCTCTGTCAGACTCTGAAAGCAACGGAAAGGATGATGCAGCTTTCCAGAGCAAGTGCTTGTATGAACTCTTTCAGGCTTGCTTTTATGATGCTCATTTTCTGTACGCTGGGTGTGGCTGGAAAGTAAGCTTTAACAATCACACTAGAACTTCTCTTCCTGTGCCATTGTTGTGGAAGGCAGAATTTAAAGATGGCCCCAGGACACTGCACTCCCCCTGATATTACCCCAGTGATTATGAACTGTTAAACTGCCAGAGGGAAATTATCCGGGTAGGCCTAATCCTATTGCACCAGCCCTTTAAAAAAGCACAGTTTTCCCTCGCTAGGAACAGAGAGATTTGAAGCATGAGAAGGACTCAGGGTGCCATTGTGGGCTGGAAGACAGAAGGAGACATGTGAGAAGAAAGGCAGGTACCCTCTAAAGTGGAGAGTGGCCCCTGGCTGACAGAAAGGAAAGGGAACCTCAGACCTAAAGCTGCATGGTGCTGGATTTTGCCAAAGACCTCTAAATGACCTTGGAAGTGAATTTTTTCCCCTAGATCCTTCAGATAAGAGCCCAGCTTGACTGCCATCTGAATTTCGGCCTTGTGAGATCCTGAGTAGAGAAACCAGCTGAGCCTGCCCAGACTTCTGGCCTATGGAAATATGAGATAACAAGTGTTTGGTTTTATGACTCTGAATTTGTGCTAATACATTACATAACAATAGAAAACTAACATTAATATAGTTGTAATATACTTATTTAAGTGTAACTGAGTTTGTGTGTAACTCTGAAGTAACTCTGAGTAAAGAAATTAGGCGTATGGAAGTGAAATGGGGTTCTTCTTATCTTCTTGTAAAAACAGCAAAGCCAACTTTATTGTGAATAATCACCAGCTGACCAATGAGGCTAATTCTCCCCTCTGCCAAGAGAATATTAAGTGCACTGGAATATTTAGAGCCACAGAATTTCAAATGTCAGTGCTCCATCCATTCCACTCTTGGTGGAATTTTGGGTAAGTCAGTTTTGGATAAGTTAATTGACCCATCCTGATAAAAGAGAATAGAATGGAGGAAAGCCCTGAGATTGCATAATATGAGGAGAAATAACAAAAGCAGCACTTGGGAAAAACTGATTGCTCTTCTCTCCTCTAACTGCAGGAAGGGACTAGTGGTATAACCAGAGAGGCACAGAAGGAAGAGTGTAAATGATATTTCTCCTTAGGATGTTCTTCTTCCTAGGACTTTCATGAAACCAACATCAAAGCTTTGGGACTGGTTCCCATTGGAAGAGGCAATTTGTGATGGCTCCCTGGTCCACCACTCCCCATGTCCTCAGCCAGGTGCATATGGGCCCTTCAACACCGGCAGTCTACCAATGGCTTTTGGGCCACACTCTGCTTGCCTAGGTTGGCAATGTAGCCCATGATTAGAAACTAAACATACATTGACTTAATGAATCACAATCTCCCTCCCTCTCTCACTTGCTGGTACATGCTAGAGAAGTCCTTCCTGGATGGAGGGATTTCAGCTAGTTCTCGTCAACAGGGCAAGATGGGGCTGGAGGAGTTGGTGCCTTTTGGGTGGGAGTAGATCACAGACAGAATCTAGGCTAAGGATGTGGCCAAATGGGATGGAGGAGCAGACACAACCCAGGAAGAAGGCTTCCCCACCTCTGCTCCGGGGAACAATAACTCCTTCTAGCTAATTTTAGATGGGAACAGAGAAAGAAAGTCAATCATCTGCGTAGCTTCCTGCCTCCACTTCTCGCCGCTCCTCTCGCTCTGTCTGCCCGCCATCCCCTGCATCCCCATCCGGCCTCTCAATGCCTTCTGCTTCTGCACCCAAGACCTTTGCGACAGGGCTAACTTCTTAGTACTTTGTTTAGGGCTGAACTCTGGTGTCAGTGTACCTTTCCATTCCCAAATCCCCAAGCCCCTGTCCCAGCACCACAGAGCCTCGCCCCACAGAGAATCTGTGAATTCTAGCATTAGAATAAAATTCTGTCATTTACGTTTGTTATGTAGTTTCTGAAATTACAGTTAAAAAAAACACAACTCTTTGCAAACCGTAAAATAATAAAAGACAGCTTAGTTGGAATTACAGACATTTCACGTCCCATAAAATAACGTAAAAGCTCATAAAAATATGGAGCACGTTTTCATATTCACTATGTTGGCCATTTCACCAAAGATTCGTTCACCACTGGGTTAAAACTGCCACGGACGCTCAGCAAGCTACATGCAGATGTGTTCATGGTATTATTAACACTGTTATTATTGTTAATTCTTCAGAGTGCTTAGCACTATTTATCCAAACAACCTAGGGGATGTTTGCAATTTTAAGCCACAAAGGGCTGAGTTTGGGCAGGGGCGTGTCATGAAGGGGCGACCCGTGAAGACAGGGTCTTAGGGATTTTTAGGCGCCGTGTTTTTTCTTCCTCTTTTTGGTAGACACATAGCGCGTGAGGCTGTGACTATGTCTGTGGCGGGATTACCTGGTGAGGACCTCTACACTGTACAGAAGGGCCTGCAGGGATGTTGCAAGAGCAGCTGTGGCAGCGATCTCCTCTCGGGCTGCAGGCACCGTCTCCACTTGGGACGTTTGCCTCTTTAGCTTTTGTAGGTAACAGGGGACTAGAGCTTCCAAGACCATCAGCATCTGAAGACTTTAATCAACAGAAAGGAAACCAAGTCACATTTTACATCCTGCTTTGGTTGGCGGTGTCATATTTGGGAGCGCGGAGGAATGAACAGCCTCGAGAATGAGGACCGATTTTCCAGGCCCCCTTCCCACCCCACCCAAGTCAAGAGTAAGTAAAGCTGCTGGAAAGGTTGACAGACCCCAATTAATTAACTAATTCACTAATTAATCGAGCACCCAGGAAAAGGTGAGGAAATTCTGCTTGGCTTTCAGGGAAATATGGCCTAGTGGGGAGGGGAAGAGGAACATATATACAGCTGGTGGAGAGAACTGTGGAATGAGGACCGGTGGGGCTGTGCACTCCATCTAGAGAAACAGGCATCACAATGATCAATAAAGCTGCCACTCAGGGATGTGCTAAGAGTGATTTTTCAGCTGACACAAATTTTAGACAAGATAAAACCCTTCCCTGGGAGGCCGGCTTCTTAAAGTTTAGGCAATTTTCAAGAAAAGAGTCTGTGGAAACAGCCTCCGTGATGCAGGTCTGAAAATGGCTGCTTACTGGAGTGAATAATAAAAAAATCTCAACGACATTTTAATAAGAGCCACATGTTAAATGTAAGTACATAGAAACGTTGAAGGTAAAAGTCAGAACAAATACCAGTCAGACTTATTATAAAGCTACAATAATTAATACAGCATAATATTGGTGCAAGTGATGAGGGACAGAAGCAGAAAGATGTTCACCTCTAGCCCAGAAGGCTGGCCTATATCCTGCATAGGTCCGAGAGAGATCAAATACATGCTGGTTGCTACATTCTTAAAGGGTCTCATGACTGCCTATGTATTTCAGCAATAGTTAATACCGAACTGAATGAGAAGTACCAGAGAAATCTTGCAAAAGTAGTTTTATGAGACGTTCAAAGAAGGCATTTATGATCTAACACTCCCTTCCCATGCATGAAGCATATAACCACCAGCTTCATATAGCAAAAAGTACAGCTCTTTCTGCCCATAGGTCCTGTCCCCGTGCTACTTAAATAAACTTACTAAGTTGCACCATACAACATCGCAAGAATTCTTTCTCAGAAAAAAAAAAAAAATTCCTTCCTGGCTGTTACACTCCACGACCCCACAATACAAGGAGAGACAGACAGGTGGAACAAAATGAGGAGTCTGAAACAAATCTGCAGTTACTTGATTTATAACAAGGATGACATTGCAATGCAATGGGAAATGCTAGTATTTTCCTTAAATGGTACTTGGTCGATTGTCTATTAGTATCTGTATGGGAAAAAGAAATCTTGACCCTTACTTTACACCATACCAAAATTTAATTTCAGATGGATTATCTATCTGAATATGAGGGTAAAAACAATAAAGCATCTGGCAGATAATATAAGGGGATATATTCATAAGCTTGGGTTAGCTAAGATTTCTTTTTTTTTAAAGATTTTATTTATTTGACAGAGAGAGAGAGATAGCGAGGGAGGGAACACAAGCAGGGAGAGTGGGAGAGGGAGAAGCAGGCCCCCCGCTGAGCAGGGAGCCCGATGCGGGGCTCGATCCCAGGACCCTGGGACCATGACCTGGAGCAAAAGGCAGACACTTAATGACTGAGCCACCCAGGCGTCCCAGGTTAGCCAAGATTTCTTAAGGGGACACAGAAAGCACTAAATAGTGATACATTGGACTACATTAAAATGAAGAATTCTGTTCATTAAAAGATAATATTAGGTGAGTAAGATTATAAGTCACGGAGTAAGAGATGTTATTTGAAATGCATATAACCAGCGGTGTGCTGGAGTGGACATTGAACAGGTCAAGACAGTCTAGGTATGCCTCTGTTTCCAACCCCATGTTCAATGATGTCATGCTGGTATCTTGTACTCAGCTATAGCTAGATATTGGCAAATTAGCAATGCTTTGCAGCAGGGACTCTTTTCCCCCAGAGAGCTGGTTATTAAACGTTTACCAGCACCCCAGTCCATATAAGCTTAAAGTACTTACATCAGAACTTTAGACAAATTCTACATATCAAATAAAATAAATACTGATAATCTTATTTAAAAATGGGTAGAAGACTTCAATAGGCACTTTGGACTTTGGAAAACCGGTAGTATCTACTAAAGGAAAACACACACCTATTCCATGACCTAGCACAGCATTTCTACCTACCGAAATATAGACATATGAGCTCACAAAGATGTGTACGAAAACCTTCACTGCAGCATTATTGGTAATAGCTTTAAATTAGATATAACACAAAAGTCTGTCTACGAGAAATCAATTGTGGCAAATACATTAAAAATTACAGATGAATGAAGAACAAACTGTGGTGACTTACAATGACATGGATGAAGTTCATGAAATAACATTGAATAACAAAAGGACAACATGACAAAGTATTTATTATATTTCACCTGAACAGAGTTCGGAAACAGGCAAAGATGATGTAGGATGGTGGCTCATCTGATTTTTCTATTTGAGTGGTCCTTGTGTAGATGGGTTAACTTTATGAACGTTGGTACAACTATAAAATTATGATTTTTAAAAACCTTTTTGTGTAAATGTTACATTTAAATAAAATACAGTTACTTAAGAAATTTAAGTACAATAGGGACTTGGTGTTACCAATGCTGAAGAGTTATAAGAATTATACTTGTTCCTTAGGAGAGATCCCGGGGAACAGCTGCTTAAGAGACCCTGATTCTACCCAGAAATTTAAGAATCCCTCTGGCTTAAACAGAACAGAATCGGGGACTAGGGAGGATAATTCTTTCTTTAATTTTAATTTCACTTAATTTAACAATATTGGACTATGGCCCTTTAACTCACAATGACTAGAGAATTTGTGAACTCTAATTCCTTTTGATTTCAGTGTGTTTGGATTTTTTGTTTGTTTTTTAAATATTTTATTTATTTATTTATTTGTGAGAGAGAGAGAGAGAGAGAGAGCACAAGCAGGGGGAGCAGCAGGCTGAGGGAAAAGCAGGCTCCCTGCTGAGCAAGGAACCTGTTGCGGGGCTCCATCCCAGGGCCCTGGGATCATGACCTGAGCCGAAGGCAGACGCTTAACCGACTGAGCCACCCAGGCGTCCCATGGATTTTAACTTGAGAGAGGATTTCATGTCTTACCAGAAATCTGATAATGGGAAAAATTTTTAGTTAAATCTGGGGGTTTTCTATGTCACTGGCATTTTAACATTAGAGAACCTTTATGCATTTTATTATTGCAGTGTCTTGATGTTACCACTCCATCTCACTGCAGACCCTCGGAGACACCCTACTAACAATGTACTCAGACACACCTGGAATAGAAAATGGGATAGGGAGTATTTTTACACCCAGAAATAGAGTGGGCTTGGCGTTAACGCAGGGTTTCAATCCACTGTTGAGCCGTCTATGGAGCCGTGATATTATAGGAGGAGCCCAAGGAAAATGGGAGAAGGGCCATCGTTACAGACTGTAGATCTGCTCTCTCGAGGGACATAGCCACACAGCTGGTTGACCACTGGCATGATATTTAATCCCCGCTGATTAACACAAAAAAAGCTGGGAATCTTGGTTGGGGAGGATGGATATTTCTTACTCATTCTTCATGTAGAGAGAGTTCAATTAATATGAATCCTGGTCCCCCTTTGCCCCTTTACTCATTCTGCTGCAGGGGGAGGCAAAGGCTAATCCGAGAGGCAAACTGATAAAGATACACTGACAAAATCCTCGCTGCTCTTTACTTCTTCCTGCAACAGCTTGCCAACAGAACAGGATTTCTTTCCTCCACACTGTGGGTTTTCAGGGCGGCCCTGTTTTAAGCTTGATCCTTATACCAAAAATATGATAGCATATAACTTGGGATTTTGTTTATGAACTAGACATTACAAGAAAAGATCAAAGTAGATTGAGAAGTCAAGAGGGAGAGATTGCCTAATGTTGATATAATTGGGGAGGAGGGCCAGAGGGTTGATTAAGCTAGCCTCAGGGAGCATTTAAAGGAATGTAACTCGATTATTTTTAAGGATGGATAACTGCGTAACAGGGGGCTATCCTTGATTCATCTGAATTACTGTCTCTGTCTTTAAAAGATCTCTCTTAATAGCAAGATGAGATTGATTTTCATTTCGCGTATCAGTGCATAAATCAGACCAGAGCCAACGTCCTGGAGTTGGGAGGACACTTTCCATGTGAATCCTTCGTATTCCTTACACTCAGCAAAATGACAGGCAAGATTTCTATTCTTGCTCTTATGTGTGACAGGAGTTCTCAGCGCTCCTTGAAAAGCATTCTCTTCGATAGTTTAAATGTCTGCTCTGCAATTTTGTTTACTATTCATTTGTATTACATGTCAGGACAGTATTTTCTAAACAAGATGAAGCATCTTCGCTGCCACACAAATTTCAAATTTTAGGGTGTTTTACATTAATGAAGATTTACTGTATTTTCCAGAACCTGTGCTATGATACGTTTCCTAAATGTAGTTATTGAGAACATCCTTGCCAGAATATTACAGGATGATATGAGCCAACATAACCTTTGTACTCATTCACTTTTATTTCCTTAGCCACATTTACTTATCACAAGGCCTAGAATAAAGGGCTGCATTACCTTCTGAATGATTCGGGAGCATAGGCTACTACAGTCACACAGAGCTTAATGGCCTCACTTATAGAGAATGTCAGGTCTTCGTTGCCATAGCAGAAATCTGAAGGGACAGAAGGTCAAGGCACAAAATCAGAGTGGAGTCTGCCAGGGATAAAGGAGACATTATCACTCTTAACACTCCAGTTACATTTGATAGCCCTTTCTTTGTCAGACTTTATTCCTAAACTGTGAACACGATTAATTTCTTCATCTAAAGGGACTGAAAATTCTGTTTCCTACTTTTGAATAATCAGATGAGAAATAAAAGTGATTTTGGGAGGGTAGTTTGGGAAAAAAATCTGACCTACTAGAAGATACCCAAGGGCACGCAGATGTCTAAGACATGAGACTTTATCTTTGAAGTCCCTCTAGTTCTACACATTCCATGATCATAAAAGACCATTTTAGAGAGTTACTCACTTAGAATTGCCCAGGAAAACCTAATTTTCTGAACACTGGGGTACTAGAGTAGTGTAGAATGAAGCATGTTTAATACAATTTTCATGGGAGGGAATTCCTTACTCTTTAGGATTTTCTTTTTTTAAAAAAATTTATTTAATTTTTAAAAAGATTTTATTTGTTTATTTGACAGAGAGAGACACAGTGAGAGAGGGAATACAAGCAGGGGGAGTGGGAGAGGGAGAAGCAGGCTTCCCATGGAGCAGGGAGCCCGATGCGGGGCTTGATCCCAGGACACCGAGATCATGACCTGAGCCAAAGTCAGATGCTTAATGACTGAGCCACCCAGGCACCCCTAGGATTTTCAATAAATTAAAAAAAAATTTTTTAAAGATCTTATTTATTTGGTGGGGTGGGGGGGAGAGAGAGAGAGAGAGGGAGCATGCACACATGCAGAAGTAGGGGGTGTAGCAGAGGGGGAGGGAGAGGGACAAGCAGACTGCTCTGAGCACAGAGCCCGCTGCAGGGCTTGATCCCAGGACCCTGAGATCATGACTTGAGCTGAAACCAAGAGTTGGACGCTTAACCAACTAAGCCAACCAGGCACTCCTAGGATTTTCAAGAAATTTAAGAAAAACAGGAGATAGGAAATGTCCTCATTCAATGTATATCACTTTTCCATTTTTTTTTCTGTTTTGATTTAGGTTAAAATATTTAATATAGAATTATTTTAAAAAAATTACAAAGGGAAAAAGAAGGTCAGGGCAACTTTTGTTTTTACCTAATGACTTAAGAGGCTTCTCAGCTTTGACCAGTTCTAAGATGTCTAATATGTCAGTGGTCTCCCCCTCCAGGGACTGCAGCAGGTCAAACAAGCATTGAGCTGACACACCTTTGCTGGGCCCGTTATTGGCAGCATCCTGTATGAAGAAAGTCTATTTTAGTTTATTGATTCCCACCTCAGCAGTAATGTGGTTTGTTCAAGAATTCAAATCTCACAAACACCACCACTGATAACAATTATATTGATCTGGCATTCAGCTCCCACAATCCTGCATCCAGCAATGCTGCTATACGGTTTTGGAACGGAACACCTGAGTTTCAAGGGATCTATTAAATGCTAATCTGGTACAAAGAGATATTTGTGCAAACTCCTAAAAATATAGCAATATGTAGACTGCCAGAAAAATTCATGTAAATGTCTCCTCTGGTCTGCAATGGAAGGACCTAGCATTCCTGAAGGAACTTTCCATAATGTAGAAATAGAATACTTCAAATACATCTGGGGAAACAGATGCTTATTTTAACAACTTTCGGCATTTTTCAGGTCTTGTTTGATAATATAACTCCAAAATGGAGATGCTAGCCATCTCAGATCTATTTAAAATGGCCTTGATTCATTAAAACAACAATTCCCTCTTAAATTCCTACTATGTGCCAAGTAGAATTCTGTACACTGAAGTTATGACAAAACAAAAACAAAACAAAATAGACATACAAACAAAATAAAATAAAAACAAACCAAATGCAAACAGAGAAACAGATGAAGGTCTTGCTTTAATGGAGCTTAAATTCTATTTTGGGGTATGGTAGAGATGCATATTAGTGAATCAAATGTATGACATGTGATATAGTATGGTATAAGTGTTCTGAAGAAAAAGAAAAAGAAAGCAGGGTAAGTGCTAGACAGCGATAGAAAGGAATGAGAATCAGGAACTCTTCCTTTTTATTAATTGAGTATAAAAAACTGGGGAGTGGGTCTATTAATATCCTACAGGCAGAGATGAGGGTTGAAGAAAAATGAAGAGAAGTAATTATGATATTCATATCCCACTGGCTGAAGAAAGAGAGCTGAGATGCTGATTATACAAATGGACAATATAAATGAGCAGTTCATATATAAAAACAGAACTCTGATCCAAAACCTGTGGTAACCTGCCCAGGAAACCAACCCATTGTCCACAGTCACTAGCCCAGGAATGGGCCTGCTGTAAGTCAGTTTAGTAGGAAGTCAGACTACTAGCTCTAGGGGAAACCAAACAATAACCCCTTTAACCACTGGTTCCCTAATGGCCAGGCCTTGATTAAAGCCGACAGCTTCCCTGATCCTTGTCCCTGCTTCCAACTAGACCAATCAGAGAAAGCCAAATATGTACCCCTAAGCAATTACACAGGATGCCCCACTTCTAGTTAGCTGGCTTACAGCTCCCCTGCACCAACGGCCTCCCATCAGGGCACACCTAAAGCCTTCCCTTTTCTCTACCATAAAATTTCCTTTCTCCTCTGTCTGCCTTTGAGTCTCTGCCAAGACACAAGAGATGGTGGCGAACTCCCTTGCTACAGCCAACTCTAAAAAAGCCTTTGCTTTCCTCATCAGGTTGGTCTACTTACAGGAAACTCCAGGAGAGGGGCCACACTAGCAAACAGCTGGAGCACAAATGGCTTCCGGTGTAGAATGTAGAACTGCTGGCAGGCAAATTCGATGGCTTGACGCAACTGGGGATTGCTTTCATAATCGGAGTACACCTGCAGAAAAATGCCACATATTCAGAACATGCCTTAGCAGCCTGTCAAACTTGTGTTTGCTTTTAAAACTCATAGCAATGGAGGGGTGCCTGGGTGGCTTAGTCAGTTAAGTATCTGACTCTTGACTTGGGCTCAGGTCACACTCGCAGGGTCCTAATATCGAGCCCTATGTCAGACTCTGTGCTGAGGGTGGAGACTGCTTAAGATTCTCTCCCTCTCCCTCCTGCCCTGCCCTCCCCCCCTCCCCCCCGGCCCCTCACAGTCTCTCTCTCTACAAAAACAAAACCAAAACACCTCATAGCCATGGGAAGCATGGAGAGAAGTGGCTAATTTAATAAACTGGTAGATGGGAGTATAAAACAGTATGATCTCTCTTGTGAGAAATTTGGTAATAAACATGAATATACTTTTTCCCAGGGAGTGTGTCACTAGGAATTTACCTCAAGAAACAAATTGGACAAAGGTACAAAGACAGATATAGAGGAATTCCTACTGCAATTTTGCTTATAATAATGGAAAATTTTGAACAAGTGAAATTATTCATAAATCGGGGTAGGTTAAGTGGATCAGGCTATGTGCATACAGCAGAATATTATGCAGTTATTGGAAAGATGCTCTAGCACTCAACGTAGCTACATGAGAAAAAGCCCGTGATATTCTTAGTGTGATGTGAGAAAAGTAGGTAACAAACTTGAACATGTGGTGTGATCCAACTTTTGTTTAAAAAAAAAGGTAGCACAGAGTGCAAGGATTTTCAAGAAGTATAAATAATGGTTATCTAGGAAGGAGGGTTATAGATGATTTGTTTTCTTCTTTAAACTTTATCTTCTGAATTTTATAACGAGCATTTATTGTTTTTGGAAATCAGTAAAAAAGTTTATAAAAATAGAGAAAATTCCAACTATTTAAAAATAAGAGAGGCCTGATACTAAAGAAAATTTCTTGCCCCTGTAGGTTGAACAAACTCCACTTTGCACAAGCATGTATTACTTTTATAATTTTTATTAAAACTTCCATAAAAATAGAGGACTTGGATGAGCCCCTAGGCTCTGTCTGAACTTCATCCATTACTCCTAAATGTAGCCAGATACACTTTAAACATGGGTACGTGGAAATTGTTCCTGCTGAATTCACCTCCTCCGATCGCAGCATAGCAAATTTAATAGCAACGGAAATCTCGATTCAGACAGAGATCAGAAAATCTCTCAGGAGAAACATCAGTGGAACACTTGCCATACGTTTGAGTAAAGAGAGCAGTGATTACCAAACTTCTAGGGCATCAGAACCACCTGGAGGTCCTGTAAGAATCCAGATGAATGGGCCCTGACTCCACAGTTTCTGATTAAGTAGGTCTGGGGTGGGGCCCAAGAATGTGTATTTCTTTCTTTCTTTCTTTCTTTCTTTTTTTTTTTTTTAAAGATTTTATTTATTTGACAGAGAGAAACACAGCGAGAGAGGGAACACAAGCAGGGGGAGTGAGAGAGGGAGAAGCAGGCTTCCCGCGGAGCAGGGAGCCCAATGCAGGGCTTGATCCCAGGACCCTGGGACCATGACCTGAGCTGAAGGCAGACGCTTAACGACTGAGCCACCCAGGCGCCTCAAGAATGTGTATTTCTAACAAATTCCCAGGGGACGCTGATGCTGCTGGTTCAGCGACCCCACTTTGAGAACCACTCAAAGAGTGGTTAGAGGAAAGGGGAAAGTCCATCCCAGGTCTGGGAGATCTCAGGAGAGATAGAACGGGATATTGTGACCTTCCAGAAAATTCTGGGGAGATTTCATTTGGTGCCTTCTGCTGCCACAAAAGCAGGTAACTTCCATCTTAAAAAGTTGTAGTACAAGTCTTATTGACCTGCCATACGGGCAGTTGGTTTTCTGGTGAGGAGGCTAGAGCCACAGCACCTGCAGCATGGTGGGCAGAATCCACTGGTAGCCACTGAGAGAGAAAAGGTGGTTGAAGTGCACAGCGCTGTTGATGACGGTGGCAGCATACTGCCTGAGCAGGGCGCTGTCTTCTGGGTGGAGGATCAGAGCCCCGTTAAAGACGTTGAGGAAGAGCATGATTTCATCCCCCCAGGGAAACTCGCTCGGCATGCCCAGGAACATCTCCTCCAGGAGCTGGATCCACAAGCTTTTCTGAAGAGTGTCGAGGCCAAACAGCTCCTTGCCGGCTGTGAGAACACAAAACAGCAGAGACAGAATTAGCCCCACGCCAATCCTGTCAGCGTGGGAGGGCCATTAAACTGGGGGCACTGCTGTTTCCCATTTGTTCCAGCTCTGGGACGTGAAGATGTACTGCGGAAATGCTTCCAGCACACATTGCTGCCGCTGGTATCACACTCCCTGGTTCTCAAAGGACTTCCGTCACCACCTCCTTGATTCAACTCTGGAGGCCAGACAGGGCTGACATTTGCAGCATGTTGCACTGAATAAGCTGTGGCATTGAGGAAAAAAAATCAGTTGTTTCAGAAAGGAAATGGCAGGGCTGGGACTGGTTCTAGATCTTTGAATTCCTGGACAGACGAGAGCTCTTTCTACTATTTTCTCCGGAACTTCTGGGTGAAGAAGACATTGAACATTGGGAGGCTGGCTGTAAATATCTCAAATTAATAATTGAGTCACACAGCAAGGCTTCGAAGTGTGAGCCTCTTTCTGGTCTCTCGGTCTCTATCTCCCTCTGCATTCAGGTGTAATTCAGATAGAGTAAAACAAACATGCACGGATCTCAAATGGAGAGTTCAGTGAGTTTTGACAAAAACACACTCATGTAACCAACACACCAATCAATACATAGACCATTTTCATTACCTCAGAAAGTTTCCAGGAGATCCATCCCCCCCCCAACTCAGAGGCATGCCACTGTCCTGATTTCTGTAGATGAGTTTTGTTTCCTGAAGTTCATATGAACACCTGTTCTTCACTTAGTCAAGTAACAATACCTACTACTACCTACCCTAACAATACCATACTACTGCCTTCAACTGCTTATGGAAAGAATATGTGGTGTGTGCGTGTGTGTGTGTGTGTATGGAATACTACTCAGCCATCAAAAAATGAAATCTTTCCATTTGCAATGACGTGGTGGATGGAACTAGAGGGTATTATGCTAAGCGAAATAAGTCAGTCAGAGAAAGACAATTATCATATGATCTCACTGATATGTGGAATTTAAGAAACAAAACTGAGGATTGTAGGAGAAGAGAGGAAAAAATAAAACAAGACGAAACCAGAGAGGGAGACAAACCATAAGAGACTCTTAATCATAGGAAACAACCCGAGGCTTGCTGTGGGGGAGGGGGGTGGGAGGGATGGGGTAACTGGGTGATGGACATTAAGGCGGGCACATGACATAATCAGCATAGTATTATATAAGACTGATGAATCACTGACCTCTACCTCTGAAACCAATAAAACATTAGATGTTAATTAATTGAATTTAAATTAAAAAAAAAATCCTGCTTATGATTAGTTAAGAACAGTGGTCTCAGTTTGATCCCTGGAATAGCAGCATCGACATCACCTGGGAACCTGCTAAAATTCAAGTTCCCGGGCTCTATGCCAGAGCTACTGAGTCAGAACCTGGGGAGGGAGGAGCCCAGCAATCTGTGTTTTATCAAGTCCTCCAGGTGATTCTGATGCATTCAGAGCTGAGAAGCACCGCCTTAGAGAACTGTCTGCTGGTTCAGATGCTCTCCAGCCAAGGACCAAACAAGAGCATAGGAGGCCCAAGAAAAGAAATGCTTTTTTTTTTTTTTTCTTGATACCTTGTGGATCACTGAAGAGTGAAAATTCAGCGTCAATAGCACTTCGGGGGAATGAGGGTAGTCGGAGGAGGTCTTCCTGGAGCATGGAGACATGGGACTGTTTGTGGGCTGTGGGGATCTTCTGCGTCAGGGAGATGAGAAACAAAACCCGCCCGACTTCCTCCAGCTTCCGAGTGAACACCTAGCCGCAAACAAAAGCAAGAGCAGAGGAAACGTAGAATTAGCAACTCTGAGATTAAAAGGAGTGAAGACATTGAAGTAAAATCTTTCATGGCAAACAGGGCTGATAAAAAATCAAGGGGGTTGGGTGTTGAATTGAAGGAGAAATGGTTTTTTTTCTTTACCACATAGATGGAGCAAACAATGCTTGATTGACTCTCACTTCCTGTATCTGCCTGCTCCCCAGAAGGAAGTGTTTCTTAGGGGTTCGCAGGCTGGAGGAGCACAATGCAAGCATTGTCAGGAATCGTTCCATATGAAATAGAGCCCATTTGTTTGGATATCATAATATGGAAGACCTTTTCCAACAGGAGCCAGTCAGTCAGTTCCAAGTGCCTCTACCATTTCCACAGATGCCTTAAGCTGTTCTGGGCTTTTCTCTTAAAAAAGGACTGAAATGGGATCCAGGAAGAACCTATCTTGGGACAAAAGCTGATGAGACCTAGATGGCGCAGACAGGATTCTCTTGGTGCCATCTCTTTGTTCCTTTCCTGTGATGATGGGTGGGCAGGGAATGTGATGAGGAGGTCCACAAGCAGTCTGAAGCTGCTGAGGAAACTCCAGGGCCAGAACCACAGGCTTGCGGTAGTAGTATTACTATCTCCCTGCAGAACTCAGAAAGAAATCTTAAAATTCCAGCTTGGAGTGTACATAGAATGAGAGCTCCATTTTATGCAATTTTTAAAAAAAGATTTTATTTATTTATTTGACAGAGAGAGACACAGTGAGAGAGGGAACACAAGCAGGGGGAGTGGGAGAGGGAGAAGCAGCCTTCCCGCGGAGCAGGGAGCCCAATGCAAAGCTCGATCCCAGGACCCTGGGACCATGACCTGAGCCGAAGGGAGATGCTTAACGACTGAGCCACCCAGGCACGCATTTTATGCAATTTTTAAAAACATGTTCTTAGACATAAAAAGAACACACTAGTGAAGTGCTATTGTTGATAATGGTTTTAATTCTTTTGCTGCCAAAACCAGGGGCTGGGATAATTCGGGGTAATTATTTTAGAAATTATATACACTTAAGACCTTACAGTTATGTATACTTTAGACCCAACACCACACACTTTGCAATACTTGCACTATTTTCCTTCTTTCAACTGCAATTCAGGTAGTTTATGCGAACTATACTTTTAATTACTTAAGTGGTCTAATTCTATGCCATTCTCATTCATTTCATGAAGTTGTTTTTGAATAGTTTGATGCCAAATTAACCTTCTTGATATGTGCAGAAAAACTGAAATGATAAATTATCCTGAAATTCTTGTTTAGACATTTTATTAAAAATAAATGAATGTGGGGGTGCCTGGGTGGCTCAGTGGGTTGATGTCCAATTCTTGGTTTTGGCTCACGTTATGATCTCAGGGTTGTGGGATCAAGTCCCCTGTCGGGTGCGCTTGGCGTGGGGTCTGCTTGAGATTCTCTCCCTCCCACCCCCCACCATCCTTCCCCGTTGGGTGCATGCAAGTGCACTCTGTCTCTTTCTCTCTCTAACAAATAAAATCTTAAAAAATACAAAATAAAAATAAATAAATGAATGTAACACATAGACCATATTAAAATTGTATCACTATTAGAACCGTGAACTATAGGGCGCCTGGGTGGCTCAGTTGGTTAGGCAACTGCCTTCGGCTCAGGTCATGGTCCTGGAGTCCTGGGATCGAGTCCTGCATCAGACTCCCCGCTTGGTGGGGAGTCTGCTTCTCCCTCTGACCCTCCCCCCTCTCATGCTCTCTCTGTCTCATTCTTTCTCTCTCAGATAAATAAATAAAATCTTAAAAAAAAGAACTATGGACTATAGCTATATTTTGCATACAAAATAGTGAATTTCCTTATTCTTTTCTTCAATCATAAATTTAAGTACAACTGCTTGATTATGTCTCCTGTTTTAAGGGAAGTTAGTAACATGCGTAAGGTCAGGTGACCAATCAGTGGCAGAGCTGGGACTGGGTCCAAGTCTCTGTACCTTAGCTCAGTGCTTTTCCCAGGCATAATACATTGATCCCTTTTATTTTATTTTTCCCAACTAGTGTAAACCTCTGTGGCAACCTTCTAAGAGCTGCATTTGTGTACTTCCAATCCTGTTTTACAAAAATGTGAGAAGAAAACTTGCAAACTAGTAGGTAAATAAATTCGAAGATTTCTAGTGTTTATACCCAATGATTTGTCATAGCATTAATCCAAATGAGTGTTCTTTGATACCTTTACATTATGATCCAATTTATGAAAACTAACACACTATTTGGGGGAACTACTGACCAAGGGCCTACCCATCCACTTTCTCGAGAGAGGATTGTATCAGAATCAGAATCTCAGGGTTGGTAACACATTCACTGATCATCTATCCCAGTGACTTGGCAAAACCGTATAATAAAATAGAGGTGGTCAGGCACCTGTTTCTGAATGAGCTCCTGTCCTTTCTCTGGATGCATATGTACAAGGTTCAGCTGTGGAGATACTGATCTCCGGAAAGGATAAATATCCCGAACATACGTCTGTGGCAGGATTACACAAAGAGAGAGAGAGAAAAAAAAAAAGAGTTCAGATGATTATCAAATGATTAAACTTTTACTCTCATTTCCTCTTTACCCAAAGGTCAAATGAAAGTTACGTACTTTCTAAGGGTTTTATCATTTTATGCTCTCCAATTCTATAAAATCCTACGGAAAGTAAACACCCACCTCAGGAAAGCATCAAACCACGTAGGCTTAGCACCCTTTCCAAACACTAGGGTGCAACATCAGGAGCAAAGGAGCCAAAGGCAATTTAATAAAGGACATTCTGGAGGAAGAAGGTCACTGTAAAGTGATGTCTTGAGGTGCCCTTTGGTCATTAGGTCAGGTCACCATGGTCATGCTCAAAATAATAAAAAGAGGAATAACAAGGACGTTAAAATTCCAAGTAGACACACATATTTATTATATGGGCAACTTAATTTTTCATCAGGAGGTAATAATAATGAATGCTTTCTTTGCCTTATCTGCTTTAATTATTGCAACCTATGATAGATACTATTATCATCCTCTTCATTTTCCAGACAAGGAAAATGAAGGGCACAAAGGTACAGTGGCTAGTCCAAAGCTACACTGACAGTAAGGTGGTATCACCTAAGTGGCCATCCTCCTAACCACTGAACAACGATGCCTCCCTGAGTGAGAGCAATATTCAGGAAACGCATGACAAGTTTCCGACACAACTCAACAGGAGTGCATCACTGTGCAGTCTCACCTTATTGTAGTGGATAAGATTCCATCGTTTGTCCATGAGAAAATAATGTGTTGACTGAGATTCTGGGATATTAAAAAACTCCAGACACTCCTAGAACAATAAGTATAAATACATGTTTATGGAGAACATATTATGTGCCAGGTAGTAAGCTGAAAGAGACAAATATCAAAACAAGGTAACTTATAAGGATTATAGATCTTATATACTTTTTATATGTATATATATATATATATATATATATATATATATATAGGGATACATATTGGATTTGGATACACAGTTGCCCAAAGAATGATATAATACAGACTTGTAATGTAATATAAACCAACTGCTCTCAAAGTGCTAAAAGATGTGCAATTATAAATTCAGACTGAGGAGTGAACTGTGGAGGTACAGTGGCATCTACTGGTCTCAACATCAGGAAGAAAGCATGTTTGGTAACGCCATTAAAGATAATTCAAGCTACAACACATTGAGCCATTATTGCATACTGTATTCTGAGTTCAATGCCTTCCCTGTAGGTCACTTGTATATCCTGCACTGGTACCCCAGTACTGGTGAAAAAGAATGTGAGCCTGGAGAGGTCCTGTTCAATTTAGGTCACGCTGGTTATGGTATAACCGGGGTTGGGACTTACTCTGTTTGCCTTCCTGCCATTCAGCCTGAGTAGGAAAATGGAGTGGTTGTTGAAGTTTGCTTCACGGGGCCTTAGGAATTCTCTGGAGATGTCTGGGTAAGGCCTGAAGGAGGCATTTTGTACCGAAATAAGATATACACGTTTGGTACAACTGAATTTTTCAGAGGCCTTTCCTGCTTCCGTCCTGGCCTGGAGCTGTGCTCCAGGAAATCAGTTTACCAAAAGTTTGGAATCCAGATAGATGGATCCAGAGAAAGGACAGGATCTAGGTAAAGCTGTAGTACTTTACCTTAAAAGTCTTACTGGCGTGTGTAACTATGGATTGGCTTTCTGCCGAGGGTCACAACGGCCATAACCATTAAAGATACTTTCTTAACTCACCTGATTTATTCCAAGGTATGTATGTTCTGCTTCTCCACCCATTTCTGTCCGTGGAAGTCAGACTGTATACCATGCAACCAAGTGCCAGAGAAAGGGTCTCTGGCAGGATCAGCAGCTGACAGACGCTGCCTTAGCTCCCTCAGTGTGCAACCCCAGGGCACCTCCAGAACTACCCACACGTGATGCCAGGGAACGCTGAAGCGGGAATCAACAGCACTCCCAAGGGAGCTAGTACACCTGAGAGTGTCAAGATGCTGCTTCAGCTGAAGGAGAAGCTGCATGTATTTACCTACCTCAAAGCAGAGCTATGATATAGGTAGGTGTGGGGAAAATCATGTGAGGAAATGGGGGAAGTACATGATAGCGGAGCAGATTCTACAAGAGGTAAGTCAATGCATGTATTTGTTTGAAGATAGGAAAATGCCATTTAATTCTAAATGGGATGATCAGCGAAGTGGCCACAGACATTGTGCTTTAAAAATCATTTCTGTTTGAAAGCCATTCATACCTTGAGCAAGGCTTCGAACTGAGTGTCTTCATGGACTGGTAACTGGGTTGGGATATCACACTCATTCTGCCCATGAACTACCAAGGTTTTGGTACCTACAGAAGGCAAATACAATCATAAGCTGAAGTTCACTCTAGGAATGTTTATCTTTAAGGCACAAAATATTAAAATATTATCAATGGGCTGATATTTTTCTTTTTATGATTGTTACTTGTAGTGAGTGCTTAAGGTAAACTGTGTGTTGCACTAATATCCCTCTTTTATAGTTAAAATAGATGTTTTAAATTTATTTCCTGACTAAATAACAAAAGCTACCATTTATGGAGTTCCCAATACTTTGACATGTATTTTATGTGCATAATATTTAAATCTCACAGCAACCCTATGGTATGGGTATTATTATTTTCATTCTACAAATGAGAAAACAATGGAAATGGACTCTTACAAGTAAGAACTTAGAAGTAACTTAGTCAAAGACACATTTATTTAGCAGAAAAGTCAGAATTCAAACACGTGTTGCAACAAGTAATATATCCCTGTATTTTAAATGAGACGATCACGCAGTAATGGTTGAGAAAATATAAAAAGAGATATTAGCAAAACCATGACACGTACCTGGAATGCAGTTTAAATTTACATTTTCTGTGTTCTACTTGGCTAGGGAGTTAGTACTTATTCTACTTCATTCATTCATTGTAAGTCTTTGTGAAGATCATGATATACTTTGGCTTTTAATGAGCTGTTTTTAAGCCTATGAATGACAACATGAGTTTCTTTGCTATAATAAAAACTGATCATCTTGTTGGATAACCTATCGAACATATAAATACACAACTTCCATTTATGGAATGCTTGCTATGAGTCAGGTATGACAGCAAGGATTTTATCTACGTAAATGCATTGATTACTCATGATTGTGCAGTATGAATCACATCCTTGTTTTACCCATGAGTAAAGAAAGCTTGAAAAATGATGTGCTTTTTTTTTTTTAGCTAATACTAACTGTATTAATAAATGGCAGTAACATGACTTTAATGCAGGCCTCTACATTGCACACCCTGTGTTCTCATCTTTACATAATTGTGCCTTTCTCTTTATTTTAATAAGTGGATCATCTCATATTTTCTTAGTCACTGCACCAGGATAAAGACTCGGAAGAGTTTCTATCCTAAAGAAAAGCAAGCTATCAGGAGTGAAAAGGAACCGTAGCTTGAGTTTACATCACACTTCATGTTCTTTTGTTGTTCTCCTTTCTTCCTGCTTGTCCCTTTTCCAATTTTTCATAAAGCCATCTCTCATAGAGTTTACAAAGATCTGGGGTCCATGCCATGCAAACAGTATCATTCCCCTTGCAGTGCCAAACATTCATTCAGAAAGGCTCCCCGTTCAGCTGGCCCTGTGCTATAGACTTAAATACATCTTCAACCTTGGCCGCTCTTCAAGGACTGATTCATGTGGATTGGTTCTGATGTCTCCCCCTTTCATCTGGCAATCGCTGACTTTTAAAGGGTCTATTGTATTTCTTCAGATTGTATTAAACAAAAATTCTTTGAAGCCCCCAACACCAGGGTCAGGACGCTGAAATTTTTCTCATGAATGAAAGAGGCGGTTGGACTTTAAAAGAGTTATTTATACTCTTAAACAAAGAGAAAAGTTATGTCATCCAACAGCGGTAGTGGGTTACCTGGCATGGAAGCGGTCACCAGCAGCTTTACCTCACACTGCTCCTTCTTCATGGTCTGCTTGAGATCCTTGAAGAACAGTCCCTCTACATAACCCACCACCTCCCACAGGAAAGTCAGGGTGGCCGAAATGGCATCCATCCCCCACTCACAGGGGGTCCGCACGAAGTACATGATTAATCCCACCTAAAAGAACAGGAAGAGGTCACAAAACCATGATAATCCTGAGCAAACATTCTCATTTCCTTGGCTTTTGTTTCCTTAATCAAATATTCTTTTTTGTCTTCATATTCTCTGTTTAACGGTTCCTCTAGTACTTCTCAGTGGCCATAAGCAAGAGAGGGTGGAACTGGAAAACGAACCAGAACAGGTTGCCATACATTTTTGTGTTTCACGGAAATGGTGATTTAAGACAAAAGCAGAAGATTGTTTTTCCAGGCTTCAAGTCGCTTGGTAGCTCAGGTGCTGAGGCCACCCCAGATTAATCTCTATGAGATGTTTGCCGAAACAGTATTTGCTGATTGGATTATGTCTAGTGGTCTGAACCAATGAACACTGTACTTGGCTAAATTGGTGACCTTAACAGATTTTTCTTTGTGTCCCCTAAAATCTTGAAAAGCTCTGGGTCCTTTTGCACATATTTAGGTTGACATTTAAAATGTCTCATCAGGGTGCCTAGGTGGCTCAGTCAGCTAAGCATCTGCCTTCAGCTCAGGTCATGATCCCAGGGTCCTGGGATGGAGCCCCACATCAGGCTTCCTGCTCAGTGGGGAGCCTGCTTCTCCTTCTCCTACTCCCCCTGCTCTCTGTCAAATAAATAAAGTCTTTAAAAAAATAAAATAAAATGTCTCATCATAAGGTAATTTTTTTTTGGTTAATAGAATATATTAAACATTCTCTACATTGAAATAAAAGGCTGATTGTAATTGGAATGTGTATTTCAACAAATTTTGATGAAAGAAGTTTTAACTACCTTATTCAACGGTGCACAACAAAATCATAAAGAAATAACATCAAAGTTTTCCCCACCCATGGCTTTATTGATTGTTTCTTGAAAAATTTCTTAATCCTAGAAAACTTTCTAGTTGTGTTGAATCAGCCTACAGGGTCACTAACCTAATCTGCTTTGGTGGCTCTGAAGGCTAACCACCCTAATGAGTGCCAGAACTTACCCCTAGGAGAAATCTATCAAAGATAGGAAAAGGTGGTAAGTCCTATGGGTTTGTGTGTGGGTGTGTGTGTGTGTGTCTGTTGGCAGGGGGTGGTGGTGCAAAAAGGTGATTTTACTAAAGCACAGGGACAGAACCCTGTTCTGAAAGTCCTATAGATTTAAAGTGCCTTGATCCATCAGAAATGAGGCTTCCTTAAAACTCATGCAGTATATCAGATTCTTTCTCTGTCTTACACATCTGTCAATTCATCTGGTGATGTCTGGGCTGCTCAGGGTGGGCCTTTCTTGAGGACAGTAGGGGAATGATGTTTGAGATGGCAGGCATGCTCATGAAGTGTTACTGCCTATTTGAAGTTGAGGATTTGGAGATTTATTCCTCAAAACTATCTGAGCACCAAATCCCTTTAAAAGTTTTCACATACCCGCAGATGGGCTCAAACCCCAAGGTGAAGACCGCTGGGTCAAAGTTAAGCAGTCCCTAACAAAATTAGAAGAGATGGGTCAGTGGTCCCAACATGCCCACTATACATATCCTTAACACTCCTTAGAAAAAAGAGGTATATAATATGGGTAATGGTTTAAAAAGGACTCTACCCTTCACTGTTTTGCCATTCTGACTAGAAGACCGCTTTTCTAGTCCCTTCAAGGCATCCATGTACTTGGGATTTGGGGAAAGATAAGGATTTAGAGAGAAATGCAAAAATAGGAATTTATATTCATGCAAAACAGGGTTATACAGCAAAGCCAAAGTGTTGCCAGCTCTTTTCTCTATTAGCTTGTCAATTACCTAGCTGGGAAGACCTATGTCTGCCATTAAGGCTTATTTGGAGTTGACAGGGAAGAGTATGGCAGACAGGAAATGAAATGTCCATCGTCTTATCCCAGGGCTGAAGGACAATGGAGAGCAATTGTCCAGATAAGTATCTCTCCTACCCAGGGACCCGAGGGAATGGGCAGACACACTGAAGGGGCTTTTGCCTCTAGTCTCTGCTAGGGTCTCTGACAGAAGTTCACCTTGGGGCCTTTCGATACCAACCGCAACGCCACACAAACATGGTAGGGCACATACTTAACCTGAGTAAGGCCCTGACATTTGGCTTTGATATCCTACCTTTGGCTTTTGTGTAGTGTACACAGGACCAAGAAGTAGCAGAAAGTTTGGCTGGAGAGCTTTCTGGATAGAATTGCCATAGACTGGTGTCACTGAGCATAATGCTCTAGCCAGAGGTCTTCCTAAGCTGGAGACATATGGGACATGCAACCAGAACCTAGAGGGGTGTTTAGCACCAGCAGGAGCTGAGGTGAGGTTGTCTCCCAGCAAGCACCACTGGGAGCCCGAAGACCCCAAGTCATAGCAGCCATGGGCTTTGGTTTGCACCAGCCAGGCATCTAGCAACCGGCCAGATAAAGAAAATTGTCTCACAAAGGGAGGAGCCAGAGCAAACGTTGGACAAGAGAGAGAATGCTGAATAAATGTAGGAGTGCTGACAATACTGACTCCGATCTTGGCCCTCCATCTTGTTCATGTCCATTCAGTGACTTCCCTTGGCGCTACGTGTCCCAGGCCTCTTGGAGGGGGATGCAGGTCCTGACCAGAATGCTGGAAGGCTTGTTCTGAGCTTCCTTCTGGCACACAGATGGTGCCACTTTAGATAACTACCCTTACACCTCACCACCATGCTTGCTCTATAAAAGCTGTGGATTAAGGTCTGGACTTAGAAAATAGCTGCCTAGCCCTTGGATTGGTGTCTGCCCCATCTTCCCTGTCAGTAAGTTACTCTGAGTACAGTTCCATATGAATGGTATGGAGTGGCTTGCTTCGTTGTTCCTTCTCAAAGTGACTTTTCCATCTGGAGGATATTTTGCTCTTCCTCCTCCACCTTCCAACAACAAAGATCTTTTTTCTCTCCAACCCCACGTAGTGTTTGGAGATGAAAGAAGTTGGAAGGGAGGAGAATTCCTAGAGACTAAATATTTTTAGCCAAGAGAGACTGAACACTATCCAAAGTTACTATTTATATTTTTTTATCAGTCTGAACTTAAAACTGGATTGGACACTTATTTATATTCTTTTCCTTGTCAACCAGCTGGTGGGCACTCAGGAGAAAAACCAAATCAGTCATAGATAAGAGAAAGGATTTCTCTGCACACAGGAGCTGTACTGTTAAATTTTTCATTCTGCTACAGAGCCATGTGGATACCTCTTCTCTTTCTCTACCTGCTAGGAGACTGACAACAGTAAGGGAGAAAGAAGAAGTCCTCCCAACACAGACATTCACGCAGCCATCTATCCGGATTAAGGTGCAGTTTCAAAGAAGAGGCATTGAGCCGAGAGCCCCCAAACTGCGTATCCATTTAGGGTGTAAGGTGGAGATCCTAAAGAAACTGGTCAATTCTGGAGGGTTCAGGAAGGAGCTGTCTGGGTGGTTTAAAGCAAAGATAGTTGCTATGGAAAAATACACTCACAAATACTTTCCATCTAGGGCAATATTTGCCTCTGTGTGTGTGTGTGTGTGTGTGTGTGTGTGTGTGTGTGTGTGTGTATTTGAAAAGAGAGATAGGAAAAGGGGAAAACGACTAAAATGTCATATAAGTTTTCTCAACAGAAAACCAAAATTAAGAACTAACATAAGCAAGTTGTATAATGCCAAAGGAAGACAGAGATGACACTGACATTGAGTGCCCACCACATGCCAAGTAGTGTGTCAGGAGGGGCTTCCCCATACAAACAATGGTGAATATAGCTGACCACGATCTACCTTCAGTCACATCATTAATGGAAATTTATTGAAAAAAATTCCCTAGGACCTTTTCCTCATCTTGCTGTTTCCTAATTGGAAATGAACACTTCTAACTTACTGGAGGTGAAAACTCACCAAGTAGTTGAAGAGGATGTGAGACGTCTGAGCAGGAAAGTCTCCAATATTTAAGAGAAGTTTGCGCAGCATGTACATTAACTCATCCTGAAAGAAGAAGAGAATTTCTACATCTCATTCAGTGGCCACGCTGTAGGAAATAAAATTAACTTCTTAAAAAGTGGGGGAGGCTCTTACTCTTCCCTCTTGTTAATTTCCATTATGTTTGGCATTTTAATATAGTATATGTGATACTTATTAAACAGTATTTAAACCAACTATTATACCTTCTCTTAGGAGCTAAACTATGGAATTAGACAAGTTTTTTTTTTAATAAAAATTTAGACTGTGTCTATTGGTCATAGGCAAATCTTAGGAAAGCAATACATTTAGTCAACTCTATTTGCTATCACTTCCACGTGTGATGAAAATGTAAGGCAGACCTATCTTGAGAAGCCAGTTAACAAATGCACTTTAATGAACTTCACAGGTCTGCTTCCTAGGTTTTGAGTCAAAGAGATAAAGCTAGGTCGAGAGAGGATAAATAGAGATGTCTGTAATTAACCTTAGCTTTCAGAAACGAGACTTAATTCTTCCAACAAATAGGACCATAACACAGAAATGAACAAATACTTTTTAATCATCAGTGTATTTTGCCACTGCTCAGAAAACTACTTTTATCTCGCATAATCTTCTTACAGGTGGCTTGCTAAATTAGATTTGAGTAATGGACAGTTTCAACATATTCTAATAATCCTACCTGCATCACAGACTACTAAGCAATCAGAATTCAGGAAATGTACCCATTACTAAGAACACTATACCGAATTTAATCTTTGTCTAAAAGACTGAAAATCTTTCAGTATCTTAGGGTCATCACTACTCTTGTACCAAACACATATGGAGACATCAGTCAATGGACCAATTTGAAAGAAAACAGCAAAGTTTAGTACTGCTCATCATTAACATTACCTAAAGCACTTATTTGCTCTGTGTCAGACATTGATGTCCTATGCATAGCGCTGTGAAGCCCACTGTTTGCTTTTAACAGTGTTCACACATATAGCTAAACGGCTGTACTCTAAAGAAAGAGGAATTTACTTGTCTATTGCTGATGGTCAGTTTTTCCAGAAAATGTCGAAGAACTGTTGATGGATCTTCAATCAAACAATTCCATAAGACTTGCTGGGCCACAGCACTCACTTTAGAAGAGAGGATATTGATCATTTGTCTTAAATAGAGATAAAGTGTTAGGTACACTATTCAAACAATTTACTAAGCTTTAATTAGTTTCTCTTTTTTGCCTTAACAAGGTTCTGTGAACTCTTTCTGTTGAAAGGTAGATATTTGTTCTCTTTGCCTCTTATTTCTGAACATTTTCACCTATAAAAAAAAAAGTAACGAAAAAGTATAGGACAGTCTTGAGATTTTAGAATTGCTTTTGTAAAGAACACATTTGTGATTTACAACAGTCTATCATTCAGCCTTAAAAGAAGGAAATCCTGCCATTTGTGATAATGAAGATGGATTTTGAGGGCATTATGTTAAAGGAAATAAATCAGACAGAAAAAGACAAATATTGTATGATCTCACAAGTGGAATCTAAAATAAACCAAACTCATAGACAGAGAGGCCAGACTGGTGGTTGCCAGAGGTGGGGGTGGGGTAAATGAGTGAAGGTGGTCCAAAGGTAAAAACTTCCAATTATAAGATAAATAAATATATCCTGGGTCAATAACGTACAGCCTGGGGACTACCCTTAACAATACTGCCTTGCATATTTGAAGGTCGCTAAGACAGGAGATTTTAAAAGTTCTTATTATAAGAAAACAATTGTTACTACAGGTGACAATGGGTGTTAACTAAACTTGTTGTGGTAACATTTCATAATATAAACATATATCAAATTATTATACTGTATGTCTAAAATTAATACAATGTTATATATCAACTATATTTCCATTTAAAAAGAAAGAATATATTTGTGAATCTTTGTTTTGGAAATTACCCTAATATTAGGAGTGATGAGTATTTATCAAATTAAAGTCATATTCCAATGTTGGTTGTATGGAGAAATTTCTAAAGTAATCATTTGGTTTTAGGAAATACGTTTTGGTTTAGAATGCATATGAATTAGAGATGATCTTTTATTGTTCACGAGAATGCTTTAAATAGTATCTCCCTCAGTGAGATAAAGTAGTTAAGCCAATCCTAATTAGGCTCCCCCTTCTAATGAGAATGTTTTAGGAATAAAAAATTATTGCTAATGTGAAGAAAGTGCTTCTTCTTTGGGGAGAATGATTGGGCCAAGACTGCCTAGAAGTGCCCAAGCTAGGAAAGCAGGTGGGTGGAAGTGAGCAGTGGATAAGCATTGGAGGATCTTCAGTCTAAAGGGTTTAATTAGTTTAGTTTTCTAAACTAGAAATATAGGATTTAGCATGAATTTATCATTCAGCCTATATTTTAAACAAAGGATACCAATATTTTGCTTCCGAAAACCACCCATCCAATTAAAAATATGAACTATATAAATAAATAATATTAACAAGAGATAGATAAATATAAGCCTTAGCTTTCATGTGTCTTTATAAATAATTAAAACAGGTGTGGGTTTTTCTTAGGTTGAAATTGATTGCAAAACTATCTTTGTATATTATTTTTATTCTAATTGCTGAAGTAGGGCAATTTAACACTTAAAACATGAAAAATACAGAAAGACAGAAAAGTAAGACTGGTTAGTCCACCAATCACAGAAACAACTAGAAACATTTTGCAGTGTGTCCCTTTCATACATGTAAAATATATATTTACATGTATTTTTAAATAATATGCAGAAAATATTCTTTGGTACTCAGTTTTTTACTTAGCAATATATTAAAAACTTTTAACATTAATATTCTTCTAGAATGTTATTTCTAACATACACAGAATGCTGTCATATAGAGGTGCCATGATTAACTAATTGCTTGTTGGACATTTAAACTCTTCTCTAATATTTGTTATTTTAAATAATGTACACTGTGCAGCATCCTATAAAGACCATATATAGTTCTCATTATTGCCCTAGGAAATGGCTAGAAGTCAAAATCTGTATCAAAGGGCTTTCACACTTATTAAGGTATTTGACGCATACTGTGAAACTTTGTTCCAGAGTACTTGTATTGAATTCCATACTTCCATCAGCAAGGCGTGAGAATTCTTTTTTGCCTGAATCTTTATCAACTATGGATATTTCCATTTAGAATAATCTTTGCATGGTAGCTGCACTTGTAGTGAGCAGAGCATAACATACGGAGAAGTTGAATCACTGTGTTGTACACCCGAAACTAAGGTAACCCTGTATGTCAACCATCTCAAATAAAAAAATAAAGTAAAAAAATGAAAATATCTTTGCACGTTTTCAGATGAAATGTAAAATTTCATTGTTTTCTTAAACAACAATGTTGTTTACAGGTCTTATTGACCATTGGTCTGTGTATTTATATCTTTTGCTCATTTTTCTAGTGGGGTTTAAAAACATCATTATTGAGCTCTAAGGCTTTTTAAAATAACAACATTAAAAATACTAACCTGTTGTCTATCACAAACATCATTCATCTTTACTCCCAGTTTATCATTTCATTTTGCAACTACTCTATTTATTTTTTAGAATTTGAAATTAAATTTATTTGTCTTTTTAAATTTTATTTTATTATGTTATGTTAGTCACCATACATTACATCATTAGTTTTTGATGTAGTGTTCCATGATTCATTGTTTGCGTACAACACCCAGTGCTCCCTGCAGAACATGCCCTCTTTAATACCCATCACCAGGCTAACCCATCCCCCACCCCCTCCCCTCTAGAACCCTCAGTTTGTTTCTCAGAGTCCATCGTCTCTCATGGTTCGTCTCTCCCTCCGATTTCCCCCCCTTCATGTTTCCCTTCCTTCTCCTAATGTCCTCCACGCTATTCCTTATGTTCCACAAATAAGTGAAACTGTATGATACTCTCTCTAAGTAGTACATCTGGAAAGGTAATCAAGTGGGACGGTTGGCATTGGTGGTGTCAAGGTAATAAATAAGATTTCTAAGGTGGCCAGAATTACTATTTGATTTTCATGTGGCCAAATAAACGTTATTTGGTTCTCTGGTCATCAACAATACTCCTGGATCCAAGTATTTATTTTAAAATGCAATTTCTTGGTCATAAAGGTAGTGGGACAAGGGGATGAAGACAGTGATAATGTTACCAGAGTGTACTGTGAATCTATAATTGTAATATGTACATAAAACAATTCAACATGTGACCAATAGTTAATATCTTTAAGAGCACCCCATTATCCTCCATCAGATAACAGCTTAAGTATTTTATTAGAGTTATTGATGGTTTTACTAGTCAAAATGATACCTGCTACTCCATCTTCCCGCACCTCACCATCCTCCATTAGATGAACGATGGGGAGCACTGCTGCACAGATGCATGCTGGGAACACTGCTTGTGGAGGCTGAGGCACGTGGTGGTTTGGTGTGTGTTCGGTGGTGTGTTCCTCATCTGAAGAGAGATACATAATCGGGGTGTTTTTCTCAGTATTGTAATTCTAATGCAACACCATTTCTCAGTTCAAAGCTTTCCTATTTAACCTTCTTTTGGTTATAGATATCTAGGTGTCTTAGCACCATTTGTTGAAAAGACTATTCTTTCCTTATTGGATTTTCATGGTACCCTTTTCAAACATGAAATCAACATGAATATAATGGTTTACTTCTGGTTGTTCCATTCTATTCCATTGATTTACTGTCAATACCACACAATATTGATTACTGCTGCTTTGCAGTTAAGTTTTGAAATTGGGAAATGTGAGTCTTCCAGCTTTGCTCTTCATTTTCAAGATTATTTTGACTACTCAAGTATGTCGAGCAATCATACTTTTCGGTAGGAATGTAAAATGACACAGTTACTTTTGAAAATAGCTTGGCAGTTTACCCCACAAAACTTGTACATAACTGCTCATAGTAGTATAGTTTAGAATAGCCAAAAGTGGAAACAACCCAAATGTTCACTAACTGGTGAATTAATAATGCAGTATATCCATATAATGGAACACTATCTGGTAATGAAGAACTGATACATGAAACCACATGGATGAACCTTGAAAATATGCTGAGTGGAAGCATCCAGTCACAAAAGGCCACATACTCTATGACTCCATTTATGTGAAATGTACAGAGTAAGCAAATCCATAGAAATAGAAGATAGATTATTTCTTGTCCGAGTCAGAAAGTGTGGATGAGGAACAACTGGTAATGTGTATAAGGTCTCTTTTTGGGACGATGAAAATATTCTAAAATATTAATGGTTAGAGGTGCTAACTATTGCATAATGGTTGCATAATATTGCATAATAACCAATGCATTGTATACTTCAAAATGGTAAATTTTATGGTACACGAATCATACCTCAATAAAATTATATCTGTTATAAAAAATATAAATGAGACTTTGGCCCAATCCCTGTAAGTTGTGATTAATTAGCGTTGGTCATTTTTGAAGTTTCCAAGGGTTATACAGCCAAGGGTTGAGGACCACGGGTTTCTGTACAACTTTTTAATGACTTTATAAATCAGGTGATGAAATTTGTGTAATCATGAGCAGTGAGTCCCAGACAGTTATTCATGATTAGGGAAAACACATTTTTGAAATTCTTGGAACTGAAGGGTATCATGTCCCCCCCGCCCCCACTCTAGAATCAGATTTCATTATAGGAGTAGCATGAACTCTGGTCTTCTTTTGACTGTTAAATTATTCCAGAACAGCACCCTAAAGCATCCTACTGGGGCCTGGCCACTCATTGGAATCTCCTTCCCAAGTAGATTTTAAAAACTGATGTGTGGGTCCCATTCTTGGGAATCTTGATTTGGTCTTGGGTGTGGCCTGGGTATTTTTTTAAACTCCTCACTTGATTGTAATGTGCCAGCCAGGGTTGAAAACCTGCAGCAATAGGATTATTTGCAATGTAATTAAAATAGAGCCGATTTATAAAGGACAATTGCTGGGTAAAAAAAAACTTTTTTTAGGGTACCACTCAATCTAATATTTGTTTTTTGAACTTCAAGTCCTGAAACAAGTTATTGAATGAAGACAGCGAAGTGTAATAAGAATACTAACTGGCAAATGTTTCAAAACACACACGAGTCATGAGGAATAAATAACACATTTCTAAGAGGACACACCTTCAGCACTAACAGCTGAACGCACAGACCAGACTGACCCTCGGCGGAAGGAATAATTCCTGTGGGAAGTGCTGGAGGTACAGGACGGACTCACAGACAGTCGACGGGATGCCAGATTGGTGACTTCTTCTACTGGCAAAGAAAATGGGGACCGTGACCTTTGGTTTTGTAACAAAGCTGTCATCATCACAACTGTAACTGCACTTACATCACGAGTGTATACTGCCCTCAGAGCGTAAGGCTTAAGTAATTTAGAGTGTACTTAACGAACGGAAAAAAATCTTTTAGAAACACAGACAGAAAATTCTTCTCACAGATTTCACAAAAGCAGGGCAGAGAATCCCTGAATTAGAATGGTTTGTAAATTATTCCTGATGACAACCAACAAATTGGCTGCCATTTGTGAAGGTTGATAGTTAATGGACTAACCCCATTTTTAATGATGAAAGATTGACTGCATTTACTTTAATACACACTCTGGATTTAGCTGTTCTCTGCATCATAATCACTGCTTGGTCCATTATCATATTGGTTCATTCAATGTGACTAACTCCCTCCTCTAGAAACAGGCCAACTCCAAAAATGAAGAACACAACAACTTTCCTCTTTCTTTTGCTAGTGTCAGGAGATGAGAGAGAGTCAGAGGGTACATATCACCTCATGTCACATAAAATTGTTAATGTTTATTTCAAAGCTAGTCCTTTCCATTCCTGTAACTTAGACCCCCCAGGAAGTCCCGTGTGTAGGGGGCACCTTCTTCTTCTGGCTCTGAGTTGGGTGTGCAGGTGGGCTCGTAGCAAGCCTCTTGGGTGATGGGGATGGCGGTGATGAGGCTGGCTTCTCTACCAAGACGTTTCTTCTCTTCCTCCTGTTGCAAGTTCTTTAAGATGTGTTCTGCTCTCTGATGGGAGCGGGACACAGCCCGGGCTGAAAAGGATTTCTGTGGAGACACGAAGACCAATTTATTTTATAGAAACTGCTCTACAAGGTCACAGGCATAAAGAGTATTGCCATAGAATTACACAAGTGTGGCACTTTGTCCTCAGAAAATGGAAGGGCACCCATGATTTAGTTCCATGGCCATTTGGTTGTTTTTCTGCCAGGTTTCCAGGTTGTGTGTAACTAAGCTATTCACTTTCATTCAATCAGAATAATTCTTCAAGAATATCTGTAAGTTGTGGGATTTCACCTTTAGAATTTGGGGTGATATCAATGATCCAGTCTTTAAACATTCAAGTCAAATAAAGAATTTTAATACTCTATTCCTTCCCACAACTTTCTGAAATGGTTTTAAATAAAGGTCATTTATGTCATAGGTTAATAAAAGCGAACCAGAGAGAGGAGGAGGGATGGGACCTCTCACATAAACCATTTAGTTATATGATTTATTTCGTTTTTGTATCTCGAGTGTCTACTACACGGTAAATACTTAATTATTGTAGATAAATAGAGTGGCACACAGCAAATACTTAACAATATTTGTAGAAACAAAGTGAATAGAAATTATGAGAGTTGATAGGGTTACTGAGGTTGAATACAGGATCTTTACATAAGACTAACATTTTCCTATGCTGAATGGCACAGTAGCAATTAAGGGCATTAGATGGGCCACGTGGCAATTTATTTGCATGCCAGGGGTTAAGCTGATTTACTATATTAAGTTAAGGTAAGAATTGTGGAATGAGAGAAAGAAAACTGGATATAGAATCAGGGGTCTTGCTTTCAAATTCCTTGCGAACTTGGGATAGAGAATGTACTTGGCTCAAATGAATCCATTGTCTGTACAGGAGACAAATCCAAGATCCTTATGCCAGTGATTCAGAAGCTGAATTTATGGTATAAACATTTTCACAGGTAAAGAGCTCAAACAGTTCTCCAAAGAAATGCCTAGCAAAAGTGCGATGTGTAAAAATGTTCAACCTAACTTCATACAACCAAGTGACTTTTTAAAGAATCACAAATAAAAAAACCAATGGCTTTGTTTTTTGCCACTCAAAGTGGCATTAAAAAAAATAATACTAGCTAATTTGAATAAATATGACACACTTTCCTGTTCTATTGTATATGGGTAAAATGGTAAAATCTTCCTGGGGCTATTTTGGGTGGTGTATCAAAAAATCTTTAATATTTATATACCAATTGCCCTAAGTTCCATGGGAATTTGTGCAAGAAGATAGTCATGGATTTGGGCCAAAGAACATATCCATGTTCTTTTCCTTTTATTGATTTTCCATATTTTCTACATTATTCTTGTAATTCAGAAAATTCAACAAGTGAAAAAGGCATATTTTGCACTCATTTTTTGCAAAAGGCACACATTCTTGGTTCTTCTCTATGAATGGACAGTGTTTCTAAACTTAACTGCTTATGAATTATATTACATGCAGCACTGATATATTAGAGTACGTAAGATCTGAGGTCTCAGAGTGATATCTGTGATGATGATACTAATGATCAACAAAATGAAGAACAGACCAAAGCCCAAACAAGGAAATAAGAGCTGCCAACACAGTTCTTTTTCTTATTCATCCAGGGTCAACCTCATTACCTTTTGGGTAGCTTAGGTATTACAGGTTAGACGAATATCTTTGTTTTATAATAACTAGAGACAAAAGTGCTACCGTTGGCCAAGAAATCAATGGCTAATGCTTTTAACTGTTGTAAAAGGTGGCTGCTACTGTGACCATAGAACAAAACTGCGTTGGCTTGGAGGTCTGCAAATGCTCACTATGGGATATTAGTTGCTTCTATTCTATTCACAAGAACAAAGACCTCTCATGGCTGATTTTCTGTGTTATGACATTCTTATGACAAGAATGAACAAATTGTCTCATGCGCTCATTGTCCTTCTCTCTCATATGGATACCACAGAGCCTGAAGAGATAAGAAAGAAAGTGCCTGTTACTCACAGACTGGTCTTCATTAATGGGGTCCTGGACACTCCCGCTGCACTGAGGGACCCAAGGGGGGTCAAACATTGGGACAGATGGCATTCCAAGCACTGGTGAGGGCAGGGTGAAGTTTATACTGGGAGGCGGGATCTGTTAGTTGATATCAGAAGAATGAGGTAAGATGGAAAATAAGCTAGAATGAGTCTGAAGTATAATTATGAAATCATCTTATAGAGTACATGATGTTACAGAGCACAGGATGAAGGTCTCTGGGTCTCAGTTTACTCATTTAAAAAATGAAGGGTTTCAACTATATGATCTCTATTTGTGTTAATTATCCCATCCACGAAAGAATATCTGTATAAATATAACGAAGTACCTGAAAGATTATACTCCAACCTTTTGTGGGCATACCTCTGGGGATGGCTTATAGAAACTTGATTTTCTTGCTCTACCACTCTTTTTATTTCAATATTTTTTAAAACAAGAATTCATTCGTATATGAGTTAGTTTTACTTATATAATCACAGAGGGAAAAAAGAAAGAAGCATCTCTTAGGCTATACACTGTAGATTTGAGGTTCAAGGATTTAAACAAGCCTTGGGTTGGGTTTGCAAATCTAATTCCTATGGCAGAAGCATCCCTCACCTTAAAAATCTGCTGTGCTCCTTCCTCCATCCGGGGCCAGACCTGGTAGCGAAACCTCCAGAGTGTGTGGAACTTGAGAACGGCGTTCAGCCTCTGTACTGTCTCTGGGTGGTGGAACTCGGACATCAACATGTCAGACACAGCCTCAGGGACTTTCACCGCACACAGCAGGAACATGGCAGCTAGAGACAGCCAACAAATCATCAGCTACACACCTTTTAATTTTGCTTGGTCCCGGGGAATGGGGAGAAGCAGGGAGCTGTTCCTGTCTCCTGAAAATGACTCCTGAGCTAAGGGAGCCAGACCACCAGCACTGGTAAAAGCAAATCTTCTTTCAGCCACTGAAAACCAAACATGATCCTTTGCGCCATCCACAATCTTCCAATATCTGGTGAAGGCAACGACAGCATGATATTTCCGGAGACTACCTCATTCCAAGCAAAGCTTCCTTTGGCTCAGAGTGAAAAGTGAATGTGAGAGGAAGCAAATGAAAAAAGAAAATGAAATACTGAAATATCCTTTTTAGGAAATGATAAGAATCATGTCATAGTCATCCTGGGACAGTGCACAAAAATGTCCATTAAAAACTGTCCCAGTTACATTATATTAAAAATAAAATCCACATTGTAGACTGTATTAGAAACCTCCACCCTTCTGAGAGATAGAAGAGATCGAGAAGCCAAAAGAGATTTCATGGATCATAACACCACTGCTGTTTTTTAATTTTGGGAAAAGTCAAATATCAATAAGAGAAAGGTCAAGTGCCACAATAAGTTACAAAGTTAATGAGTAACGGGGCAGAAAAATACACTCTGTAGCATAGATGGATGAGCTAGTGTCAGTCATAAAAATATAATTTAAAATTCTCTTGTACTTTTTCCTGGATCATCAAAACATACTCAGACAATTGTGTTAGGACAGCTGGGGTTGAGTATCAGCTCTGAAACCTCTCTGCTCTGTGCTCCCAGGAGAGCGTCTCCACCTCTCTCAGCCTCTGTTTCTTTAGTGGCAAAATGTCAATGATGATGATGATGATACCTGTCTCCAAATTTGTTGTTAGAATAAGATAAAATAATGTATGAGAAAGAGCTCTGTGACGTGAAGAGTATTACACACTTCTAAAGCATGTCTTATTTTCTAGAGGCAATGTGGCGTATGGGAGGGACATCTATGTATGCAGTCAGAAGACCTGGGTTTGGTGTCCTGGCCCCGCTGCTTCTGATCTGCGTGCACACGGATAAGTCCCTTCAACCCTCTGAGTTACAGTTTGCTCATGTATAAAATGGTTGTTGCGGGGATCAAGCACCCGTGTGCTGTGGTTCTATAAGAAATGTTAGCTCTTGTGACCATTAGTGTTTGATAAGCCTTTTCTTTATCCGACTAGTTCCTTACATTTCCACTCTTTCTCCCTTCTTTTCTTTTCTTTAAAGTGTGCTCTGTTCTGTCTCAATTTTAAACACCACGGTCTCTCTTTACATCATTGCAAGTTGGAGTTTTATCTACCTCATTCCTAGCACCGAAGCAGTTTTCTTGTAATGCTCACTAATCAGTAGATCCAGTGGTACTTTTCATAGCATTTGTTTCCTTTTCATTTTTAACACTTTCATGACCATCTCCCTGAAGAGCTATCCTTTGCTTGCATGGTTTGAGGTTGAGCTCTTCTACTTTTCTGGTCATTTTCCAGGGTATGCTGCTGGCTGCCTGTCCTCTGAAGGTAGGGAAGGCCAATGGCTTAGTACCCATCTTTCTGCTCTTTATTCCATAGATTCTTCCCCCAGAAATCCCATCCGTGCTCACTGCTTCAGCTGCCACAAAGATCAGATTTTTTTCCCGAGCTTATCTCTACGTTTGCCCTTTTTTCATTAGCTTTAATGTCATGTCACCAACTATACGTCTCCTAACCATCTAAAACCAAACTGCTTTCTTTACTCATTACTGCCATATTCAATGCATACTGTATACACAACACTACTCTCTTTTCTAGAACCCTTGAGTGGTTTTCCACAGTTTAGCGGAAAGTCCATACTCCTATGAGTGTCATTCAAGGGCTTTTACAATCTGAGTCCCACTCACTTGTCTAATACCATGGACTGGGGACCCCTCTACAAAAGCCACCCCGGTCTCAATTCTTCCTCAGGCTTTCCAAATAAGCCCCGTGCATTTCCACACCCCACGTGGCTTTGCATACACCATTCTCTTCCTTCTAGCTTTCCTTAAAGCCCGTATATCTGTTCATATCTTCCATGGAAGTTTCCATATGTCTCCTATTTGCGGAGGGTGCCTTTCCCTGTACTCTCTCTCAGAAACATGGGGTAGAGAAGAAAAATCCAAGCTTTAATGCAAACAAAAATATTTTACAAAGACATTTGTTGCAATGTAGTATAAAAAGCCATAATAAACCGAAATTTCCATTCGTAGTCCAGGTTAAATAAATTGTTATGACCATTCAACGAAATATTTGGTAGGCATTAAAAGAATGAGGTGAATCTTTCAGCTAATGATAAAAAATGGTCTCCTAGGGAATGCTTCTAACCACTTCTCGTTTGGGGCTGCCTAATTTGAATTGGTTTTTGCTCAAATAAACTCTTCAAATTTTTAGTATACCTCAGTGTATCTTTTAACAGTTCTGGTAACATAAGAGGGAACAGAAGAAGACCATGATGGCCCCCAAGAACAATGAACAACCAGGTATAGGTACCTGTGGAGCCCCTGACATTGCAGACTTTATTTTAACTTCTTCTTCTTTTTTTTTTTTTTTTTCCTGAGAGAGAGACAGAGGAGGAGCCGGGGAGAAGCAGAGGGAGAGGGAGAGAGAGTCTTAAGCTGGTCGTGGAGCCCAACCTTGGAGATGGATCTCACGACCCTGAGTGTTTCTTTTTCCATACTGGGTCTGAAAACTGGCCAGAATTAGACTGGGTCAAACTGGCTTCTGAGGACTGATTCAGATTTAGAAATTGGGCTGGGTCTGGGGTCAGACTGGGTCTGAACTAAACCAGACTGGTCCAATATGAGGCCTCAGGTGAATAAAATTTTATTCTAAGGCTGAACAAGTAGGTTCACCTTATCAAAGGTAATGACAGTGGCCACAGTGGATAACTTTTAACTATTTTAGAGAAGCTTATCCATTTATAAAGTGCCCTAGAGAGAAAGCGGTCTCAGCCAGGCACTCACTATACTTGGGGGTAGCTCTGGATTTTGGGAGGGAAATATCTTTTGCATCATCTTTGCCTCCTCATGTGTCCACGGCATTGTGCAATACTGCCAGAAAAATTTACTGTTTGTCCCAGATGAAACCTGACATGTTATTCAAAAGGAGATATTTTTAAGTAGCTCTATGGTCAGAAGTTGGCCAAACTGGAAACTAATATTGAGAGCCTGATAGGAACCTTTGTTTTTAATGCCTCCTCTCCTAAGTCAAAATGAAACTATGTGCTCCGAGGGAAAGTAAAACATTCTGAAGCCACTGAGGAAGGATTTACTAAAACATTCCAAAGAAACAGCTGTAAATCTAGAACCTGGGAATCTTTTGATTTCCATCTTAGTTGAAGATCTTCTCCGGGATATAAAGAAGCGATTTGAGTGAGGATAATGTAGTTGGATGGCTGGGTAAGCATCTTGACATTTAAATTATATCCCAGTCCTTTGAGGAATTACCAACTGTACCTAACAAATCGAGTCTTTACAAAAACAGAAATGCAGCCCTAGAAACAATTCAAAGCCCAAATATCCTTTTTACCAATCTCCAAACCCCTATTCATCTGAAAAGGCTTTCAGATATTGTGAAAAATGTGGATTTAGGAAACAAAAGCCCTTCTTGGAAGAAACTTAACATCCGTTCTCTATGCCTTTGAGATGTAAATGTAGTATCTGGTTTTTCCCTTGAAATACAAACTTCAGGGAGGTAATTCTTATCAGAATACCATTCCTCGGGACCCCAGTGCAGACCATTCTGCCCCCAGGTCCTGTCCCTGGGCTTTAATAAAACCACCTCTTTGCACCAAAGATGTCTCAAGAATTCTTCCTTGGCCGTTGGCTTCAAACCCTAATGTCTTTCCTACATCAATGTGATCTAGAATAATCTTTGATAAATAAAAACTAGTTTAAGTTTGTTTATTTAATTAAAACATACTATCAAAGTAATCAGCATTATATAATACTCTTATTCTAATAGGTTTGCTAAAAAAAATGAACTTACGTTATCTCTGTTGTAGAATTTATCAGCAAGAAAGAGAACTTAAAATGATGAACTGTTCCTTGTCTTAAGAAATTTTCATGGTAAACATTATTGTTAAGGATTAGTAGATGTAAGATTTACTATGAGGAAGAAGATACTTCTAGAAATTGTGAATGTATTAATAAATTTGCCAATCCACAGAATGCTACTATCACAGGCCACAACTGCTTACTTCCTAGTTACCACTAGGAATGAAGGATTCTAAGGGTTAAGAACCCTAATCAATATATGTAATTAAAACTACTTAGAAATAATAAGGATGAAAAGTAGGTAACTAAAGTAAAATGACCGGTTGTTCCAGAATGAGGAAGATTAAAAAACGTAGAACAAAATCTGAATGGGTATGAAAAAAATTGTAGAAAATTTGTAGAAAAGGAATCTTGGAAAGTAAATATGACATGTGGTTAAGCTGACTGAAGTTGGAATGGATGTATTTAAGTTTTTAAATAATGAGTTTTAATATTAAAAACACACTGATAAAAAAGTTAGAATTTGGTTTTGTCTCGGCTGAAAAACCAAACTTTTCTCGGACTATCAGTCTGCGTTTCATAAAAGATTGTGAAAAGAGTGTTTTTGGTTTTTTTTTTTTTACCTTTTGAGTAATCTACCTGGAAAGCAAAGGTTTTGTGTCTTACCAAAATAATTTACTGCGCTTCATGTTGTCTTTATCAGGTCTTTGGTCACTTAAGAAAACCCCATTTTTTTTTTTTTTAAGAGAGAGAAAGAGAGAGAGGAAGGGGGGTGGGGAGCGGGAGAGAGAGAATCTTAAATAAGCTCTCCACCCAGTGCAGAGTCCCACATGGGGCTCCATTTCAGGACCCTGAGATCATGACCTGAGCTGAAATCAAGTCAGATGCTTAACCCACTGAGCCACCCAGGTGCCCCTGTATTTGCCTTTAAAATCTATTGTGGCTTTAGTTAAGTAGATAATTAAGTATTATTTCATAGTGATCCGAGATCCTATTTACTCAAATGTTCAAAACTTTTGACATTTTGGCAGCTTCCCAAAATCAAATTCTAAATGAAGTCTCTTTGATTTCAAAGTAACTTTGAGTTTTCCCAGAGGGTCCCTAGAAAACCTAAAAGAATTTGTCTCTCACCTTGTAAAAGAGATGTTAAACTAGTTTTTTGGTATGTTAAATTATGTGGAAGCACTGTCAAGTAAGAATTGACAATAAACTTCTGAAGTTATAGGTGTATGGAAATATATTACTAATACAGATATTCCAGAAATTGTTCCTATTTTCTAGGAAGTTGGTCAATACTCTCATCCAATTATTATCCTAAATTATTGTGTACCAAAGACATAACTATATTTCTTTATCAAATGAACTCTCATCAGATCTTTAATCATGGCTACTTTTTTAAAGGTCTGTTTGTTATTTATAGAGAGTTACTGTTTTACTCTGATGCTTTTATGAAAGTGCTTCATCTTCAGAAAGATTCATGGTAATATCATAAAATTGAACAGGTTAAGAATTTCCAGAACTAATGGAAAAAGCAATTCAAGTAGAACAAGAATTAATGATATGAGACTGAGTGGACTAATGAGGGTGATTATAATTTTTTTAACCCTTTTTCTTCGAAACATTGCTGGTTCCTTAATGTTTTATTTTTCCAAATTTAAAGGAATGTTTTTTTTTTCTTTTCTCTTAAGCTATCTATGACTTACAGTAATTTTATAAAGTCTATTGCTATAAATAAAATGGAAACATTTACTTTTTCTCCTTACTGATTCCTCCAGAATTCAGAAATTCATTCAGTATTCTTATTTTCATGACAACATAATTATTTGCATAAGTTCAATAAGAACCTGTTTTCGAATAACAGGGCGCAACTGGAAACATTGGTTTTATTACCAAGGCTTTGACTGGAATGTGGTATTTGAGAAGATGCATAAAATCAGATATGACCAGACAGTTTTAAGGGACTAAGGCTGACTTTATGGAGCCAATAAAAACTCATTGGAAAAACTGGCCTGGTGTCTTGCTTACAAGATTCCCTGCAGCCTTACCAGGTGGGTAAGGAAGGCCATTTCCTGGGAGGCCTAGGAAACTCAAGATATCCTGAGGACCTCAAGAAGAGAGGAATTCAGCCAAATCTATAGGTATTCCCGGTGAATCCTGATGGTGAATTCTTTACTTGGCTTCTTCACCTGGAGAAGTTTTAAAAGGCCAATCTAAGATTCCTTATAAAAAGTTCCAGCAAAACAGATTTGAAAAAAGCCTATAGGATCAATCACTCTTCCTATTGTACTTAGATAAATAATCAGGCCAGGTTTAATGAGACTAGACTTATTTTTGCAAACAAATCACCCTTCCTGTGATTATCTTTGATAGAAATGAAGGTGAGTGTATAGAAAAAATTGTGTTTCAATAAAAAATTGTAACACTTGCGGATATCAGATTCTAGTCCTGTTCATCGTTTTTGATGTTTTGTTATTTATCTATATACCAAACCGGATCTTGAATTCTTCTAGTTTCCTCAAATATCTGGCTACAACTCCCCAAACTAATGTTTCCCACTTTCTGATTTGGAATCACTAAGAACAAAGACTGCCCTTGAAACGTCCTTGGAAGGGACCATACCAGCTCCTCCTTACTACCCAGATGGCAACCAAACTTCAGGGACTTGAATGAAGTCCCTCATTAAAAAGAGATCCTCTAAACTCTTGAAACTGCACACCAGCTGGAGATCTAAAATTAAAATGGACTAGGAGGTTCCTCCGCAGATGCAGATGGCATCTTGGGGATAGCTCTCCCAAGATCGCAGAGCAAGATCGTCATCTCCAATATTAAACCTTCTTTCCTGTTGCCTTTTGGCTGCTTGCTTTTTCTCTGTTAATGAACAGGAGAGACCGTGCCCCTTAACTCTGGCAGCTATGGTTGGATCTACTCCTAAAGCTGTAGCTGTACAACAAAATCTCTATATTTTCTTGCTAACTTGGTTTTAGATAGTAGAATTGCTTTACTTCTTGGCTGAACACAGAATCTGCTGTGCCATAATAAAATACTCCTTGCTGCACCTGGATCAAAACCTCTGGTATTGTAGTGGATATAAGAAATTAACAAACAAGCCACTTGGCTAGAACAGGTATATTCCTTGACTTATTTATACCAAGTGGCTTGGTTCATGGGGACCCTGACTGAGAAGCATCCTTCAGTCTCTTGGCATTAAATTCCTAATAGTTCTCATTATAGTCTCCCTGGTGTGTTAACGTTCTCTCAATGATCTTAAATGCATGTTCACAACCATCAGCCATATATTACATGGTCTCACTGTGCTTGGAGAAGCAGAAAGAAGGTGGACAATGAGATGAACAGCAAAAACAATTGTTTTAGGATCTGACATCATAACCTATGAGTTTCATAATGAGACAAGAGCAACGTAACCCCTATCTGACTGAGTAGCACTAATACCAAATTTTTGGTCGATCTCTCATGTATGAGAGGATGACCAAGAGGGGGTAATTGTTAAATTAATTAAATAAGGAGACCATTAACATGATGTGGCTCTAATCGTGTGGTGACCTATGTAAGGAAACAAAATCTAAGCTTCTAAACGCCTCAAGGTTACAAATCATAATGCTAAGGACAACCAATCACAAACAGCCAACTAGGCTTTTAGCTACAGCCAGTCAGTAACTGCCTAACTTTGCTTCTGTCCTTTTTCTATAAAAGCCTCTCCCTGGGCTCCTGTTGGCGGAGTGCTTCTAAAACACTCCTAGTTTGGTGTTGCCTGATTTGGATAGATTTTTCTTCACATAAACTCTTAAAAAAATCTTCTAGATATAAAGGAAAACTCAAAGTTCAAAAGACTTTATGGTATGTCTTATTTGTGTGAAAAAAGAAACAACATATACATTGGTACTTTGGTATATATATATGTGTGTGTGTGTGTGTGTGTGTGTGTGTATATACACACACACACATATATATATGTGCATGGTGTACCTTAGAAGGATTCAAAAATCATCACCGAGAGTGACTGAGAGAAAGTACTTTTAGCTTCACACACTTCTGTATTATTTGAATTTTTACCACATACATTTTGCAATTAAAACAACTCTATATGACTAAAAGAGTATGTAAAGAAGTGGAAAAAGGTGAAGAACCCACATTTTGCATGTACCTTTTATTAGCTATGTGGCTTTGGATAGGTCACCTAAATTTCAACAAATTTGTTTTAATACTGTAATTTGGATATAGAACATTAATGTGAACAATTTAATAAAGTTAATGATGGTGGTTCATGGTAAATCTGGGAAATCACAACACATTAAAAAGAATTTCTCTCTTGTGAAATATAGTGACAATATAGGTTCCGGGGAAAATCATTTTTTATAATTTGGCAATGCCCTCAGAAAGACATGCTCTTTGTGCAGACTATGGGGTAAAAAGTAAAGGGTGTGCTTAGCACTTCAGCCTCCCTCCCTATAGTGTCCAGCTCTGTCTAAGGTTCTAGCAATTGTTGTCTATCTGACCTAGGCGTGAAAGGGAATGGATGCACTTCTTTCTTAAATGCTGGGATGAATGGCGACCAGAGTCATGGGTGATCTTTCTTTACCTGCCGCCCCTGCCATGTGCTCATCCATGCTGAGCAGGAGCTCCCAGGCAGCCGGCTGGATGTCTCCATACATCTCTTCCGTCAGAATTGGTGCTGCCTTGATTAACAGTGATAAAGGAGCAGGCGACAGGCTCATCACCTGGGAAAAGGTGGAAGTCACGTCTTAAAATCATTGAAGACACTGACTCTGGACTCCTCTTGAAACCCAAGTACCACTTCCCTTCCCTGCTTTCCTTAAATGACCTTAAAATACTTTCTAAAATGAAAGCATATTTATTGGCATGGTGTATAATAAACTTTACACCTTATTAGTCGATGTATAACTACAGAAGATATACTAATTTTATAATGCTTTCACCACAAAAACTATTTTGCAGCCACCTAAGGAATAAACTATAGAATAAGCTCTATGAGAAAAGAAAGACTCCAGCCAGTATATCTTTTGTGTTAAAAGTCCTGGTGGACTTTCAAAGGATCCCGTTTTCCTTTCTGTTAGGAGTTGATGTCCACTGAAGACAATAGGCAGCCTCAAATTTGTAAAGGAGTTCCATTCAGAAAGTTAGTTTTTCTAAGCCAGTAAATTTGAATGACATTTTCCCTTTGAAATATTGCATATTGTGGTTATTGCCCTATATTAGGCCACAAACATCCTATTTAATCCATTATTTCAGATAATTTATTTTTTAAAGATTTTATTTATTCTAGAGAGAGAGAGCAAGCATAAACGCGAGCAGGGGGAGGGGCAGAGGAAAAGGGAGAGAGAGAGAATCACAAGCAGACTTGCCACTGAGCGCAGAGACTGAGGCAGGGCTTAAGCCCAGGGCCCTGAGATTGTGACCTGAGCCAAAACCAAGAGTCTGATGTTCAACCACTGAGCCACCTAGGTGTCCCCATTATTTCAGATTATTCAGGTGATAAATGTAGGTTGTGGACAGTCTAGGTCTTTAGCCATTTTAAAAATTTTTCAGAAGAGGCACCTGGGTGGTGCAGTTGGTTAAGTGACAGACTCTTGGCTTCCCCTCAGGTCCTGAGATCAAGCCCCACATGGGGCTCCGTGCTCAGTGTGGAGTCTGCTAGAGATTCTCTCCCTCTGCCCCTCCTGCTCGTGGTCTCTCTCAAATAAAGAGATAAATCATTAAAGAAAAAAAATCTTTCCAGAAAAACAAGCTGTTTTTCACCCCTGCCCCATCCCCTGCCCTGGGAATACAGTGCAATGGTTTAAACGTTAGGTTGTAATAACAATATAACAATGTGTCAAGGACTGCATAAGTAGATAAATATACTGTCTCTTTTAATCCATGCAATAATCCTTTGAAATGGGCCTAGTCTTATAATCCCCATTTTATTTATGTATGAGGCAGCTAAGAGCAAGAGAAATTAAGCAACTTGCTCAAGGTCCCAGAGCCATAGCGGCAGCTGTGGGATTTGAACCCAGAAAATCACATTCTAAGAGTGGTGAGCATCGCCACCACCTGCTGGTGGGGGACTGGCTTCATGGAGCGGGGTGAGTGGGAGGAGGCACGGTTCCAGCCGAGCTCCCCAAGCCCTGTCTGTGGAAGCTGGCTGGCTAACAAGAAGGGATTTTTTTTGCTTGCACACTTGGTGGCACTCTTCCCCACCAATTAAAGGCGTCTTCAGGCTAACACTGTGCTGAGTGGCTCTGGACATCTCAAGCGTTGTAAACGGGATATCTGGCGCCCCCTCCCGATTACTGCTCCATGAACGTTTCTGATCCAGCGGTCAACACCTGCAGTCTGATGTATTTCAGCATTCCTGAGTCCTTTTTCCCTTCCAGGTTGGCCTCTGAAACTCTCTTCTTCAGAGAGGGCGTCCGTAGGCATGACTTCTCTGAGCACTGCAAAGAACATAAGTGATGAAGAGTGTTGCGTTCTCTCAAAAGCCAGCCGGGCTGTTTCCCCCCAATTTCTCCAAACAACAAATTTCATCTAATGGGAGGGACGATGTAGGTCTCTTTGTAGGCCCACACCTGAAAGTGATAAAAACAGTTAATTTTGGAATGAAAGGGAAGTCAGAGATATTTAGCTATGATGGAAACTGGGGTCCAAAGAAGCGGAATAACTTGACCAAGTCACAAAGCTGGCTGTGAGCAGAATTAAAAAAGGACAGGGCTCTCCTGACTTCCGTTTCAGAGCCAGTTATAGTCCATGAAGCTGTTAAAAGCACACATCTTTTAAAAAATTAAGTCAGTTAAAACCCACTCTATCGAATAGCCCCATTACAGGTTTGGATGTTACCCCCTGGCCATTTGGTCACAGAAGAAAGGATGTATTTCCTAAAGGAGTGTTAGGAAGTAAAAGAGAAAAGACTCATCAAGGAAGTACAAGTTCAGAGCATTTATCATCTAGGCCTGAGTTATACGGTAAAATGGTTTCTTAAAAAAAAACCAAACCAAACTCATTTAAAAAACAAAAAACAAAACCATACTCGTCTATAGGCGGCAGCAGCTCTTTTTCCAAATTGTCTCCTGAACCAGGGTCCAGAAGAAAACTGACTTCTGCATAAACACAGAGGAGACAGGGTTTCCTTCCTCCAACCCCCAAATCCCAGGACAGAGCAGCTGGGAGAATGATCAGTCCTAATGTTGACAGGCTCCTGTTTATTTATCTCGAGTCTTGATTGCTTCTACTTGTGCACTCCGGGCTATGCAAAGAGGGACTCCATCCTTCTACACAGAATAAATGCTCATTTGTTTTTCCAGTTCCATGTCAATGAAACACTTTCTCCCTCAAAGCTGAGGATAAAACGGAAATCCTCAAGAATTTTTGAACAGAGCTTCACAATGTTATAGATGGATATATGGGAAAGAAAAGACAAATCTAAAAGTACATGAATGTTCCAAGAAAGTCTTTCAAAACTCTGACAAAAAGAAGACAATGCATCTGGTGTGTGACTGGTATGGAATGAACTTTTAGAATGAATCTACTTCGAAACAAATGAATCAGAGCTCTTGCTGTGTTTTCTAAAGATAACAACGTGGAGGCACATACTTGGGAACACATATCATTTGAGGAGATAAATCCTGCATTACATTTTTTTTTCCTGTGGATGTAAAAACAATATACAGCAAGATCCATGCCTGTTTTATAATTTGGAAACTGTTCTAAAATCATATGGCAATCATTTTCCATATAAATGTAGGGGTGTGTTTGACTTCCTTTTTAAAAAGTCAAGTTATTTTAAAAGGGGCATCTCTCTTATTCTACTTATAAAACTATATGTGCAAATTGCAGAATGTCTGGAAAACACAGAAAACCTTGGAAGAAGAAAACAAAAATTCCTATAATCCTTAACCCAGTGACAGCCATTATTTTGTTCCTTTCAGCCTTTTTTTCATTCTGTGCCTCTTAGCACAATGGTGAGGATGTCATTTATGTGGCTCACAATTTTAAACAACTCATTTTATTAGGATCTTATGATATTTCCCCAGGTCATTAAATATGATTTTCAAAATAGAATTTAAAATATGATTTTCAAATTTTATTACTATTTCACCCTTTTTCCTCTGGCTGGACATTTTGTCTTTTTCAGGGTTACTTTTGAACAATACCTCTTGGTTAAATTATAGGTTGTTTTTAATCAGGCAGATACCAGCTTAGAAGAAAAAGGGTGAACATTCATGTTTGCCTCTGACACTCTGGGAAATGCAGGATTGTTTGATCCTACTTACTAGCGACAGAAGCTACATGTCAAGCTTCTCAGATATCAAATACTTAATATTCTTGCATGCTTCCCTGGGAAGCATGGTGTGTTCTGGTGCCTCATCATCATTAGGATGCTTGTGTTAGAGGAAAGGGAAGGGAACTGGCACCAATCTAGGGTGATGGGCTAGTCACTTCTTCTGAGTGACTTGTCAAGGCTTGAAAGGTTATGTATCAAAGATGCGTACTTGGGTGATGGGCACTTGGGTAACACTGTGAAAGTCCTCAAGTCCCTCTACTGGTGTGACCCCCTAAGTCAGACTGACAAGCCTATCATCATTTGATTTTTGGCTTTTATAACTCAGTGTAAAACTTGGCTAGAAGAGAGCTAGTTGCTGGATGGAGCAGGAGGCTAGTTCTGAAGGCATCTTTTGTTATTAGTGTTTCATGGAAGAGTAAGAAATTTTGCTGGACTGTAAGTTGCATATGCTGTTTAGAATTACACATCAAGCTGGGACCTGTAAGGAAACCCAACACTAGTAATCCAAGACCAAAGGACAGAATGTATCACCAGTAGAGGATGGCATTCATTGTTGAGTCAGTCTCCCAGAGGGAGCTATGGTCAATGGCAGGCAGCTACACAGCTCCAGGAGGTGGCAGGGATCCTGGGGCATGCTCGCCGTGGCATGGTGTAGATCTCGGACCACTGACATTTTCTTGTCTTGGACATATATTCACCATACCTGGCTCTGTGACTTCTCTCCTCATTCTGACCACTATTGACTAAATGTGCAACGCAAAACAACCAATCTTCTGACTGGCCAGGGCTTTATCCCATGATGTTTGGATCACAAAGAGGAAGAGTGGAGCCCACCAAATTCCCGTCCTTCAGAGTTAAGGGACACAGAGTCTGATTCATATGGTGATGGTTGCTGGGACTGAGCAATGATGATGCAAACGAGATTTTCAGGTTACATACAAGATGAACAAAGCAGGCCGAGCTGGTCAGGGGCAGAGATGAGGGAGCAGCTGGAGATGCAGAAAGAAGCAGAGAGGAGAAACTATGCCCATTCTGATATGGACAGCAGCTTTGCTTCTCCTTCCTTTAGGGCTTGGCTCTTTCCTGGTGGGTCCCTGGTTTCATGAGATTCTGTTATGTCCTTTGAAGAAACTAACTATTTGAACAAGTTTCAGCGGGTTTCTTGCAACAAAAGATTACTAACCAGAGAGTCATAATACTTAATTATTTTAAATAAAAAATTTATTTATTCATTTAATAATTCAAGAGTGTTTCTTAGGAGTTAACCAAATGCCAGGAACTGGGCTAACCTATGGGGATGTGCTGTGGAGCAAAACTCCCTTGATGCTTGCCCTCATTGAGAGTGTATCTTACTAGGAGAGACAGTTAACAAATAAGCAAACAAATGAAAAATCATGGTAAGCAGAAAAGGAGACAAATGCCATGAATGAGGATGTACTGTGGAAATAATGTGGTATTTAAAATTTAAGAAAACTGGGGGTGCCTGGGTGGCTCAGTTGGTTAAGCATCTGCCTTTGGCTTAGGTCATGATCTCTAGGTCCTGGGATTGAGCCTCATATAGGGCTCCTTGCTCAGTGGGGAGTCTGCTTCTCTCTCTGCCCCTCCCCCTGGCTTATTCTCCTGTGTGCTCTCTCTCTCTCTCAAATAAATAAATAAAATCTTAAAAAAATAAAAAAAGGAATAAAATTTAAGAAAACTGGAGTCAGTCTACTGAGCTCTCTGGGAAAGATATCTTCCCGGAAATGTATTTCATGCCAAGAGTAGTCTAATTATTTCCGCATAGGTAAGCTAGACCTTTGGGCATCACACATCTTTGACACGTGAATTTGAAAGGGGAGACATTCTAGCAGATGAAATCAAGACCTAGGGCCTGGTCTTGGTCTCACAACAGTGTTTTTCATAGCTTTGGAAAAATATTAGTCCTGCAGGAAAACAGTTGGCCTCTTGCCACTTGCATTGGCTTCACAGAATTTACAGACACTGTGCCCTTTCTTTTTCAGGCATGTATCACCTTTTACCCTCCTATCCTTTTTGGCTGAAAGGAAAAAAAAGTGTTTCATCTACTCCTTTTTTTCATCAGCAAGCACTAACTGAACATTTACTCTGTTTAGAACATAGCATTGGACAAGACACGTATATACAGGAAAAAAATCAAAGAATTCTTTGGTGAAGGTAATACACAGTTTATAAAAACCCCTCAAGCTTGGAAGTGCACTAAAATAGACTAACAGGATGTACATTGTGTCTCTGAGCATTGAAATGTACATTAGCAGATTGATCCGAGTTACATGGGTTACAAAATGTACTAGTTGCCACAAATATATTCTGCCATAAAAACCAATTCAAAAGGAAACAGGAGTGAAATATCAATTTCTCATAAGGCTCCATTTTAATCAGAATCACTGATTTTATTCTTGATTTATTGCCTACTCTATTTTCATTTTGGCCCTAGAAATGTGGGCACTGTTTATTTATGTGACAGATTCAGCCCAGGAAACGGAAACATCATGAGAGAACAAAAAAGAGCTTGCAGAGGAGGCTGGCATTTTGAAAATAAAATGTTTATTGCAGCAGACTCAATACATTTTTTCAGCTCTTCACCTGCATGACTAATTTAAATATGTTAAGATTAGAGAACATTTAACTCTTGCTTTACCTTCTCTTTGTCTTTCTAAAATGTAAGCATGCCTAAGTTTGGCAAGCCTCTTCTGCTGCTTCGGGCCAGTGTCCTTGGTGGGCTAGGGGTAGAGGGCACTCATGAACTAGACAGCCCACTCCGCCGTTCAATATTTACTGGCCCTCTGCTCTAAGAGAGGAACTCTGGTAGGTATCACATAGGAAACAGTGTGCAAGACTGCCAGGTTCAAGTTTATAATTAGGTGGCAGAAGAGAAATAAGGATATAAGGGGCCCCATCTTGCAGGCAGAGTGATCATAAAACTCTCAGCGCTTACCACTACTCAAAGGATAAAGACTAAAATCCTTGCCACCGCCTGGGCGGCCCTGCGTGGTCTGGTCTCTATCCGCCTGTGCAGCGTGCTCAACAGTCCCTGCTCCTCCAGCCACGTCCTTCGTACTCATTCTGTATTCAGTTAACATCCATGCATCCTTCAGTCAAAACTCATTAGTCACTCTATTGGAGAGGTGGTCTGATATCCCCCGACAAGTTCAAAGCCTTGTTCATAAGCTGTCTCAGCACAGTGTGTTTCTTTTTCCCAATTTCACAGCAATCTGAGGCATTAATGTCTGTCTCTTCAACTAGGTTGTGTGTATCATATGAAGACAGGAGCCATATCTCTTTTGCCCATTATTATACTCAGCACATGGTATGGACCCAGCATGTCCATCGGTTCTTTAAAAGTTTGTTGAATATATACAAATGGATGGATGGATGGCTGGATGGCTGGATGGGTGGATGGATGAATTAATGAATGAAGAATGAGAAAAGCACGAGTAAAAGGCCATTGTAATTTAGAGGATGGAGGGAATGAAAACAACATTAATCATCCACCATAGTATGTCCTGTGGTTAACACTGGGAAGATCAGTGTTTGTGACTAACATAATAAAATAAAATTAAAAAAAATAAAGCTAACCAGATGAAAGTTAAAAAAAAACAACAACACTGGGAAGATCATAAATGGTTTCAAGGAAAAGGTGGCATTTGAGTTGGATCTTGAAGGATGTTTGGGTTTGGCCACATACAGATTACAGGTGAAGGAATAGCTGGAGCAGTAAGAAATCTCAGAGCATGTATGGTGAACAATGAACATTAATTTAGGTTGGTATATTTTTGCAACTTCCAACATATATGGTTTTCTCCTAAAACTAAGGGAATTTTTATATGAAGGAGAACTTACCTAAATAAAAAATTATATACATATCTATATACATATATACATATGAATATATATATATTTTTATGACATCATTGACAGTTCATGAAGTTACCCACATTGATCTATTCCCCAATGATTTTCCCTCAGAATATGTGTAGTTTGAATACCATGAGATACAGTAGAGTCTAGTTAAAAAGCTCTGGATTTGATATTCCATCTTTCTAAATTAAAGTCTAGCTATGTATGTTACAGATGTGAACTGTGACAATCTCATCCTTCTGAGCCTCTACTTTTTCGTTTGTAAAGTAGGGAGTACAGTGTCTCTTGCACAAGGTTTATAAGAATCAAAAAGCCCTTTGTCAGTGATATATACCTGCGTTATAGCCTCACATATATGCTTTGAAAAAAATACTAAAAGATCCTATCCCAGAAGGCAAACGGCACACTTATGAGAGGCATGAAATACAGATCTTTTTCTTTCGGATCTCTTGTATTACCCCAAATTTCTTCAATGAACTGTATTATAATTAAAAAAAATATTCCTTTGTGAGTGCTAAAGCATTACAAACTGCTGCCTGACTCAACTGTAAATTTTTTGTTACTGCTCATATTCTCCAGTTGTTTGATTTGAATTTTATCACCTTCGCCCCCACCCCACCAAACCTGGCTTGCAAACTCCTTAGGGGAAGGATCCTCTAAGACTACTTACTTATTTTTTTATTTCTCCCAGAATATCTGGTCTCATATTGTGCCAACAGCAGGTGCACAATGAATGCTCACTGAAATGAATAGGTATTATATCAAAATCTCTTTGTAAAACCACTTGTGAGGAGCAGCTGCAGGGCCAGCCATAAGCACTCGGTCAGGCGTCTTGGCCATCGCGCCTGTTGTGGGGCAGGTGGGTGACCCGGGGCTCCCCCGGCAGGAGCACGGCAGCCCTGGTTCCTGTCTTCAGCTCCTGCCAGCTCAGCTGCTCGGTGTACTTGTCAGGAAAGAGCGGCTGAATGCTTAGAAAATGTAAGAGTTTCTTAAAGTAGTTTCCTCTGGTCTGATTTGACCTAGATTATTATTTATCTGTGAACAGTTGGGCCATTTATTACTCATTCCTTAAGAAGGAACTGATAAACTATGTCAGTTTCCTATTACCACTGTAACAAACCACGGCAAACTTCGTGGTGCAAAACACCACAAATGTATTATCTTACGGCTTTCCAGATCAGATCTAAAATGGATTGGCAGGGCTGGGTGGCTTCTGGAGGCTTAAGGGAATCATCCATTTCTTCACCTTTTCTAGCTTCTAGGCGCTGCCCCATCTTGTGGCTCATGGCCACGTGGCTCATGGCCCTGTGTCCCATCTGCTTCTGTCTGCTTCTGCGTCTCATCTCCTTCTCTGACTCTGACTCTCTTACCTCCTTTTTCACTTATAAGGACCCGTATGAGGACAATGAACCCACCTGGATAATTCAGGATAATTTCCCCTTATTCCCATAGGAAAGATCCCTCTTGCCACGTTAAGGTAACCTATTCACACGTTTAGAAATTAGAATACAGACCTCTTGGGGAGACATTATTCTGTCTACCACCATACCCTACTCATCACCACCACCCCTACAAATTCATATTCATTCCCAGAAATAAAACAAAACCTGGGAAAAGATTCCATGTATGCTCATGGATATGAAGACAAAGCACCTGTCTTTCTTTGCTCACCTTCTATCTTTGTTCGAAATCACACAGATCTGTAACCTGGTTTATACACCTGCCATGGCCTGAAATTGGCATTTCCAGAGAAAAGATTGCTGCGACATCATCTTCCCTATCAGAGGCATATTACCCTGTGCCCCTTCACTCACCTCTTTCTGTTTCTTGCCCCGGAGAGCCACACCACTACAGCTGTTGCTCTCCCGGAGGGAGTCCACGGTGTCTCCGTAGAGCAGCTTGATGGCTCTGACCAGCCGGGCGCAGGAGCGGCTGTGGTGCAGGTAACAGTGAGGGTGGCAGTAGTCAATGTGGGTGCAGATGAAGCTCTGTTGATTGCACAGCAAGATCATGACCTGGAACACACACGTCCCTGACACTCAGCCAGGCAATCAGGGTTGAAACCACAGTGAGTCACTAAGTCCCGCAAGAAAGCAAAGTGTTACAAGGCTTTATGTACTTGGCTTCTTGGCTCTCTCCATTCACACTTGATAGAAAGAGCTTTTTGAAACAAGAAAAGGTTAAGTGACCTCGAAAAACTCAAACCAATTACTATGGAGTGCATGATTTCCAAATAGTTTCAAATAAAGATTCTAAACTTAAACCACATTATTTTTGCAGCTCTTGTGTTGTAGAAGGAGCCAGGTAGAAGAGCATCAACTGGTGAGAAATTCTGTGCCAAAGGATTTGGCTGGCCTTTGACAGCCGTGGGATGTTGTTAACTCCAGCCTACCCGTGTGGAATTGAAAACACTTCCGCATCTTCTACTTTGGCCTAAAACCTTCAACTGAGCCTGAACCCAACTATAATGCTTCATTTCTTCTCTCTACAAATTAATTTTTCTCCAGCTTTTGAGCGATTCTAGCTCTTGGGGTTTGATCTGGCTCAAATCCTCCCATCACCTAGACTTCCCAAGTGGGATTCAAGAACTCAGTTGTTTTAAAGGATATGCTTCTTTTAAGATAAGGAATGAAGGCCTTTGAGTTTGTAACTTCTGAAGTTGCCTTCCTAAAAAGACAATAACTCTCCAATGTCCACAAGGCTAGTCAAATATGCATAGAATAATCTCCTGAATGTGTCCATCCTTCATAAAACCATTTCCCACCCCAACACCTAATCTGTGAGAGACTGTGTGCCATATTGGATGGAGAACATAAAGTAAGTCTATGTGGACAAGGCCAATCAAACATACTAGGTAGGGCTGCCACGTATTTCCTCAGGAATGAGAGGGTCTGCTTACTCTGAGGTGAAGAAAACAACAATAACAATCAACTCCACACCCCCGTCAAACTCAGATAACAATATCTCATACTCTTCAAAGTTAAAAAAAAAAAAAATAGGTGTTGTCTGAGCAGAAATCCAGATCTCTCCTGAGCTTCACTGAACATCCCTGCTATTCCTGTACATACTGGTATGAAGCAGGGCACATATAAGAACTGTAAGGTTTCCCTTGTTATTCTCAAATCTGGATACTAAAGAGAAACACCAAGAAAGTTTAGCAACAACAACCGAAACCAAATAAATACACAAACGATCATATGACTGGACTTTAGTTTAGAAGATTCTGATTTAGTAGAATATCTGGGGTGGAGGTGATCTAGAAATCTGTAATTTTAAAGTTATGCTCAGGGACGTCTTTTTGGTAGATATATTTTGAAGATGATCCCCAATGATCCCACTTTCTGGTATTAATGCCTTTGTGAAACCACCTCCTGTTGAGTATGGGCTGGCCTAGTGACTTGCTTCTAACCAACAGAATGCAGCAAAGGTGAGGAGTTATCACTTCTGTGAGTAGATTGCACAAGACACTGACTTTTCTCTTGTTACCAGACCCTCCTTTATTGGCTTTGACAAAGCAAGTTGCTATGTTGGAAAGGTTCACAGAGCAAGGAAATGAGGGTGGCCTCTGGCCAATAACGAGCTAGGAATTGAGGCCCCCAGTCTAACAGTTCTTGAGTAACTGAAATTCTACCAATAATCACATGAGCTTGGAAGCAAATTCTTTCCCAGTCAAGCTTTCAGACGAGACCTGAGTCCTGTCCAATACTTTGATTGCCATCTTGTGAGAGAGTCTAAAGCAGAGGACCTAGCTAAACTGTGCCAGGATTCCTGACACCTAGAAACTGTAAGCTAATAAATGTGTGTTGGGTTTAAGATACACACATCTATATTAATATATATATTTGAATATATATATTTGGATGCATAAGATTGCATTCAACAAAGGCAGTCAGGACCTGAAAGACAAGATATGGAGAGAAAGGGCATTGACTGCAGTAAGCACAGTGTGAGCACATGCCACATTTCTCCTTCAGGCATAAGTGGCCGAGGGGGCAGGCAAAGCTTTAGGCAATTTCATGAGAACTGGAAGATAAAAATTGGAGTTCAGAATTGGGAGTAGAAAAGGGAGGTTTGGAGAAATGAGACTTGGCACTTGCTTTCTAGGCATTTGTTGACTGAGTAGCTAAGAAGCCAAGCAGAAACCAGCTGACAAGCAGAATGGAGATTTTGACAGTTTCAATGTGATGGAGAAGCAAAACTGGAGTTTCTGCCCCATCAAGACTGGGGGCACACCCCAGACTTTCACTGGGAACCTTGGAATGCTTCATACTAGGAGGGGTGTGTTGGGAGGAGGGCGGGGTGTCGGGGGGTGGGAGGTGGATAGCAGTACTACAGGTCAAGTCAGCTTTGTCCTTGATAGGACTGAGGAGATCTTTACTATCTGCCAAAGTATAGGGTGTGTCCTCTCTGGAGGGAGACAGCATCATTGGGAGCCTCTATAAGTCTACAGTTTTGTTTTTTTTTTAATTAATAGACTTTGTTTTAGAGCAGTTTTAGGTTTACAGCAAAATTGAGCAGAGTGTACAGAGAGCTCCCAAACACCTCCTGCCTCCACACATGCACAGTGGCCTTCATTATCAACATCTCCCACCAGAGTGGTACGTTTATTATAATCAGTGAATCTACACTGCCATGTCACTATCATCCAAAGTGCTTAGTTTACATTATGGTTCACTCTTGGTGATGTACATTCTATGGGTTTTGACAGTTGTATAATGGCATGTATCCACCACTGTGCTTCTATAATTTTTCACCCACCATACCTGGTAGTCAATGAAATCACTAGGCATATTAAGGAACAGACTAAGAGAAGCTAGTAGATTCATATATTGGAGTTATCAGTCATGGATTTTAAATGTGTATGATCAAAATGAAAATTAAAAAATATTTTAACTGAATGATAATGAACATATGATGTATCAAATGCATGATACAGCTAAAGCTGTTCCTAGGGAACATGTATAGTTTTAAATGAGTAAGTTATCAAAGTGGTTGGAAATCAGTTATCTAAGTATCTATATCAAGAAATTAGGGAATGAAAACATGTTAAACTCAAAGAAAGTAGAAGGAATTAATAAAGGTAACAGGAGAAATTAACAAAACAAAAATCAACCATTCCCCGAATGACAAAACCCAAAGCTGAATCTCTGGTTAATAAAACTGACATACTTTTGGCAAGACTGATTAAAAAAAAAAGAACGAAAGATATAAGCTACCAACATCGGAAACAATAAAGATACATCATTGTAGATCCTACAGAATTTAAAAGGATTTTAAGAGAACATTATAAATGCCTTTTTGCTAATAAATATAAATATTTGGATTAAATTACAAATTCCTAGGTGGGGAAAATGTGCTCGAATTGTTCCCAGACGAAACAGAAAATCTGAATGGTCTGAATCATATTACATAAGTTGAATTTGTAATTAAAAACCTTCCTACAAAGAAATGTTTAGATCTAGGTTTCTACTTAAAGAAGAAATAACACTGGTCTTACACAAATACTTCAAGGAAAACTAAAAAGCATTACTTAAGGAAATTTAAGAGGAAATTTGAGGGATAGGACATAAATTAATAGAGGGATAGACCACTTTACACATTAGAAGACTCAAGAGAATAAAGATTTCACTTCCCCAAATATGAAGTGATGCTTATATTTGCTATAAGGCTGACTTGAAAGCTTTTTTATAGAAATTAACAGGTGAGGGGCACCTGGGTGGCTCAGTCGGTTAAGTATCTGACTCCTGATTTTGGCTCAGGTCATGATCTCAGGGTTGTGAGATCGAGCCCTGCATTTGGCTCCATGCTGAATGTGGAGCCTGCTTAAGATTCTGTCTCTCTCTCCCTCTGCTCCTCCCCTCCTGCTTACTTATGTTCTCTCTCTAAAAAAATAAAAAGTTAATAGGTGATTCTAAATGGAAATGAATATGACCAAGTCACCTTGAAGAAGAACAAAATTGGAGGATGTACCCTTATATGAACCAAACAAACTATAACACAACACAGTACATAACATATGATATCAATTATATGCATTTCAAAAACAGACAAAACTAATCTATAGTGTTAGAAGTTAGGATGGTGGTTACTGTTAGGGGAGAGTAGTGACTGGTAGACGGCGTGTGTAGGGCTTCTAAGGCATGATAATGTTCTTGACCTGCTGGTGGTTACACAGATTGTCACTTTGTGAAAATTTATTGAGCTGTACACGTAGGTTTCCTATGCTTTTCAAGATGTAGGTTGGACTTCACTAAAGAGTTTATTTTAAAAACAGCCTGCCTCAGAGAATCTCAAAATTAGGTTCTGGGGGTCACTTCCAGCCAGTTCTGGGGATTAGCCAGTTGTGTAGACACAGCACTGTAAACTCTGAGGAGCGTTATGTACCAGCCAGCCCTTACCTGACCCTACCAGGAAGTCAGATGAAAATCAGAAGAGATGGTACAGAACATACCTAAGATCAATAACAGCGCAGGCAGTACCCTGCTAGTTGCGGATCTGATGTTAAGCTTCCTTAACTTTCTCATCCTTTCCTCATGCCCAGCCTGAACCTTGAACTCTAATCCATGCCCAAAGTTTCCCTGAAATCCCCTCCTGCCCATGATTTCTGAGGAGCCCTTTGAAGTGTAACCTTTGTCATCTTAGGATCTCCATGTTCTGGTTTACAATTAGATGTATACAGACACAAGACTGACACCATGATCTTGCTCTTGGCATTTGTGGTAACCTGTAGAAAGCTGACGGTAATCCTTCGTCTGTGGTACCTAGGCTGTCTTGGTCACCAAACTGACCTGGTCCCTCAGGGTTTTTCCTGACTTATGTTGACCCACAAGCCAGCCATAACAAAGAAACTCTGGTTTTTGTTAAGCTTGAACTGAATACAATCCCACAGAATACCAATCCTAGTGAGGATTCAGAGGTTCAGCTGAAATAAAAGCCTATGGTTCTTCTTAGAGGCTAAATTGGATTGATGGTTTTCATATACTCTTTCATCCTTACTCCATCGATCTTTCTCAGTGCCAAAAGAAATTGATCTCAGGTCTCTTTCTGAGATTCCTACTTACATGCAGCCATGACATGCTCCTGTGGTAATTTTCCTCTGTGCCAGCAGTGCTCATTCCCTCTGGCTCGATGCTGGGCTCACTTGCACTCCAAGGACTCCCTTCTTCAAAAGAAAAATGCCAAGAAAGGTTATACTGTTCGGTCTCCCTGGAGAGCACGTTAGTATGTTAGAGTTGTCCATGCTTTTGAATCCTAGGGCAGACTACCACGGCCCAGTGGGTTAACAGGGCATAGCACTGACTTTAGTGGAGGAATGTTAATAGGAGCTGTTCCCTTCACCACCAGCTGAACAGGCAATTGCAAAGACATTTATGATCTCTGTTATGGTGGCTTCCATTCTGAGACATGGGAGCAGAGAAGAAACAGAGTCAAGTCCTTGAATTGCTGAGATGAGCAAGTTATTGATTGAGTGTGCTCAAATCCACTCCAGACTGCCCAGACCTTGCAGGTGTAGTTAAGTAGGGACACCAAGCACCCTGCAGTGGCCATAAGCGTGCTGCTGCCCCCTCTGCTGATGTGACTAGGGCTAGTGTCACGCTCTCAGTGCCCCCTAACTTTGCTGTCAGACTTATCTCAAAAATGATGGTGCCTCAAAAAAACCAAAAAACAACAAAACAACAAAACAAAACAAACAAAAACAAAAACAAAACCCAACCAAAAAACCTAAGGGAATTTATAAGCAATTGTGGTCAATCATGGACAATCCTTGACAATCTTTTTGTCTAAACTCTTCTCTGCAGAAAAGTCTGGAGACATCTCTCTCAGGAATTCACTACATTATCTACCACACAAGAAAGCTTTGCCCTCAAATCTAAAAGCTTTCCTGGGTCATGTCTGTGACAAAACCATGCCTCTGGGCTGCCTATTTTGATTCAACTGGTCAGGCTGAACTAACCAATTCAAATAATTAATTGAAATATTCCCCCCCCAACTAATTGATGACATTCTTACAACTTCAGGCCTGTAACAAATGAAGTCACAGGGTTTTTTTTTTTTCCTACTGTCTTCTTAAAAAATAAGCTGAATCTTAACTAATGCTTAAATTAGTTATTTTCCAAAGTGAGGGAGGGTTGGTGTAGAAATACTTCCTATTTTAGACTCTCTTTGATTAGATATACTCAACTTCTATTTCAGTAGACTTGATTGATAATTTATCCACATTTACTGACTGACTTCTGAAACAACTTGCCTAGAAAGGAGAGCTTTCTATTTTGCTCCTCATACAGGGCCTGAGTGGCAAAGAAAACGTACTTTAACTTTTACCTGATAGCTAAATTCTGAGCAGCTGGTGAGTCCTATCCGCATACTTGCTTACTCTTTTTCTTGCTAGTAAGATGACCATCAGGCTCATTGGACTAACACATTTTGGGATTCAAGAGTCTCTTTGGATCCTACAGGGACAACCTTCACCTCTAATGCTTTGATTGTATACAGAGCTCATGCTCAGATACTTAACATACTTTATAATCATCCCTTAATTCATCTTTAGAGCATCCCTTCAGGGTAGGCGAGGAGGAAATAGAATTATTCCCACTGAATAGTTGGAGAAAACAAACCCCTGAGACATTAACTGACCCCCTGAAGGTCATAGTCAGGGCTCGAAATCTCTCCACTCTGAGAGTTTTGTTCTTCTGACTGTGAAATAGGGACTTTAAAACACAGAGGACCTTTAGGTAGCTGCCCCCATGGGAATTTCTACATTTTGCCCTGCTCTAAAGGGCGGTGTGGTTTTCAGACTGAATGTGTGGTCTAGCCTGTGGCTCTGCTCTCCAACTCCTGATGTGTAAGAAAAATGGGCTTCAGTTGTTTCACGATTCAGGGCCTGTCTTCCTACCCCCCACGTCCCTGCACACCCCACTCCTCTATGTTACCTAGGTCAGTGACAGTGTCCCTGCTCTGGGACAGCTGCAGCTCCTCAGCCTCGGACTCTGAGTCCTGCCGTGGTAACTTGCTGCTCTTTAAGCTGCCGACCCGGCGAATGCTGGACAAGGAACCCCCCTTCTTCACCTGGAAACTGCGGGTTCCTTTAATCTGGAGCAGGCGGGAACCTCCTATCCTGATCTTCCTGCTGGGAACTGTATTAAAAGAATAAAATAGGGCTTTTTCCCCCTTAGTTTTCCCCAGCCAGTGTTAGATCCAAGCTCTCCCCAACTTGTCCCTGAACAGCCTCCTCTCTGTTGGCCGGGATGAGCAGCATGTCTGGACAAGGAGCTTCTCCCCAGCCTCCGAGTCAGGCAGCTTTGTTAAGCAGGCAGGAGGCTGGGTCCACCAGGAAGGGCTGGTGCAGCTTCTTTCTTGCACACATAGCTCATCAGTGCTGGGAACAACCTGCTCTCTTTCTGGCCCAGGGTTCACAAGCATGAGTGTGCCCTCGTAGCACCGTGATCTCAGACTCTTAGTACATTCACATAACATCATTGCTTGATTCAACAGAACCACAAACCATTTGTTTTTGTCTTTCTTTTGACATGGGACTGGCAGAGTTATGTGAGTTATGCAAACCCCTTCACGTAACCCCTTCCTTTGGAATACCTCATTAAGAAATAAAAACAAGAGGCGCTTCTCTCTCCAACAGTCAGCAGTGGGTTCCGCTCAGCTCCTCAGCAATGGCACTAAAGGATCTGTTTTCACTGGTGTGCTTTGGGTGAACATGAGTGTGAAATAGTTCCATTTTCAATGCACCTAGTGATGTCATAGCATCCTTCTTTCAGGCAAAAGGCTGGGTGGGATGTGAGTCCAAATGGTGCAACACCCTGAGCCAACCTTACAGTCTATATGTACCATGAAGAACATGCATTATTCATCTTTAGTGTTCTGGAAAAAACAGTCATCAGTGAGGAAGATAAAAGGGTAAAAGAAACACGTTTAAACTTGAAACCTACTTTTTTTTCTTTTCTTTTCTTTTTTTTTTTTACCTAAAGCATCTTTATTCCCCATAGTCATTTACACTCCTACGTCCCCTTCCTTTGGAGATTTGCTGTTGTCACCCAGTGATTTGATAAGGACGGGATAAAGAAAGTTTTCAGAGCTTAGTCATTATCAAGAAGGGGCCATTATTTTTGTAAGATTTTCTTCTTACAGGAACAAGATTTCTTATGAATTATTTAAGGCATAGATATTAATATTTTTAAAAGTTCCAATCAGAAAGATTGCATTTTAGCCTTGGGTTGCTCACTCACAGGAGACTGAGTATGTGACCGTGAGAAATGGTATAGCACTACAAGATGGTAATTAAATGTAGACTTTCAATGCCATATAAAGGAGCCCAGAAGAATTCCTGTTGAGTAATGTGCAATGCTTAATCTCTGATTTACCCTTGTGATTGAAAAAGATTAAAATCATCACCACTGAGCTGGCAAAGACCTCCCCGAACACATCTGGACAGAATTTTACATCTGGATAGAAATTCTTGCAACCCAGCCAGACAAATTCCACAAAGACTATAGACTATCATGCTCCATTATAATTATAGCACAAAATTCATCTGCTGCATTTTTTCAGTATTATTTTTAGGCTTAACTGAGGCTTTAATGACCCACCTGAAATACATCTGAAATAGAATATTATCATTTTTTAATGACTACTAATACAATTTCATGTCAAGATAGATTGGGAAGTAGAAAAAAAGTTAGAGAAGTTTTTTTTCCTTTTTCTTTTTTCTTTTTTTTTTTTTTTTACACAAGATACTCTCTCGCATTCTTTGCCTGATTTCATGATACCTCTTACCATACAAATTTGGGAAAGTAATCCCAAATTAACGTGACCTGAAAGAAATTCAATTTTGAGAACCTATTCTACTGCCAAAGATAATTGGAAATATCCTGTAGCGCTAAAAATCAGTGTTTAAGAATTATGGCATTGATTATTTACAAAGGACATAGCAGTTAGAATTCAGATTTAATGTTGTACTTGAAAACCATTAGTTGAGCTCATACAGCATTGAGTGTCAGCCTTTACCTCCATGACAACATGAATACGAAAATGAAACAAATACATCTAAATTGGATAAAACATCATTTTCCCTTTTCTCTCACCTCACCCATTGTCTCCATTAGCAAGTCCTGCTAGCTCCACGCTTCGAAATTTCCTAGGATTTTGAAAGCCCCATTACTTATTCCCTGGACTAATGTAACTGCCTCAATGCACTTGCTTACTCCCACTCCCACAGCTTGACTCATCTTTTCAATACATAAAGCATAAATACACATATTATATCACCTTTCTGCTCAAAACCTGCCAACGACACTCAGACACACTTACACAGAATTAAATTTCTAACCATATCTACAGATCCTATTTATTTGCCCTTTGCCTACCTATCTGACTCCATTTCCTGCTGATCTTCCAAGTCATTCTGTAACCACCATGTTGGTCTCTTTGCCCTTTTCGAATGTTCCACATTCATTCCTGCATCAGAGCCGACTTCTCACTGTTGTGTCTGCTTGGAAGACTCCTCCCTCAGCACTCTGCATGCCTGGCTCCTTCACATCATCTACGTCTCTGCCCACTGCCACTTATGGGGTCCTTCTCTGACTACATCCCTCCCAATCCAGGTCACTACCAATTCTCTGACCTTCGTTTGTTTCGCTTCCTATCATTTGTCTTTACTTGAAAGTCTAGTCTTTGATGTTATTCACTATCATGAACTATTAGCTAATAAAAACTGAAATATATGTGGGAAATATTTCTTCCTGTTCATTGCTGTATTCTGGGAACCTGGCCTAGCATATAGCAGGTGCTCAATAGATGATTGTTGAATAATCAGACATATCTTGGTGTCTGTATTTTGGAAAACCAGTCTTAGTTTGTTTGTGGAATGTGGGTAAAATGATGTGGCGGACCTTGCTTGGGGATTTTAGGCAGGTATTTTTAGTTTAAGAATTATCTCACATTTGTTTTCCTTGGTAGAATCCGAATTGTCCTCAGGTTGTTTATTTCAAGAACAACAGTTTTAGCTTTTATAAAAACAGATGGTATAAAATTTTAAATAAAATTTTAATAATGTAATTTAGCAGAGTCCCCCTGGCTTTAGCAGCTGGTATCAACTTATCAAAGGATTAAGGAATATTGAGGAATCTTCAAGATTTTCGCTACCAGTAAAGGACATTTTATGAATATGTTCTTACTTTATAGTTTCAGCTTTCTGTTCATTTATTAACCAACTTTCATATATTAGCATAGCTGTTCTATGAGGTGAAAAAATACTAAGCATTTGTGTTTTTGAACATCAAAGGAAATTTACATAAATGATAATCATGAAATTAAAGTGTTCTTAACAATTGATCTGATGTTTTATTTTTTTAAATGGTGTAGGATTTACTATGTGTCAAGGTTAACCATGTCCGTATTAGGAATTTTTACTTCAGCTACTTTAAGCAATAATTAGCATAATAACTTTGAATAGGCAAAAAAAAAAAAATCCCCTTGGGATATATTTAAAAATGTAAGTTTGTCATCATATGCAGTTAGCATTATCTGAAAAAGTAATAGTTGTAAAAATATTGACTTGACACTTCTTCATGCTCAGAAATTGCTAAGACTTGGCTAATAAATTGTTGTTTTGCCATGAATTCAATACAATAGAATGATTATTTGCATTTTAAAAATGTGATGACAACAATCTGACATTAAAATATTAAGAAACTTTTCCAGTGTACCTCCATTCCTTAGAAGATTTTAAAGATTTTATGTTTTCTCTATCTAGGGCTATTCCTTCCCGGAATCATTCATTCCTTCAGTTATCCAACATTAACTGAGTCATTTTCTATAGGATACCAGAAAATACATAAATGCATAAAATAATCTTTGACTCTTTTAACAAATGTACTGATGTTCTTTTAATCAAAATTCATTAGAAAAATATTGAAGGGCAGTGGAATTTAAGGACTAGCAAAATCAGATAGAGATGTTAACAGTTTAAGGAGCCCTCGAAAGCAACTTAAAACTTGGTAATCTTTAGTTTATATTTAGAATTTTCCACATGGGTTCTAGTCTATAGGCTCATGATATAAACAAATAACAATTATTTATTCTATACGTATTATGTACCAGGTACTGTGTTTATGCTTGGCTTGCATTGTCTCATTGAAAGCTTTCAATATCACAGTGCTGTAGTTGTCATTAACCTAATTTGAAAGAGGAGAAAACTGTGGCTTAGAAGGTAAGCAACTTGGACAAGGTCATATGACTGGTTGTTATAGCTTACCATTTTAAGATGTAGTTTTTTTCACATTTTAACACATCTGAAATTGAGATTTGTCTTACAATTGATGCCATCTTAGAATAACTAGTGCCAGGGAGCAGTTGTGACACATTTGTTATTGCTTCTGTCCATGAGAGCATCTAAAGCACCAGCAACAAAATGTACAGGATGGTGCCAGTATCTTTTATCTCCAAGGAGCCAAATGGTAGTTGGGTGAAGGAGTGCGCGAGGTGGTAAGTCAGATGTGTTTGGCAACGTTCTCGAAGCAGGTAGTGAGTACGAGGTCAAGCTAGCTTCATATAGGTGCACGCTGGCTTACGTACCTAGCACCAACAGCTTTCCTTCTTTTACAGATTCATTTAAGACATGACGTAGTACTAACAGTCTAACGACACAGAGGACATTATCCTAGAGAAAAAAACATGGACACTGACAAAGCTGAGTTGAAAAGTGATTAAGAAATTTGAACCCAGAATTGAAGATCGTTTAGAAAAACTTTAACCACTTTCTTCTATTTCTATGTTCCCCCCTTTTTTTTTTGGCTGTACAAGAATGATATGTATTGATAATAAAATCTGCATCTAATTAAGTCTGAAAGTCCTCTTTCAGTAAGAATGAAACGCCGACTAAATGATAAGAAAGTATTGCATACAGGCTGAATGGGAAGTATTTTTTCTTTCTTACTGGCACACGAAATAATGGTTCATCTGACACATAACCGATGGCATCAGTGGGATATGGAGAATTGTTGAGCTGGAATTACAACCCAAAACTTCTCAGACTGTCGCGTCCAGCTCCTAACTAGCATGATTAAGTGGACACAGTACTGTACATAGCCAACAGTTTTGGACTTCTTTGGGTGTACAATTCTGTAGTGTGGACCCCAGGCCAAATATCCTATGAGAAACACTGAAACATGAAAAAAATTCTTGCTTTTCAATACCTTTCTTCTCCTCGGCCCCTGCATCTGATTTGAGGGTGTGGCAACTACTGTGGAGGGAATCTTTGGAGTCTTCATTTTCATCCAGGACCCCAGCAAAGCTGATCTTCCTCTCATATCTGTGCCGGTCCAACTCAGGATCCAAACGAAGTCTGCAGCTCTCCAAGTCCTGTGATGTCAGTGAGAAGGAGTACATGAATGCTGGCATCTCCTCAGCACTGCATTGGTCTTGTGGCAAACCTCCCTCCATTTTGAATTGCGCCCAGCTGAATTGCACAGAGCCAAATTCCTCTTTCTCTAATGCCAATTTCAGATTGTGGCCATTAAGGATGTTTCTTGAATTAAACAAAATCTTCCCTAACTCATAGTTTTTCCCTTTTTCTCACATTTTATCTTTGGAAAGCACACACCTTGTTTCAAATCTAGAATTAGCTTCCTCACCTTTTTAACTCTTTGTTCACAGTTTAAACTGCATCTTTGGCACTTATCTGTTTATTAAATGATCATGCATTGAATATGACTGAGAGACAGAATAGGAACTTAGAAATCAGACTTGGAGGCAGAATAATGCCCCCCTCCCAAAGAGGTCCATGCTCTCATCCTAGGAATAGGTAAATGTGTTAACTTACATTGCAATAGGGATTGTGTGCATGTGGATTTAGCTTAAAGACCCAGAGATGGGAAATTATGTTGGATTAGCTAAGTGGGCCCAGCCTAATCACACAAATCCTTAAAAACAGAAAGCTTTTCCACTTTGAAGATGGAAAAAAGGACCGTGAGCCAAGGAATGTGGGTTGCCCAAGAAGATGGCAAAAAGGCAAGGCAACAGTCTTCTCAGGGGTCCCAGAAAGGAGCACAGCTTTCTTGACACCTGGACTCTAGCCCAGTGAAACTCTTATCAGACTCCTGATTTCTAGAATTGTAAGATACTATGTTTTTGCTGTTTTAAACAGCTAAATTTCTGCGGAAATAGAAAATGAATAAAGAGGTGATGTTGGAGTTTTGTAGTGAGGATTTAAAGGTAGCTTAGCAAACAAGTGGAGAAAGGCATTTCAGACTTAAGAAGTTTCATATGTGAGGTCCAGAGGCTCAAAATACGATCAGGCATTGGAAGAATTTCTCACTCCCTTCCAGAAATACAAGAGGGGTTCCATGATTGTCTGCTTATGAACAGTGTGAGCCCATACCCTAATGTAAGCCTTGGGGAGGGAAAGTTGGAATTTGGTCGATGAAATTGAAAACTGACCTATTCTGTGAATGCAGATTTGTCCAATCAGAAGATCATATTTAACTGTTAATCTGTAAAACACTTTTGGAGGACCTGATAAAGGAAAAATATATAAAATGCTAATTTTATTTCTATAGAGCATTTTTTTTTCTAAATATGACATAAGTCCTCAGATTCATATAGATATGGAAAACAAAAATATTTTTTAAAAGCCCATTTTGCACCAAGATTGAAATTTTATGGTTTTGTTAATAAATGAAACTTTTTTAACAGAAAGATTTATTTATTGGATAGAGAGAGAGAGAACACGAGCAGGAGGGGCAGAGGGAGAGGGAGAGGGAATCCCAAGCAGGTTCTGCACTTAGTGCAGTGATGAGGGGCTCCGTCTTACAACCCTAAGAACATGACCTAAGCCCAAACCAGGAATCCAACACTTAACCAACGATGCCACCTGGGCGCCCCAATAAATGAAACTTTAGACTCTACATGATGTTTCTTCTTTTCCTTTTAATTAAGAACAGAAGTTATACTTTGGTACCTAGAAAATTAGATCACATCTCAAAAAGTAAAGGAACTACATGGAATGTGTTTAGTGTTTCAAAAAATATTCTAGGAATACAATTGTTTCCCTGAAATTAATCCCTTTTAGAAAAAAATAGAAAACCTAATATACTTTGTATTTTAGTAGCCAAACTTAATCACATAAATTTCTTACTTGGGATAAAAAGTAATATAACAACTCTGATTCTCAAAAGTCGTTATCTCTTCCAATGTCTTCTTTCATCCATTTGTCAAAATCCCAGCTCTCTTTCAAAGCTATATTCAAATGTGACCTCTTGCAGAAAGATTCTTCAGGTTTTTCCAGCCCCTTCTTTGCCCAAACATGGCCCTTCTGCTTCCTTCTCAGGGTCACTTTATATCTCACACCAGGAAATAATTTTTTATGTGTTGGTTCTCCTGTTTCAATATATTTATCTCTGTATCACCTCCACTCCTCTATCACACCACCTTTTGTTCATAGTCTTACTCCCAATAAATATTCATTAGTTAGTCTTGGTATGTGTAAATTGTGTTTTGCTTCTGATTTTTTAACTTTAGGAACATTTGGAATCCAGCAGCATATTTTTTTATAACCTGATTTGTTAAATTCCATCAGCATATTTGGTACAGCCCCTAGCAAAATCTTGCACCAAAGCATCCAATATGTTGCTCTCTCTAATGAATGAATGTAGACAACAGACTTCCTTACGGTTTTTTTTTTTCTTTATTATTGTGGACTCATCTACCCATTGGATGGGAATTACTTGTTTTAATTTATGTTGTTTGGCCATTGGTTATTGGTTTCACTAAATCAGTTGGTAAAGATGTGAATAGACCAGCAGTTTTACAAACAAAATTATCTCTATTATTTCTTTATTGTTTTCAAGTTTGGAAGTTAATATTTAGAAAAAGATTTGATTATTATGTTATTTTAGATTATAAATCTTGTAAAAATGCTTTTTCTTTTTTTAAGACATTATTTATTTGTATGGTTTATGAAAACATTGAATAAGTATGTTACCAGAAGCTCTTTAAAAAAAAAAAAAGCACATTATTTAAGTTGCATCTAGGGATCTGGGAAAAAAACTGTTAAGCTGATAAAAATATTTTTTTTTATCAACTTTTAAAACCTTTTGATATCATTTTGCCTTTTCTTTTACCTCCATCCCCCAACCAATCCAGTGAGTGGCCTCCTGGGATTTCCTGACCCTATCCAAGAAACAACCGTGGTTAAACGAATTCACTTTTTTTTTAAAAGATTTTATTTATTTATTTGACAGAGAGATACACAGCGAGAGAGGGAACACAAGCAGGGGGAGTGGGAGAGGGAGAAGCAGGCTTCCCCCTGAGTGGGGAGCCCAATGCTGGGCTGGATCCCAGGACCCTGGGATCACGACCAGAGCCGAAGGCAGACACTTAACCATCTGAGCCACCCAGGCACCCGAAACTAATGAACTTTTATTTAAATTATTGTACTTTCGGTTCTTTTGCTTTCTCTTCCACGTTTTGGATATAACTAGGACTTTTTCAAACAGAAATTTCACCTGAAAATCTCATCCATTTTGGAAAGGGCCCCTTATGGCAATTTCTGTCGAAAAGACTTTTTCTCTCATAGAAAGTTTATGTTCCTGATTTTCTTCCATCCTCAAGCCACAGATTCTAGAATGTCTGTAGCTTCTCATATGATTGCTTTACTACCTTATACTTTTATTATTTTGTACATTAGGATAGTTATTATTTTTACTGTTATTAAAAATGTTACTGAACTAAAAAAATTTGTTTTCAAGATCTATAGATACCCTTGCAGGAAGTGTTTTGTTAAAACTATAATAGTTCATATTGATGGTAGTTATGCTTAAAGTGTTAGACTCACTGTTTAGTACAATTTTGTAAAGAACAATTGCAGCATTTACAGTTTCTGTGTTGGTAAAACGGTTTTATTAAACTCACTGTTTGTTTATAGTAGGTTGGAATATAACTTAAGGTATGTGTGTATTCTTTTCCCCCATCAAGTAAAGTTAGATTAAAAACAAGAAAAAGCTTCCCATTTATTTTATAAAGGTCACATCCCAACATAATGCATACCTACACTGGACAATAAAAATCCCAGGGTAATGAATGAAGGATCTCTAAGGCCTTGTTAAAGGTGATGCTGTTGTGAACGCTTTCCTCTCCTTGACTGAAAGACTGAAGGCTCTGTTTTAGCTTAATTTCTTGCATTTTCCACTTGACTGTGAGTTGGTTCTACAGCAATTTTTAAAAGTTTTGTTTTGTTTTTTTGAATGAAATTTACTGTAATAATAAGGGATAATTAAACTCGAGCTTTATGGAATTGAAAGGGAGAACAAAAATAACTGGGTCAAACTTTAAGACTTTTATTTTTTTAAGTCACAGTGGATCAGAATGGTGATCAAATAAAAATCTGAAAAAATGAAAAGTAGATGTGCCACCATGCTTTTATGAAGGCTTCCGTATAATTAGAATGTTGACAAAGTAGCACTAATAGAGGTCTCACAGATCAGATATTTCATCCCACTTGATTTTAAACACACATGTTGGCCTTGATTTGATTTTATAGAGTAGTCTCAATCTAACAGTAAAGGTGACATTCAGAAAATTAAAGGCCCAGGTTAATAGGAAAATGGAATAAGAGCAGTAGGAGGAACTTCCCTGACAGCAAATAATGTAGTTTCACAGTCCAAATACCAGTATGTTTCTCTTGAAAACACACATTTTACCCACAAATGTTTCCAACTTGAAAATATCCATTTTACGTTTGAGAGAGTGAGGGAACAGGTCTTCCGGACGTTGGAAAACCAGAGGTGGAGGCAGTGCTCAGGGATAACAGCACCGATTCTTCGGTTTCCCTGCAGGGATTAGGGTATGGCCTTGTTCATGCCCAGTCTGGTTAAAAAAGCAGGAGAGCTGGTGGACCGTAAAATTGGCGAAAATAGAGGTGCATAGACTGCATAACAATTTTTCTGGTAGAGTAGTCTAAGTCCTGTGTAAATGGAAAATAAAAAGAATTTGGTTTCTCGGCTCTGGCTGGATGGTGCCCATAATGAAAGAACCACTGGAAACTTGGTGCCTATTAGAAGACTATAGGCCAAGGAAATCGGCTCTGAAGTGTGCCCATCCCACACACTCTGTGAAGACGCCTGGTCCTTGCAGAGCGTTGGTATACTCTGCTAAACAAATCAGGCCTTAATGGTGCAGGAGTATGCGTGCGCGCGTGTGTGTGTGTGCATACGCATGCGTGCACGCGTGCGTGTGTCCATGTGTGGCCTTCTTCTGACTATTTGCATCCATATGAAGTACAGCAGGAATAAAAATATATGTTTAGAGATGTTTACGTGCTAAATTCTTAAGCAAGTCTTTTTGCCCATAACTTAAATGAGAGAATTCATTGGAAGCACATTTCTATATGGATTTATGAGCTGTTAAATTTTTATGACAAAAAAAAATTCTGTCAGTAATTTCTAAAATATGCTGCTGGTAAAACTCCTCATAGTTTGCAGAGTAAAGGAACCTAAAGGCTTATGAGAGATTCACAAGGAAGTAAGCATTGCTAAGAGAGTCACTCAAAATAGAGACCAAAGGATACTGAGGAAGCAGGGCCTATGTATGTCTCCTGTTTCACTTCTCAGAACACCATGAAGTTTTTACTTTTGTCAATTGCCACTTGTCGACTGCAATTCCACCGCCTTCTGGAACACATCCTTCTACTTTGGATTAAAATAGAGATCATGTAACACCTGTTAGCTAAATAGCCAATCCTGTATTAGATAGCTTAAACTCTGCCAGCACCAATCATAATTCTGTTCAAACAAGTTATATAATCTTATGGTTTTCACCTTTACAAGCCTGTTCACAATTCCAATTTGGAGCACACTTTTCATTTCCATGGACTCTGTGTCTCCCAGATGGCAATCCCTAAGACCTCTTCTGGGTCAAAAGGCTCTTAGCCATTCCTAGCATGACTGACAGTGATCGATCCAATGTTTTACCCAGTGGTGCTATCTTCAGTAATTTCAAGGTCAACTTCAGAGTTATTATTTTTTGTAATAGAAAAAAGAGATTTTATATATGAAGATCCCTTGGTTGAATTTTTTAAGTTATATGATACATCTGGCCATTGGGCATTTGAGGAAACTGTGGAGACTCAAAACCTAGCCACATGTCTGGCCTCTCTGAGTAGCCAGATTATTAACACCCATGCTTTACTTACCACCAGAGGCTCCGTGCGTGGTCTGGGCAGGCAAGAAAAGGTTTCTCGCAGGAAGGTAGTGATCTCCAGGAGAAGTTGGCACGCTGCCATCTTCAAGGCAAAGGGGCAGCCACATTTAGAGGGGTTCACAGTACCTACAGAATGAAAGAGTTCCTTCATAAAGAAACAAACCAATAAAAAATACAGAGAGGCACGGTTTGATGGACAAAGCTACACATGTCCAAAATGAGACTGTATATGAGAATGTTACCTATTCATGTTCAATTGACCTATTCCCTTTAGCGTAATCTGTGCGTTACTTTTACCTCTCTCTTCCTCCATTTTGTAACTCAATAGTGAGTTCCTTAGTATTAAAATATCAGTCAGTAAGAACTAAGTTATTTTCCTTAAGGCTCATAGAGTAAAAAAACACAGCCCACTAAGCTAGAAAAGCCTTTTAACAAAAACAGAAATGGAAAGCAGTCTTGCAAGATTTCACACTGCTAATTTAATCAGATTTAGACTATGTACAGGGCGGTGAACTAGTTTTGGCACTACAAAAATCTTGCCAGCTCATTTTATGAGAGTTATCTATCTTGAGGGCAGTGATGTTGCTTCCACTAGCCCAGATGTGTCTCTGCAGCACAGACAAAGCATACTTGATCACCTCTTTCATACACATCATACAAGTTAGCCTATCATATTAAAACATAGCTACACTAGAAGTAGGCAAATACTCTCCTTTGCTCTGAAGAATATCAGCCTTTGAATGAGTAAAATGTTGCCTCCATCATAGACCCAGATTTTGCTCTAAAGGCAGATAATGGCAGATAATGGCCAAGGTGACACCAGAGACTTTTAAAATTCTTAGGATTAGTTCTCAGATATATGTCATCACTAATCCTGCAGAAAATTTACCTGTGTTCAGAAAAGAAGACCAAAGCAATGCTGAGTTCTGCCTCTCATAAGAGAAATAAAATACTTATCTATTTTGAATCAAGGCATCAAACAATCACAGTATCATTACATATCAACATTCCTAGACATATTTCTAAAATATTTCCTGTGTATTAGGCTTTCTTAATTGAATAGGATATATATATATATATACACATATATATGTATATATATATATATCATGGCTTATACTGAGAGTGGGTGGAAATTATGTTCTTTCTGAAGATATCTGGTTATCACTTCCTCATGAAAACCATTATTTTTCCTCCAGAGATAATATGTGGATAAGGACATTACCTCTTATTAAGAACTGAAGAGACAAACTCCTCTAGAATTTCTAGACTGATACTTTCTTGAGGCATAATTATATTTTAAATGCAAGATGAGTTATGTACTGACAAGAAAGTAGAAATAAGCCAGACATTCCAATCTTATATTCAGTGGAGACTACATAATTCTAGAAATTGTCTGGATGTGCAATAGTTTTTAAACAATAATCTAACACTAAATATTCAGTATAAACTTGTGGATCTGTCCCGAGGTTATCATCCAGATTCTTCTTGTTAATCCTGTAAACAATGAACTTGGTCTTAGTCCAGGCACTCTGTAACTATCATCTGAAATATTCTGTCAAAATGAACAAGAATTGAGTCCTACATGCTCTCATCAAAAAGCCTAAGTACCAGGCATAACGAATGGTAAAAGATACTTCTGTGGTCTCATGGAGATTAAAGTTCATTTTGGCCTGTGAGGATGCATCCATCTAATGTTGCTTTAGCTCCTCTCTGTTCTGAAGGATCCCTAGGAGATCCAGGGCAGTTGGGGATGGCTTCTGATAGGCCTTCACTAGGTTCTGTGTTTGCTGGATAGCCCTCAAGGGGTCCTAAGGATTAGACCCAATTCCGTTCTCCATTCTACAATTCAGAGGCATTCTAGGATAGTCTAGACTCTTGTGAACTTGAGGGAATCTTTGGAGGCCAATGTTCACTGGTAGGCTGAAAGACTGATGTCAGAATTTGGTGTTTTGTCAACAGCTAAGTCAAGAAAATTGGCTCCGATGCGATAAAAGCTGAGAAAGGGTAAAAAGATGAGAAAAGACTGCAAAAAAAATCCTCAGTATAAAAGTGGGAAAAAAGGTAATAAGTTTTCTTTGATTGTTATTTAATTATGCACACTGTTACACCCTAGTCATCCTTTTACATTTCATGACTAGAAAGATGAAGTAGGGTTGGCATCACTTAACTAAGAACAGTCTTTAACATAATCAGGGAATTTGAGTTTCAAATCACTCGGGACAGTCAAGAGGAAGAGGCCTCACTGTCTTCACCAGATAATGTTACTAATTCCATTACCGTTTAGGAATTGTATGGCCCAGAAAAGGCAGTGATACACATACACAACAAGCTTGTATGGTGTAGAACACATGTGTGCACAAAATGGGGTTGAAGAGGAATGGTCAGGAATCTCTTTGTCTCTACTCTTCTATGGCAGAACTCGCTTCTAATTTTAACAAATAAGTACAGTATAGCAGACATTCACAGTCTAACCATCTCAATTATTTAATATTTCAAATTCATGTTAAATACATGTTAGTAATTATTCTAAGGAATCCACTACTTTAATGATCTGGGAAGCATTTCATGTTCAATTCTATTTGGTCTATTTTTTTTTTAATCTCCAAGAGCAACAACAAAATGTAAAACCTGGTTAAACCTCTACTGGGTCAGTAATTTGCTGCTCTATTTGCTCAGAGAAGCCTAAAACTAATTTTTGTGTAATAGTAAGAGTCATAGACTACAAGGCAACGGATGCTTCATATTGCCTGCAACTCCTTGTCTCTGTCTATAGTCTCCTTTTTCTGGTTCTCGCCCTCTCTTTGTGTGGCTTTATGCACATGCATCACATCCATGCAGAGGGAATAGGGGAAAAGGCGCAGTGGGGAGACATGAGAAGGTGGTAAGAATGTGAAAGAGGAAAGAGAAATATTAAGTGCTCCTAAAGCAGAGATTCTTACAAGCAGGGGTTCTTGTAGTAAAGGGAGTCTCCTTACTGTCATCTAAAAAGTCTTCTTCCTCATCCTCCTTTCTCAGTCTCCTCTTGGTCTCCTCATCATAAATGAGACCCAGCAGGTTGGCGGGGCTCTCACTTTCCCCGTGGCACAGCTCATTCAATCGGACTCCAATCGCCTACCATGGGGAGAAAAAGAGCGAAACAGCACAAAGTATGTCAGACTGTAAAATAGGCTCTCACATTATAGAGGTCATAAGCAACTGTTAATGAGAAGGTATGTATAAACTACTAGGGCACATGAAACCAAGAGACTGATACCGAAACATACCGCAGAAGCCTCCTCTATGCGCCGCGATGGTGTTGCCACCACGTTTCCCTATGTGGAAACCCAGAGGTGGATGGCATTGACACTATCTCCAAGGTTATTTGGAGACTTATAGGAACCGGAACAATACCTATGTGTTCTCATACAAATTTTTTTCTGAAAACATTTCCACTTACTCGAAGGTCATCTATTTTATAGGTCTCCTACAAGGGAGTATGCAGTTGTTTTTAATGGATGATTTTGTTGTAGTAAAAAAAGAAAACAAGAATTCACAGTTCCTCCAAGTGCTTCTGATTATGCTATTTTATGAGAATGTCACTGCCATGCTAATGAGTTGGAGGTTGGCATGAATTCTAGCACAGCAGTTATATTTATATCTGCCATTATGTACACAATTAATGGCTTTTTTATAGACTTTGTCCCTCACTCCATGATACCCTATAAACTAGTAAGAAATACTAAGTATTCTTTTGGTAGAGTATCCAACATCAACATAGAACCAATACCTGCTGTCTGTTCTGAATCATCATGTACTATTGTCTGATTTACCAAAAGGAATTTTCCATAAAGATACAAAATATGCCACCACCTCTTTCTAATTCTTTTTATTTTCCAATTATATACTGTGTGCAAGACAAGAAGAGACACGTGCTTAGGAAGGAGAGTCAAAAGCTAAAATGAGCACTGAACTTGGGGTTTGACAGCTTGGTTTCTCTGTGCATTCCAGCTAATTTTATTCTTCCTTCCTGTATTACTTCTTTCAAATATTTAGAGAAGTTGCTGGATTCTGGGCATGCATGAAATTAGACTTTCTACTGGAAACTGACAAGGATATGTCTTCAAATGAAAACACAAGTTGTTTGAATGTCTTGGCTATCTGGAAGCAAAAAGGTCTCCTTAAACTCTGGAATTAAGAGACAAGTAACAAAAACTCTATCCATGAGAAAGAAAGCAGTGTAAAAAAGGTGTCACAACTTCCTAAAAGTTCAGGTACTACCCTGAGAAGTTTTAAGCAAATGAAACAAAATATAAAAACAAAAACTACTACCTCAACAAAAAGCCTTGTCCTGATGTTACTATTTTGGAGATCTTCTCTAAAGGAGACATGCAATTATGAGTCTGGAGGGGAGCCAACAAACTTAATAGTGAGATTCAAAGGGGAAAAAAAAATCTGCATCGATCATTCCAGGATGTTGACACTAAGCAATTTACATTAAATCCACAGTTCATAAAGCTTAAAGGGTTGCTCAGAAAACGAACTTGTCTGGGATAATAATAAATGTCTAAATAATAATTTAGAGCTCCATGTCTCTTCCAAGGCTTAAAAAAATGCCTCGAGGATAGGTTTGTTCTTTTTTTCTTCATCAAATATTTATTAAGTGAGGTTATTTGTTAGGTATTAAATAAAACAGAGTTGAATAAATTGTTACAGTATGTCAGTATCTTTGCTTCATGTGCCCTAGTAGATTTTAAACCTTAGCTCAAGGTGGCTAAGCAAGCTGTGGTCTGGGGTTCAAATACAGGGTGTCTGTTTTTTGGCTCTTCCCCTCAAGGAGCTTACAGTCTCCTGGCGAGGCAACAACACATCAGGATAACACATTAAATGTCAAAAGAGACAAAAAGCACTTTAAACAGTTCAGAAGATGGACAGATTTGATTCAGTCAGAGAATCATAGAGTGTCTCTTTGCTGTAGATTTTGAAGGACTGGTGTTTTGGCTAAAGCGGAAGGGGAGGAGTGGAAACTCCAGAAGGAGAGTTCCAAAAGATCCATCGAGGAAGTGCACTGATGTGTTCAGAGACTGACAAGTAAACCACATGGTTGAAGCACACTTTTGTGAGAGGAAATCATGTGCAGGAAGGCTGGCAAGGTAGACTGGGACTAGATCCCATAGTTCTTGAATCCGAACTTCATTTTGTATTCTAAAGAAGGATGAAGGGTAATGTGTGAGTGGGGGAAAACCCTTACTCATTTGAGAGACTCTGTGTTAACTGCCTAGAAATGCACAAACCATGTATCCTTTCAAAAATGAATGTAATAACTTATTATCATTGAATACCTCTTAGACAGAAAGGATTGAGATAAATGGTCTTTTAGCTATATTAGCTCATTTGACTTCAACATCCATAATCTTGGTATGGTTTGAATACTAAGAGAGAGCAGTGATGCCAGACTAAGCAATTTGGGTTTTATCCCAAGGGAAAAGGAGGGCCACTGAAGCATTCTAAGTGGGTAAGAAACACCATCTGATTTGCATTTTAGCCTAATCACTGTGAGAGCAGCTTGGAGAATGAATTAGAGGGGGCAAGTCTGGAAGCCAGGAGATAAGGATGAATGTTCTGCTTTTAAGTGGGCTCTGCCATATGGAGATCATTTTATTGACAGTGTGTAGGATGGGTCAGATGGGGGGAGACTGTGGGAAGAAGACCAAATAGGAAACCATCTTAGTCATCCAGATGAGAAGGAATGAAGATGTGACCTAAGAGGACGTTGGTGGCAAGGAAGAGTGGCGTCAGTAAGGGAAGGGAGGTTGGCCTATGTTCAAAGGCTGCCATCTTAGATAATGGTGGTACCATTTATAAAAATAGAGAGTTCAGGAAGGTTTGCAGATCGGGGTGTATTTATATGGGAAGAAGAGTTTTACTTTGGTCAGATTGTGTTTCAGGGTATTAAGTGAATGCCTCTGGAGTGCATTTGGCAATGTTGGCCTGGAATCTGAATGGTGCTATGGATAGAGAAGTCTGTGCTACCGGCATACAGGTTAAGGTTGGAAACACAGGAATAAATGTAGTCCTGGGGGAGGTTATGCAGGAAAAAAATTATAACAAATTCTGGGAATGTGTACATTTGTAAAGGGGGAGGAGACAGAGTTCCAAGGAAGGAGACAGAGGAGATAATGTCTAACTTCATAAATTTATTGGGAAGATTAAATGAATTAAAGTTTATTTTCCCCTAAGATGTTTTGTTCCGTGCCTGGTACATAACAGACACTTAATAAATTGTCTCCCAAACAAACATAAACACTACCTTCTTCACTTCACTCAAGCACCCCAATTTTTATGTAAGAAAATCAAAAGCTCACGTCTCCCCATTGGTAGAAGAGCTTGGCAGCATTCCACTGCAGCTTCTGGTTCCGTTTGTTGCCCACAATGGGGGAGCGGCCCCTTGAAAGGCCTTTCTTGGTGATATTCACGTGATGCCCTTTCATCCACTCTGGCCAGTTGCCACGGTTACAGCGGTGAACAAACCGGGCACATTCCAGGAACAGAGCTGCTCTGGCTACCACAGGAGCTTCCTGAGGACGGTTGTCAAGGAAAGAATGATGTGGGATTAATGAACAATAGGCTGACCTTCACGGGAATTACTATGTACTCTTCGTTCTTTTACTCTCCATATCTTGATTTAGGTTAGCCATATTCCCCAGGGGAGTAGTATCATGGTTAATGGTAGTGGGAATTCTGGAAAATGAATTCCAGAAGACAAATTGGGATAGTGCAGAATTAGACATTTTAAGTAGATTTCTGTGTTTATAGTTTTCCCCTTTTGAAGAATCTCAAGTAATTTCATGACTCTCTTTTTGCATAGTTAAGAGGCAGCTGGGATTTGAATGCGAGAGTGAGACAATTTTCAAAGGAATTTTTCAACATGAACCTTTTGTTAAACCTAAAATTTTAACCTGAAGCAAACAAATATTCAATTTCTAGAACCAGTCTTATGTTAATCAAGGGAGTCAAGAGTGATTTTGTTCCAACAATAATCTGTTATTTATGACCATCCACATGCTCCAGAGAAGTACTGTTTCTGTTTCGATTGTTTCTGCACCTTTTGGCTAGTAAGAAAAGGAAGTGCTTATTAGATTTTGTTGAGTTAATCTTTTTTCTCCTGACTTTGTCATGAATAACAGATCAAATTCTGCTTAAATAGGCATGGTCTCAATTGAAAATGTTCAACAAAGAGGAAATCATTTAATTGATAAATGAAAAACAGAGCATTTCTTCAGAAAAATAGAAATTTGGTTCCATCCTGTCATGTCAAGATGTATTTGAAAAAAAAATAAAAGAAGAAACAACTTTTAGTTGATACCCAGAAAATAGTAAGTATATGCTACCTACTGAAATCTTTACAAGCTAAATAAATAAATAAGTAAGGGAAGGAGCATGAAGTTTCCCTAGAAGGTCAACAGGTCACAAAGAAATACATGCATCAACAATTAATGTGTATTTTAACTTGTGCCAGTTTAAAAAAAATACATCACAATATTAGGCATCACCTCAGAGCTACCCAATAACCATAAGTTGATTAGTAACCACAGGTTTTCAAACTGAAACACTTTCCATCATTTCAAACAATAATGTTCTTAACAATGCCTTGATCCACGATGTTAAAATAGGGGCTAATATATGAAGCATATCAATTACATGCCAATTAGTTTTTACGAGTTGTAATTCTTAATTATAATAACAAGTTCTGGTCTAGAAAGAATATCTTCATTTCAATGTTTTTAAAGTGAAGTATAATTTTTCTACCATCATACAGCTGGGAAGAGGTGACCACAGGATTCAATACCAGGTCTCTCTAATGCCCAAATCTATGTCAGTTCCTCTTCAGTATCTGCACTGCCTTAATTTATGTACATCTAAATCTTGGCAAAAGATGATCTCTAGAAGGCATGTAGAAAGTCATTGTTTAAAAATGGGACATTAATGTCATGTAATGTTATTCTCTAAAACACAGATATATGATCACATCATTTTCCTATTTAAAATTTTATTATAGGCTCCATCCACCTCAATAATAACATGAATAAAGAAACTCAACCTTTGTTATCTGGTTCATCTCCCTTTCTATCCCTCTATCAAGTACTTTATGATCTAACTGCATCAAACTGGTTACAGTCACCCCAATATGACATCTTACACATTTTCATATGTTGTTTCCATTATTTGCAGAGCTGTTAAGCCCCTTTTCCATCTGGCAAATTCCCACTTTTAAGAATAAAATACCTCCTCTAAGAAGCCTTCCTTAATTTCTTTCTTCTTAGGCAGAGTTGGTTACTTCATACTTTGAGTACCACAGTATCTCAAGCACACTGAATGATTCAAGTGAGTTAACCCTTTAAGCATTTTCTCATTGTCCTCAACTTAGAAGAAGCCATCAAGAATTCCAATAAGAAATATATTTATGTAGGAACTTAATTTCACAAAGCATATGACGTCCTGCTACTATGTACAAAGTTAACCTACATGAAAAGGCAGAATGCAAGATGAACACTAATAGTGAGAACCTATCATTAATAAAAAATGGACACTAATGATGAGAATCTATCATCCACTACATTGGTGCTAAGATTTGGTAGCAGGTCACGGGAACAGAAAGACTTGAGATTGCAGAGGGTCAAATGACTTTCTGCATCAAACCTATCAATATTGTGGTACCATAACATAGAGATTAAATATCTACACTCTGTTCTTGTATTAAATATTTATTTAACTAAACATCTCAGATATGCTAATCTGTGTCTGGAAAAGGCTTGAACATCTGTCTCTGAAAACATATGGCAGTCTGGAAGGCAAGGTGAGAAACGTGAATTTATTCTTAGCCCATCACATTTTGACACATTCCCAATATAAAGCAATGGGATTAATTGCTTAATGGCAGGATTACTGCTGAGGTAGCGTTGTGTCATAGACCCTGGCTCCTACGGGATTACCAAGGGTGAAAGTTAACCCACTCAAATGTATGGGGCAGAGGATCTTTTTATTGCAATTAACTTTAGATGATGATGAGAAGGTTAACAACAGATGAATGAGAAATCCAAACTGTGCTTTGTGAGTATTCCCATGTAGATTGTCTTGCCTTCTTCAGAAAAAAAAAAAAAATGGTTTTATTTGCTTAAGAAGCTCAGGGCATTTTGAATGAAAAGCAGTTACGATTTTCTGCTCTCAAAAACGAGTTATAATAAAACTCTGATATTACACCAGTTATCGGCCCTAGGAAATCCTAAAGTTTGGAAATGGAATTGAGATCAATATGAAAATAATTCCCACTAACTCGGCAGCACAATCTTAAAGGGAGAGGTGATTATTATCTGATGAATTTGATCCATTGTTAAATTGTAAATTGTGAAACCAGGTAACTTTTGGAAATGTCGCTCTCTGCATTAAGGAATGAGGACATAGAGTAACTCAAATATTGCCTTTTAATTATAATCCTCATGAACCTGGCGGGTGAAAATAGGCTTGAAACCCTATAGTCAAGATGGCACTGAATACTAGCACTTTCTGGGGGTATTATAGTATATGTTATTGTACAGACAATTGAGGGAGTTGTTGAGGACTCTACAAAGCTAAGGACTCTACTGTGCAACTTGGTAGAAGATACTTAGCAGTAAGTACTGACATCACACTGTGTATGAAAGAGCATTCAAGGCATTCTAGGGTGGATGTGGCTATGGGGAATTTTTTCCCTTATAAGTTCCTTTCAAAGTGTAGTTTAGAAAGTATTGATTTTTAGGGGCAGGGTTATCGAATACCTTGGACAACAGATTCTTCCTGGACATAAAGAAGAGTCATTTTTTCCTCTTTTGATGGAGCTTACCTCTTATAGCTCAGCACAATCTGAAGAAGCAGCAAAAAATGGAGACATGACAGAATGGATAAGGATGGATTCACATCACAGAGAAAAACAGCACAAATGGAGAAAAATGAATCAGAAGAACGCTGCATGGATGAAAAGAACCACAGAGTATCAGAGCATAGTCAAAGTGAACATCTAAACAAAATTTGATACCATTGGTATACCACAGAGAATTTTTACTGGTGGTCCTGAAAGAAAAGTAGGCTTATGTAAATTTCTTTCTTATTCGCATGTCTGTTAGATCACCTTTTTATGTTCCATAATGCCACGGAGTGGCTTCAATTCAATTATGGCATAACTTCACAGTTTCAGACAAGCAAGAATCAATTTTAACTGGGAAGATTAGATTGACCTGAAATATTAGATTAAATCATATGGAATTTGTAAGCTTGAAGGTCAAAAATAGTTGAATACTAACAGTTTCACGTGGTTTGCTCTTATATAAGATATTCTCTGCAATGACTACAGAGCTGTTCAGTTAAAGTTACAAAATGTTCTAAGAATGTCATTACGCAGCATGGTTTTCTCTAACATTCTGCAATGAGAAAACTTCAAGTGTTGGCTACCTTTCCTTGACTTCCTTTGTCACTTTTCCCTGCATTTTATCAGATCATTATGTATATTGAGTGTTTCCTTTATGAAAGTGAAGGAGAGAATTGGAACACTAATTCAAACAGCTATGCTTTATCTTACCTGGGGACTTAGAAAATATTGTTACCAAGATACGATGGTTAATTGAAGGCTATAATTGCAATACATTCCTATCCCTGAAGAACTATATCTAAACTTATTATGTGAGAAGAAGTCCCAATTCTGAAAACTCATATAAAAACACTGGACAGGAATTAACTGTTTTAAAAGACTGAATATTTTATGTCAGCCCCTGGGGAATTACATAATATTTTTATTGCCTACAATAAAATATAAAGCCCTTGCTGGTGCAAGATACCTACTTACTTAAAACCAGTGGGACTAGGTAGTTATTGTGGGTCCTAGTGTGCATTGGAAGCTCGTTTGCTAGAGGGCATGTGCTTGTGCGTCAGTATTTATTACTTAGTCTGTATTGAATTCTCTGCCTGGCTGAGATCATTAAGTAATGGACCAGCTGCATCTGCCCTTGCTGATTTCCACAGTAGCTGCGGGCAACTGAAATCATTCAGTTGTCAGGCTAGAGGCAGGCATTATTTTTTAGTACATGGTCTAGATGGCTTGCCGTTTTAACAGTTACTCAGATCACACTAATATTTTGGGTAAGTATTATAAAAACCAAATGAAGTCCTCTGCTTCTGACAATATGATGGATTAGGTGTAAAAACAAACTTACTTTGGTTTAGACATCTAAAAATACTGGACAAAATATCCCCTAATTTCTTCATCTTGTTTTTGCTTTTGTTTCTAACATGAGATAATAGACTATTGGATAGTAGAAACTACAAGAAAGTGTAATTCTGGGTGGAGAACAGAGACTGGTGCGAGCTAGCATAGGAAAAATTACCCTGAGGGTTTCTATCGACTAAGGAGAGGCACTGGGTTTTCAATGGGCCATGAGTTAAATGTTTGGGCCCAAGCAGAGCAGGAGGTCAGTTCGTTTACCTCTATGTAAAGTCCAGATCCCAGGTGGGAGTCACCTTCAGTGGATGAATAGGAAAAAGATCTACCCCACAGAAGTAGGCTTGCCTGACTAGGTTTGGCTCTGGGTAAAACAGGAAAAAAAAAAAAAGTGATTCTTTTATGAGAACTCTCAGTTAAAAATCCCACATTCTTGTATAATTTTGGACTAGAATGGGCACTATTTCTATGCTCCTTGACCACCAAAATGAGTTTAAAAATGGTCTTAAGTTGGTGGTGTTTCCAGATGCTTGAGAAAGGAAATCCTTTCTGGAGGAATACTTTAAATCAGTACTTCTCAAATCTTCGAACTTGAGTGTGCATTAGAGTCACCTGGGAATATAGAAAAAAAATAGATTGTTTTTGTTCTCATTCCAGAGATTCTGATTCAGTAGATCTGTTGAGGGTCTGAAAATGTGCATTTCAAACATGCTCACAGATGATGATGATTTTGTGGTCCACTAAATAACACTGCTTTTAACACAGGTCTTAAGGAATTCCTACTGATAAAGTTCTAAGAAGTTAAGTTCACATAAAAAATACATTTAAAAAATCCACCATGAGTAAGAGAAGAAACAAAGTATAGAATCAAACCCACAAAGACAGCAATTATTGGAATTATAGTGTATTGAATATATTTAAAGATTAATGTGGGTATTCTATGAATGATACAAGTATGATGAAGAATTGGGTTATCAAAGTTGACCAGGCACTTTTAAAACAAGAATCAAATAAAACTTCTACAAATAAAAAGTAGCACTTGAAATTTCAAACTCAGTGTATAGATTAAAACACAGATTAGATCACATTTTTTCCAACTTCAGCACTATTGACCATTTGGGCCAGATAATTCCTTATTTTATGAAGGGTACACTATGTATTATGAGATGCTTATCAGCATTTCCGGTATCTACTCAGGAGATTCTAGTAGCAATCATCAGGTTGTGACAATGAAAAATTCCTCCAGACATTGTCAAATGTCCCTCGGTGGACAAAATTACTCGTGGTTAAGAACTGTGGGATTAGACAAAATTGAAGAGACAAAGTGAAATGGAAGAGATATCTCAGAAACTTATTCAGGATATAGACTGAAAGAAACAAAAAAAAATATGAAAGAAGTTGTCAAAAGCAGAGGATAAACTGATAAGACCTATCATATACCTTTTCAATTTATAAAAATAAAGATTAGATAAAATGTGAAAGACATAATCTTGGAAGAGAAAATAGAAACATTTTCAGAACAGATGTAATATGCCAATTACATGAAACTGTAAAATATCAAAAGTAAAGAGAAGATATTAAAAGCAATTGGGGAGGGTGGGCAGATTATATTATATATATTCCTATACATAATAGAATGTCAATTAAGCCAGAAGAGAATGGGATAATACTTTGAAGTACAGAAAGAAAATCTTAGCCTATAATTATAATTCCAGCAAAAGAATCTTTCAAGAATGAGACCAAAACAAAGACATTTTTAAGTGAATTGTAGCTGAGAGAGCTACTTCCAATTGATCATCACTAAAGAAACTTCTAAAAGGTCTCCTTCAAAAGGATGGATCTTAGAGGAATGTATGAGATGCAAGGAGAAATGGTGAGCAGAGAATATGCTAAGCTTTTGGGTAAATTTAAAAATAACTTTCCTGAAAATCAACAAAAATAATGTTTTCTTCGTCAATGTTAAAAAACAACAACAACATACAACTAAATCTCAAACAATAGTTGGGGTTAAAATCTTCTACAATATTTTACTGTTTGAGAGAAGAGTAAAGATATTAATTTTAGACTTCATTTAAATATGTAACTTAAAAAAATAAAAAGAGAATGATTTCCAAGCTAGTGAAGAAAAATAAATAAAACAAAACTAAACCAAACCAAACCAAATCAATAGAAATAAAACTAAATCCAACACAATCTAAAAGAGGACATGGATAGAAACAAGAACATACACACAGTGAAATAATGAAAAAAATGTGATAAATAAGCAAAAAAAAAAGGGGGGGAAGTGAATCTATATCAGCAATCATAATCTGTGCAAATGTACTAAATTTTCCAGAGGAAAAGGTTGTTAAAGTGGTATAAAAAATTCAAATATCTGTTTTTTATGAAAGTCATACCTAAAACACAAAGATGCAGAAAAATTGAAAGTAAAGGATTGGCAAAAAAAGACATACCAAGCAAATGCCAAACCTAATAAAATGGTTTCAGCTATATTAGTATCAGAGAAAAATCTATCTTAAGGTAAAAAGTATTACTAGAAATAAACTGGGTCATTAGCTAGTGATAAAAGGTTCAGAGCACCAGATACCTGTCACACTTCTAAACTGCTAAATAAATAAAAATGGTCAGAACTACAAGTATAAATGCCATCAAATTTGCCATCAGAGATTTAAACACAACTTAGTAATCAACAGATCAAGCAGTAAGAAGTAAATAAAAATGGATATTTGAATACAAAATGCTGTACCCCACAACTGGAGACTATACATTCTTTTCAACCACAAATGGGACATTTATGACAACTGATAATGTTCTAGTCCATAAAAGAAGTCTAAATTAATTCCAAAGAATCAATAAAAATAAAGTTACAAATGAATAACAAATAGATGCCTAACAAAACTTAGAATTTATAAATTGAAACACACACAACTAAATAACCCATGGACAAAAAGGAAATCATTAAAGAAATTAAAAATTATTTTAAAATAAATTAATAAAATAAATAAAAATACAGCTTATCAGAATTTATGGTTTGTAGTTAAGGCAGTATTTAGAGGGAAATTAACAGCTAAATGCTCAATTTTAAAAAGAAAAACTAAAATTATAAGCTAAGCAATCAACCAATAAGCTAAAGAATAATACAACAAATTCAAAGTAAGAGAAGAAAATAAAAACAAGAAGAGAAATTAGTGAATTTGAGAATGAAGATAAAATAGACTCAACAAGGTCATGAAAAAAGACTAATAAAATTGACAAATACCTGGCAAGTCTAAAAAGAAAAAACTCTCACATTTTAGGAATAAAAACAGGTAAAATAACTACAGATGCTGCCAAAATTGAGAACTAATAAGAAAATGTTATGATAAATTTTATGTCAACAAACATGAAAATGTTGGTTAAGTTAACAAGTTACTAAAAAAATTAAAATTACTTAAACTGACTCAAAAACTAGAACTTTTGACTAATCAATTCAGAACTGAATTTCAATTATCTCTAAATTTATCAATGGACTCAATAGAATTCCAAGAATAAATTAAAAGATTTTCAGAAACCTGACAATCTATAAAATTCACACAGAAGAGCAAAGAGCCATGAGTAGCTTAGGTGATGTTAAAAGTTCTAGCTATTAAAACAGAATAATTTAACTCTGGGTAGAAGGGGAATGGAACAGAAAAACAAACAAACAAAAAAACAACCCCTCAGAATTACACTCATGCATGTATGGAAAACTGACACATGATTAAGATAATACAATGAATTCAAAACAATGAATGAAATGAATTATCTGCACATGAGAGAATAAAGTATGAACTAGTAATATATTATGCTAAGATCATTATTTTCTATGTGAGAAAAGAAACAAAAGAAAACAATTTCCTATCTTATAGCAATCACACAGTAAGTTCTAGTTAAAGACTTCAGTATGAAATGTAAACTTTAAAACTTTTAGAAGAAAATATAAGAATATATTTATTACCTACAGATTTCTTTAAAAAGTTGTAAATAAAAAAAGCTAGCCATCAATCTCAGAATCAAACTAAAATTTTCTCTTCATTAAAATATAGTATAAGGAATAAAATAAAAATAAGCCAAGTGGGGAATGATGCAACACAGAGAACAGAAAATGGATTCTTACTGACAATATCAATACTCTCTTTTAAAATTATCAAAAAGTTAATAATCCTCCAATAAAAAAAAAAGACATTAGAGGATCTTTTACCAAGGTGAAAATGAAAGGTAAATAGACCCATGAAAAGACATTTCAGACTTTAGGATGAAATATAAAGTGCTGTTACTTTAATTCACTGGATTGGTAAAAATAAAAATATTGGATAATACAAGTGCTGACAAGAACAAAGAGCAACAGGAGCTTTTATTACAGTGTTGGTGCCAGTAATTGTTGCAACTACTGTGAAACAGCTTTGGCATCATATAGTAAAATTATGATTCACTAATTCCACCCCTAAGTGTGTTTAGAAAACTGTGAATCAAGCCCCATGTGTGGTAATACTCATGAAGGCATTGTTCAAAATAGGCAAAATTTGGAGAAAATAAAAATGCCCATCTAACAGAATAGATATATAAACTGTGGCATATTCAAACTAACAAATATCATTCATTAGTGAAAATCAATGTATTAATGCTAAAAGCATCAACAAAGATGAACTCAAACTTAATGTGGAGCAAAAAGAGGACAGCATGATTTAACTTAAATGAATTTAAAACTAGGCAAACAAAGCAAAAAAAAAAAAAATCAATATATTTCCTAGGGATAAAAGCTCATGTGGTAGGTGGGAGGAGCAAGATGCGGAGTGGCAGGAATTCAGCTGGATAGGTATCAAACCATTCTGAACACCTACAAACTCAACAGGAGATCGAACAAAAGAATAGCAACAATTTTATGAACAGAAAAGCGACCACTTTCTGGAAGATAGGAGGTGTGGAGAAATGAATCTGAGGCGATATTTGGGAAGATAGACCACAGGGCAAGGGAGCCAGCTACCGGCAAGTGATAGAACAGCGGAGCACAAAATGAGAACTTTTAGAAGGCTGCTCCACTGAGGGATGTCGCTCTAGTGGCTAAGTGGGGGGTGGAACCCTCTCTGGGACAGTGTGGTTGCAGGACCTCGGGGTCACAGAAAGCCCAGGCGTGCCTGAGTGCGGCAGAGCTCCCAGGTATTGGAGCGGGGAAGCCGGCTGCAGAGATGGAGCCGAGGCGCGGGCTCTCAGCTTGGGGTTGCCATAATCCATGATCTGCGGCACAGTTGGGCCACTGCTCTTCCAGAGGGACCCAACAAGTAGCAGATCCGGGCAGACTCCCCTTCCTCCCCCAGGAGGAACGGCACAGGAGCACACTGCAGGGATCTGCTGGGTGTGGAGACTCCACACGGGTCGTGTGCCAGAGATAGAAATGCTCAGTCACAGGCCGGGTGAGCACGGAGTGTGGCTGGAGACTGGGGAGACAGGAGTGATTGACTGCTTTTCTCTGGGGGTGCACTGAGGAGTTGGGCCCTGAGTTCTCGGCTCCGCTGGGGTGGAGATTGGGAGGCTGCCATTTCACTCTTGTCCTCCAAAGCTGTATGGAAAGCTTGCAGGGAACAAAAGCTCCCAAGAGCAAATCCGAGCAGATTACTTAGCCTGGATCCAGCAAGGGCGAGACAATTCCGCCTCTGGCAAAGGCATCTGAGAACCACTGTCACAGGTCCCTCCCCCAGAAGATGAGCAAGAACATCCAGGCAAGACCAAGTTTACCTAATCAATGAGAACTGCAAAACTCCAGCGCTAGGGGAATACAGCACATAGAATTCATGGCTTTTTTCCCATGAATCTTTAGTCTTTCAAAGTTAATTTTTAAAAATTATCTTTATTTTTTCTTTTCCTATTTTATTTTTAACTTTTTTTCTTTCCTTTTTCAACCAACATCTTACCAATTCCTTTTTTTAAAATGTTTTTAATTTTCATTTTTACAGTCTATTCTATCCCTTCATTGTATTTAAGCTTATTTTTTGTATATATATAAGTTTTTCTTTCTTTAAAATTTTGGGATACAGTTTCTTCTAACAGACCAAAATATAACCTAAATCTAGTGTATGGCTTTGTTCTAGTCTCCCACCTGATGACATTCTCTCATTTTTAAAAATTTTTTTCTTCCCTTTTTCAACCAGTGTCTTATCAATTCCTTTTTAAAAGTCTTTTAAAATTTTCATCTTTACACTCATATTCCATCCCTTCAGGTATTTACCCTTATTTTTGTGTATATATATATATATATATATATATATATATATATATATATATATGTATTTTTTCTTTAAAATTTTGGGAGGCAGTTTCTTCTAACAAACCAAAATATACCCAAAATCTAGTGTGTGGCTTTGTTCTATTCACCAGCCTGATCATATTCTTTTTTTTTTTCCTTTCTTATGCCCCCGGTTTTGGTCTCTGCTGCTTTGTTCTGTGTATATTTTTCTGGGGTCGTTGTTATCCTTTTAGCATTTTGTTCTCTCATTCATCTATTTTCTCTGGACAAAATGGTGAAACAGAAAAACTCACCTCAAAAAAAAAGAACAATAGGCAGTACTGACACCAGGGACCTAATCAATACCAACATTAGTAAGATGTCGGAACCAGAGTTCAGAACGATGATTATAAAGATACAAGCTGGGCTTGAAAAAAGCATAGGAGATACTAGAGAATCCCTTTTGCAGAAATAAAAGAACTAAAATCTAACCAAGTCAAAATCAAAAAGGCTATTAATGAGGTACAATAAAAAATGGAGGCTCTAACTGCTAGGATAAATGAGGCAGAAAAGAGAATTACTGATATAGAAGACCAAATGATGGAGAATAAAGAAGCTGAGAAAAAGAGGGACAAACAACTACTGGATCACGAAGGGAGAATCTGAGAGATAAGTAATACCATAAGATGAAACAATATTAGAATAATTGGGATCCCAGAAGAAGAAGAAAGAGAGAGAGGGGCAGAAGGTATATTGGAGCAAATTATAGTGGAGAACTTCCCTAATTTGGGGAAGGAAACAGGCATCAAAATCCAGGAGGGAGAGCACCCCTCAAAATCAACACCCCGACATCTAATAGTAAAACTTACAAGTCTCAGAGACAAAGAGAAAATCCTGAAAGCAGCTCAGGACAAGAGGTCTGTAATCTACAAAGGGAGAAACATTAGACTGGCAGCAGACCTATCCACAGAGACCTGACAGGCCAGAAGGACTGGCATGATATATTCAGGGCACTAAACGAGAAAAATATGCAGCCAAGAATACTATATCCAGCTAGCTGTCATTGAAAATAGGAGAGATAAAAAGCTTCCAGGACAAACAAGAACTAAAAGAATTTGTGAACACCAAACGAGCCCTACAAGAAATATTGAAAGGGGTCCTCTAAGCAAAGAGAGAGACTAAAAGTAACATAGACCAGAAAGGAACAGAGACAATATACAGTAACAGTCACCTTACAGGCAATACAGTGGCACTAAATTCATATCTTTCACTAGTTACCCTGAATGTAAATGGGCTAAATGCCCCAACCAAAAGATACAGGGTATCAGATTGGATAAAAAAAACAAGACCCATCGATATGCTGTCTGCAAGAGACCCATCTTAGGCCCAAAGACACCTCCAGATTTAAAGTGAGGGGGTGGAAAAACTTTTACCATGCCAATGGACATCAAAAGAAAGGTGGGTGGCAATCCTTACATCAGACAAACTAGATTTTAAACCAAAGACTATAATAAGAGATGAAGAAGGACACCATATCATACTTAAAGGGTCTATCCAACAAGAAGATATAACAATTTTAAATATCTATGCCCCTAACATGGGAGGAGCAAACTATATAAGCCAATTAATAACAAAATCAAAGAAACACATTGACAATAATACAATAATACTGGGGACTTAACCCCCCCTCACTGAAATGGACAGATCATCTAAGCAAAAGATTAACAAGGAAATAAATGCTTTAAATGACACACTGGACCAGATGGACCTCACAGATATATTCAGAACATTCCACCCCAAAGCAACAGAATACACATTCTTCTCTAGTGTACGTGGAACATTCTCCAGAATAGATCACATCCTGGGTCACAAATGAGGTCTCAACCAGTACCAAAAGATTGGGATCATTCCCTGCATATTTTTGGACCATAATGCTTTGAAACTAGAACTCAATCACAAGAGGAAAGTCAGAAAGAACTCAAATACATGGAGGCTAAAGAGCATCCTACTAAAGAATGAATGGGTCAACCAGGAAATTAAAAAAGAATTTAAAAAAATTCATGGAAACAAATGAAAATGAAGACACAACTGTTCAAAATCTTTGGGATGCAGCAAAGGTGGTCCTAAGAGGGAAGTATATAGCAATACAAGCCTTTCTCAAGAAACAAGAAGGGTCTCAAATACACAACCTAACCCTAGACTTAAAGGAGGTGGGGAAAGAACAGCAAATAAAGCCTAAACCCAGCAGGAGAAGAGAAATAATAAAGATCAGAGCAGAAATCAATGAATTTCAGAAACCAAAAGAACAGTAGAATAGATCAACGAAACTAGGAGCTGGTTCTTTGAAGGAATTAATAAGATTGATAAACCCCTGGCCAGACTTACCAAAAAGAAAAAGGACCCAAATAAATAAAATCATGAATGAAAGAGGAGAGATCATAACCAACACCAAAGAAATACAAACAAGAACATATTATGAGCAACTATATGCCAGCAAATTAGATAATCTGGAAGAAATGGATGCATTCCTAGAGACATATAAACTACCAAAACTGAACCAGGAAGAAATAGAAAACCTAAACACACCCAAAACCAGTAAGGAAATTGAAGCAGTAATCAAAAAATCTCCCAACACACAAGAGCCCAGGGCCAGATGGCTTTCCAGGGGAATTCTTCCCAACATTTAAAGAAGAATTAATACCTATTCTTCTGAAACTGCTCCAAAAACAGAAATGGAAGGAAAACTTCCAAACTCATTTTATGAGGCCAGCATTACCTTGATCCCAAAACCAGACAAAGACCCCATCAAAAAGGAGAATTACAGACCAATATCCCTGATGAACATGGATGCAAAAATTCTCACCAAAATACTAGCCAATAGGATCCAACACATCATTAAAAGGATTATTCACCACGATCAAGTGGGATTTATTCCTGGGCTGCAAGGTTGGTTCAACATCTGCAAATCAATCAGTGTGATATAATACATTAATAAAAGAAAGAACAAGAACCAAATGATCCTCTCAATAGATGCAGAAAAAGCATTTGACAAAGTACAGTATCCTTTCTTGATTAAAACACTTCAACAAACTGAGGGTTCTAGAGGGAAGGGGGGTGGGAGGATGGGTTAGCCTGGTGATGGGTATTAAAAAGGGCACATACTGAATGGAGCACTGGGTTATATGTTATATGCAAACAATGAATCATGGAACACTACATCAAAAACTAATGATGTAATGTATGGTGACTAACATAACATAATAAAAAAAAAGAAAAAAATAAACTCTTCACAGTGTAAGGATAGAGGGTACATTCCTCAATATCATAAAAGCCATCTATGAAAAACCCACAGTGAATATCATTCTCAGTGGGGAAAAACTGAGAGCTTTTCCCCTAAGGTCAGGAATATGGCAGGGATGTTCACTATCACCACTGCTATTCAACATAGTACTAGAAGTCCTAGCCTCAGCAATCAGACAACAAAAAGAAATAAAAGGTATCCAACTTGGCAAAGAAGAAGTCAAACTCTCACTCTTTGCAGATGATATGATACTTTATGTGGAAAACCCAAAAGACTCCACCCCAAAACTGCTAGAACTCATACAGAAATTCAGTAAAGTGTCAGGATGTAAAACCAATGCACAGAAATAAGTTGTATTTCTATACACCAACAACAAAACAGAAGAAAAAGAAATTAAGGGGTCAATCCCATTTACAATTGCACCCAAAATCATAAGATATCTAGGAATAAATCTAACCAAAGAGGCAAAGAATCTGTACTCAGAAAACTATAGAATACTCATGAAAGAAATTGAGGAAGACACAAAGAAATGGAAAAACATTCCATGCTCATGGATTGGAAGAACAAATATTGTGAAAAGGTTTATGCTACCTAGAGCAATCTACACATTTAATTCAATCCCTATCAAAATACCATCAACTTTCTTTCACAGAAATGGAACAAATAATCCTAAAATTTTTATGGAACCAAAAAAGACATCAGAGGAATGTTGAAAAAGCAAAGCAAAGCTGGTGGCATCACAACTCCTGACTTCAAGCTCTTTTACAGAGCTGTAATCATCAAGACAGTACGGTACTGGCACAAAAACAGACACATAGATCAATGGAACAGAATAGAGAGCCCAGAAATGGACCCTCAACTCTATGGTCAACTCATCTTCGACAAAGCAGGAAAGAATATCTAATGGAAAAAAAGATAGTCTCTTCAACAAATGGTGTTGGGAAAATTGGACAGCCACATGCAGAAGAATGAAACTGGACCATTTCCTTACACCACATACAAAAATAGACTCAAAATGGATGAAAGACCTAAATGTGAGACAGGAGTCCATCAAAATCCTAAAGGAGAACACAGGCAGCAACCTCTTCGACCTCAGCCGCAGCAAATTCTTCCTAGAAACATCGCCAAAGGTACGGGAAGCAAGGGCAAAAATGAACTACTGGGACTTCACCAAGATAAAAAGCTTTTGCACAGCAAAAGAAACAGTCAACAAAACCAAAAAACAACTGACAGAATGGGAGAAGATATTTGCAAATGACATATCAGATAAAGGGCTAGTATCCAAAATCTATAAAGAACTTATCAAACTCAACACCCAAAGAACAAATAATCCAATCAAGAAATGGGCAGAAGAGATGAACAGACATTTCTGCAAAGAAGACATCCTAATGGCCAACAGACACATCACTCAACATCTGTGTGCTCAACATCACTCAGTGTCAGGGAAATCCAAATCAAAACCTCAATGACATACCCCTCACACCCGTCAGAATGGCTAAAATTAACAAGTCAGGAAACGACAGATGTTGGCAAGGATGCAGAGAAAGGGGGACCCTCCTACACTGTTGGTGGGAATGCAAGTTGGTGCAGCCACTCTGGAAAACAGTATGGAGGTTCCTCAAAAAGTTGAAAATAGGGCTACCTTATGACTCAGCAATTGCACTACCAGGTATTTACCCCAAAGATACAAATGTAGTGATCTGAAGGGCTATGTGCACCCCAATGTTTACAGCAGCAATATCCACAATAGCGAAACTATAGAAAGAGCCTAGATGTCCATCAACAGCTGAATGGATAAAGAAGATGGGGTATATATACACAATGGAATATTATGCAGCCATCAAAAAATGAAATCTTGCCATTTGCAATGACAAAGATGGAACTAGAGGGTATAATTATGCTAAGCGAAATAAGTCAATCAGAGAAAGACAAGTACCATATGATCTCACTGATATGAGGAATTTGGGAAACAAGACAGAGGATCATAGGGGAAGGGAGGGAAAAATGAAACAGGATGAAACCAGAGAGGGAGACAAAGTATAGGAGACTCTTAATCTCAGGAAACAAACCAAGGGTTGCTGGAGTGGTTGGGGGTGGGAGGGATGGGGTGGCTGGGTGATAGACATTGGGGAGGGTATGTGCTATGGGGAGCGCTGTGAATTGTGTAAGACTGATGAATCACAGACCTGTACCTCTGAAACAAATAATACATTATATGTTAATAAAAAAAAAGCTGAATGGAGGGAAGTCAGCAGCATCCACAAGACTGATCTACATTGCCGCAAATCTAAAACACTGCAGTGCGGTGGTAAAGAGTCCAAAAAAAAAAAAAAAAAAACTCATGTGGTAAAATAAAGAAAGCCCAGGAAAGATTAAAACAAAGTTCAAGACAGCAGTGTCTTGTGGGAGGTAGGGAGTGTACGGTTAGGGAAGGGAATCCAGGGGACTTTACAGAAAGTGGAAATGTTCTATTCTTTATAGTAGTGGTGGATATCTGACAATTTTTTTTCCCTTAAACTCTACATATTTATGAAATACATTACTTTTATGCTACATTTCATAGTTAGGATCTTTTTTTTTAAAGATTTTATTTATTTATTTGTCAGCAAGAGAGAGAGAGAGCACACAAGCAGGGGGAGCTGAAGGCAGAGGGAGAAACAGGCTCCTCGCTGAGCAAGAAGACCAATGTAGAACTCGATCCCAGGACCCTGGGGTCATGAACTGAGCTGAAGGCAGATGCCCAATCAACTGAGCCACTCAGGCATCCCCACAGTTAGACTCTTTTTAAAAAGTTCAATAATATAGGTATACCACTAGCATCAAGTGAATAATTTGATGATCTGGTTTTGGTTATTATTGAATTATTTCAACCTTTCTCATGATTCACAGAGAACACAATATGACTTTCCTTTGATAGATCCTCTTAGGCATATATTCCTATCTTCTTGAAAGAGCTAATCTGCATTGATCACCAAGTGATCTGTGATGGTAAGCCCCTATGTGAATTAAATTTGATGCAGTGAACCTGAAGGTATGACCCTACCAATGGTAACCAATGTTTCATTTTCACCAGGAGACTTTCAGTTTATGTCTGTTCAACTGGTATAATTATGATAGTGTCTCTTTTTACTCTCCAAAGTGTCCCAGTTTGGAGAAAAATTATATAATCATTCCTAAAGCTATCAATTTATGAGGCTATGTAATTTACCATGAATTAGGTTTTCTCCACCCACAGACTAGAGAGAATTCTACAGTATCATTGACTTACTTTCTTGTTTTCATGGAATTGTTCCTTATGCAAACTGACATTATTAGTGTTATTCATGCTAATAAATTAGAAATCATTATATCTGTACATGTTATATATTAAATTGAATAAAAAGGGATAGACTATTTCACCTGAGATACACAGAAAGCAGACAGAAGTGCCTTTTGCTTGAACTGTTTAATTTTTCTATTTTTGTGCTTGTAGGTTACATAACCTAGAGACAAAAATGAGTTTTTCCTAAAACATGTCTTTTCTATAACGGCTTGCAGTTGTGTCTATTAAATTTGTACTAAAGAGAAAGAGTGTGAGGAAGAGCTGTGCTGGACTTAAAATTAAACCAATTATCCCTAAGTTTAGTAGTCACAGCAACAGTGACAAGAAAATTGTTTAAAACAAAACCTGCAGATCTGCAGGACTTCGAACACTGACATTTCTAATACTTCTTTCATTTAACAATACTTTTTAATTCCGAAGAAAATTGCAAACTTGAAAAAGTCACATTTAAATGTTCTATGATTAAGGCAATAAAACAAGGAAAGCTGTTCTGAAATAAAATTATGTCATAATGCAAAAATTGTATTTAAGCTGCATTTAAAAATGAACGCAACACCCAACAAAAAGAAACATTAAAGGAGAGAAGGGAGAAAGTGGTGTAATGGAATGTGATGATGAACTGAACACATTTTTCCCTCCTCTCCCAAATCCCATCTGATGAAATGGCAGAATCTATAAGTATGCCTGTATCTGTTTCTATATTTGCATCTGGATCACATCTGTGTATCTATCCATCCATGTCATTTATATTTATACCTACCTCTTTCTATATTCCTATATTCCTATTTTTACTTGATAGAAATATAAATACTTCTATATATATTTATATACATAATACATATATGACAAAAACCACAAATGCATTGTAAAACATTTTTAACAGTAAAACATTTTTAACAGAAAGACAGGAAGCAGATGAAATCACATATTAAGTGAAGCCAAATACAGAGGAAACAAAACCTAAAAATACATTTAATAGAAGACATTTGTGAAAGTTAGAGTAATCTGGAGAAACTCAACCCAGATGAACAAGTATGAAGAATTGCAATGGTCATGCCTGTGTAAAGGACAGTAAACACAGAATACAACTCTGATTCAAGCACATAGGACATACAACTCCTCTCAGTATGCTTGTCAGAATTCATCAGTGACTTCAGTTCCTTCACTTTTCCATACTTGAGAAAATAGATTTAAGTGTGCCCTTCGTTGGGGGCTATTCCTGGGCTGGTTCATTTCCCCTCATATAAACAAGGTAATAAATGTGAAGGTGCTTTATAAACTATCACATATAATGAAAATGTTACTATTGTCATCCTCTACCCCACTGCTGGCACCACCACAACCACCACCGTCTTTACCCATCCCTTTTATTCAACCAACAAGTTCTACCTGGATTCTCTGTCTGATAATGGAGACTACTGCACTCCTTTATTTTATTTTTTAAATTTTATTTATTCATTTTAGAGACAGAGTGAGTGAGGGCAAGTAGGGGGAGGGGCAGAGGGAGAGAATCCTCAAGCAGACTCTCCACTGAGCACGGAGCCTAATGCAGGGCTCAATCCCATGACCCATGAGATCATGACCTGAGCCGAAACCAAGAGACAGACGCTTAACCAACTGAGCCACCCAATCTCCCGTACCGCACTCCTTTAAAACTTTACTAATTCTGACTTCTGGAATTCTGACTTCTGACCTCTGCACACTCCTTGGCCTTGACCTAGAATCAAAGACTCAGGTATGAAAGGAAATCATACAAACCACCCGCTTTTTGAGGCCCCTGTACAATGGCCCCCATTGAATCCAGTCTAGAGACAAAGATCTCATTACTTCTCAATGGAGCTACCTCATCACTGGACATCTACAATGATCAGAAAATGCTTTTTTACTTAGACACTCAAAAGACACTGCTTATTAGCATCAAGCCCCTTTATTTTATTTCTTACCATGAGATTTATAAGATTGAGAAGGTCAAGCAGGGCCATAGTAGGTTCCAAAGGAAAAGAAGAAAGGAGAATCTAGTGATTTGGTAACTATCAGGCCATAGCCTTATTTTGGGGAAGTAAAATATATTTTAAGTTTCCAATGGGATTTAATCCAACTTAGTGGTCAGAGTCAAGCTATAGTTAGGAACAGAGCATACTTATTTCTGGAAACCTCTGTAATCTCAGCTCCTTGAAAGCATTAAAAGCTGTTGGAAATCAAATAGGTATGAAACCATTTGGTGAGGGGGAATGAAATCTCAATACCCGAGAGACTTGATTATTAAAGTATTCATCAATATTCCTCTTAAAACAATCTCCATTCAGAAACGAGTATTAATTTGTTCTGTTGGGATTATTTTTCAAATCCTCATTTGCTTTCTCTGTGACAAGCCTCTCATTTCTCCCATGTACACACATCTTACATAAATCCTAAGTATTCCATGTAGGGAGCAATTATTTTTATCTGTTTTTATATCATCAATACATGTTAATAAAAGTAATCATTCCCTAACTACTTGACTAAGGAGTCTCATTTTGCCAGAAAATCATTTTGCCATTAACTGAGATTGAGCTTTTAACATCTTTGGTTTCATGGATGGGTTTTGGGGGAGTCCGTGAACCTTCTGATATATGTTAAATTTTGTCTATAAGTGCACTTCTCTTGGAAAAATTTCCAGAGCTTTCATCCAATTCTAAAAGAGTCTATGTCCCTAAAATGTTAAGAATCACTGGTTTAGAGAGTGAATATGTGGTGTGAATCTTTAAAGTCGAAAATCTATATTTTCCGGTTATGAATTCATCATGTATTCATGTGTTAAGTAACCTTTTTAATAGATCCAAATGCTTTTGGACATTAAAAATCATTTATAATCTTCTTTATTCTGCAGACCATATTCATCAAAGTGTATTTTCAATGTATAAGGGATACTCATTCTCATTTAAATAAAAAATACAATATAAAATACATATATTTCATCTATATGTATGTATTTTTTTCTTACAGAGAAAGCATATGCTACTGCTACAAGAATCCTGAATGGATTCTGAAGATTCTGCTCTGAACCCAGTTTTAGCACTGACTGGCATAGATGACCTTGAGCAAAATCATCTCAGCTCTTGGGGTTTTGTTATATGGAAATGTTTAAATGCTGCTGCTCAATAATGTTCACTGTATGATATATATTTATGTGCAGATTTCAGCTCAGTACCTCTAAAAGAGTATGGGGCCTACCTAGACTTTTCCAGTATGTAAAGGACAATCTGTTATCTCTGTCATCAGGTGCTTACTTGACTAATAGTTGTCCACACGTCATCATGCCATTATTCTCCAATGTGTATGGCCAGCTGTGCCTATAACTTTCTACCAATTTTTCAACAAGTTGAGGTAATATGACTTGTTAACATTTTCCTTAATCTTGTTAGGCAGTTGCTTGAGAAATTGATAGCCTGCTTTGTCTTAAAATCTTCCAAAATAGCTATGAGGATTTGGGACAAAAGTGGACGCGACAGTACCTCTGGAACATTACAGTTTAAGCCACCTATAAAGTGCTAATGCACAATTTTACTGTGAATTTAATAACTGTTCAACTAACTTCTGTCATTTTCACTTTCTTACTTATATTTAAATTATCATACATAAAATACAGAATTTATATTTTTGCACGTTTTAGTGATTTCATATAATATTTTAATGAGACAGTCAATATGGTGGAGTACTCAATATAGGGTCTTTGAAGCCAGATGGAGGTCTAATCTGGCTCTATCCTTTGCTGGCAGTGTAGCCTGGCCTATTAGTTGGTCTTTCTGAGCTTCAGTTGTTTTTCCTTTGGAAACAATAGGTACACAATAAATGTTAATCATTCATTTATCCACCTTAGAATGCTGTGCACCAAGAAGTCTGTAAAATAGATCACTGTGCAAATCTAATCTTTATAAGGAAAGGTTCAAAACAATTTGAGTTTTGTTGCACCTATTAATAGCTGGCACATGGGAAACTCTCAATAGATATTGGTTGGGTTAATTAATTAATTAATTAATTAATTATATGATGGGTATCTTTTAGGCTACACTGACTCCAAATTCCATCACCTAGTCATTTGGTATAATTAATACGTAGAGATTGCCCCTCCTCTGTGACTACATCCATTCTAAAATTACTTACTATGCAGGGTGGGGCCAAGGATTGCTCTATTCACCATTACTGCCCTCCTACTATTACCCCGTTATTCTGACTTCCTATCCTCTAATCAAATCCTGTTGCTTCCACCACTAACCAACACCATGTAGTGGTGTCTGATATTTATACCTGTCAACAGTTTCTAATCATTACAAATTTGATAGTTATAATATAGGAATTTATGGACATGTTAATGAGCATTTCTCAAGTGCAAATAGGATGGGGCATACTTTATTGCGTATAAGTATTTTTGATGAACTGGTTGTTCATGTACTTACCCATTATTTAAATATTCAATTGTTCTTTTCTTATGAATTTGTTACATTTATTTATTTATTTTAATCTGCTCCTTTTGGAATAGGTCAATTGTGATTATAAAGAATCATTGCATAACTCAAAGGAGAGACAGGCTAGTTACCATTCTCCCACTTAAAAAACAAAGGATTGGCTCCTTGCCTTGTCAAACTCTCTTGCTTTAGACGGGCATTTGTTCTTTGCTTAATTGCCACCAGCCTCAGCTCTCCTGGAGGCTCATAATTCCCCACATTTTAGAGTCACGACAGCATAAATCAATACACACTGAACATTTTGGAATTTACAAACATTCACAAAGGCCAATATCCAGGAATGGGAAACTGACTGAAAAATCTTATACAACAAGTCATTATTTTGGGTGATTACAGTGGTGTTTCTATTTCAGGCTTAAGAGAAACCACATAACTTGCTGGTCACTGTCCTGAGAGCAAAACCTGCAAATGTCACAGAAAAATGTAAATTACATTATCAGATTTGGTTGATTTTCCAAGGTAAAATATGGGTGGTTAATGGTCACTTATTTATGGCTATAAAATCTGGAAAAGGGATCATTTATAGGCAGGCTTAAAGTTTTTTGTTGTAAAAAAAGTCTATTTTAGTTTTTATTTTTTTAAAAGAGAAAATAAAATACTTTTATTCTTGATGTTTACCCGGTATTTTGTACCCAGTATTTATACAGTGTAGGAAGAGTTTATTAAACCAGAGGTAAATAAAGGAAACTAAGACACTAAGTTCAAAACAGTTTGCCTGACAGAAACACTTTTTAAACTAGATTTACTTTATATTCTTTAATCCTTTACATGTATAATATCATATAACGCTTTTGTACAATTAACTTCAAATGATCCTTTCTTTATATCTTTCCTCCAATTGATAATTAAACCAAGACTCAGAGATGTTTAAGTATTAATACATGACAGACATAAAACTAATAATAACAAAATAATAATAATGGCCTACTTTATTGAGCAGTTACCTTATTTCAGGCCCTCTGATGTGGGGTTTCCATGTAATTTGTCATTAATTCTCACACTTAGCCAGAGGATTATTATTACTACTCCTACTTTCATTTTATAGAGGGGTTCAGCTAATAAATGTCAGAGTCATTTTAACCCATGTAGTCTGATTCTAGAGCCCTCCCATCCTTTTAATCATGATGCTATACAGTCTACTTCCCAGTGCATATTTATTAATTTTTTCCTTTTTCTTCTTTCACCTCACCACCTTTCTTCCTCCTTTTACCATTAATGCTGAGAAAAACAAACATAAAAACATAACCCCACAAAACCCTATAATCATCTCAATAAATGCAGGAAAGACATTTGGCAAAGTACAACGTCCATTCATGATAAAAAAAAAATAAAACTCTCAACAAAGTAGATTTAGTGGAAACATTCCTCAACATAATAAAGGCCCTATATGAAAAACCCACATCTAACATCACACTCAATGGTGAAAAACTGAGAGTTTTTCCTCTAAGATTAGGAAGAAGACAAAGATGTCCACTGTCATCACTTTTATTCAACACAGTATTGGAAGTCCTAGCCATAGCAATCAGACAAGAAAAATAAATAGAAGGCATCCAAATTTGTAAGACAGAAGTAAAGCTTAAACTATTTGCAGATGACATGATACTATATGTAGAAAACCCTGAAGACTCCACCAAAAACCTACTAGATCTGATAAATGAATTCAGTAAAGTCACAGGATACAGAATTAATATACAGAAATCTGTTGCATTGCAGATTGAAAATGCACTAATAATGAAGTAGAAAGAGAAACCAAGAAAAAATCCCATTTATAATTGCACCAAAAATAATAAAATACCTAGTAATAAATTTAACCAAGGAGTTGAAAGACCCGTACTCTGAAAACTATAAAGCATGAATTAAAAAAAAAACCCATAACTCCACAGATAGGGTTAGGATTAGGGATTCATGCTTTCCTCCATTAGCAGTATTAATTGTAATGGGAGACAGAGTGGACAAATTTTTCCAACAACTTACAAGATCCAATGCAGCTGCCAGGATGGATGCATCAGGAATTGTCCCTGGCTCACAGCAGTTTAACAGAAATTGAAAGCGCTTCATGCCTTGTCGGATTGCTCCAAGATTCACCACGTTTTTGCTTTTTCCACCATCTTGGTTGGAAGACAGATGGTCATCAAAACTGTGGCAACCTGTAGGTTTTTTCCCATGGTGGAGGAATAAAAGAAACACAGTATAATTTGTCACAGATTGAAAAAGAGCTTCAAAGTTATAACAACATGTTTTCTGTAGTGTTGGCCTGAAAACTTTCTCCCTGACTCCACCTTCTTCCTTTCCATCCTAATGCCTGATTTAGACACAGCATGACTTTGGGAATCTGGTGACACATGGCATATGCAAATGTAGAATTTTACATAAATACTTAAATAGAGGATCTGATCATTTTGCTACCAGGTCTCTTCTTTAATACTGGCAAGAGCTCTTAGTATATTTAAAATGATTCTTCCTGTAATCAACAACTAATTTCTATTTTTATTAAAGATGGAATCATTTTACAATTTCATATCTGTTACATAAATTGATATCAAGGCCAGTAACTTTATATCTCAGTTACAATACAAAGAATCATTGATTATTGGAGTTGTAAAGAAGCTTAGAATTTGGTCATTCAATTCCAGGATTTCCAAACTTGGCTATATGTTAGAATTACCTAGGAAGTTCCTGAATTTCATCCAGACTTTCAGAATCAGAATTTTTAAAAGTGGAGTATAAGAATTTGTGCTTTGCAAACCTCCCAGAAAGTAATGATGCAGCCAGCTTTACCCAGCACTGTGGTCAGAGACTTGGGAACCACTGATCCCTCCACACCCTTATTTTTCCATAGTTATGCTGCCAATGAATAAGAATCAGCCTAGAGCTTATTAAACACAGAATGTCAAGTCTCATCACTAGAGATTTTGATTCCATGTCTGGGGACTATGGATGTTTTAACAAACATTCCCTGTGATTTATTGATGCAGAAAGGATCTAAGGATCACACATTAAGAAAAAAATGATACAAAGCATTGTTTTTCATCATTTTTATACCTTGGTACATTTTCAAAAGCCTAAATATCTCCTGACTTTTCTATAGCTTCTAATATATATTTAAAATTTGTTTCTTATTTGAGGGTATTACGTTGAATGTTGTTTTTAAAACCCTACTCAAACCCCTTCTCATGATTCTGAAATGTACCTCTGACACCTAAGAAAATACCCCTAGGATGAGAATCACTGACTTAGAGCTTGCTTTAATTTTTGCTCAAACCATTCATTTGTGGTTACCAACTCCTGGTTCTCACTGAGAAGTCACAGATGACTTTCCCATATCTTCTGTTATGAATACGCTGATTGCTTCCACCCATTACCCTACTTTCCTACCTGCTGTCTCAGCACAAAGGCACATGTATATATGTCTGGGATTTGTTTTAAAAACATTTAAAAAGCATAAAAGCATAAATGATAGATGAAACAATTATGGAAATTTTGATCATTATTGCAAATGGGTGATGGATATTCGGGATCCGTTAGACCATTCTTTTTACTTTTTGTCTATGTTTGAAAATTTTTATAAGTACAAAAAATGCCTCATAATATAATTAAAATATCATTGGGACACCTGGGTGGGTCAGTCAGTTAAGTGTCTGCCTTTGGCTCAGGTCATGATCCTGGGATCCGGTGATCAAGCCCCAGGTTGGGCTGCCCACTCAGTGGGGAGTCTGCTTCTCCTTCTCCCCCTGCGCTCCCCCTGCACCTTCTCTCTCTCTCTTGCTCACTCTCTTTCAAAGAAATAAATAAAATCTTAAAAATATTATTAAAATTTTCCATATTTCATTCCTTATGGGTATATTTCCTTTTCAGATGCAAATGTTCCACATTAAAAATTCCATATTCAACACCTTCAGTATTTTTGTTTTCCAATTAGTGTGGCATATTTTGTATCAACTGCAAAAGGAAGTAGCACACAAAGAATCTGATGGCGGAAAAAATTTAGAAGACAGAATCTCAAATGACACAAATGGTGTATAGCTAAAAGCTACAGATTAGGAACAAATACTTCCTAGACAGCCTTGTTTCTAGACAGCTGCCTTTCAAAATGTTACTCTGTTTATTCACTGGGCATTATCAAAACTACCAGAACCAGTAACTTCCTGTGATTTCTCCTACCTATATGTCACTTTATTAATCAATTATATATAGCCCTTTAAGTTACACATATCAGAGGAAATCTCAATGGTTAAAAGACATTATAACCGTAGTAGTCCCTTAAACTTTGAATTTAAGATAGACCCCAAATATTTTTCTTTTTAGTGAATCCAGATGTTTTATTATTTGTTACAGTAATACAATAATTAAGATTTACAATACATTCTTTTTTAAAAAGTTTTTATTTATTTGCAAGACAGAGAGAGAGCGAGCATGAGTGAGGGGGAGGAGGCAGAGGGAGAAGCAGAATCCCCACTGAACAGGGAGCCTGATGGGGGGCTCGATCCCACGACCCTGAGATCATGACCTGAGCCAAAGGCAGAGGCTTAACTGACTGAGCGACCCAGGTGCCCCAACAAACTTATTCTTACTTAACTAATTTATTAAGGACAGTTGCCATCATCTTATTGAAAGATGCATTAAGAATAAGCTTTTCATCATTTTTCTTAATATTTGTTTGACAAGATAATGAATTCTAAAGGAAGCTATTTAATATTCCCAGAAGTTCCATTTTGATCAAAAGAACTTCAGAAACAGTATGGCTAAGGAGTCTAAGTAAAATAATGAAAAGAGAAGTGATCAAAACAATCTTTGTCAAGAAGAACCTATATTCTTTGCTTCACAGAATTATGGATATTTATTACAGGTATGAAGATCAGTAGAATCCTATGATCTCAGACATAAGATTCATGCTTGTAAGTAAAAGCTATTGATAATGGAAAATTTCCATTGTATCTATATAACATTAATGGATAACCATGTATTTGCTCCCATTTTTGAGCATTTAGTATGTGCTAAATATTGTATGAAATATTTTATAATTAGTTTTTTGTAACAGCCTTATAAGATTAATCTTTAAAGATGATTAAAAAAAGTGAATAATGGGGTGCCTGGGTGGCTCAGTCGTTAAGCATCTGCCTTTGGCTCAGGTCATGATCCCAGGGTCCTGGGATCAAGCCCCACATCGGGCTCTCTGCTCAGCAGGAAGCCTGCTTCTCCCTCTCCCACTCCCCCTGCTTGTGTTCATGCTCTTGCTATCTCTCTCTGTCAAATAAATAAATAATTTTTAAAAAAAGTGAATGAGAGGGAACAGAGCAGTAAGAACATAGAGAGATACAGAAAGAGGGGACAGGTTAACTAGCCCAGTTTAAGTTCATGCAATAGAAACTTATGAAGTCAGGATTCAGATCCAGACCTGATGACCACAGCCTGCCTTCTTACCACTATGCTACACTGCATCCCCAGAATATCCAATTGTTTATGGTGAAGGAGGTCAGAGTTTTGTACATGCTGAAAGTAAAGATTAGGTCAGAAAAACTTACCATAAGAAATAAATCAACATTGTACATGTTACAAACTGATCGTAAAATTGTTCCCAGTTGGCATTCCATATTGTACTACTAAAAGAAATGTTGAAAAGTAATTTGGTTGTAAAATGCACCTCCTATTCATCTTTTATATAAACTTACTAGGATATAAGGATGCCTCTTGGTTTCCTTGGACATAAGGATTAATTTTTTAGTCTCAGTACATTTTATTTGCTATTTTTAAATTAAATTTATTGGGGTATCATTTATAAATTTATATAGAACACAGTTTTTATAATCTGTTAAATTTAAAAAGGGATATTTCAAAATACAGTATTTCTTTAAGCAACATTTCCCATGGAATTTATGGCAGAATTGAGCACACAGAAAATATTCAGTAAATTTTATTGACTAAAAAAAACCACTGGTTTAATAAAATATCTTCCCTCAAAGATAATACTATTTCTAAAATGAAATATTCTTAGTGAATATAAAAACATAAAAGAAAAAGACAGCTGATTACGAATGCAATTACAGTTCTGTTAAATGTTCAGCAGATGTATTTTTCATTTGTTGAATAATTTTTTAGATTTTAAAGAAATTCTATTGGTTGTTGCATTTGATCTTAACTAAGTGAAGTTTGAGTACTACATTTAGATTGAAGGTAAGAATGCTTGATGTTTGTTTTCCAGACAGAGAAATATTTAATTAAAATAATTGAGAAAGAAAAGGACAATACATCTATAATGGATACACAGGAATCATTTATACATACGGGTTGGAGAGAGAGAGAGAGAGACAGAGAAAGGGGGAGAGAGAGGGAAAGAGATGGAGAGAGAGGAGAGAGGAAGGGAGAGGGGGAGGGAGAGTGGGAAAGAGGGAGAAAAGGCAAAGCAGTCCCAGAGATAGAGATGTTCACATGGCCAAAGGCAGTAGTTGTAAATTACAATGTACTAAGATAATGGTTTTTTTAGTTTTTTAGAATAGCTGAGGATACCTAGCTACTGCAAGAGATTTCAAAGGAACTATCTCATAAAATACCTTTCAAAATTTTTAATAAACCAGAGAACATGGGCAAAGAATGATGGTGATATGCAAGCTATCTTCTCTTGCCAGTCAAAAGCACATGAAATTCTAGATATCAGTCTTAGATTTTATAGTTTTGTCTTCTGGATACACAGAAAGAGACTGTATTATTTCAGGTTTTACTGACACAAACTGATCCCAGAATCAGACTCTATGAAGGTTCTATATCAAGTCTATCTGTGAATGAAATATAAAGAATATGTAAAACAATGGCTGAAATATGCAGGAATAGTGGTAAAAAAAATCTAGAATAAAAAAGGTTTATGAGAATGCTAATGATAACATGTTTGGAACTAGACTAAAGATACTGGCCTACTCCTTGAAGAAGAGGATGTAAGGGAATCAGAAGGAAGGTAAACAACTCAATTATGCTTTCATCCTTTCCACCAATGAGAAAGATTCACAAACGTGTAAGTACAGAAAAGTTTCATTAAGGAGGCATCAAATGTGAGAGCCCCTACCCTAAGTTAATTCTCAGTTCCATGAAATTACACTCCAGTGCACAGAAAGAACTTACAGAGGTAATCACAGTACTAGTCAAATGACATTCAACTAACACAGCACATACCTGGAGAACACTCTTTATCTTCATACTTCATTCTCAAAACAAAAAACAGCAAACAAACAAAAAAGACCACAAAAATCTACTTATAATACTGATGGTTCTGAATGCTAGGTGTATCTTCTGTGAAATATCATGAGGAGTGAAAAGATTCCAAAAGGACTGAAAATGACAAAGGTCCTGGTTGTTAGGAAGATTCTTGAAGCCACAGACTAAGAAGTTTGATGTATGCCCTAGCCAAATTCTGTAAGAGATTACGTAAACAGGAACTTTTTTAAAAACCAGAAGTAATCATAGGAATCACTATGGTTTCATGAAGAATACACTGTATTGAACTAAGTTGTATATTTCCTTTAGATTTATAAGGACATGAGATATTTTTTGGCAAAATCTGATGTTTTTATAATGAAATGAGAAATCTTTGTTAATTGCTCTTAAATTAAGTATATTGTTGGCTGAAAAAGCATACCCACAAATTGTTATTAATAAAGGTCAACTAGAAGTGTCATAAGAGTTATACCTTTGTATTTGTCCTGGTCAGTAATAATAGCAACAGTTTGGATGAAAACAGGGAATGTGTATGTCTCTGCAGATGAATCCTTAGAGCACAATTGCAAAGAAGAAAAGATTCCAAATTCAACTTGGTTTATGTTCTGTCTCTTAATTTCTTTCCTGGGCACGTGACTTAACCATCTCCCAAGTTAATGAAACAATACATTTTATTTATTTTGAGATGAAGAATTAATAATGGCTATACCAAAATATAGCATGATATTCATTCATGTGGAGGTGAGCTAGCAAAAGTTAATCTAAATTCAGTACAAGCCAACTATGGGATGTAAAACTTCATAATGCAACCTTAAATTATGTTCATACACTTGCTATATCCCTGGAGCTTAATAGTTACACTATTTATCACACTGATTAAATGATGTATTGCATTCCATCTGAAGCTCCACATTTTGTAAAGTATATCATCTAGTTAGAATACATAGTAAAATGGAATCAGGATGGTGATGGGTCTAGAGACTCTTCCATGTAAGGGAAAAAACTAGGAATCAATAATAGAAGATTTCAAATCTTTATGAAAAAAAAAAACCAGTATAACCAGCAGAAGTGAGATCAAAAGAGAGAATGTGAAATAGATAAAAGGCAAAATTAGCATTGTGTGTGTGTGTGTGTGTAGCCACAGATATCATAACTGGGACCACTGAATCAAATTTATGGATGAATATATTTTCAGGATATAAGGAAAGACCTTCTAATAATTAAAACTGTCTAGTTCTGGAACAGGTTGCTTTGTGAAGTAATAGACTCCCCTTTGGTGGAAGTGTTCAGAGGGTGGCTGTCCACCTCTCAGGGATATAATGTGCAGAATTCCTAAGTAGATAGGTAGATGGAAATCTGAAGGTTCTTTAAAGATCTTAGATTTTAATAAAGGACAGAGAGCTGAAGAAAAGGCTGTCTTTTACTCTCCTTTGTAAACCTAATGTCCACTATGGAATGAGGAATACAGTAGGGCTTCCATAAATGTCTGTTGAACCAAATTCATAAAAATTGAGAAGCTATATATAGTAGTACAATACACACATGAGAAAGAAATGAATAGGAAATCAATGAAAATAGAAAATGGATCATTTTATCCAATCAAATTTTGTTCTGTGTGATGAAAATTGGATGTAATTCTTAGGCTGCATGACATTTACCGAGACGCTTGAAGAAATTCTCCTCTTCATCTCTTCCGTTTTCCATTCCACTCCCTGGTCCACCTTCAGAAAGCTTCACTGCACTGGTAAATTTGACCTGAGAAAAAAAAGACAATTCTTTGGGTTTATACTAACATTTGCCTTGAAAAATAAGTTATTTAGAATATGAAGATTACTTTAGTTGTTCTGACTGCCACATATGGTCAGTCAGTCAGTATGGCTTATTCCTATGTACCAAAAAAGACATGACTTATAACTAATTTGAAAGAGAATCCAGTCATAGATTGAAAGTAAATAATCAGGCACCATTAAAATAATTCAGTGACTAATGAGATGTTCTTAGAGTTTAATTCTGATAAAATCCAAACTCAAATTCATGAACAGCAAGCCATATTCATTCTTTACAAAAAACACCACAGTTGAGAATGAGACCAAACTGAAAGACAGCCAAATAGAAGACTTCAAATCTTTATGAAAAAAAAAAAACCAGTATAAATTAATTCATAAAGTACCCTATAATTAAAGTGAAATAACATGTTTGGTTTTTTTCCTAAGAATTTAAATGTGCTCTTGATCTTGCTCTTAGGCCAAGAATACTTAAAATTTTCAGCAAGTAGGGAAGCTATGGGCCTCACATACTCTCAATATTTGGCCAATTTTTTAGTAAAAAGGATGTGAAGGAGGAATTATATTTTCTAAATGTCATAAGGTTGATATAGTCTTTTTATAATTTCAAAATATTACTATTAAAACAGATAGAAGAAAACTGATTTTAGTAAGATTCAAAGCAGAAAGAATATAAGCAAATGATTTGGATATAAAGAAATATAACTCTTACCATATGCTGGAAATTATAGTGACCAGGACATGGACCATGCATAGGAAAGGCTCTTGTAGGAAATGGATTTCACTGAGAATCATTACCTTTTCCAAATAGTATGCTGCTACAATGCTTAACAGTATTCTGAAGAAGCACTTAGTGGGAAAAATCATCCTGAATTTCTTTATCCTTCTCAATAGGGAGAATAGTTCAGATAGTCACAAAAGGAACAGAAAGAGGATGAAGTGTGTGTGTGTGTGTGTGTGTGTGTGTGTGTGTGTGTGTGTGTTTTAATACATAAAGAGGATGATTAGAAAATTACTACATCCTTGGGTAGGAGCTTGAGATGTCAGGAATTTCACATGTATGTTAAAAGCTAAAAATAGATGGGAAATACCAATTTGGATGCCTTTCATTTCTTTTTCTTGTCTGATTGCTGTGGCTAGGATTTCCAGTACTATGTTAAATAAAAGTAGTGAGAGTGGAAACCCATTTGTAACAACATGGATGGATCTAGAGGGTATAATGCTACATGAAATAAGTCAGTCAGAGAAAGACAAATGTCAAATGATTTCACTCGTGGAATTTAAAAAACAAAACAACAACAAAAAGAAACAAAATAACAGACCCTTAACTATACAGAACAAGCTGGTGGTTACTAGAGGGGCAATGGGAGGTGGGATGGGTGAAAAAAGTAATGGGGATTAATAGTACACTTATCATGATGAGCACTGGGTACTGTACCGAATTGTTGAATGACTATATTGTATACCTGAAACCAATATGACACTGTCCGTTAATTATACTGGAATTAAAAATAATAATAAAAATAAAGTTAAAATATTAAAATAGCTGGGAAATAATACCTATATACATCTCTAGATCTGCACTATAATTTTATGTAAATTTTTTGTTACTCTTTTTTTCCTTTCCATAATAGCCTACTATTTGGATATCTTAGTTTTCATTGCTCATTTAAGTTTCAAAACTTTGTTCAATTTGAAGACAGTTTCTTCAACTCTTTCTTATTTGGCTCCTCCAGGTGTTTAGCATTTCTTGGTCCTGAAATTTTTCTATCAGCGACTCCAACGTTCTCTTACATAAGCAATGTCCTGTTTACCTTGGAGCTTTGCCTGATGAAAGACAGGCGGTCCACAGAGCTGATGTCCAGAAGGTCCTCCACGCCATCTGCTAAGCCCGAGAGGGAGGACCGCTTCAGCCAGTTTCCTATTTAATAATTTTTTAAAAGTTAGACCAGTATAGCATTTTCTCCCAAATGAATTAAACAGAAATCTCAGCATGTGCTCAACAAGCAATGAAAGTTATACGGCTTGATGTAAATTGAAGTGAAAACAAATGGTTTTCAAAATGTACATGATTTGAATATTCAGTGTTGGATTATAAAATGACAAGACTGAATAAGACCAGTACAAAAAGAATTTGGGCCTCTTTGGTGAATAAAACCATAATCCATCCTGTTCTCCTTGACACTTCACATATCTTCCAATAAGTCCTGTTGATTTTACCACCTAAGTATTTCTCGAATCTGTCTACTTCCCTGTACATGGTCACCACCCAGTCCAAGTTTCCGTTACTTATGCCTGGACTACTAGACAGCTTTCTATCTGGTCTCACTTAACCACTTGTGCTCCCTCCAGTATGTTGTCCATGCAGTGATCTTTTAGAAAAAGCTAACCTGCTTGCTCAACATCCCACCTGGGCTCTGTAGGGCTGTAGGATGAAGAGCCAACCTTACCTGCAAGGTTCACAAGCTTAAGTCCCCATTTCTCTGTCGTAGTCATGCCCACACTCTTCTCTTCATCTCAGTTCTTCCACCTCCTTCCCTCCTAATACTTTTACAAATTATATTTAGAGAGCTACCATTTAGAGAGCTCTCCTTCTTCCTTCCCCTTAGTATCCTCAAGATCTTAATCTCACTTCCTCCAGGAAGCCTTCTCTGATCTCTGCCTCCTCCTCCCCATTTAGGTCAGACCTCACTGCATGCTTTCATGGCACAACATATATTTCCTTAATAAAATTCACAGTTTGCAACCACACTTAGTTGTAGGATTATCTGCTTTAGTGACTGTCACCCCTAATAAATTTTAAGTTCAGTAAAGTTGGGCACTGTGTAATTTTGATCATCATTTAATCCCTGATGCTTAGCATCATTGTGTTTGCACACAATAAATGCACATAGTAGGGGTTTGAGAAATACGTGCTGAAAAAAGATGAATGAATGAATGAGCAAGATTAAGCCTTGTGACTTGAAGGCTTTCCCCTTCTCTACCCTAACATGCATCACTTTGTTTTGATTATGAGTTGATTTGAGGACATGGTAGGGAATAAGAGAATCCATAAATAAGTACAGACATACTTTTACCTATGGGGAGTTTAAGTTTCTTCCGGAGGGAAATTCTGCGGGATCGTGAGCGGGTGCGACGGTCAGAGGTGGTTCCTGAATGGGCAGTGGTGCATTCTGAAGTATCCTGCTCAGACTGGCTGCTGGTGTCACTTGCTGCACTCTGGGATTTGAACATCTTGCGCCAGAAATCCTTCCGCCCCAGGTTGCCCCCTTGCATTTGTTCATCACTGAAAGCAAGCAGAGGGTAGAGTTAAATGTCTGACAACACATGGGAAATTCCTTAAATTTCTTTCAACTTCCCGCCAATGACATTTACACAATTCATGCAGGATGATCTTGGATGGGCTTGGATTTAGGATGAGTCAGAGGGGGAACAGAAGGAGTGAGACCAAGGTTGACTCTGAAGTCTTCCTGAAAACAGTCATGTCTCAGCTGTCAAGTAGAGGTGATCATTTTTTTTTCCAACTTTAATAAAAAGACCAAATATTATCGCAGGTACTCATCTGTGGGTGTGAGTCATAATAGCAGAAGCATTTATGATGTCTAAATATTTCACTTTTTTTGAAGGTTCCCAGAGGCTTGTGCAGTCCTGTATCTCACTCTCCACCCCCACCCCAGCATAGTATAATTCTCAGCACTAAATAAACTCACAAACAATATTTGAATAAATGAATAAGTGAAGTGCAACCATACTCAGGGGGTGCATCGTCCCACAACTGTTTACTAAATTATTTTCATCGTGCCTGATTATTTAGCTTTCTCAGGGCAGAGAAGCTTAAGTAAGGTTTAAAAGTAAAAAACATTAGTCCAACTCAATAAGCCAAATGGGAACACATCCAAAGGGGTTTTTGACCAGGACATTCCACAAGAGGAAAAAGACAAGTGGCTATAATATGCAGAGGTTAATCTCACTAGGAATTGGGGGGGAGGGGGAAGGTCAGTTGAAATGAGATCCCTATTTTCACTCATTAAATTGGTAAAGATTAAGAGGGGAAAAAAGAAAGCAATTGGTTACCATCATCCTGCCAGTGATGAGATAGAAAGATTCAACCTTTCTGGAAGGTAATTTAGTAATGTGTTATCCAAAACCAATATCTATAGCCATGACAGAGAAATTCAATTTCCAGACAGTTATCCCAAGGAAATGACTGGAAAATATACTAACATGTAGATACAAGATGATCAAATGCTCGCTGAGGTATTATACGTCAACACTGAAAACTGGAAGCAATCTAATTTTAAACTCTAGAGAAACAATTAAATTATAGAACTTCTATCTGATGGCATATTCTGTAGTCATTAAAATCCTATTTTAGAAGATGATTGATATGGGAAATGTTGAAGATATACTGAAAAGTTAGAAGGCTTAGAATCAATGGATGAAATAGAATAACACCATGTTAAATAAACAAAGTACACATGTGAGCATGTGTCTGTGAGCTTGCATGTACATATGCTCAAAAATGTACCCAGCACACCAAAAGTTTACAGTGGTTATCTCTAGTTGATGGTATTTCAATTTTAAAATGATTTTTCTTTGCTTTTCTGTTTTGCTACATTTGTCAACTTCAGCAACATATCTTACTTTAGAAAGTTGGAAAGAAAGGTCACAGAAAATACTCAGTAATATGTGATGAAATTCGTTTATGAAATTTTAGGTAATGATTTGCCTACAAGCTTTGGGATTGAATCCAGAATCTACCCAAAATTCAACAGTACTGGGTAAGGCAATCATTTTCTGGAGATATTCATATGGAGGTTCAGATTTTATCTCTCAAAATTTCATTAGAGTACTAACTAAATTTTATTTTTATTTCAAACCAGGACATTCTGTTTATCATATATGGTATGAATTTGTGAGTTTCTTACCTTTAGGGAACGTGGGACACAACGATGATATGACCACATGGTTTGGGTGGGACAACATCTCAATAAAATGCTACATCATCTTTGTCCAATGGGTGTGTATTGATAATGAGTTTCAGAGAAATGAGCATATGACACTGCTTTTAAATTTAGTTAGTGTGACTTTTATTTAAGGAGGAAGAAGAAGAGAAGGGCCAGAAGGGGAGGGAAGGGCGGGAGAAAGAGAGGATAAAGGAGGAACCAGGATCGTCCACCTACCTTTCTCCAGTGCTAAACAGGGTATTTGACATGCTCATCTCCTGTGCCCACTCAGAGCAGGGAAAAGCTCTATATTTAACATTCCATGACATCCCTTCAAATGGAAACTTTTATGCAGAAGCATATTAAAACATATATCTTTATTCAAGGGGAAAGAACAGACCCATGCTAAATGCTGGGATATCAGACAGTGTTTACAGAACACTGGAGAAAGAAAATATTTTGCCATCTAGAAAATGAAATCACCTATGAAGATAGATGGTTTTATTTTTAAAATACGGTTTACTTATTAGATCATTCTCATTGACCATATTTGCTTAATAGTTGCTAGTGCTACTGTGGGGGAAAAAAGCCCTCTCCCCCTTTTCTGCTCATGCTCTGTATGTAAAGACTTTAACTAGTCTTGTGGCTATTCAGCTACAGAACTTTGCCCTTTACATTAATTTTTTTCCCTTAGAGCTTATGTTTGACTTTTTACTATGTCCTTAAAGACTTCCTTAAACCTCACATTTAAGAAAGGAAGTTAAAGGAAACAAAAACTTAATGGTAATTTCACAATTCTGTCCTTTCATTGATTGCTTGTTATTCATTCATTCATTTCTGAAATAGATATTAAGTGTTTACTATGGGGGCCAAGTCTTAAGCATTGGGGCTATAATGGTAAGCAAAAACGCACATGGTCCCTAGACTCATAGAGTTGATTTATCTTATCTTTACTTTTCTCCAGGCACTTAGAGACAGTCTCTAAGATTTTGAAGGGCCATAAAAACTATGTAGGCTTTTGCTCTTTGAAGGTTTTCCTTGCTTGTTGTTAATTACATGGTTCTATTTGATGACGGTGATTTCCTTGACTATATACTATGTATTATGGTATACCATTAAACCTGCAGAATTTCTGGAATGGTAATTGTTTCATAGTAAACCAGGGTTTGGGGAAGTAAAATGGTGTATCTTAAATGATGTTCCTATTTTAAATACTGATCACACCACTTGTGAGTAAGTAGTTCTCAAAAGAAGAATGAAGACAAATGAGCCTTGCCTAGAACTAGACTGTATGTTTACTGTCTATAGTAATTCTCTCATTTTCTGGAGAGAATTTTAATTTTAAGCATTAATCTTAATGCTTTATCTTTAAGCATCTAATTTTAAGATGCTTTTGACTTTGCCATTATAAAAAGTGGAGATAAAATGATTGATTTCAGGGAACACTAGAATGGATCTCAGGAGAAGACCAAACTGAAATGGAGTAGAGTTTATGTTTTAACTAAATCAGAGCACAAGAGAAGTTTATCTTACTTATTTTTGAAAAAGCCTCATCGAGCACATTGACAGCCATTAATACATTTACATAAAAAAGTTATAAGTGATTTTAAGCAATAAAGTAGATCACACCTCCACCCCACCTGATACACATGCTAGTTTTCATGATTTATCTGCAGGAGTGTGCATGAAAAGCAGAAGTGGAGTAGAAATTGGAAATGGGAAATGTTAAGGAAGCTTCCCATAGGCATGAGGTTGGTTATTTATGATTTGGGTCTGTGGAGATTAGTGGCTTTGGGAATGAAAAGTAAAGGGCAGAAGCAAGGCAAAGTTCAAAGATAATGACAAGCAAACAAACAGCAGTTGGGAAAATTGAATTTCTTACAGTGGGAAGTGCTCAGCCCACTGCACTGGAGAGAAAAATCAATGTTACTTACTGCTCTGGAGTCTGTGAGGGGCGACCAGACATGAAGCTGCGACATTCCTCGGGTGCAGAGGACACCTGGCCTTTATCCACAATGCTTCCTGCCTCTGACCTATGCAAATGGTGCAGTCCACCAATCAAACAGAGCAGGACAGCACTCCTCAATACCTCATGTACTTCATAAAGCAAAACACTCCGTTATAGACAACATATATTGCTTGCAAACCCTATGTCATCATGAGTCTATACTGTATGAAATTTATTTCCTACCATTTGATTCATGACCTAGCTGCCTTATTGTCTAAGAATACCACCATCAATGCAGAGTCATTAACTACAAACAGAATTTTAAATTTAGGAGTTTCCTTTAATCTTGTTAAGTGGCATAATTAAAGGATAGGCATACAATAAATTTATATTTACTAGAAGGAAAAACAATAGGGCACTTCTCAGCAATTTGTATTTTGCCACGTTTAAAATATTACTTACTGAACAGGAGGATATGGTATCAATAATTGCTTTTCCTCTCTGGACAAAAATGTAAATTATTTATGGAAAAGACTAACACAGATAGCATTTCACCATATTGTTGAGAGCTATGAAGTAAAGGTCAACTGCATGCAAGCCTGAGATGAACTGTGCTTTGATTTATAGAGAGGCAGGATTGGTTTGACAGTAAACACATCTTTTGCTACGTCTCCAGTGATACCATTTATACGAGACAGTTCCTCCAGCCCTGCACTAGAGTTACACACCATCCTGTGAACCACATGGACATTGCAACAAATTACACTCCACTGACATAAGGCCACACTAATATTAATAGCTCAAGTTTCTAACCTTTTACTGCCTGGAGTCTTAGATTCTGACTCATTCTCCTCCACCTTTTTCCCTGGTGCCAACTTCTCAGCACTGTCAAGCAAAGCACTGAGGGCCACTCTCCTGAAGACATTCCCATGAGCCTCTTTGATGAATTGGACCAGCTGACGGATGTCACAATACAGCCCCTGTTTGGATGCAAGAAGGAAAGTTTGGGGAAAGTTGTGTGATTAAACAGTTTTCACAGGAAGAGAGGGAGAAATTAATTCCTTAGGCTTAGATCAGCATTAGAATCATAAAAGGAAGACATTTTACTACAACGAAATGGATGGTACCCAGTCTGTCCATTGTTCCTAGCAACATTACCAAGAACCTTGCCTGTCATCCTTAGTATGAAAAAGGCTGGTTACCATGCTTCATATTCAGAAAGTTGGCTGTATCATTAGAAAGACATCAATTTACACTTCAAACCACTGGATTCCCAAGCTTTAATTTTCTCTATTATGACTTCTGAAGAGATGCCTGCCAAAAAAAGGCAATCAGAAGTTTTAGACTAGAGATTTCAGTCCCTCTTTGGCCTCTCCAAATTTTCTGCATCACTGTGATAAAATATGCTAAGTCCTCTAGACACTCCTAACAGAGCCTGATATTCAAGGAGAGTGCATTTTGCTGGACATATTTAACAAATGTGTATGTTGAAGCCCATTTGAACATTAACTTGACTATGGACTAAAGATGATACAGGGCTATTAAAACCAATATATTGATGAATCCACATTTAAAAATATATATAGGACCTTTTTTTCTTAAGATATTAACCCTTTCACTCAGCATTTCCTCCTCTCTCTTCAAGAAGGTAGTTACTGCATTCTTTGCCTTAGGAAAGGTTCATGGCAAAGCAAGACACAGAAGCCTAAGAAATACTTACCTTGGTATCTTTGGTTTTCAAAACCTAAGACCACTGGAACAATCATGCCCACGACCCTTAAAAAATCAGAAGGAACAGTAACTGAGGAAAACATGGAAAGAATGTTTTTTCGGTCCTCTGGGCAGAAAGATCTTGTGCCCTCATTGTGCTCTTTGGTAGCTCCCCCAGAAGGGACAAGACCCCCCAAAACAAGGGTTCCAATTCACCAGAGTGCCCACCCCTAAGCACCCAGCAGAGAGCAGTGCGTGAAATAATATGTATGAACTGATGGTTGAGACCCATGAAGCTTCTCAGGTCCTAGGTCCTACCAAAGACTTGGGATCTTTGCACCACTCTGTGAAGTAAAGAAACCCAAAAATATTGGGGTTCAAATTTTAGCTGTTCTGGTGGAATGTGGAATGGGGGTTCCAAGTCAAAACCAAGACGATTTAAATAAAATTAAGAAATACAGTTATTTCTTCTATACCTGATTTTGCAGACTAAAATGTATAAGTGCTCACACGTATTATAATCAACTTGTCAAAGTACTTCTTGCCGTCACCAAATTAAACACATGGATGGTGCCCATGTTTTTCTCAGACTCCAAGAACTTTGCTGAGGTGGCTTTGACAGTCAGCAAAATTCAATTCCCTTTGGTTTAGGGTTTTAGTTTATCTCAAGTTATGTGAATAGTCTCAGTGGTTTAGAATAGCTTAAAATGATTTCCTTGATTTAGGTAGATTAGCAGATATTGTCAATATGTATAGATAGGCTGATTTCTACATAGAAGTCCCAACATGTAACAAATTGGTAAGAGAGCGAAGTCTACTTTTACTCCCCAGAGAGAACTGAATTCATCTTTCATATGGATTCATCAGCCTTAGTCTACTTTTTGTATCCCAAACCACAATCTCCTTGGCAGCAATTAAACACTAACTTGTTAGGGCCTGGTTCTTCTCCCACACTACTTGTGGGTTTAGTGGTTTAATTAACACAGTCATTTATGAGGGAGTAACTAAAAAACTGAGGTGTTCCATAAAAGAAAACAAGGCTAATGTCAGCAGCATATTTACATTAATTTTTACAGTAAGTGTGGTTTCAAAAATGGTTGGTACAATATTCTTTAATATTTCATGAGCTAATAGACTATGCTCGAGCACCTCTTTCTCTTTAAGGACTTGAACTACCTTGCAACTATCTCAGCAACCACCACTGAACCCATGAGGTGGAGGAGGAAGATATGTCAGTTTTCAAGTAGTTTAATGAGTAACAAGGAGAAATGTGCTACTGAGGCTCCACCATGAATTACTGGTCACTTTGGGAAAATAGAGATTTTTAGCTTTAAGGTGCAGAATTTTAGACTTCAACTTGTCTTTCCCAGGGCCATGGCTGAGAACTTGTCTTAGAGTGGAGACCAAGAACTCCTGTGGGAAGAAGAGGTGAACTTCTCACCAGATTCTCAGGGCTGTGCAATTCATGCGTGGTTGAAGCGCAGCGTGTGATAAGGGATTTAAACATGGCGCTGACGATGATGCCTTCCACGTTTTGGGCTGTGGATTTGTTGTCCACCGTGGTGAAGTTATTTCCAAACCCAGCCTTGTCTGGAATGCAAAGGCACCAATTAAAGGCACTGTTTCCATTAAGCTACACAGGCTAAAGAAGTAATGAAGTACATGGCACCCAGGAATTAGTGAAGGGCTACATGAAATGCAGAAACAAAAGATTAAAGATACCCCTAGGTTTAATCATCTTTACACAGACTTGGAGATAAACAACTCATAGTCTCCCTCAGAGTCTTTACTAGGATATATTTCATCATGTTGTGGAATGTTTCTATTGATACATCTTAGCAAAAATAATCCCTCATTGGAGAGAGAATTTATTTGATTCAGCCTTTCTGGTGGTGAGGAATGCTGGCTTCTCAGTGGAAATCCTTCAGTCATTCAGAAGCAGGGGTGGGGCCAACCAGGTGAATGGGGCAGGAGGAAGCAGAGGTGGGGAAGGGCCTTGCTGGGCGGAGTTAAAACACTTGCACTGGCAAAAAAAAAAAAAAGGAGACCAAGTCCTGCCACGATCTGCATAGAACTTCCAGCAGCTTCTTGCTCCCGGACTCTGTAGGCATTCAGAGAATGAAAACCTATAACCTCTCTTAGAGCCACTTCCTTATGACTCACTGAAATGGGAAATGCCAGTGAACTGAGGCTGTCACTCTCTGGTGGCATTTTATGCCAGTTTTTCACATATCCACAGGCATTTCATAGGGGACACATTAGATATTCCGGAGCCGTGGCAGAAGATTCCTAATGACTGTGAGCCACCTATGGATTGTAGGGTCAGGGTGTGTGTAGCTCCAAAACCAATCAGTTGTGTTTGGCTGGCTGACGCACTGTGAGCCACTTCTCAAGAGTCCCTGGGGGATTCGTCACCTTGGAGTAATACCCTTTGTCACCAACCTCTCACTGTCTGTGTCAGCTGGCAGGGGATTATCCTTAGATTTTACATCATAGAAAGAAATCTTTTGGTCTATGCTTGTAGTTTCTATCTCGAATAGCTTAAAAAAGAGAAAATAGTTTGTAATCAGGAATTTCTCTCGCAGTACCTCGACTACAATTCTCACTTTATTATTTTTTAAAATTTGTAATATGCTCAGCTTAAAACATCTTTGATGATATACATTATTTTAGGGGCTCTATAAAGGAACAACTATTTTTTAAGGGGATCACCAAACAATAAAGCCTGGGATACAAATAGGGAAACTGCTTCCAAATTCATCCAATAGAGCTTCGTTATAAATTAATCAACTATCATACATGTATCATACAAACCATAAAAGGCTATACTAAGAAGTTATTTCTTCCCAGGCTCTAATTAAGATGTACATGTTATTCAACTCAGGCTTCATACAGCATTTTCATTTCATTTTTGCATTTGCATTCGAGTGGCATTGGAGGTGTTTGGTTTATTATGAATGCAATCGGTGTTCACTGGCCCCCTACACCACAGGTCTCTATGGTGGGGTTTTCTTAAAGCCATGAAGTTATAAAATGGTTTGTGGGGCTACCTGTATATCCATTTGACTGTTTTAAAGAAAATTCAGTATATATATGTAGGTGTATATGAGTATATCAAAATTGCGCTACTACTATGTTTATATGTATCTTTTCTTTCCTGTTTTACTTTGTGAAAAAAATCTCCCAAGTACTGTGCCTGGCACATAACAGGTACTCATTTCATATTTGTTGAACTAATGAATATACTCCCTTGTTCCTTGACTTCTGCCTCAGTTGTCATGCAACAGAAAGTTGTGTGGGAGGGAGAGGAGTGCCATGAGTGATGGTTTGACGGGCTAACTGTGAGGATGCCACAGCTTTACCAAATCCCCTTTGCTTAGGTAAGTTGTCATCGCCAAGCCTCCAAAATATAGCATCAAAGACGATGTGCAAGCTTCTCTTATTTATACTTTATTACACACACACACACACACACACACACACACACACACACACACGTTTCCCTCTAAATTCTACCCCCACATATTCAGGGTACTTCTGAAACTCTACCTGCTTCACCACATAGAGGTCTCTCCTGGAACTTGGCACAGCTCTACTTACTGTCAGTGACCGGCTCCATACAAAATCCCAGCAAAGCATGCAAGAAGTCCACTACATTATTGAGAGAGTCTCTGTTCACATAGTCCCTCATGGTTTGTCGGAACTGCATCTTATCTAGCTTGTATAGCTTAGTGAGGCAGCTCTGGGCCTGCAATGAAGGAAGAAAAGTGAAAAGTCACAGGTACCAGCTTAAGCTAGGGATACCGTCAGCCTGAGGCAGAAGCCTGCCGAAGGCAAAGGCCTCCGTCCGTCCCTGCTGGCTCGTGCAGGCCAACCCTGCTAGTCCCTCTTGTCTGAGCAAGAGAGGGGCAGAGATAAGCTGAGCAGTGTGAAGGATTTTCCTTGAGAACGGCTGCTCCAGGTAAAACCCAATGTCTAATGTCTAATGCTGGTGCCAATGGAACCCAGTCTTTTCACCAAGATCAAGATTTTAAGATCTCAACGAAAAAAAGCGCAAAGTGTCAAAAATTAGGCAGGTTTCAAAATTGGTCATCCAGGTTTAGAAAAACCTCAAAGGCTTTGTGTAATGAGAAGAAGTGTGCCACTCCCACGTTCAGCTACTTTGAACTTAAATAGATTTGATTGGGCCGGGGGTGGGGTGGTGGTGGTGTGAGAGTGATGTAGGAAGTGGGTATCCAGTGTCCTCTTATCTGGCCCGGAAGGGAAAATCCTTGAAGCAGGGAGGGAGCAAAAAACAAAGGCAGGTCTAGTTTGTTCATTTATGTCTGCATTTGAATGTGAAAGTTTGATAGTTAATAGAAATTGGCCTTATAGATATGAAAACCAAGAAACCATTGGCTAGACCTTAATACTCAAAATTATATTTCATATGATACAGCAAATAATTCCGCCATCTGGCAAAGGGAAAGGGAATAATTCCACCATCAGAACAAACAAACAAAGGAAGCCATTGGCTGCAGAAGGCCACAGACAGAATGTGCAGATACTATCTGGTGTCATTCAAAGCCTCCCAGCCCTCTCCTACCATGAAGAGAAAAATCACATGTGTGCAGTGCTTTGCTGTTTAAAATGCATTTCTTGCTTGTAAATGCATAACAACCTTTAACTTTCACACCTCTGTGATTTGATGAGCCTCCCAATACTACAATGGAGGAAGCTGAGGCTCACAGAAGTCGAGGACTTTGTCCGAGTTGACACGGTTCACAGCAGAGCCAAAATTAGGAGTCAGAGTCTTGCCCTTTATTGTGGTTATTTCTCTTATGATCCAGTAGTCCTATGAAGAATCCAGACAATGACTGGGGCAAACATATTTAGATACCACCCACCTTCAATGGGTGGTCAGAATGAATTCCCTTTCAAAAAGAATTTATGATGATGGATGAATAGAGATTAGTTGGTATCTTGAAGACACATTCTGTGTAAGAGATATAAGGAAGTCCATGACAAAGGAATGAAATGGGGAAATAACAGGAGAACACTCTAGGTTGAGGGAAAAGGCTAAGGATCAAGGAAAGGGAGAAGACTGGGTGAGGAAGACCTTAATTGAGGATGGAAAACTTTGAACAACCAGGCACAATCATGGAAGTAAAATTGGAAAAAGCAATCCCTAAAAATTCAAACTTACAAGGTAGGCCCTTAATGGTTTCCCAGAAGAAAAGTTAAGTTATATCACTACTTCAACAAATCAAGGCCCAGAGAAAGATTCTGGAAAAAATTTGAGAGGAAATAGAAAGATTTTTCAAAGGCTGAAACTTGGAACGAGCAATAAACTTCTTGGGTTGACCTTGCTGTAATCCCCCCATGTGTATCCCAAAGTCAGGTGAATTGAAAATTGTTTTCATTCTCCCTTTACCAGGTCCTAGAATATAGAGAAATTGGGTATTTTTATTCCAGAGAGGTTACTGGTTGCTAGATCTCATTTTTTCCCCTTACAAAATAAGTGCTGCTTGCTATAAAATTATGTTTTCAAAGCATTTACATAGAATATTTCCTGCATGAAGAAGTATTTAATCATTATCCCATAAAGAATTTGCGAAGGTCTTATTGCTATACTTATGCAGCACTTTAAAATTCTGGGTTGGAAAGCCCTGAAGCACAAATTATCCTATCTTCTCTACAAAATACATGGAAGACAGCATTGCTTCAAATCTACTCTTTAGAGGGAGGCTCAAGTATTTGGATTCTGAATGAATATTCTGAACTTCTCCAAGAGATCTAAAACTGTCAGAATGAATTCCCTTTCAATAGTTCGGGACCACCAGCAAATGATTAACCTAAAAAACACATGTTGGAATTATTAGGCATTTTGATGTATATCATTAAAGTAATCTATTTCTTCCTTCCTTCCTCTCTCCCTCCCTCTTTCTCTCTCGTTCTCTTTTCCTCCCTTCCTTCCTTCCTTCCTTCCTTCACGTACAGAGGCCCTGATCTGGTAGAAGTAAGAAATATTCGTAACATCTTAAAAGTTAAGTAACTTCTGAAAATTCAGTGTTTTGGAAATTTGTGAAGGCCCAGCTTCTTGAATTAGACTTTCCCAGGGATAATGTCGCAACTTTGTATCTCTTGGACAATGTGTTTGCTGAGCAAGAAGAGGCAAATATAATCCCTATAATGAGTATTAAACTGGGCTACAAGAGAATGGAAGAGTTGCCCTGTAAGTCAGGAAAGCTGAGAAGGCAGGTAAAAAACTGTCTGGACAGCCTGATAGGAAATGTTCAGTAGCCTCATGAGGAAAGCATGGTGGACTACTAAACAGCATATGGTCTCTCAAGTGGCTTCTGATCCAACCAGTCCTATTTTCTCCAAGTCTAGAAAGACAGGATCTGGTGTCAGATTCAGTTTATACCTCCAGCTAAAGCATGACACTTATTATATTTAATGTGTCATTTCATGGAATTGGTCTTCTGTATGAGGAGTGATAATGTTTTCGTCATGAGGCATTTATTCATACTGTGATAGAATTAAAAATCAAACAATAAAGATCACATACACATGCTCAAAGATAGGCCAATGTCAGCTTTCTATTGCCTTATTATTATTTTGATTTTTAAATTTGGGGCCTCAAAATCTAGATCTTGGTCAAAGTGGTCACGTTTCATAATTTAGAAGTTAATTACTATGAATATAACCCCCCCATACAATCTATGAATATAATACAACATAAAGAGTATAAAAGAGACAAGGATGGATAGATGGATAGATGAGAAATTAAGAAAGAAACCCAGCATGCTAGTACTGTGTGAACATTTCATGACAAAAACTAATACCAAGGAAAAAATGGGTTGGCATTAGATGTTGACATGATCCTAAAACTCTGCCGTCATATGCCAAAGGGTTTCCTGGACTCAAATTTGCACAAAACCCTTATTTTCAGGAGGGTATTTTCTTATGAGTTCAATTCAAATGCATGTATGAGGCAACTGTCCCAGCGTGGACTTGCTATGGAGGTGGGTTATTGCTCAAGAGTGAAGGGAAAAGTAGCAATCAGCTGAGGCAAATGAAAATGAGCTGGAATAAGACCATGTTCCATGACAGAATTATGTTTTGCAAGCCCAAGCGCAGAGTTTCAAGTTTCACACAGTTCAAAGGGACGTGATCTCAAATACACAGGAGTCAAGGCTCATTCTCAAACAAAGCAGCCAGAAAGTAACGGGCTACTTTTATAGTCCTGTTTTGTCCCAATAAGGGCCATTTTCCATGTCTATGTAAGAATGACAAACTAAGTCCTAAACTTGGACCCCGTTCTTTAATATAAAATATGTTTCTATAGTACCCAGGCAGATGATTAAAAAGTCATTTGTCACAGCCCATCAGAGGCTTGTTAAATATATTCATCTTTGCAAAGGTCTTTCAAACTCTAATTCACACATTCCAATTATACACCCTTTCACCAACTGGGAGTTGGCCTGCCCTAGGCAGAAGGCAGAAGCGTTTTCTGCCAATTAAGCTCTCCTAGGCCTGGGTTTTTGAGGTCTTGAGATATGTTGTGGGAATCTTCCCACTCCGAATCAGCATTAATCATCCCTATGAAATACAATACTTTTCAGGGAACACTGACCCTCATTGTCAAAGGACTCATTCCTAAATTGGAGGCAGGGAAGAGGGAGAGGAAATGGAATCTACTGTAATTCTCTTACATTCTCTCGGAATACCTGGTGTCTCAGACGATCTCCAGAGAGCCCTCGATGTCCTTCTCCGCAACCATAGGCACATCCCAAAGACTTCACTATTTTGATGAGCATGGTAAGAGCAAGCCTATGGTTGCTTACAGGTGTACTTTCATCCTAGAAAAGTCACAAAGCCCTTTTGGTACTGACATTCCATTCTGTGATTAAACCAAGTTTTATGTTTCATGGTGAGCACGTACAACTTGAAAAACAGAATTGCCAAGGGCTCAACAAGCAAGTTAACCTTTCTAAAATCCAGAATGCCTTTTAAAAGAAAGAAAAATGTGCATTTTGATCACCCTCTAGTGCTAAAGGATATGAATGTATACCTCTTGATTAGAAAACATGCTTTCTGTATCCTCGGCAGACTATCAGAACCACCCAGAGAGACAATGGGGACTATCAGTGATGAAGGCAAATAGATTTTCCCAGAAGCTACCCTCATTATCAGGCTTCTGATAGTACCACCAGGCAATGATTATTGCTAAATTTCTGGAACTGATCAAAGTCTGGAACTTTGAAATCACATGGCAACTTCTGACATTTTTAAGGGACTTTCTGATTTTACATTTTCACTTCATTGTAATACTCACGCATCAGCAAAGTGAGAATATAAAGAAATTTGTCAACATTCAGCTTGTTTCTTCCTTTGAGGGTAAATAGGAAGCCCTCCTGAGACGAATAATGAGAATGGTTATCATATCTCTTTTGCCCCATTTAATCCTTGTTGTTAGTGGAGGATGCAGCTTCCAGAAAACTTCTGTGAATTATCTCCAAAGAGGCAGAAGGATCCTAATAATTTCCCTTTCTACATCGGTTTACTGCGCAGAACAAAGGAAATAATGGATAAGCATTGTTCTGTAAATGGTGAAGGGCTTTTCCATTGTCATGTGGATCAGGTGGCTATGCAAACGATGAGGTCACACATTGAAAGTACTCCAATGTGGGTAGGGTATGAAAGAGATGGAGTTATCTAGACATCATCCATAATGTGGGGTAGACTCCACTCCCCTAAAGTTATACAGTTGCTCCTTCTTTTCTAATCTCCAGGCTCATGTAGTGGATGCAGTGCTGAGATGCTCCGTGCAGAACCGAACATTCTCTGAGCTTGGAAGTGTTGCTGGCTGACAGCTCTCTAGGGAGATCCTATCCTGCCATTGCTCTTAGCTAAAGGACAGCTGCCTCACCTAAGGTTAATGCTCTTCTTGGTAGCAGTCTGCCTCCAGTGGCTGGTCAAAGGCATAATGAGGGTGGGGGGTATACAGGTGGGCTCCCTTCCTCCACTTGGAGATTCCTTTGAAGAATCATCCTCACTTTAGAGGTCCCTGTGTGATTGTCTGAGTTCTCTGTTACAAGTTGCAGTTCGACTGCTCCCTCTATCTCATCCTGCTTCTTTTACACCTCATAGATGTTGATCCTGAGAGGACATCCCAGGAAACTTCCTGCACACACATCTCCACATCTAAGTCTGTTTCCTGGGAACTCTATAGATTGAATGGTTGCAAATGAAAGACTCAGACTTACCAATAAACATTTATTTACTTATTTATTATATATATATACCAATTCAGAAATGTTTTAGTTTGGATGCAAATCTTAGCTCCATAACCTTGGGCCAGCCACTTAACCACTCCATTTCATACGAAATGGGAATCATAATAATACCTATATCATACAGCAGTGAGGCTAACACGAGTCGAAACACGTAAGACATACAATAACAGCAAAACAAATGTTAGTTATTATTTCTAGGTGTGGGACACTACTCTCCTTTGAGGCAACTTTGTGCAAATTAGAAAATGCATTCCTGTGGGTGGATGAGTTAGAAAAAGATGAGTCCTTTTAGTAGATGCAGCACTTGGTTGGACAGCTCAGTGAGCAGAGCTTGGACTGGATTTCAGTCCTTCTTGGTCCTGACTTAGCCATGAGCCCTTGTGTGGTGCACAGACTACACAGCCAAAGGCAGTAAGTAGTGCCTCAGAAAAGTTCACCCTGGGTAGGGCCTGATTTGGAGGACTGGCTTACGTCCATTTTTAGATTACTATATGTTCCTTAAAAAAAAAAAAATCCCTAGCTACAAAAGCTCTTGGTAAATATCTATTCAGGTTTGATTTTCTTTACATCTTCAGATGTCCTTAGGATTTAGTTTCCTCTAGTAGGAGACATTCAGAAAAATGTACCAAGCTACAGGCAGAAATCAGGACAGATATTAAATAACATTTCAAGCTCTCAGTATTAGTTAGTAGCATCTATAGAAATAGAAATTAGATCTTCCTTTCTGAATAAATTTCCCATGCTTCTGGTATTACTAGATGGTAAAATTAGATAAACTCTCTTGATTTCACTGAAAATAACAGAGATTTTGGGCAGAACAGACCTGTGTAAATCACAAATACATGCACTTAACCTATGGTTAGGTTTTATTTTATAAATTCTTTGTCTTACAAAGAATATTATTTTTCAGAACTAACTACAAAACATTGACATCTTGGTTGCTGTTTTGGAGACCACATAATCTGACTTCAAGAAATTCCATCTAATTAAGAGTGATAACTTCAGTCAAAATAAGGGTTATATTATCTAGTATAATAATTATATTTTAAATAGGCAAGAGACTTGCAGGTCAACAATAAGAAATCATATGCAGATACCAATTGGATAAAATTTTAGAACTCAAAAAATATAATACTATAATAAACCTCAGAAATTCTTAAGATACATGACAAAGCCCCCTTTAATTTAGTTGGAATATCTAAGCTTTACTAATAAAAACCTATCAAAATTTCACAACTCTTATTTTTTTCTTTCTATTTTCCCTTGAATAGTATAATGGATATAATACCATCTATTATTTCTTTGAGTAGCCAGCTTAGGTTGGTAGATAAAACATGGAAATTTAGTTAGAGTAAATTCTGAGGAATTTTGGATTATCCTCAGTGATGTATGAGGAGGTAAGAAGTTGGGAACCTTAAGTACTGGAAGATACTGTCAGAATTGGAAAATACACGCGGGATGCCTAGGTGGCTCAGCTGGTTAAGCGTCTGCCTTTGGCTCAGGTCATGATCCTGGAGTCCTGGGATCAAGTCCCTCATCTGGGCTCCCTGCTCAGCGGGGAGCCTGCTTCTCCCTTTGCCCACTGCTCTCCCTGCTTGTGCTCTCTCTCTCTCTGACAAATAAATAAATAAAATCTTTTTAAAAAAAGAATTGGAATATATACATTTATGATTAAGGCAGAGGAAGAAAATCTTAAAGAAAGGGTTCAGGAACCCAAGAATATTGGAAAAGAATATTTGGATCAGAGACCCAAAATATTAGGAAGATAGTAGACAATGAGATGAAGAAACACAGATGATAAATGCACATTAAAAATGGATCAAGTAGGACTAGAAAGAGATGGAGAAGAAATTATAAGAGGAAGGAGCACCACAACACTTATTAAGATGGACAATTCATAGTTTAGATAAGTATGTAGATCGTAGAACTCTGTACCGTGTCATCTTACACCTATAAACACCTGACCTGATGCGTACATCATGACCTGTCAGAGATTCAAATCTTCTGTTAATTTCAACTTGTTAACAGCATTTTCCAACAAAAGCCCTGAACTGAAATCAGTGTAAGTTATGTGAATTTAATCTTTTTTCTTTTTCTTTTTTAAGTAGGCTCCATGCCCACCATGGCACCGTGGAGCCCAATGCAGGGCTTGAATTCACAACCTGGAGACCAAGACCTGATGAAATTAAGAGTAGGACGCTTAGCTGACTGAGCCACCCGGGAGCCCCAGACTATGGTAATTCTTATTTAAAACCCAAATGAAAGGAAAAAACTAATTTTTGGCATTGAGTGCAGAGATCATAAATGAGGTGTTGCCAAGGCAAAGGGAATTAAATTCAGGAATAATCAATAATAAGAAAGCTAAAAATAAGATGTGAAACACTGAAACATGAGGGCACCCAGGCTAGTCTTTGAAAGCAACACCAATAAACCAACCAATTAACTGAACAAAATTCTTCCCTTTCCTCAATAGTGATTGAAATTGGCTATCCAAAAATGCTATCCTTACATCAAGAGAAAAAACATTATCTTGAGGAAAAATTACACTGCTTGTTATGGACTGAATATGTTTCCCCCAAATTCGTATGTTGAAGCTTTAACCTCCAGTGTGATGGTGTTTGAAGATATGGCCTTTGGGAGGTAATTAGGATTAGATGAGGTCATGAGAGTGGGGCCCTAGTCTGATAAGATCAGTATCCTTATAAAAAGACACACCAAAAGAACTCTCTCTCTCCTTCCGTGTGTGTGTGTGTGTGCGCGTGTATACAGAAAAAAGAGGCCATGTGAGCACACAGCAAGATGGCAGACACCGACAACCCAAAAGAAGAAGCTTCAGAAGCCTCGCTGTCACCTTCATCTTGGACTTCCCAGCCTCCAGAAATGTGAGAAGTGAATTTCTGTTGTTTAATCCACCTGATCTATGGTATTTTGTTACGGCACTGTGAGAAGAAAACATTGCTCAATTTGGTCAGACCCTGAAAATCTTGAGAAAGAGGCTATTCTTGGCAGACTGAGAGTGATGGTAATGTAGTGTAACCGAGATACTACCCTGAAGAAATAACATGACCAGGAAATTAACTCTAACACTGCTTGAATGTCAGTGGTTTTTGAATTGAGAATACCGTTTCATCTAACCGTTTTTACTAATGCCTGGGGAGAACCCACTGAAGAGATTTCTAGGCTCGTGACTTTCTTCAGTGACTAGTTGTGATTCTGAGTCAACAAATTCCTGGCAAGCAGGCACTGGAAAGAAATTAGGGGCAACATTTCATGAGAACACAGAAGGTGGCTCAGTCATACCTTCTCTTGGTTCTTATCATTCTTCTCATAAGGTCCACCTCCGCCTCCTCCACCTCCTCCTCCATCACCTCCTCCACCTCCTCCATCTCCACCTCCTCCTTCTTCTCCTCCACCATCTCCAGCTCCACTAACCGAAGGGCCCCCGAATCCACAGGGTGAGCTTCCTTTGAACTGGAAGGTCCCCTCACTGGCTCTTTTTTCCATAGTCTCATTTTCCTTGTTTTCACTCTTCTTTCTGTTCTTTTCTACACAAGGCACCACACCAAGTTGAAGCAAGCATTCAACAATGTTTAGTGCCACATCACAGATGCGAGAACTGATATCATGATTCAGGACAAGATAAACAGCCTTCAGAACCACCTGGGGATGGGGGGAAGACAGAGACGAACAGAGGGTGATAAATTTGCCTGAACTACCTCTTCCTACATAGATTTGGTTATTCTGTTTAATCCATTTCCTTTAGGCTGTTCTGTGTACTTAAGCATAAATAATTCAGGTAATTTTCAAGTGTACCTATTTAAATCGCACTGGAACCTTGTGTATGTGCTTAACATAGAGTATAAGTCACCCAAAGACTTAAAATGTATGTGTGAAAAAAAATGTATGTGTGTATTATCTCACTTAAGTATTCCAAAACCTGCCATAACACAGACAGTTAATAGGGATACTGAAGAAAAGTGAATTAATGGGACCATAATTTTTCATTCAAAAGGAAACCTGTTCAACTGATTTTTTAAATCAAAGTGCTTTACTCCTCTGCCTTTCACTGTCTGTCAATAATGGATAAAGAACAATGATTTCCATATCCACATGATAGAGGAACATTTAGGCATTCACAATTGCATCATTATTTACACTTCAATTTTAAATGCAAAATATTTGCATGTTTAAATTATGTCTTTTCATAGATTTTAATATTTTAAATTATTTGCCGAGCCCGTTTTCTACTGTGAAATAAAAAATTTTGTGAACTATAATTGTAAACTATAACAACCCTTTCATTTGCTAATAACTATAATCAAGACAGGCGTTCTTGAGAAGGCAAGTTTAAATCTTTTAATGGGCTTCTATTCATTTTCCCTTGCTACCCAGGAGGTTTGCAGTCATGTTGCTTATATAATGAAAGAAAACAAACTGAGAACTTTTTACTCTTATTCTAGAAAAAAGGGACTTAGCACATACACATTTATGTATATTTTATATATGCATATCCAGGATGTGATAATGTTTTTGGATTATAAAAATATTCTGAGATCAGATCACATCTCATGTCATGCTTGAAAAAAAAAATAAAAAAGGGAAAGGTGCCTCTGTGATGGTTGACACATTTGTGAAATTTTTTATATGGGTAGCCTTTTCATTTTAAGGTTCAACACTGCTAAGAATCTATATGCCCATTTTATAGCAGTATAAAAACTAGATCAAAGAGTCATTATCTTCCAAGCTTTGGTAAGAGAAATTCTTGCTTCTTACCGAAAGATCTAGCATGCCATTCTTGTGGACAAAGTTATTGGTCCCATCAATATGCTCTGTGTCCTCTAAGTAGCTGTAGTTTATGCAGGAGTCTGTGAGGCTTCGGGGCAGGTTCGCACATGCGAGGGGTTCATGTGGCATCTCTGGGATAGGCACCTGGTTGCAGAGCTTCCTCATATGCTCACTGAAAAAGTCTGCGTAGCCTACGTTGAACGATGCCAGGGTAGTGTTGAAGGTTGCAACTGTGATTGTGGAGATCTGGGATCGCACTAATAGAAAGAAAGCAGTGTCTTAATTTTCCCCATATTAGCTAGCGACATCGTGTCAGACAGTTACACTCTCCTGACCACAATCACAGCTGAGGCTGTTGTAGATGTTTGACTTGTAATCTCAAAGTTATTCTCAATTCACACGGAATTGCCTCAAGCATCAAGGCCATGTAACATCTGGTAAATAATGAAGATTATAGAAAATGTGAATTCCAACTGGCTTCCTTAAGACCCAGGCTAGAGTTTAACTGCAACTGGTGGATTTTACCCAGTCTTAACATGGCAGATCCTACTGATACAGTAGGATCTATGCATATTCAGGATTGGCTAATGATTTTAGCATTGGTTTAGTTGAAATACTTCCCCACTAGTTTGTGGCTGGTAAAATATTTGGTTTTATCCAGCATATTTAAGCAACAGCAAATAAGGAGGACTTTTTTCTCCTTTGTTCAAGAGTAATGGAACATAAATTTGTGTTGGTAACTAACTGATATCATCAAATACTTGAAACATACTCCGGGGAAAAGAGGGCTTAGATTTCTACCCATAGGTTAAGAGTACAGAATAAGAGCCCATTTCAGATTCCACCCAGACACACATGTTTTCTCCACATAAAGCATATAAGGCACATATTTGAAATAGCAGCTGTCTGAAAAAAGAACCCAGAGCCCTGGAAGGTAGTGACTTTCCTCCCATTGAAGGTGGACAAGCCCTTTCAAGGGACATCATACAGGGGACCAAAGTACTGAATGTAACTGTCTTCCGAGTCTCTTCTAGCCCCGTGGGTCTGTGACCTTTTGAAAACAAAGATGAGTGGCTTGCTTCACCTCTGAGAGGTATGGTGTTTGTAGTGTGCCATCAGATAGCTTTTGCTACTAGGAAAATCCCAAGAATGGCTCACAAGTAAATTACCCAGCAATGTAATACATGAATGCAAGTTTTTAAAAAGTACAAGGAGCCAGATTGCAATGAAGATGGAACATGGAGTAAAAACAGGAAACAGGAAAAGGAACCTGAACTCCCGCCTGCAGGTGCAGCCTCCGACCCACCTTCCTTGACGGTGTTTTCTCCGTGGCTGTTAGAGTGATCTGGCAGGTCACTCACCAGGGTGTGGTGGGAGTGTGAGTGCCTGGCACTCAGGCTCTCCATCTCTGTGGCTGCATCCGAACTGCCCCGCCGGGTAAATTTCCCTGAGATGGACAAGAGCACCACAAGAGGGTTTAAAAATGAAAGAATCTCTGCTGAGATGTTGTCTTTCCAAAGGACGGCAGGGAGAGTAAAGGGTCATTAGGAAGTGCATGAGGCACAGCCAAGTAGCAGGCATTGGATTTATTCTCGGAATAGTCAGGGTCAAGATGATGGATGAAGCTGCCTGTTATAAGATCAGCCCCAATCTGGGGTGCCTGGGTGGCTCAGATGGTTAAGCGTCTGCCTTTGGCTCAGGTCATGATCCCAGGGTCCTGGGATTGAGCCCCACATCGGGCTCCTGGCTCAGCGGGGAGCTTGCTTCTCCCTCTCCCTCTGCCTCTCTCCCTGCTCATGATCTCTCTCTCTCTGTATTTCTGTGTCTCAGATGAATACATAAAATCTTAAAAAAAAAAAAAGATCAGCCCCAATCTAAGCCAAATGTCAAAAACCATAAATGGAATCCCAGTTAGCTGTCAGTTTCTGATTTTAAGCTGGCTTTCTTAATATGCCATCCAGAAAGGAAAAAAAAAAAAGCTTTTTTTCTTTTCTTTACATCTTCCTTTTCTAATATGCAAATTAAAGTCTGCCTTTGGATTCACAATGAAAGCTAATGCACAAGATCATTTAAGGCCACATTTCCACATCTAGAGTCCTTAAGAAATAGGGCCATTACCTGCCTAATTACAGGGTTCTTCCATTTTTAATTAAATTATCTGCATTCCTTTGGTACTAGAAGCTAGCATCTGGGCCCACATTTCTTGACTAAACTGTTCAAGAAAGATGCAGATTTGCCCCGGAGCCCTAGATCCAGATTTCTAAACAGGTCACTCAAGCTCTGCCCTACTTTGAAAAGTCCTTGTTGTCACCTAAAATGGTGGTTTGCCAGCCTCCTTTTTCAATGCCTCGCCTGTCTTCTCCAAGCCCAGAGAAACTTCCGAAGGAGAATGTGCTTCTGGTGGGGGACACATCCAGGTGGTCCTCGTGAAGTAGGAATGGCACTCCCATTCTTCGAGGCCTCCTCTTCCCTGTGTGGTGGAACGGGATGGAGCCTTTCCTCTCTCGGTCTTCTTTGCGGCTCTTGAACTATGAGGATGAGAGGTAAAGGGTTAGGCACAGGCCAAAGGAGAGGTGACATTCTACTTCCCAAAGGGCTCCATAATCTGCAGTAAAATACAGAAATGTTCCAGGAAGCAGAGACCCAGAAAGTCAATGAGTATCACTCAATAGAGATGGGTGAAATTTCCATAATGCCTTAAAAGAGTGAAAGAAACAAAGCAAAAGGTAACATATTCCCTGGGTCTTTCTGCTGGGTTGGGTTGTCCCTGGACCAGCGGCATCAGTATCAACTGGGAAACTATTAGATATACAAATTCTCAGGTTCAACCCCAGACACACTAGATCAGAAACCTAGAAGATAAGGCCCAGCAGTATGTGTTTTAATAAGCCCTGTAGGTGATTCTGATAAATGTTAAAATTTGAGAATCATGAGGTAGAGTATAGGATCCTAGAGTCACCCCTTGGACCAGCCAGTATTTTCTGTTCCATTTTTCCAGGATTGAGATCAATTTTTCCAGCCAGACGACTTCAAGTGTGTGCCACTGTCCATAAGGAGAGTCAAAAAAAATACAAAGCATGAATTGGTACAAACCCATTACTCCTACCAAACAAGTTCAAAATCCAGTATAAATAAGAGTTTAGAATTTCTTGGGAAGCTTTTAAAATATACCAATGTCTGGGCCTAACCTGCGGCAATTCTGACCTAATTTGTTTGGGTTCAGGCCTGGGCACATGAATTTTTTATGGCTCCCCAGAGATTCTCACGTGTAGTCTGTACTGAAAACATATTCCCCCCGGATGATTGACATTTTTAGAAAAACTACAGCCCTTGCCTATCATTACATTAGCAATGAAGGTATACATGACTGCTTGCATAGCAACACTCTGAGCTCATAGATAAGTTAACAATATGTTCTGTGCCCTTCACGAACACAACTGAACTAATCATTTTGAAAAATAGAAAATGAAGCTACTACACATACATTATTCTACACATATTATTTCCTAGCTGGTTTGCTCCATATATTTACAAAAAGAGAGGTGGAATGGTGGACTCATAAAAGCATGAACTAGCTTGAACAAGACCTAGTTTTCACAAACTACCAAAATTTCTAAGGCTCAGCTCCTTTCTTTCTTGAGAATAGTTAACATTTATTGAATACTTACTAAGTGCCAGGCACAGTAAGGACTTTACTTGCATTATCTCACTTAATCCTCATAATCTTTTGAAGTAAGTATATTATGTACCCAATTTACAAATGAAGAGACTGATACCTAGTATCATTTGACCAGGATGGCAGAGGTTACAAGTGGCAGGGCAAGAATTTGAACCCTGATTAGGTGACTCCTAAGTGCACACTCGACTCCACCTTTAATTTCTCATCTTTAGAGTTCTAGTGGATGCATAATAAATGTTTATTGAATGGAAACCTATGCTAAGACCTATAACAAGTTGTGAGGGTAGGAAATCTAGTGATTTGTTGTAAGGATTTACTACTTTATTTACAGAGTTTTGTTTGTTTTGTTGTCTTTAAATTGGAGATGACTTCAAGAATAAATATTCCATGATGATCCCATCATTCTGAGTAAGACTTCAGTAAGACTCAGTTTCTTAGGTGCAAAATGTGGAAATTTAGGATCTCATTGAATTAAATGAGAACCATTTATACAAAATGCTTGATAAAATGAAATGAACCATACGAATATAAGTCGCCATCACGGCTACCACAACTACCTCCACTACCACACTACTGTAAGCACTCTACCCACATCATCGGGATTGAGCTTGGTAACACTGAGAATGGGAAACATTCATGTGCACAGAGGGACTCGCACAAGGTCATGCTGCAAGCCAGTGCTATAAGTGGGGGCTGACCTCTCTCCTCAAGGTTTCTTTCCCAACCCACCCCATTCTGCAGCATGACCTCATGTCCTACTGATTTTTGCAATTACCAAAATATTAAAGAGCATAAGTGGTTCTACTCACCTTCTTAAAAATGTTCATGCCAAGGTCTGAAGAAAGATCTGGGACTGCAGACCTACGTAAATTGGTCAACGAAACCTTAGAAAAGGCCTCAGGGCTAAGAGATTTTTCCTCTTCATTACACTTCATGGTGAGATCCTTAATAGACAATAAAAGTAGACTTCACAATCAAGGACTTAGGGCTTTATATCCAAAGACTTTTCTTATTGAGATGTCATATTTTTAATAGAAATGTGTTTAATGTTTTGATATCTATGAAGTATTTAAATTGTGGGTCTAGACTTTTAAAATCCATATCCTGCTATGGAGGAGATACATTATATATTAACCGTAACCCCTGTCTGGGGTTTTTAACAGTGAGAACGTGAAGCTCCATATTTGGGAAAGCTAAGAAAAGAGGGAGGAGACAGGTATCTTATCTTCTCTTTTCATCAAAGTTTTTCTGTTTAATGGTTCACCAAAGGAGATTTTTAATTTGGGCAGAATCATCTACTACTAAAACAGAGTATGTCTCCTTTTCACTCTAATATTGCTCATGTTTATTTTCAGAATATGTAGACTTTTTCAGACATAGCCAATTCATATTTAAGTAAACCAAACAATTGGAACATACTGCAAAGCACAGTTTTTTTCTCTACATATCCAGCACACATGGTATCAATGAGAAAGAGGGAAAGAAAAAGTGTTCAAGCTGATATTAGCACGTTCATTTATAAAAAAGTGATTTTCAGGGGGATATCATCAAATTGGTATACAGTCAGTTTATTTTTCCAAACATCTATAATAAATAGCAAGACTATATATCCAAAGGCAATATTTCTAATTACTATACTGAGGTGCTAAAAAATTTTGAGCTATGCAAAAGAAGGTAAACCCTATTCAGTAAAATTCTAGTGTCACACATTTCATGATATCAGTAATTAACAGTTGTATGTGAGAACTATCAATATTAACTAGCACTTCTATTGGGAAATTTTCCATTATTTTGGGCCAACAGAGTCTTAACTGTAGATTAGTGCGAGTAGAGGTATTTAGATACCCTTCTTTGAGTGGTAAATTAGATGCTAAGAAAGAAGCAAAAGGGTCTAGCAATAAAAGATAGAAAGGAAAGGATAATAGGATCAGAGTAACCCACCAATAAGTAGTCAGGGCTGGAATGAAGAGATGGATGCATAGGAGAAAAAGAGAATCTGTTATGGCCAAAGTTGTTGAGTCAAAAGACAGTGGACTGAGTTTCTCTTACTTGGGTTTTGTGGGTGTTCACTAGTGAGGGAGCTGCTGCCACCATCGAGCTGCTCCTGGGTCTGGGCAGGAGAGGAATATCTGGTTCTGGAGGCTTTTCAGGCTTCTCTTCCAACATGTGCCGCAGCCTTTGTAGATAGTACATCAGAGACCACTGAGTGCCTTCCTCAGACCAATGGGGTTGGAGTAGGCAGCGAAGAACAGCAACGTCAAAGTAGGTGGCATAGCGGGACCTTTGGCATGGAGGTATCATGAGAGAGGCTCTGTTTCCAGTGACAGAAAGAAGATGATTTTATTGGCAAACATTCCAAGGGGGTGACACAACATGGCTTGTAGCTCTGCTTTTCTCATCTGCTTACTTATTCATCCACTTATCTTTTGTGTCGTTTACTCTACTATTCTCCCAACTGGTTTCACTCATTTCACTTTTGCTAGATACTTCCTGGAAGTAGAGAGGTTAGAAAGAGTTTTAAAGGATAGGTAGGAATCAGCTAGGCAAAGTTGAGGATGGGGCAGGAGGGCACATCAGCATTTCAGTCAGAGGAAACCATGCCTACAAAGGTGGAGTTAGAAAACAAAATCATGAGTTTTGGGGAGGTGGGGGAGAGTAAGCAATTGGTAGTAGTTGGTGAGTAATTTGGGTGGTGGGCGATGAGGAGAGTCTATAGAAATAGATGAGCTTCAGATTGTGATGTTCCTTTTATACAATGCTATCAGGTTTTTTTTTTACCTTGATAGAAATGGGAGTATTTGTATATATTATTGGCTATTTCAATCTATTATTGGTGATTCTAATATATAAAAGAACCAAAGAAACTGCAAAGTACTAAACAAGCAAAAGTTAGGTTATGAAGAAAATTTTCAAAATTTTGAAATCATTTTGAAAACTCTATAGCTATATATTCATATAAAATAGCAAGACTAATTTTAAAAAATCTCAAGGTTTTGAAATTCTCTTATTCAATTTAAACACATGATACAGTCATTCTTTAGTGTTCAACTTAATTACGCTACAAAATAGGTTTATGCAATTACTAAATGTAATATATCATCCTAAGTATCTTAGGGAATGTGAAGATATATGTTTAACTTCTTCATATTGAGTAACATATGGTCCAATGAATGACAGCCAATAAACAACAAATTATAAACTGAGAGCTCCTAGGATCCAAAATGAAACCTTACATCTAAAATCTAAACTTAACTCCCAAACACAGTTTCTTCCTGAGTTAGGTGATGCAAAAGGGAAATTTTTGTACCCTGCTATCAACTAGCAAATGGCACAACCCACACATGGAGAACTTCAGAAAAAAAAAAATGCGGCCACTAAGAAGTGAAGAGAAGTTTTCCTGAACTTCCCAGACCCATATTTTTTTTAACTGAAAGTTATGGATCATTATTGGTTCAAGAAATTAATTCAAAAGTATATGACTACTATTGAAATGTTAACTAGAATAAAAACTATCAGAATGCAACAAATGGAATAAGGATTTGTATGCTTGATGAAACTTATTTCACCTCATGCATTGTCATTAGTCATGACATAAAGTAGATTTCTTTTTTTTTTAAAGATTTTATTTATTTATTTGAGAGAGAGAGAGAGAGCATGAGAGGGGATTGGGTCAGAGGGAGAAGCAGACTCCCTGCTGAGCAGGGAGCCCGACGCGGGACTCGATCCCGGGACTCCAGGATCATGACCTGAGCCGAAGGCAGTCGCTTAACCAACTGAGCCACCCAGGCGCCCATAAAGTAGATTTCTTACCATGAGTCACAGTAAAAAGTTTAAATACGCAAACCCAGACCATGTCTGGGTCTAATCTTGAGTATTTTGATTGACAAGTAGGAAACTACACAGAAGTTAAAACAACCACATAAGGTGCCGCAATACTAATTATTTAAGTGAGTTGGCAGTCATACAAGAAGTTTTCTACAATCAGCGAAGTTCCCATATATGTATGTTATGCTAGAACTTATCCTTTTTCCAGGGACCTAGAATACTCTTTGAATATCAACTGCATGTCAACTTTCAGTCCTTCAGAAAGTCCCACAGATTCTCCTTCCAACCACTTCTCATCAGGTCCACAGACACCAACATCTTGCGTTAGGCTTATTGTAATTACTTCCTACTAGTCTCATTGCTTCTTCTCTGGTTCCTCCTCTCCTCTCCTCAAACCCTTCCAATGGATTGTTAAATCATGCTTAAAATAAAATGCAAGCTTCTCATAGTAGTCAATATGACCTGCATAATCTGGCTGTGCATACCAATCCAACCTCTTTACCATGATTGCCATGGCGTACCAAATATTTATTTGCTGCCTCTTAGCTCCAAATGCATCTTTCTTCTTGCTCTGTGAAAATGGGCCAGGGATCTTTAAATATTTTTCCACTGATTTCTGGTATGATGTTTAGCTTGGTCAGTAGATGAAATGGAAAAGGTATTGCAGGAAGAAAGAATTTTGCTTTCTCGCCCTGGTGTACTTGCTCAGCACGTTCCTATAATGCGTGTACAGCTTCTCCAGTACCAGGCTCCTGTAGTGTTTATGGGTTGTCTAGTGCTTAGCTCCTGCAGGGCATGTGGCTTCTGCCACATGGGTATGTTTTCTAGAACCAGACTTCTGCAGCACTCACAGCTTTCCCTTTGCTCAGCTCCCATAGTGCCCAGTACCCAGCAGCACCCGGCGGCCAACAGCCCCCTGGCACTTCCCTTTGGAAGTTTTGTAGCAGAGGGCCCCTACCAAGACACCTCTCCATGAATAGCTTTCCCTAGTACCCGAGAGGGTTGGATTTCTGACAAGTTCCAAAGGGCAGATTTCTAGGAAGTTCTCCTGGTGCAGCACCACGGTGACCTCTCTGCCATCCATTGAGGCATAACTTCACCCTCTCCAACAGAGTCATACTCTCAACCATGGGGAGAGAGGGGTCTCCCCTGCGTGTTTTGTCTGACCCCTAAAGTTGGAGATTGCTCCATTATATCTGCTATTCTTATATTCTTTAGAGTTCTCTTTACTTCTTATTAGCCAGGCCCTTACTACTCCAATACTCTAATCTTGTTATACTTAATTCCCTATATTAAACTTGCCCTGTTCAAATTACTATTTGGTTTCTCTCTCTTGATTGGACCAGTCCTGACACATCTGATTGTTGTGCTTCAACCACATTGGCTTTCTTACTACTCTTGACTATGTCAAGCTTATGCTGGCTTCAGAGCTTTATTTCTATGTGGAAATTTCCACCCTTGAGGCCTAGGCTTTATCTAGGCTCTGTTCCAATGTCATCTCCTCAGAGAGGTCTTCCTCAAACACTGTGTAGAGTGGCCTTCCTCCACCACTACCCATCTTTTCACCCTGTTCTAATTTTCTCCATAGCATGTAGCATAACTTGAGATTATATCATTTACTTGATTAGTGCCTATCTCTATTTATTTGAATGAATTAAAAAATTTCAGAAGTGGATTCAAGACAAAGGTGGAGAAATCAAAGTCTTTTGCACATACAAGCAATACGCATTTTGACAACGGAAAGAAAAAAGAGCTCATTAGAAGTAACAGCAAATAGGTAAATGCCATGGGTTGGGGAGCAAAATGACGAGTAATAAAACTGACAATATAACTTAGTATGTTCAAATGTAAATAACACTTGACCCAACAAGCTGAAGATAAACATCTATTCCAAAAAGTAGGGGAAAGAAATGTCAATTTAACCTCAACTGGTATCAGCGATAGGTAGGAAATACCTAACTTTCAACATAGATTGGATCACTGTTCTATATGACTTGAAAGAATGACCACTATCAGGGTAAACTAGGAAAGACCACACAGGCACAGGTTAGCCTTAAACATCACCCTCCTATTACAACAGAATGATAATACAGGAAATTGGGGATACTTGGGGACCACCACAAACAATACTATGAAACATTTAAAAAAATCTTAATAAACAGACAAACTAACTTTTGTGTTTTTTTTGCAAAGGGAGTTGGGGGACAGGGAGAGGTAGACTCCCCACTGAGCATGGAGTCCAATGCAGGGCTCAATCTCACAACCCTGACATCATGACCTGAGCCAAATTCAGGAGTTGGATGCTTAACTGACTGAGCCACCTGGGTGCCCCAAACTGTTATTAGAATAAATTCTTGATATTTTAAAGATTTCCATCACTTCCTCCCCCAGTAATCTATAAGTTTGTATGTAATTCTCTTTTGTGTTCTGAACCCAATTTCAACAGGTATGTGTTGGGGGGGTGGGGCTTCCACACCATAAAAAATTTTTCTAGACACGAACTGGGTCCATTCTCTGTCAATTGAATTCTGATACCTATCTACCCAGAGATAGCAACAGATTAAGGGTTCGGTCCTGCAAGACTACTCTCCCTCCTACTTCAGACACCAGGTTGTCACCTGTGCTTCTCATCAACTGGCCATAGACTAGAGGTTCCCAAGACCCGCTCCCCGCCCCCACCCCACCCCTGAACTTCAGATTCTAGTTGCAATTCCAGGTTGTTACCTGTACTTCGTACTGACAGGTTCTAAATCAGAAGTTCCCATGATCCCCTCCTTGAATTCAATTAATTTTCTAGAGTGGCTCACAGAACTCAGGAAACCTGTTTATTCACTAGATTACTGATTTATTATAAAAGGATACAACTCAGGCACAGCCAGCCAGAGGAAATGCTTAGGGCAAGGTATGGGAAAGGGGCATGGACTTCCATGTCCTCTCCCAGCACCTCCCCGTGTTTACCAACCCAGAAGCTCTCTGAACCCCACCCTTTCTGGCATCTTTTGAAGGCTTCATTACATAGGCATAATTGACTAAATCATTAGCCATTGGCGATTGATTCAAACTCCAGCCCTTCCTGGAGATCAGGTGTAGGACTTAAAAGTTTTAACCCTCTAATCACATGGTTGGTTCTCCTGGCAATCAACTTCTAGTCTTAAGTGCAGTCCACATGTCACCTCATTAACAACAAAAGTCACCTTTGTTGCTTTCATCATTCAGGAAATAGGAGCTTACTGAAAGAAACAGGGAGTAAGGCCAAATATATATTTCTTATTATAAATCATAGCATCACAAATTCTGAACAAAATTCCAAAGGGATTTATCTTTTATAAATCAATGAGTCTGTTCTGAAATTTAATGGATGAATGAATAAAACCTTGAGTGTAATCAAGAAAGATATAAAAGGAAGTGTAAAAGGGTGTAAATTGTCCAATGCTAATGTGTGTTTTACAACAATATTTGGCCAACTAGTGCTGATTTAGTAATAGACAAGAATTCAGTGGTATACAATATGGAGCTACAAAAGATTCAAATATTTATAAGAACCTAATATATCAAAAAAGTCATGCATTAAATTAGTACAAAGGATATATTAGTCAATAAATAATATTGGCGTAATTCACATACTCAGAAAAATATAATTTAGCCTATCAAATTATCACATTTTATTCACCAAATAAAATCAAGACAGATTAAGATTTAAATATAAAAATATAAAAACATAATAGTACCAGAAAAACATTTTGGCTATTTTTTTATAATCCTGGAGTAGAGAAGTACTTAAGAAGAATGTAATGGCCCCAAATTTAAAACAATACAAATACCCATCAACAGGTGAATGTATAAACAAGCTGTGTACATCCATGCAATGGACCACTACTCAGCAATAACAAGGTCAGAATTATTGATATATTCAATAATTATGCTGAGTAAAAGAAGCCAGATCAAAAAAAAAAAGACTGTTTTTCATTTATATGAAAATCTAGAAGCCTACAAACAAATCTATAGTGACAGAAAGCAGATCAGTGGTTGCCTGGGGATGGAGAAAGAGTGGGTGGGAAGGGGAAAAATTACTAAGGATCACAGAAAACTTTTAAGGAGATATGTTCATTATCTTGATTGTGGTGATAACAATGTATAATAAGGGAGAGAGTATCATTTGAAAGATCTTTTGCTGTTCAAAAGGAGGGTTGAGATTTTATTGAATTATGACTCTTAATAGTCAAATATCCATGTTAAATTTTCAAAGATAACTATATCTTTCCAATAGAAGGAAAACGGGATTTAGAGAAAACTCAGTCAATGAACAAGAAGAGAAGAGAGAAAAGAAACACATAAAAAGCAGAGTAAATAAAAAGCACAAAATAAAATGGAAGATAAAAATCCAAAATGGCAGTTATAAAAATAAATACTGAATACGCTCATGAGATAAAAGACAAAAATGGTGACATTAGATTCAAAGAACAAAGTTTAGCCACATGTTAGTTACAAAAGAAAATTATAAAATTGGGAAGGAGAGAATGGGTACAGAATGTAAATCTAACTAAAATAAAATTGGTGCAGCAATGATGAAAGTAGACTTTGACACAGAAATATTATTAGATATAAAGATGGTCACCAAAAGTCTAATTAAAAAAAATTAGCTGGGAAGCTACACTAACTCTCAACATGTATATACCTGATAACAAAATTTCCAAATGCTTAAAGTAAAGCCTGAGAGACTTGTAAGGGGAAATTGACAAATAAATAATATCAGTAGTATTTTTAAGACATATTTTTCAACAAATAATAGATCAAACAAATGGAGATTAGTAAGATTGTAAGAGATCTGAATATACACTTAATATTATTTTCTCGCACCTTGGAAATGTTTACAAATCAAGTCTCAAAAGAAACCGAAGTTTCAATATTTCATGTAAACCTGGTCCTCTAACCACAGTGGAATCCCAACAGAAATCAATAGTGGAAGGAAGGAAGGAAGGAAGGAAAAAGCTCTAATGGGTTAGCAATTTAGAAACATACTTTGAAATAACTCGTAAGTCAAATAAAAAGTTATAATGAGAATTTTTAATATATTACATGGAATGACAATGAGTCCACACAAAAAAACTTGTGAGATATAGCTCATTTGGAATTAGAGGGATATTTAGAGCTTTAAATGCTTCTATCAAGATAAAGGATATAAAAAATAATGAGAGAAGCATCTACATTTAAAAAAAGACTAAAAAATGTTTAAACAGGTTAAAAAAAGGAAGACCCTGAATAGTAGAAAAAAAAGGAACATCAGATAGGAGCATGTTTAACAAAATATAAGACAAAGCTAGATAGGATTAACAAAACCAAATATTATTTCTTTGACAAAACTAATAAAAATTAATGAAGAAATACAGCAAAACGTGGGATCACAATACTATCACTGAAAATGCAGACATACCTAGATATAGTAACGATTTTAGAAAAGGGGGAAACATTATGAACACTGTGATTAAAAATGTGAATATCTAGATAAACACATTTATCCAACCAAACTCTAGACCCACAACCTTTAAAAACTGAACTGTGGGAAATAAAATGTATTTTAGAAATTCACTAAGCCCAGAAGGTTTACAGCTAAATTCCATTAATCATTAGGGAAATAGGTATCTCCCATTTCATACAAAGTGTTCCATAGACAGGAAAAAGAAAGGAAACAATCTTTTCATGAGGCCAGGATAACACTGCTACTAAAACAGGACAAGCACAGCATAGGAAATGAAAATCAGAAGCCAGTCTCATTTATGTGCATTGATGTAAAAAGATACATAAAATGCAAACAAACTATATTCAGCCATGTGCAAACTTGGTTTTTTCCTAGGAATTTAAAGATGATGTAGTAAAGTAATTCACCACCTAAAAGGATTACAAGAGAACATACCCACATGATTTTCTCACTAGGTGCAGAAAAACCTTTCATAAAATTTATTATTAATTTATTAAAGTCAATAATAAAAATTAGAAAAGTGCTATAATAATAGAAAAGAGTGATAATAATATTTGGGTACAGAGTCAGGCAGAGTGATGCAAAAGAATGAAGAGCCCCAAATCATACCCTCACAGTTGTGCAAATCTGATATTCAACAGAGACTAAGTTACAAATCTGCGGGAAAATAAATATTTAAGAAATGGTGAAGGAAAAATCAGCTATTTATGTGGGAAAAAACATACCCATCTCTCATACAGCTGTATTTAAAAAAAAAAAAGCCAACCTGAGATGAACTGAAGACGCTTAAAAGCAAAACAGAAGAAACAGAAATATTTATGACCAAGGGTATGAAAGGATTTCTAAAGAAGATAACATTCCAAACTATTTTTTAAAAGTATTGATAAGTTTGACTCTATTCACATTTAAAATTTCTATTAAAAAAATAAAGTGGGTGCCTGGATGGCTCAGTCAGTTAAGCATCTGCCTTCAGCTCAGGTCATGATCTCAGGGTCCTGGGATCGAGTCCTGTATTGGGCTCCCTGCTCAGCGGGGAGCCTGCTCCTTCCTCTCTCTCTCTCCCCCTCCTCTTGCTCATGTTCATTCTCTCTCTCTCTCTCTCTCAAATGAATAAATAAGATCTTTAAAAAAAAAAGTGAAGATTTACAAAGTAGAAAAAATACCTGTAAGTCTTTAGCCTACCAAGAATTATTATTTTTGTTAATAAAGAATGCTCATAAATCAGGAAGGAAAAGACAAACAGCTCAAATGTGCAAAGGGTATGGAAGGACATTTTGCCAAAGAGAAACCTAAAGAGAGACAAAATAGAGAGAGGTATTCTACTCCAGTAATAGCCAGGGAAATGTGGACTTAAGTCACAATCCATCAGAGTTGTGAGACTATAGAAGCCTGAAGATGGGAAGTATTGCTGAGGGTGTGACAAACCAGAAACACTCATCACTGCTGGTAAACTCAGAGTACGATTAGGCGGCGTCTAGTAAATTTTCAATTGTCCTTACCCTATGCTCCAGAAATTCCATTCCTGGGGGAAACTCTATCTTAGAGAAACTCCTGCCCATGCACACAAGGGGACATGTACAAAGGTGTTTATGGCATCAATTTTGTTAGAGTAAAGAACTAGAGAACATCCTGAAAATTAGCCAAAGGAAAAGGGGCAAATCAATGTTGGCATGTATTTGCCAAATATTATTTATATGTTATATGATGTGACAGGCTAGGGTGCTTATCATGTTCTATTTTATCAGCGTAATTATTGTATTCACTTGTGAAAAGATATAAAACTGAACACTTAGGTGTTGTATACTTTTCTGGATTTCTTTAAAGAACATTAGCTAAGACCTTGGATTTTTATCAATAGGGACTAAAAATCTGCTATTCATTTATACATAAAGTAGATCTGTATAAAGTACATCTATATATATATACTATATATAATATATTCTATGCTCTATATATCATATACACATATACTTATATATAACATCATACATTTATATGTAACAAATACATAATACATGATTTTAATACTTATATATGTTAAATATGTATATACGTCTATATGTATGTATAGGTATATATGTTTTTTTGTCCAAATTAGTCTCATTATCCCCAAGGCGATGTGTTAGGTCTGTTCTTTCAAAGGATTTTGTCCTCTAACTTTTTATTATGTAGCCATTTTAATAAAAAGCCCGAGTCTCAGAATTTTATGAGCTGCCAAGTTTTCATAAGGAGCATGTGGGCTAGATTCAAAATTCAGGTTCCCATCCCAGGCAGGAAATCTTTTACTTTGATTTGTCTTCAGCCCCCACTTCCAGACCCCATTCCCTCTCTGTCCTTCTCTATCTCCCTGCCCTGGAAGTCTCATCCGCCCTGGAAGACTCATCTGCCCTGGAAGACTCAACCAAAGGCTTCCTCTGCCTCTGGCTCCTAACTGGATTTGGCAAAAGGAAGCTCTCACAGGAGACTGACAGCAGAAGGACAATGGTGTCTTCCCCAAGACTCCTTGCCTTCAGAGGTTCGCCTAGGACTGGCCCTGTGACCTCGGACTGACCTAGGCCATCTGTGGTCACAGCTCTTGTTAGTGACTCTCTCCACAGAGTTCTCCACAGCTGCTCCCTCCCTTCCCTCAGGGCCCAGAGCTGGTAGTCCTTCTGGAGTACAGGCACCAGCGTACCTATGGCCTCCCTATATATCCAGTCCAAACCTTTGCTACTAACCCCTGTTTTAATCTTGTCTCAGACTGACCAGTATACCACTTGTTTCATCCTGAGATTACAGGAGGAAACTGGTTGATTACATCCTAAAGCTCAGTTTGAGGGAAAGAAATAACCTCGATTCTCATAACCTTAAGAGGCTTTCACTTCTCTTTCTGCCACCTCTCACCTCCATTTCTCTTTCTTAAAAAAGCATGGACTACCCCACTTCTCTCAGGCTGTCTTTATACCTAGAATAATAGGATTCCCCCCACCCCACCCCAGTGCTATAGTCTTGGATTCCTAAAGAAAAGACAAAGTATGAGGTTGGTTTGGCAACCAGCTGGGTAATTTTAGGTCCTCAAGTATTTGTGACAGTCATTGGACTTATAAGAGCCTGTGAAAGCTATTGTTTTCTTGACTAGGCTGCTGTGATTAAGGGAGATATTAGCAGTTCAACAGAATTATTTCCCCCCCTTTGGACTAGCTATCTTTACCCCTTACTTCCTGCCCCATACCTCAGTGTTCCCAAATGTTTCCAGTTTGTAAATTAGATTAGGGAGTTCCATAAATTATTTCAAATCCAAGAGCAGTGTTTCATATAATGAGATGTCAGTGGACAAGTTCTTTGAGAATCCCAAGTGGATAGGGAGAAGAGAATTGATTAAAAATGCACATTCCCAGGTCTTACCCCAGACTCACTAAACCAGAATTGCTGGGGATAGAGCCCAGGAATCTTTATTTTAGACAATATCTCCAGGTAATTCTTAAACACTCTTAATAAGATTGGAGAGCAATTGCCCTAGAGAAACATGTAATGTATGACTTTTGCTCTTGTAGGCCAATATCCAAAACAATTCCTATATGGAAACACTAACTGAATGATATATTGACAGTTTTGTCCCTAAGGGTGCCAGAGGACTAAATTTATGTCTTTCTCTACATACAAAATGTATTTGATGAAAGTAATTATTAACTGCACAGTTTGAGTCCTGTGGTCATTAACTACTTCCTGACAAATCATATCAGTTCAGCTGAAGATGGACTACACAACAGCAAGACTCCACCAACATAAGGCTGTGATCAGAGACTAAAAGGGTCTTTATGTTAATAAAAATTTGTTAAGTAAATTCACATTAAATTGCTTAATAGTTAAAGAGACCCCATTTGAAACAACAATGAAGTTGAAGACCATTCCGTAGCAAATATTTATAACCCAGAGTACCTTCATTTTAGGTGTTATTCAAGGACGAGTTTATTTGTCTTAAATTTTGAGCAATATTGGGGTGAGTAGTCAATAAAAAGCAAGAATCATCAATAAATGTTTAATTTCATTTAAGAGAGCATTATCAGATCACCAACTTGTCACTAATCTGGTAAAACTCATTTTAATTAACAATCTAATTAACATGTGAGTGAAAAACTTACATAACTGGAAAAAGATGGTACGGGGGCTATCATTGTGTGATCTGATAAAAATGCTCTTACTAACTCTAATATTCTATTATTCTATAAGTCACTTTGTAGAAAAAAATGAAAATTTTATTAAAGTACGAATACAACTTTTGTTCTAAATGGTATATGTAAAAATAATGAAAAGAAGTATACATACAAAAAATGAATGATATTTAAATCTTCCTGATGAGCTCATTGATGATTTTTACTTTAAAAAATATTTTATACCTTTAAATTTTTTTCTATAATTAGCATATGCTTCTTTTATATTCATAAAATAAATAACCCATTATGACAACTTTTTTGACTGTCAAAAAATCTAAAAATTTCATTAACATATTTTCCATGCAACTATGGCTTCAGGAAACCAAGTTATTATTAATTAGGGCTGGGGGGATGCTAGTAGAGAGCATCTAAGGCAGAAAAACACTCTGGAAATAATAATCTGTGGAGGCAGAGAACTGTGGAAATCAGTTTTGACCCTACACAGTATTTAACAAAGCAGAAATTAAGTCTGTGCATATGGTAATTGAAGATGAAATCTCACATTAATTTTAAAAACTAGCTACCTGCTCACTGATTGCAGAGTTCAGGGAAGAGTGATGTTCTGTTCAGTCAAGGTCAGAGCAAAAGAGATGATGAATTGTATTTGTTTGATACAAGCAGACAGCTTTTGTTTCTAAGATATTTGCATTGCTTTGTTATTAAAGTTCTTTTCATTTCTGATTAATACATGAACTCTTCCAACAAAGACACATTAACATTAGCATTTTCTGAAAGGTCTACCTTGTGCATCATTTCCATGGTAACCAGCCTCTGCAGCTAGGCAGAGAGAAGACCTAATTCATTCTTCTAAAGTGCCACTGATTCATGTCTAATTCACATATGTAGGTGTGGATGTGCCGTGGGTGATTGTGTGTATGTATGTGTCAAGAAATGCATATGTATATAGATGTTTAAATGTGGTAATCTCAGAGAATGGAAAAAACAACTTCCATCCACAAAGAGGAAACCTTGAACCTTGCAGTTTGTCAAAGAAATATCATATGCAATTTATATTTGCAAATTTCCAATGCATATTCTGGCTGAGAAAAATTATGTAAGAAATATAAGCTTCTGGGTATTTTATGACCTCAACATTTCACCCTGATATTGCTTTTAATAATTTTTAAAAGTCAGACCAAATATAGTATTTGAGGTAGAAATTACTTACATTTAAACTTTTTGGATAGTACAGAACAGAATTAGTGAAGGAGGAATATGAGAATACTCAATAATTGAAGAAAATGTAGAGATACAGTCATAATTATATCTAAAATGATGGTGATATCATCATCATTACTGTTTGTTGTGGCCAGCCTCCAAAATAGGCTCCAATGATCCCTGTTTCTTGGTATTCACACCCTTAGGTGGTGCCTTCTCTATACCAGCATTGGTATGATTCATAGCATATATCAGAAGTGATGGCATGTCAACTTTAGAGATTAGGTTTAAAGACATTGAAGCATTGATCTTGGTTGCTCCCTCTCTTTATGGGATACTTTGTTTTGGGGGAAGCCAGCTGGCATGTCATGAGCAGCCCTTTGGAGAGGCTTGGATGGTGAAGCCTGTAGCTTCTAGTCAACAGCCATCTGAGTGATCTTGAAAGCAGTCTCACACTCAAACTTCCAGATGACAGCAGCCTTGGCCAACATCTTGACAGACCCCTGAGCTACAACCACTTAGCTAAACTGTTTCTGGATTCATGACCCTTAGGAACTATGTCAGGTGATAAATGTCTTTTGCTTTAAGCTATTAAGAAATTTGGGTAATTTGTTATATCACAATTGATAGTTAATGCAGATTTTCATACCAAGATAACATCCTAAATTTTGGGAATGGTTTTGGAATCAGGCAGTAGGCAGAGGCTATGAAGACTTTGAAGAGTGTTAAAAAAAAATGAAAGCATAGGGAAACCTGGGTGGTGCAGTCACTTCAATGTCCAACTCTTGGTTTCCAACTCAGGGTCCTGAGATCAAGCCCTGTGTTGGGCTCTGCATCCTGCATGGAGTCTGCTTCAGTTTCTCTCTCCATCTACCTCTGCCCCTCTTCCCACTCCCCCATGCATGCTATCTCTCTAAAATAAAAATAATCCTTAAAAAATGAAAGCATAAATTGCCTTGCACAAATTACTAGTAGAAATCCTGAACTTTAAGGAGGCTGCTGGTAAGGGCTTAAAGGGAAGTAAGGAAGATGACATTGAAAAGAGGAGGAAGGAGGATCCTTGTTAGGTAGTGGCAAAACCTGCCTGCTGTGATATGGAGAGTTAAAGAAACATGCCTAACAAAGTCAGTGATCTAAGATTTCCAAATAAAGTGTTGAAGGTGTCTTCTGATTTTTTCCTGCTGCTTACAGGAGATTGAAAGATAAAATATTTGCCCTAACTGAAGAACTATTATAATGAGCTCAGGTTTGATGATTTTGAAAGCTCTCAGCCTCTCCAGATGGGAAATAATGCTAAAATTAAGAAATGGCTTCTGAGCAAACATCAAATCTAGGGCATTTTTGGAAAAACATGGTCTAAAGATAAAGTCAAGGGTGAAACTGTAAAATCTTTTTAGGACATCAGAATGATCTAAGGTCTTGCTTCAGAATATTATTCCACCAGACAAAAGTTCCTCTAAAAGTTTTGAAAGTGTGATTCACATACAAAGGGGGGTGGTTGGGTGGAGACTTTTTTTTAAAAAAAGATTTTATTTATTTATTTGAGAGAGAGCACGAGAGGGAAGAGGGTCAGAGGGAGAAGCAGACTCCCTGCCGAGCAGGGAGCAGATGTGGGACTCAATCCCAGGACTCCAGGATCATGACCTGAGCTGAAGGCAGTCACTTAACCAACTGAGCCACCCAGGCGCCCTGGGTGGAGACTTTTAAGAAACTTAAGGGTGTTGTTCTTCAACCTTTCTCCAAGTTACAGAAAGGACTATCTCAAAGAGACTTGTCTATTCTAGTTGGCCCCAATAAGATTCACAGTGGACTCCCAAAGTTTTTAAAGAAATGTAACAAAAACCCTACCAAAGCAGTAAAAAGTTAAAAGAGGCTGTTGTATCTCCCAAATTTTACTGGCAGTAAGCAAGCTGAGAAAACTACTCAGCTATAAACACATCTATCTTTCTTAAAAAAGGAAAGCTGATTTAGAGCATGGGATCATTAGCCCAGAGGGTGGAGCTAAGAGCCATAGGCAAGAATGGGACTGAGATCTAATCAAGAAGTTTCCAACCTTTGTCCATCTTGATTTCAGAACTGCTATGGATCAGTGCCTCCTATGTTCTCCCTTTAAATAGACATGTCCACAGCAGTTATCATGTGCCTATCCCACCATTGTATGTGGGTGTTTTGGGTGCAGATAACTTGTCTTTTTAGTTCACAGGTGCACAGATTGAGAGGAACTATAATAAAGGAATTGTACTTAAATCATACACATGAGGTACCTCATTTGTACCTAGATCTGATTTTAATGATGAGATCTGGACTTTGATTTGATCCTGTAATTGGATGTGGTTTCGGGCAACCTTGGTGAGAGTAAGTGTATTTTGCATGTGAAAGAGAAGGGAATCCTTGGGAGCCAGAGAGCAAACAATGGTAGCCAGATTCTAAGATCTCTCCAATGATCCTCACCTTGTTGTACTCATGTCTTTGTATAGTTTCTTCCTAAAACATATTATTTTGATCTGTGTGACCAATAGAATATGGAAGAGGTAGTGGTACATTACTTCTGAAATTATTAAAATAGAACCCCCCCCCCCACACACACACACCGCATTCATTTCATGTCAAGTCATCTGCCATACGGTGAGTAGCCCTATGGAGAGGCCTCAGAATCTGAGGCATCCAGGCACAAGCCACCTGAGTGATCTTGGAAGCAGATCCTCCAGTTCAATCATGTCTTCAGATGACTGCAGTCCCAGCAAACATCTTAACTGTAACCTCAAGGAGACCCTGACCCAAGAACAACTGCAGCCAAGCTGGTTCTGGATATATAACTCACAGAAACTGTGAGGTAACACCTTTGTTGTTTTAAGTCACTCAATTTCAGAGTAATTTGGAGCAGCAATGGATAACTAATAAATGGGTATAACTCCAACTAAATTTCTTGGTAAGTCTATTAAAGATGCATAAGCATATAAAAATCACATCTCTGATCTTATGTTGAATAATTTCTCATTTAAGTAGAAAAAAGGACGAATTAGAGGAGGGCCATGGAAGAGAAGCCAAAGAAAACGTCTGGAAAGGTTTAGACCTACTTCTTCATGAGGGAGTAGAGAAGACTGTGGACCATGTGATTGGCTAGACTGGGTTCAAATATAGCTCTTCCACTTCCTGTGTGTGTCCCTGGGGGAACCATTTAATTTCTTTTTGCTTCAGTTCCACATCTTTAAAAGAGATAATAAGGTCTTTGCATGGCTGTTGTAAAAATTAAACTCATTCACTTATTCAGTACCCTTCAGTGAAGGTCATGTGCCAGAAACTAGAGAGAGCAGGAAGTAACAGAGACTTGGTCCCTTCTCTTGTGTGTGGATTTTATAGTCTAGTGGAGGAGATAACTATTGGACAAATAGTCATACAACTATTTATATAATGTGTGCTACTCATGCTATAAGAGAAAACATGGAGTTCTGTGAAAGTATTAAACATCTGCCAGAGCCTCTCCAGGGAAAAAAGGAATGATATTTAAATTGAGTCATAAAGGAACAGGAATTGGTTAAATGGAGATAGATGGAAGAATGATGCAGACAGATGGAATAACATACTCCAAATCTGAGAGCTAAGGGGAAGTTTGAAAGTCTAAAAAAGGGTTGAAGTTTAGTCACTGAGGTGTGGGGAGCAGCATAATGTTAGACTAGAGAACTGGACAGCAGCCAAATGAGGTGGAGCCTTAAGGGGTTCATCAAGGATTTTGAATTTTATCTTGATAGCACTGGACAGCATTAAAAGAGTTCAAGAGTAAGAATTTTGTGGTTTGCCTTTTATTTTTACTCTGTTTGTTCTGTCCTGGATGGTGGCAAGATTTAATAAGAAGAGATTAGTAAGTAGGCTACTGCAGTACTCCAGGCACAGGGAGATGAGTGGCTTGAATGATGGTAAAGAGATACATGAGAGTGAGTCAAGTATTTTTATATATGCTTTTTCCCAGCCTTCCTTATCTCCTAAATTTAATCACCATTCATGCAGTTGCTCAAGCCAAAAGTCTCAGAGTTATGCTTGATTCCTTTCTTTTTCTCACTCCCCAGGTCCAGTCATGTCAGCTCTGTCCTGTAAATGAACCCCAATTCCAGCCCCATCTTAGCCTTTCCACTTGTACCACTTCCACTCTGACCAAGCCATATGCTCTCTCACCTGGGCCATTGCGACAGTCTCTTAATTAGTCTCTGTGTCCACTTTTGCCTTCCCAGTCTTTTTTCCGTAATCCATCCGGAATGACCTTTAAAGCATGCAATTTGGCTAATGCACTCTACTGTTCCAACAACTCCAGTGGTTTTTGCATCACACCTGGGAGAGAATCCAAACTTCTTAACATGGCTTCCTGGCTCCTGTGTGACTGGACCCCTCACAGCCTCTCTGACCTGTTTCCCTACATGTACCCCCTTCCTCAGCACCACTCCCTAGTCACGCTAGCCTTCTTGCTGTTCCTGAAACATGCTGAGTTTATTCCCATTTCAGAGCCTTTAGACTTGTTCCCTCTGCCTACATGGTTCTTCCAGATCTTCCTGAGGCTGTCTCCTGCATATCATGCAGGTCTCAAGGAGAAAGAACCTCCCTCCCATTCTTTTCCTTTGCATTAGCTTCATAGTCTTAGAGTAGTCTACAAATAATTTTACTTAATTACTTTTAATTACCTTTTTAGAAAATGAGCTCTTTAAGGGCAAAAACTTTGACACTGCTACAACCTTTGTCTAACATTCACTTAAGAGACATGAATCAGAAGAACAAATATTGTAAAATATCCATGCTATCCAAACCAATCTACAAATTTAATGCAATCTCTATCAAAATAACAACACCATTTTTCACAGAACTAGAATTATCCTAAAATTTGTATGGAACCACAAAAGACCCTAAACAGTCAAAGCATTCATGAAAAAGAACAAAACTAGAGATATCAAAATCCCAGATTTCAAGATATTCTTCAAAGCTACAGTAATCAAAGTAGTATGGTACTTGCACAAAAACAGACAAATAGATCAATGGAACAAAATAGCTCAGAAATAAACCCATGCTTACATGGTCAGTTAACCTATGACAAAAGAGGCAAAAATATACAATGGGGAAAAGACAGTCTCTTTAACAAATGATGCTGGGAAAACTGGACAGCTACATGCAAAAGAATGGAACTGGGCCATTTTCTTATACTATATCAAAAAAATAAACTCAAAATGGCTTAAGAACCTAAATGTGAGACCTTAATGAAACTCCTAGGACAAAACACAGGCAGTAATTTCTTTGACACTCGTGATCACAACATTTTTCTGGATATGTCTCCTAAAGCAAGGGAAACAAAAGTAAAATTAAATGTTTGGGACTACACTAAAATAAAAGGCTTTCGTACAGAGAAGGAAACCACCAACAACTAAAAGTCAACCTGCTGAATGGGAGAAGGTATTTGCAAATGATATATTCAATAAGGGGTTAATATCTAAAACATATAAAGAACTTATAGCACTCAATACCAAAAAAACCCTAATCCAATTAAAAATGGGCAGAGGATCTGCATAGACATTTTTCCAAAGGTGACATACAGATGGCCAACAAACACATGAAAAGATACTCAACATCACTCACCATCAGGGGAGTGCAAATTAAAACCACAATGAGATATCACTTTATAGTTGTCTGAATGGCTAAAATGAAAAAGATAAGAAATAACAAGTGTCGGCAAGGATGTGGGGGAGAAAAGAACCCTCATGGTCTGTTGGTGGGAATGCCAATTGGTACAGCCACTGTGGAAAACAGTATGAAGGCTCCTCAAAAAATTAAAAATAGAATTGCCAGAATCCATAATCCATAATTCCATGTTGGGTATTTACCCAAAGAAAATGAAAACACTAATTAGAAAAGATATATCCACCCTTATGTTTATTGCAGAATTATTTACAATGGCAAAGATATAGAAGTGACCCAAGCATCCATCCCGATGGATGAATGGATAAAAAAGACATGGCATACACACACACACACACACACACACACACACACACGCACGCACACACGCACAGGAATATTACTCAGCCATGAAGAATAATGAAATCTTGGCATATGAATAATGAAATAAGTCCATCAGAGAAAGACAAATACCATAGAGTATTCCACTCATATTTGGAGTTTAAGAAACAAAACAAATGAACAAAGAAAAAAGACAAAAAGCCAGACTCTTAAATAGAGATAACTGGTACTTGCCAGAGGGGAGGTAGGTGGGGGGTTGGATGAAACAGGTGAAGGAGATTACGAATACATTTATCTTGAACACTGAGAAATGTATGGAATTGTTGAATCATTATACGCCTAAAACTAACAGAACATTGTATGTTAATTATACTTCAATAAAAATTTTTTTAAAGACTTTTATTTATTTGAGAGTGAGCAAGAGAGAGAGAGAGACAGCATGAGCAGGGGGGAGGGGCAGAGGAAGAGGGGGAGGAAGAAGCAGACTTCCTGCTGAGCAGGGAGCCCAACATGGGGCTTGATTCCAGGACCCCAAGATCATGACCTAAGCCGAAGGCAGACTCTTAACAGACTGAGCCAGCCAGGTGCCCCAATAAAAAAATTGTTAAAGACAAAAATAAATACATAAACATTTAGATAACATTATAAATGTAAGGACACTAGTTTTGTTTTGGCATATAAAAGATATCCAGTGAAAGATAGTTCTTATTGTTTAGTCTGTATCCAAAGTAAATACCTTTTCCCCAAATCTGATTTAATTATGCCCTTGATAACTTTGTTAGTGAGTTACTATTGTCATCAAGTAAAACGGAAGTCTTGGTGTGTGTGTGGAGGGGGGCGTCCTTCACAATAGCTACTTTTGAATAAATGGAAAGTTAATCTGGGAAGAGTCTGTACAACTTCAAAAGGACAGTGATAAACAGACCTAAGGGAGCCATCCCTGATTCCCATCTGATGGTAGTCACATGACCTATAATCCTCTCCTGAGTGCAGGCAGGACCTGTGCCTTTCTTACAACCAACAAATATCATAAAGGTGATTAGATATCATTCCTGTGATCATGTTGTATTATAAAGTCTCTGTATTAGTAGACTGGAATTAGAATTTCTCTGCTGTGTTGTAAGGTAACTATGGAGAGGGCCACACGGCAGTGAATTGTGGGCAGCACCCAGAAATTGTGAGCAGCTCCCAGACAAGAGTCAACAGGAAAACATGAATTTCAGTCTTCTGCCAGCAACCTCAGGGCACCTGTATGTGGAGCTTTCCTCAGTCAAACCCATGATGAGACTGCAGCCCATCCTGACATCTGGATTTTAGCCTGGTCTGACCCTAAAGCAAAGAAGCCAGCTAAATTGTGCTTATATTTCTGACATACAGAAAGAGTGAGATAATAAATGTGTGTTGTTTTAAGCCAGTAAATTGTTGTAATTTGTTACACAGAAGTAGAAAACTAATATAAAAATCATAGACAGAAAATACAGAAGAGCAAACTTTGGTCAAATATAAGGACACACAACTGATAAATTGTTGAACACTACATCTGAAACTAAACAAATAGCCAACCTATGTGTTGGCTAATTGAGTTTAAATTAAAAAAACAAATGGAAGAAGGACATGACACTAAAAAGAGCTGTCTAAAAATGAAATGAACTTCATCCAAGAATACTAAATTCCTCATTGCTGAAAGGGTTTAAGTGGTGAAAATGTTGTTAGTGCATCAGATTGAGTTGGTGATCTTCACAGGGCTCCTTCCACATTAAAAATGACAAGATTTTAAGTACTCATTATCACCAATGACCTAGAATGGTAAGTCCTATGGATAAATACAATCTCTGCTTACACAACTAACGCTGCCAATATTCATATTCTCAACCAGCAAAAGATCATATAACTGGGCCACTTCCTTTTAAATTCCCAAATAAAGAGACAAAGATAAACTCTTTGCATATTATTTTTTTAAAGCACAACATAGTAGTATTTGGGTTAAAAAGCAATTATATTCATAAAACTTCATGCTTTCAACAATTCTAAGAATTCGTTAAAAAATGCTATACCCATGTAGCCTGGTTCTGGTGCCAGGAGGAAGTAGATGATTTAAAAATTACCAAATGAAAAGGTAAGATAATACTGAGAGGAGATATCTGTGGATATATCTGTGGATAAAGGACTTGTATCCAGAATATATATATATATATATATATATATATATATATATATATATATATAAAATTCCTACAACTCAATCATAAGGACACAAACAATCCAGTTAACACTTGGGCAAAAGGTTTGAATAGAGATTTCACCACAGAAGATATTCAAACAGCTAATAAGCACCTGAAAATATACTTAACATCATTAGTCACTAGGGAAAATATGAACTAAAACTACAATCAGCTCTTACTTTATACCCATGAAGATGGCTATAGTAAAAACGACAGGAACAATTGCTGCCAAGGAGAGAGAGAAACAATGAGCTCTTTTGCATTTCTGATAGGAATGTGAAATGGTGCAGCCATTTTGGAAAACAGGCTGGCAGTTTCTTAAAAAATTAAACATAAATTTACCATACAACCCAGCGATTTTACTCCTACATATCTACTTAGGATACCAGAACTGAAAACATATGCCTGCCCAAAAACCTGTATGTGAATGCTCATAGCAGCATTATTCATGATAGATGAAAAGTAAAAACAACCCAAATATTCATCTACTGATAAATGGAGAACTTCAAAGTGATATACCCACACAACAGAATACTCTTTAGCAATAAAAAGGAAGGAACTACTTGTACATGCTGTAATGTGGATGGACCTCTACAGCGTTACGCTAAGTGAGAGAAGCCAGATGGAAAGACCATATATGGTATGCATCCATTTCTTTGAAAATTCCATAAATTCAACTATATAGGCAGAAAATATATTAAGTGATCATCTGGAGTAGGGTGTAGGAATGGGAGAGACTGAAATGGGCACAAGGGATATTTTGGCATGACAGAAATGTTCTGAAATTGGACTGTGGTATTGGTTGCATGATTCTATAAATTTGCTAAAAGTCATTAAATTGTCCACTTCAAATAGGTGAATCTTATGGTATATAAATTATACCTCAATAAAACCATTTTTAAGAAATGCTTCCTTTTAAAATACTACCCATTAGAGATAGTAACCTCATTTGAAAGTAGGGATACACAAATTGTCTCAGGGACTCCTGCCTGCTAAGTGTAGGATCTAGTTGGGTTCAAAAGCAAACCTCATGAATTCAGGCTTCCATCATTTGGGTGGGGACAGGAAGAAGACGATTGATGTCTGTCCGAAGGGAAGGCGTTCGGAAGCAAATTTACCACATACACAAGCTAACAAGGGCAGCGTTGTAATGTCTACAAAGAACAACCTTTTCAATTCCCTGTGGGTATTTTAAAAGCACCCATTTTAACATGAGGATCTGCTGATATAAAGTATTCTTACACAATAGATTAGCAGATCTTTTCACGTCCCTGCAGTATATTTGATAGCATAATTTGAATTTCTGCATTTAAATATTTAAAATATCATCTAATTCAGACATCTTATTTTCAGATAGGTCTTTCCACTTCCACCCAAGTTTGTTTAAATGAGAGCCATTCATAGCTGGAATTATTAATCTAAATATACCATGACCAAGAATATGTATACACATATCATGCACTGACACATTCTAAGGAACAGAGGCTATACAGGTAGCGAAAAATGCATATTTAACTTTTGAGTGACCAAGGAAAAACATTTTTTCCCTAACATTGCAATTATGTACCTGGAATGTGATGGGCCTCTTTCCTGGGAAGTCTGGGAGGACAGACTTCCATCGAAGGAGTTTCCTCGGTGGCAGCCTGAAATCGTGGCCTTGGGTGACATGGGATCTGACTGGAAAGTTTCACAGACCACCTGGAGTCCCTTTTGGAGGTAGAGATAACAGATTAATCTTCCTTCCTTCCTTCCTTCCTTCCTTCCTTCCTTCCTTCCTTCCTTCCTTCCTTCCTTCCTTCTTTCCTTCCTTCCTTCCTTCCTTCCTTCCTTCCTTCCTTCCTTCCTTCCTTCCTTCCTTCCTTCCTTCCTTCCTTCCCTCCCTCCCTCCCTCCCTTCCTTTCTTTTTCCTTCAGATATAGCCTCTAGAATTAGCCATCACAGTACATATATTGTTTTTTAAAATTGAACATTTTTCTTTATAGCATAGCTAACTACAAGGTCATAGACCAAGGGATTTTGCTTTCATCTAAGAGCGAATGGAAAAAGACTTCTAGAGAACCATATCTGTTATTTTAAGCATTCAGCTAAGTACTTTCATAAACTTTATTTCATTTTGCCCTCGATTCTTTTCTTTTTCACCTCCACATACGCAGGATCTGTAGAAGAGTTACAAACCACCAACTCATCAAAGATGTGCCAATACTGAGGTGAGCTGAGTAGGGCCTGAGCTGGAAACCAGGTTAGTAAGAGCTGATCAAACTGAAGCCAGAAAATGAGAATCGAAGCACAGGTTTCAGGTCTTTCTGTCACTCATTAAAGGAGGATGGGATACATTTTTCCAGTTGGAGACGATGACCTTTATTCCGATTTGTTAAGCACAAATGCAGCGATTCTCTTGCAGAGTAGCTTATTTTAATGACATTTAGCTAATAAGTACAACTCTGCTCAGGTAATAGGACATTGTCTTTCCATAGATATTACAGATGAAATTCTTCACTTATGTATGAAGACCCTCAAACATTTATCATAGTATTTTAGTTCTCATAATTTCTATTTTCATATGTAAAATAAGAAAGCACTGTCCAACCATGATGCATAGAGAGACAAATACACTGCTAAAAATTTCATAAAATAAGTCCTCTGAACTAGATTAGCGAATCCTTTAGAATGAGCATGCTATGTGTGCTTCATGTTGGGTAATTTGGGAGATAAAAAAGTATTAGATGAATCTGAACCTTGAAATCAAGAACTTACAGTTAAGTTTAAGATGAATATAGGTTAGAGTAGCACGCCCAATAGAAATATAATACAAGCCACAAACATGAGACACATATCTAATTTTAAAAATAATAAAAATTGGTGAAATTTTAATATTATATTCTGTTTAACCCCAAATTATCATTTCAACATATAATCAATATGAAAATGATCATTAAGATATACATTCCTTTTTTAATACTAAGTAGTCAAAATTTGGTGTACATTTGATACTTAGAACACATCTCAATTCAAACTAGCCTTATTTCAAGTGTTCAAGAGCCATATGAGCCTCGTGGCTGCCATATGAGATAGTGCAGATTTAGAGTAATTAGACAGGAGTTCATGCGGGAGTTGAGATCTTAATTGGTCCTTAAAAGAAAGATAAAATTTAGACAAGCAATGAAGAGGAAAGATAGTAATCCACATAGAGGAGACAGTCTGAGCAAACACCCAGAGGCTAAAGCAGCATGTTCTATATATGAGAAGCAGTGCTTAACTAACTGAAGGGGTAAACAAGGTCACTTAAGAAAAATGATGCTAGGTGGCAGAAGGCACAGAGAACCAGGGAGAAGAGTGTGGTCTGGAGGTGATGGTAAAAGAAATCCACTATAGGTTCCTAGGGAGCAAGGGATATAAAGAAAGAATGGCAACCTTGCATATAATAAGCCTCTGTAGAATGATGAGTTAATAAATAAATGATGCATTAGGAAGATTAGTCAGGCATTATTAGGTGGTATTTATGTGAAGCAGGAGAGGCGAGAGGTAGAAAAATCCAATTAGGTGGTTCCAGCTGCAATCTAGTTATGAGGACCTGGATTTAGAGGGTGGTAGCGGGCATAGAGAATAAAGAACACATGTGGGCAACATAACAAGATAAAACAATATGACTCAGCAAGAACTCAAATTGAGATGAGGAAGGAGAATGAAATAGGAGACGTATTTTCTTGTCTCTAATATGTCATCAGTTATAAGACATGATTATTTTATGTTCAAATAAGAAAAAACTCAAACTAAGACACTTATCAGGGAGGACTTTTTCTAATATATTTATTAAAAGCACTATCTTACTTAGACTTATTTAGGCATAGCTTTTCATTATATGTTCATCCTGTGTATATGTAAAAAGGACGATATAAGTGAAATAAATTGGTAGAGGTATTCTTGAAATTTCTAAATTTTAAATCAGAGTTTTTGATACATGTTTTTCCATAGAGTAACTTTCTCTGTGTCAAAAATGTTATTTCTTCAAAGTGTTATTTCTTAAAAGAGTGTTCCACTATTTCCTCTGAAAAATTCTTCTAAGTCACTGATCCTGACTCTGCAAAGTTAGATGCTGGAAATCACAAATTCATGCTGCGCAATCTTATGAAAATGACAACCTTATCAATTCTGCTACCAGGCAGGGAGGTTTTAAGAGGCCAAAGATCATCAAACAACTGACTTCAAATATGTTAAAAGTGAAAAAAATATATATCTTAGAATAGATAAAATATAGCAGACAAATCACAGTGTCTGTACTTAGCAAATGTTCAGGAAGCAATAGATATAATAGGACTCCAACATTTGCTGTTTTGAGGGGAGAAAGGATGATGGCACTGCTGACAGTAATGCATCGGTTAGAAAGAGGATCCAATGTTGCTGGAAAACAGAAAATTGTATTTTGCACGTGTTGAATTGGAAGTGAAGGTAGGTCATCTAAAAACATACTAAATTAATGCCAGTATACATAACCATGTGGCTTTTTTACTGTATATCTGGAAAACCTAGAAATACATATATTTTTTTAAATTTTATTTCATTTTATTATGTTATGTTAGTCACCATACATTACATCATTAGTTTTTGATGTAGTGATCCATGATCCATTCTTTTCATATAACACCCAGTGCTCCACACAGTACGTGCCCTCCTTAATACCCATCACTGGGCTAACCCATCCCCCCACCCCCCTCCCCTCTAAAACCCTGTTTGTTTCTCAGAGTCCATAGTCCTCTCATGGTTTGTCTCCCCCTCCAATTTCCCCCCCTTCGTTTTTCCCTTCCTTCTCCTAATGTCGTCCATTCTATTCCTTATGTTCCACAAATAAGTGAAACCATATGATAATTGACTTTCTCTGCTTGACTTATTTCACTCAGCATAATCTCCTCCAGTCCCATCCATGTTGATGCAAAAGTTGGGTATTCATCCTTTCTGATGGCTGAGTAATATTCCATTGTATATACAGATCACATCTTCTTTATCCATTCATCTGTTGAAGGGCATCTCGGCTCTTTCCACAGTTTGGCTATTGTGGACATTGCTGCTATGAACATTGGGGTGCATATGGCCCTTCTTTTCACTACATCTGTGTCTTTGGGGTAAATACACAGGAGGGCAATCCTGGGTCATAGGGTAACTCTATTTTTAATTTTTTGAGGCACCTCCACACTGTTTTCCAAAGTGGCTGTACCAACTTGCATTCCCACCAATGGTGTAGGAGGGTTCCCCTTTCTCCACAACCTCTCCAACATTTGTTGTTTCTTGCCTTGTCAATTTTTGCCATTCTAACTGGTGTAAGGTGGTATCTCAATGTGGTTTTGATTTGAATTTCCCTGATGGCTAATGATGATGAACATTTTTTCATGTGTCTGTTAGCCATTTGTATGTCTTCAGAGAACTGTCTGTTCATGCCTTCTGCCCATTTATATGAAGAGACGGTATTTTTTTCCATTGCATATTTTTTCCTGCTTTGTCGAAGATTATTTGACCATAGAGATGAGGGTCCATATCTGGGCTCTCTATTCTGTTCCATTGGTCTATATGTCTGTTTTTGTGCCAGTACCATGCTGTCTTGGTGATCACAGCTTTGTAATATAGCTTGAAATCGGGCAATGTGATGGCCTCAGCTTTGTTTTTCTTTTTCAACATTTCCTTGGTGATTCGGGGTCTTTTCCGATTCCATACAAATTTTAGGATTGTTTGTTCCAGTACTTTGAAAAACATCATTGGAATTTTGATCGGGATGGCATTGAAGATATAGATTGCTCTGAGTAGCCTAGACATTTTAACAATGTTTATACTTCCGATCCATGAGCATGGAATGTTTTTGCATCTTTTTGTGTCTTCTTCAATTTCTTTCATGAGTGTTCTGTAGCTCCTAGAGTATAGATCCTTTACCTCTTTGGTTAGGTTTATTCCGAGGTATCTTATGGTTTTTGGTACTATTGTAAATGGAATCGTTTCTCTGATTTCTCTTTCTACAGTTGCATTGTTAGTGTATAAGAAAGCAACTGATTTCTGTGCATTGATTTTGTATCCTGCCACATTGCTGAATTGCTATACGAGTTCTAGTAATTTGGGGGTGGAGTCTTTTGGGTTTTCCACATAAAGTACCATGTCATCTCTGAAAAGAGAGAGTTTGACTTCTTCTTTGCCAATTTGAATACCTTTTATTTCTTTTTGTTATCTGATTGCTGTTGCTAGGACTTCTAGTACTATGTTGAACAATAGTGGTGAGAGTGGGCATCCTTGACATGTTCCTGATCTTAAGGGAAATGCTCTCAGCTTTTCCCTATTGAGTATGATATTTGCTGTGGGTTTTTCATAGATGGATTTTATGAACTTGAGGAATTTTCCCTCTATCCCTATACTCTGAAGAGTTTTAATCAGGAAAGTATGTTGTATTTTGTCAAATGCTTTTTCTGCATCAATTGAGAGGACCATATGGTTCTTCTCTCTCCTCTTATTAATGTGTTCTATCACATTGATTGATTTGCGAATGTTGAACCACCCTTACATCCTGGGATAAATCCCACTTGGTCGTGGTGGATGAGCCTTTTAATGTATTGTTGGATCCGATTAGCTAGGATTTTGTTGAGGATTTTGGAATCCATATTCATCAGGGATATCGGTCTGAAATTCTCCTTTTTGATGGGGTCTTTGCCTGGTTTGGGGATTAAGGTAATGCTGGCCTCATAGAATGAGTCTGGAAGCTGTCCTTCTGTTTCTATTTTTTGAAACAGCTTCAGTAGAATAGGTATTATCTCTTCTTTGAATGTTTGGTAGAATTCCCCAGGGAATCCATCAGGCACTGGACTATTGTTTTTTGGGAGGTTTTTTGATCACTGCTTCAATCTCGTTACTGGTTTATTGGCCATTCAGGTTGTCAATTTCTTCTTGTTTCAGTCTTGGCAGCTTATAGATTTCCAGGAAGGCATCCATTTCATCCAGATTGCTCAGTTTGTTGGCATATAGTTGTTGATAATAATTTCTAATAATTGTTTCTATTTCCTTGGTGTTAGTTGTGATCTCTCCCCTTTCATTCATAATTTTATTAATTTGGGTCCTTTCTCTTTTCTTTTGGATAAGTCTGGTTTATTGATCTCATTAATTCTTTCCAAGAACCAGCTTCTAGTTTCATTGATCTGATCTACTGTGTTTCTGGTTTCTAATTCATTGATCTCTGCTCTAATCTTAATTATTTCTCTTCTAATGTGTGGCTTAGGCATCGTTTGTTGCTTTTTCTCTAGTTCTTTAAGGTGTAGAGTTAGTTGGTGAATTTGGGATTTTTCTATTTTTTTTAAAGATTTTATTTATTTATTTGAGAGAAAGAATGAGAGACAGAGAGCACAAGAGGGAAGAGGGTCAGAGGGAGAAGCAAACCCCCCTGCTGAACAGGGAGCCCGATGTGGGACTCGATCCCAGGACTCCAAGGTCATGACCTGAGCTGAAGGCAGTCGCTTAACCAACTGAACCACCCAAGTGTCCGGGATTTTTCTATTTTTTGAGTGAGGCTTGGATGGCTATGTATTTCCCCCTTAGGACCGCCTTTGCAATCCCATAGGTTTTGGACCAATGTGTTTTCGCTCTCATTGGTTTCCATGAATTGTTTAAGTTATTCTTTGATTTCTTGGTTGATCCAAACATTCTTGAGCAGAGAGCTTCCAAGTGTTTGAATTTCCGCCAATTTTTTTCTTGTGATTGAGTTCGTTTTAAAGCATTGTGGTCTGAGAATATGCAGGGAATAATCTCAATCTTTTGGTATCGGTTGAGTCCTGATTTGTGACCCAGTATGTGGTCTATTCTGGAGAAAGTTCCATGTGCACTCAAGAAGAATGAGTATTCTGGTGTTTTAGGGTGGAATGTTCTGTATATATCTATGAGGTCCATCTGGTCCAGTGTGTCATTCAAAACTCTTGTTTCTTTGTTGATTTTCTGCTTAGATGATCTGTCTATTGCTGAGTGAAGTATTAAGGTCTCCTACAATTAATGTATTGTTATCAATATGACTCTTTATTTTGGTTAACTGCTGGCTTATGTAGATGGCTGCTCCCATGTTGGGGGCATAGATATTTACAATTGTTAGATTTCTTGTTGGATAGACCCTTTAAGAATGATATAGTACCCTTCTGTGCCTCTAACTACAGTCTTTAGTTTAAAATCTAATTTGTCTGATATAAGAATTGCCATCCCAGTTTTCTTTTGAGGTCCACTTGCATGGAAGATGGATCTCCATCCTTTCACTTTCAGTCTGGATGTATCTTTAGGTTCAAAATAAGTCTTTTGTAGGCAGCATATGGATGGGTCCTGTCTTTTTATCCAATCTGCAACCCTGTGCCATTTTATGGGAGCATTTAGGCCGTTCACGTTGAGAGTGACTATTGAAAGATACGAATTAATTGTCACCATGTTGCCTGTGAAGACCTTGTGTTTATAGATTGTCCCTGTAAATTTCTGTTGTATATCACTCTTGGGGTCTTTCTCCTTTTATAGATCCCCCCCTTAATATTTCTTGTAGGGCTGGCTTAGTGGTCACATATTCTTTCAGTTTCTGCCATTCTTGGAAGCTCTGCATCTCTCCATCCATTCTAAATGACTGCCTTGCTGGATAAAGTATTCTTGGCTGCATGTTCTTCTTGTTTAGTACCCTGAATATGTCTTGTCAGGCCTTTCTGGCTTGCCAGGTCTCTGTGGATAGGTCTGACATTATTCTGATGTTCCTCCCTCTGTACATGAGGAATCTCTTCCCCCTAACTGCCCTTAAGATGGTTTCCTTGGTTCTAAGATTTGCGAGTTTTACTATTACATGCCAGGGTGTTGGCCTGTTTTCCTTGATCTTGGGAGGGGTCCTCTCTGCCTCTAGGACATGAATATTTGTTTCATTCCCCAGATTAGGGAAGTTCTCAGCTACCTGACATTGGAATGCTTCATGGTGTCACCTATTTCTCTGATTCTATTTTCATAGATTCTGAGTTTTTCCCTGGCCTCCTCTTTCCTATTTTGGGGGTTCCTCCTCCTAGTCATTCTGTTGAGGGGTGGTTAAGGGAATGTATAGAGTCCAAATTATTGACCAGAACCCAAGCAAGATGCACCTGTTTTCTAGAAACCTTAGGGTTGCTGGTCTCTTGTTTTCCCAGCCTGTCTTCTGGGGGAGGGGCCTGCCATGCTGTTACTCAGGCAACCCTGTTTGGGCAGAGTTGCCCTGCCCCCCTGTGGTGGGGATGGGCTCAGTGGGAACCGGTTTTTTGGGGCTTTTGTTCTCTGGCAGCTTTCCCTGGTGGCTTTCCACGTCTCTTCCGAGAGTCAGAGCAGAAGAGACCGTTTCCAACCCCCTGCCTCAGAGCAGAGAGACTGCAGTCTGTTCTTCAGTGAGCTCTCCAGGCCACAGTGTCTCCGTTTCTGTCTGTGCTGCTATAAACTGCAGCAGCCTGGCTTGTGCGCCCCTCAGCAGCACTCCCAGTCCTCGCCTCCAGGTCGGGGCATGTCTCTGCCCTTTGTGCTTCTAAAACCACCAGCCACCCCCAGTTCGCACGTGGGGCCCCTGCCATTTGGGTTTCCGTCAGCGGGGCTGCCCTAAAGTCCTTCGCCGCCGCTACCGGTCTTCGAGTCTGTGTCCGTCCCCAGCGCAGGAGGCTATCGCTCACCAGTGGCGCAGGATCCCCACGGCCAGGCTCCTTCCCGCTGCCATTTATCCTCTGATATCTGCCCACGGAATCATGGCTCCCCACTTCATACCTCGAAACCAACTGCCTGCGATATTCTGTTTGTACAAATCCAGATCTTCTTACATCTCAAGCTGATTTCGTGGGTGCTCAGAGTGGTCTGGTAGGTATCCAGCTCAATTCCAGGGACCAGTTGGAATAGGGTCCCCTACACCTCCGCCATCTTTTCCCAATCCTCTAACCATGTGGCTTTGAACTACCCTGGCCTTCATTTCTTGCTTTTCCAAACCAAAGAATGCATGAACATTTTTCACTGAATTACATTCTTTTTTATTATGCATATTCTGTTTTATGTGGATTTGTCTTGATGTTTCATTAAACTTTAGATTTCTTAAGGGGTAGGATTATACCTAATGCCTCCTTTCTACTCCTTCCTCCCCACCTGCTGCAACATTATCTTAGCTAGATTAGGCTTGCCTGAAGAATATTAAGGAGATTTAATAATTGAGAACAAGAGGACACTTTAACTAATGGGGGAGGAATAATGATAACTAACACTTATCGAATGTTACACACTAGCCATTGAACTAAAGCACTACAGATTACACACTAGCCATTGAGATAAAGCACCACTGATTACACACTGGCCACAAAGATAAAGCACAGTTATACATGCTTCTGTTTCAGCACTCCCATGCCGGGAAAGTGCATAAAATTATTTTCCATACTTGACAGATAGGAAACTGGAGACTACTTAAAGATTTATATTCAGGAGTAGGAACTTGCTTTGAAACCAAGTAGTATCATTCTAGAACTCATCTTATCCTTTACACTACACTACATCCAGGAAATGACTACCTCCTTTCTTCCCACGATCACAAGAAACTCACCTCTCGATGTCTTGCATCTTGATTTGGTGATTCACAGGTTTGACTTTGGCTGTTGATAGGAGAGCTTCTCTTAGCTGCCAAGATGGGAGAAATACTATCACAAATTTTATAACATTATGATAAATAAGCTCATTTTATTTCATCAGTTCACTTCTTTAAAAAAAACATTTTAATATATTATCACCTGGAAAGAAGACATTTAATAGCATATGTTGTAAGAGGAATCAAGTAACCAATTAAAAAACCTTTGCATTTCTAGGTTATCATAACAATGCAGATTTCTTCATCTATTCAGTCTGACTCAACAGGCTACGGTGCTAAAAAGTTGGCAATACTAAAAATAAAAAAAAATAAAAATACCGTATAGTACCAAGTATCTGCCACATCCTTTTTAAAGCATTTTACGTATACAGTACTCCTCTCTTATCTGCTGGAGATCTCTTGCAAGTGGATGCCTCAAACTGTGGATACTACTGAACCCTAAATATACTGTTTCTTCCTACACATACGCACTATGATAAAGTTTAATTTATAAATTGCACATAGTAAGAGATTAACAATAATCACTAATAAAATCAAATGATTACAACAATATACTATAATAGAAGTTATGTGAATGTGGTTTCTTTCTCTTTCTTTCAAAATACTTTATTGTACTGTATTCACCCTTCTTGTAATGATGTGAGATGATAAAATGCCTATGTGAAGAGATGAAGTGAGGTCAAGGACGTAGGCGTTGTGACATAGTATTAATTACCGACCTTCTGACAATTTGTCAGAAGGAGGATTAAATCATCTGCTTTTGGACCACAGGGAATTGAAACTGCAGAAAGTGAAACCACAGATAAGGGGGAGGGGAACTACTGTCTCAACTCATTTAACACTTACAATAACCCTATTATAACATATGGAACATTATTAGACCCATTTTACAGATAAAGACACTAAGGCACAGGGAGTTTAACTTGCCCAAGATCGTTTGACCCTCACGTGAAGGTTCAAGCCCAGGCTTTCTGGCTCCAGGGTCTGTGCTTTTATGACCACATTAAGCCTCTCCTATGGCAAGATTCAAATCAGTTACATCTTTTCCTGAGGACTGGGAATCGTGGGAAGTGAAGCTGGCCATGCCACATGGGAACTGTGAGCAAACTGATGCTCAGAAAGGGATTGACTGAGGTCACAAAACAAGAGACCCAGGGAGTGTCACCCACGTGCCCCTGCTTTTTCTTCTGGCCATGTGTCTGAGCTGAGTTTAATTTCACTTCAGATCTTGGGCACCATTTCACATCCACAGGCATCAGGTAGAGGGGAAAAGAATCCACTGTGAATATCATCTAGAAGCAAGGGATGGTGACATGAACAGCCCCAGTGATTCATGAGGGACACGATTTCTTAATAGTTTTAATACATCTGTTAAATGATAGTTTACATATTAATGGGAGAGAGAAAGAGAGAGAGACCTAAATGTGAAGTGACCTCTTTATTCAAAAGTGATGACTTTAAAATATGAAAAAATTCCTTAATCAACATAAAGACGTCTTTTTCAGTAATAGTTTTGTTTTACTGTAACATATTTTATTTTCTTATTTCTATTGTTTTCAATCTTTTAACCTTGTACCTCCATATTCACTCTCAGATAATTTTAATTCAATGAAATGAACCTCATTCTATCCATAGAATCTGAAGTAGATCACCTCTGGCTATGACATTTTTACTTATTTAGTTCCTTGCTATTTGAACCTTATGACAGACAAAGTTACTCTTGCATATATAACTTATTTCACTAGTTAATGTATTGTACACATTAATTCTCTAAGTAGTCTACTTTTACATATGAAAAATTTCATCTTTTGTTTGAATTACAATAGTAAGCATGTTTGTCACTATAAGCATCTTATCACATATATGAATAATATGGCACTCTTTTGTTTAGAAAATCCTTTAACATATTAAGTACCTTGCAAAGGTATGTTAAATTATAGGGGGAAAATACATAAGAACTACTTGATGCTTTCCCTCCCCTAACAAAGCTCTTTTACATGCATAATCTTCCACTGTCTGCAGAAAAATCTTAGGAAGTAAGCAAATGATAGAGTTATACATATATATCTCATGCATCTAGAGATGTACCACATAATTTATCTCTTTCTAAGTGCTATTATCAATGCTAAAAGTTAGGTTGGAAATAGAAAGATGGAATTTAGTAAGCTATAAAATGGGCACCTTATGTGGATTCTTACTTATTCCATACTATGAGGCCATATAAGGTGGTATTATTTTCTCCCTTTTAAAGAAATAGGAACACTCAGGTTCGGTACATACATAGTAAGAGATAGATCTGGAGTGAAGCATGAGCCTTTGAGGTACTTTTCAAGCTGTCATGTGTTAGTCTTTCTACTATTCACCAATAAGATTATTTCATTTGACAATTCCTATAGTGAAAGGCTTTGATAGCAAATAAACACCAAGACAAGATTTTTAAGGAGCTGTTACTTTGTTTCCTGTAATGATGATTATGATGATATAATTATAATAATAGCTTATTCACTTACTAGGTACCTGGCATTCTTCTAAGCAATTTTATACATAATTAATTCATTTATTCTTCTTAACAACCCATAAGTTTAACTCCTATTTTACACATGAGGAAACTGAGGCACAGGAAACTGAAATGACTTCTCAAAAGTCACACAACTCAATGGCATGTGCCCCTGGCTTAGTTTCTCATCATGTGAATGAGCCCTGTGCCTGGGGCACTAACACAGCTCCCTGGAGAAATTTTCTTCCTCTTGGTTTCTTAAGGGCAAATCATTCCATCACCCTTACTTCTGCATATGAGAGAGTCTGCTAACACTGTCCCAGCAGGTGTCCACATTACGAACCTGTAATGATGTTCCTGATGGGCTTCACCAGTGCTGTGAAGCCAGAGACTTCGGGCTGTCTGTGCTCCCACATGGGCTGCCATATAACAAGCCCACTGGCCAGTCGGAACGTAAGGTCCGATTCCTGGGGGAAGAGAAGATTTATGTCCCATAACTGGCTTGTAACTGGTTGAAGGGGCCAGTCATTGCAATGATTAGTATCATTCACAAGATTATTGTCAAAGTAAGTTGATCTTCTAGACCTTCTCTCATCACTCAGATGAGTGTTTCTAGGGCAAACCAGTAGCCCTAAGTTATCATCAAAATTACTATGGAAACCATGGTGGTCTGCTTTTGGCAAAATTAATAATTAAAATGTAGCTTTGGACAAAGCATGAAACACAAATTATTGTTTTGTGTTAGCAGTGATCAAGGCCTGTTTATTTCAAGAGTCTTGGCAGATCTCTTGTGGTTGTCATTATTATTCCTCTTAATTATTTAATTGTCCTTCTTTTGCTCTCTTAAATCAATATCCTCAGATGCTGGCTATTTTGACTTTGTATGCTCTAGGCCATCTCTTGTTTTTTTTTTTATTATGTTATGTTAGTCATCATACATTACATCATTAGTTTTTTTTTTTAATTTTTATTGTTATGTTAATCACCATATATTACATCATTAGTTTTTGGTGCAGTGTTCCATGATTCATTGTTTGCGTATAACACCCAGTGCTCCATGCAGTACGTGCCCTCTTTAATACACATCATCCAGGCTAACCCATCACCCCACCCACCTCCCCTCTAGAACCCTCAGTTTGTTTCTCAGAGTCCATAGTTTCTCATGGTTCATCTCCCCCTCCGATTTCCCCCCCTTCATTTTTCCCTTCCTGCTATCTTCTTTTTTAAACATATCTCTTGTTTTTGCACTTCATGGAATCAGGAACATATATACAGACCCTTCTAGCATATTGTTTTGTAATGTTACCTTCTTAATAATCTTTAATTCCTTGATGGTCTATCAGTCATTCTCCCCCTTCCACAACACCTGACATCATCACAATGCTTAACACAGCATTAGAAATTGGGTGTACAATAGGAGCTCAACAAGCACTTGCTGAATTGCACTGACCTTACAACCCATACTCACTCAGTTTATCTATAATTTAAAGTCTCTTCCAAGGAGCACATTCTCTGCTCCCTTATTACATCATTTTGAGAGGCAGAGATGTTGAAAATGCAATCTCATATTGTATAAGAACAAATATATGACATTCTGAGATTACATTTTCAACAACTCAGCCATGAACTGGAATTTAAAAAAAAAGGAATAAATTAAACAACTCAGCCTCTCAAAAAAAATAAATAAAAGATGGAAGCAGAGAATGTGATCTCAGATTAATGAACACAACTAAGACCCAGGAATTCACTTAGGGCAGGGCTTTGCAACCCTAGCTTGCATATTATAATCACCTAGAGAGTTTTTAAAACCTAGGAGGCCCAGGTCTTAACTTCCTCCCTTGCCCAGACCGATTAAATTAGAATCACTCTGAAGTTCTCTACTGACTTTCATGTGTAGTCATGGTTGAAAACCACTAATATAGAAGAATAAGAAGTAGGAAGAAATTGGAAAAAAAGAAAAGTGATCCTGCAAATGGTGAATCGTTGTGGTTCAGTGTCAGCTGGAAAGGCTGGTGAAATCCACACATTGATACAGAGCAGCTTCTTCTGTAAGGTATGGACTGGGATCCCGGAGCTACAACAGTGCCCATGATGGGAAAGCATTTAGGACTCCCTGTGGAGGTATTAGGAAAGTACATAAAGCACTTGGTCAAATTCTGTCAACATTCATTTTACAAATATTTATAGACCACCTACTGCATACCTGGTACTACTCTAGGTTCTGGGCTAGAATAGTGAACAGAGCTTACAAAAATTCCTGCTCTCCTAGGTGCAAAAAGAGAAGTAAAGCAGGCAAAGGGGTGTGCCTGCAAGGTGTTGATATTTTAGACAGGATGGCCAGGGAAGTCCTTGTTGTGAAAGTGTCTTTTGAGTGAAAAAGATCTGAATGAAATTAAGGAGCTGCCATGTAGATATTTTCAGAAAAAACCTTCCATGAGAAGGGACCAGCAAATGCAAAGGTCCTAAATATGCCTGGTCTATCAAGAAACAGCCAGGAGACTGTGTGTCTGGAGTCAAGTAAATGGCAGAAGAGTAGAAGAAAAAAATAAGGTCAGAGAAGTTATTGAGTTCCAAATAATATAGGGCCATAGAGGTCATAGTAAGGGCTTCCACAATTACTAAGACGGGGAGCCACCAGAGGGTTCTGAGTAGTGGCGTGACATTACTGGATGTATGTTTGATAGGATTACTGAGGCTATTAATCATAGTTCAAGAAAGGGCAAAAGTGGAGAGATAGTTTGGGAAGCTAATATTATCATCTAGGTGGAAGATGATTACAGGAGAGAGTTCGTAGAGGGCGAAATGAGCAGTGGTAGATTCTGGATATATTTTGAACACACAGTCTACAGACTGGAAGTGGAAGGTGTGAGAAAGAGGTGTCAAAGATTTTTGGCTTTGATAAAGATAGGCAAGATGAAGGAGGAGCAGGTGTGGGGGGTATCAGGAACCTAGTTACAGACATGTTAAGTTTGAGATGCCTGTTAGACATTCAACTAGAGATACTGAGTAAACAGTTTGACAGGAAGGTTTAAAGTTAATGGAACATAGTATTATGTGTGGTGTTAGATCCAGCAAGCAGGGGATTAACAGCAAGCAAAGTTTATCAGATTTGTCTCCAGAAATGCAGGAAGCCAAATCTCAATTGACCTGGTTTTGATGATTTCATAGCTTCTGAGCTCAGTCCTTTTCCATGTTCCTCATAAGTAATCTTGGCACAAATAAAACTCTAGTGGACACTGCTTCCAAAGGTAAGCTCTCTTATACTGAAGCCCGGGCCTTTAACACTGGCCCTATCGATGTTAGCACTCATTGAGACTTGTTATTTTGTTTTCTTTGATATATTTCCAACTAGATTGTATATTTATTGGAGACAAATTGAGATCTCCTTCTGTGCATTTCCCCTTGAGCATCAATACAGACTTACTGATTAATTAAAGATAGTTTACATTTCACAGGTAACACCAACTAAATCAAATCATTCTTTAGACTTGAACACTTGCAGAAGGTATGGCCTCCTCTTATGTTGTTATGTTCCTTTGTAAGTCCTTTTTTAAGTTGGATGAATGCATAAGCTCTGGGACCCTAATTCCTCTTCTGGAGTCCCCTTTAGTGGGTCATCTAATGCCATGTATGCCCACATGGCCAGAATGTTGATAGCTAGAAGAGACACTATCATTGAAACAGCTGTGGGGCAGGTGGTCTAGTGAGGTCCTTAGAAAAACCAGAAGACACAGACACTAGTAGAATCAATATCTCCACATTTCAGATGCATTTTTTTTTTCACTGAAAGCCTGTTTCCATGATGGCATGAAATAATTCTAAATATGTTTACTAGTAATTTAGAGAAATTGAGTTTAAAAATTATTGTTATTTTAAATTTTAAAGTTGTTTACTTCACACATATGGATTTTATAAAAACCCCCTTGAGGGCTTGGATTTTTATTCCTTGCTATTTCTCTAGCACTGGGTAGTGCCTCTCATAGACTAGGCACTCAATAAATATTTATTGAAGGAATAAGTGAATATGATCAAATCATGACATTACACTTAAATTCCTTAGTTATAATAAATACTCAGCATTTTTCACTAAATTAAATTTAGTTGAAAATAATATATTTGACAGAATTTTTAAGATTTACTTCATGTGACATACTTGAGGCAGTTATAAATTAAAATCACAGAATCAATGTACAGAAATCTGTTGCATTTCTATATACAGATAATGAAGGAGCAGAAAGAGAAATTAAGAAAACAATCCCATTTATAATTGCACCCAAAATAATAAAGTACCTAGGAATAAACTTAACCAAAGAGGTAAAAAAACAGTACTCTGAAAACTATAAAACACTGATGAAAGAAACTGAAGACAATACAAAGAAATGGAAAGACATTCCATGCTCATGGATTGGAAGAACAAATATTGCTAAAATGTCTATAGTATCCAAAGCAATCTACAGACGTAATACAATCCCTATGATAATACCAACAGCATTTTTCACAGATCTGGAACAAACAATCCTAAAGTTTGTATGGACCACAGAAGACCCTGAGGAGCCAAAGCAATCGTGAAGAAGATAAACAAAACTGGAGGTAACACAATCCCAGATTTCAAGTTATACTACAAAGCTATTGTAATCAAAACAGTATGGGACTGGCACAAAAATAGACACATAGATCAATGGAACAGTACAGAAAACCCAGAATTAAACCCACAATAATAAGGTCAATTAATGTTCAACAAAGGAGGAAAGAACATGCGTGGGAAAAAGACGGTCTCTTCAACAAATGGTGTTGGGAAAACTGGACAGCAACATGCTGGAGAATGAAACTGGACCACTTTCTTACATCATATGCAAAAATAAACTCAAAATGGGTTAAGGACCAAAATGGATTAAGGACCTGAAACCATAAAAATCCTAGAAAAGAGCATAGGCAGTAATGTCTCTGGCATCAGCCATAGAAACATTTTTCTAGACATGTCTCCTGAAGCAAAGGAAATAAAAGCAAAAGTAAACTATTGGAACTACATCAAAATAAAAAGGTTCTACACAGCGAAGGAAACAACCAGCAAAATTAAAAGGCAATCTACTGAATGGGAGAAGATATTTGCAAATGACATATCGGATAAAGGGTTAGTATCCAAAACATATAAAGAACTTATAAAACTCAACACCCCAATAAAAAGTAATCCAATTAAAAAACAGCAGAAGACATGAATAGACATTTCTCCAAAGAAGACATACAGATGGCCAACAAATACATGAAAAGATGCTCAAGCTCACGCACCACCAGGGGAATGCAAATCAAAACCACAATGACATATCACCTCACACCTGTCAGAATGGCTAAAATCAAAAACACAAGAACCAACAAGTGTTGGTAAGGATATGAAGAAACAGAAACCCTCTCACACTGCTGGTGAGAATGTAAACTTGTAGCTACTGTGGAAAACAGTATGGAGGTTCCTCAAAACGTTAAAACTAGAACTACCCTATGATCCAGTAATCACACTACTGGGTATTTACCCAATCAATCAGTCAATCAATCAGTCAAAGGGATACATGTGCCTCTATATTTTTTGCAGTATTATTTACAATAGCCAGATTATGGAAGCAGCCCAAGTGTCCATCAATAGTTGAAGGGATAAAGAAGATGTGGTATATAGATACACAACGGAACATTATTCAGCCATAAAAAAGAGTGGAATCTTGCCATTTGCAATGACATGGATGGAGCTAGAGAATACAATGCTAAGTGAAATAAGTCAGAGACAAATATATGAGTTCACTCGTGGAATTTAAGAAACAAAATAAATGAGCAAAGAAAAAGAGAGAGGGTGAGACAAACCGAGAAACAGACTCTTAACTATACAGAACAAACTGATGATTACCAGAGGGTAGGTGGGGGGATGGGGTGCTTAGGGGATAGTGGATGAAGGGGTGCACTTGCCGTGATGAGTACTGGGTGATGTATGGGATTGCTGAATCCTTCTATTGCACGTCTGAAATCAATATAACACTGTACGTTAACCATACTGGAATTAAAATAAGAACTTAATTAAAATAGAAAAATGTGCATTGAATTATACACTGTCTTACAAAAAGATGAGTCATTTATATTAATTTGCTAATTAATGAGTGAATTCATTCAACAAATATTGATTAAATACCTATGAATTTGAGATACTATGTTAGCTATCCAGAATACAATGATAACTCCCCACCCTCAAACCATTCAGAATCTAATAGGAGAGACTGACACATAAAGAAATAATGATAATAAACTAGAAATAACAATAAAAATCTGTCTAGAATATTATAAAGCTAGAGGAAGAGAGGGATGGATCTTGAATGTAGTTGTGAAAGATGAGGAGGAGTTTCCCAGGCAGGAGGGCAGGGCATGAGAGCATGCTAGGTGGCAGGACCAGCATGAGAATAGGCCTGGACAAAAGCACGTTACATTCCTGGGGAGACTCCAAGCACTTGGAGCTCAGAGGCAGGAGAAGTGGCCAGAAGAAGGCCCAGTTACTAGACTAATGAGTTGGAGTTTTACTTGCTGTACGATGAGAAATCAACAAGCATTTTGGTGATATGGTCAGGTCTACATAGATCCCTTTCGTGTTGAAGTTGGATTTTATGAGACAAGCCAGGAGACTGTGAATCCAGTTCGAAAGTGGCCTCAACTGGATTTCAGCCTCCCACGCCTCCTGCAGCACCATGTCCTATAAGAAACTATAACACTGTCTGTGTAAGTGCTGATTGGCAAATTGAGGGAGTAACGTCAAGAAAAGGAATGCCAAGTGGGGCAGCAAACAGGGGTTGGAGATGACAACTTTGTAGAAACACCAATCTGGATGATTGTGTGGTTTCCCCCCAGGAGCATGCAGGTCTCTGGATCAGGAGTAGAAAAAAAAGGGATTTGGGTCATGACCTGGGGTTGGAATTTTGAAGGGCAAATCAAAGGAAGGATAGGGGAAAAAGACATTAATGGTGCTGGTGAGGAGCAGTTCACATGGGTATGGTAGGGATAGAAAGGTGGAGATCGAGAGGGTCTGACAACCAGCAGGCCAGTGAAAGACCAAAGGCAGTGATTCTCAATCAGGGGCAATTCTCACCCCCCGCCCACCCACTGGGGACACCTGGCAATGTCTGGAGTCATCTGTGGCCATCACAACTTAGAGGGAGGTGGTGTTCCTGGCATCTGGTGAGTAGGGGCCAGAAATGCTTCTGATATCCTACATGGCACATGGCAATGTCCCGCAAGAAAGAATAATCTGGCCCCAAATGCCAACAGTGCCAAGGCTGAGAAACCCTGGTCTAGGGATTGTATATTCCTTGACTACATTTAAAAAAGCAAACACCTCGCTCAGAAGGAAAATGCCTTTTGGAGAAATTTATTGACTCATTAATATTTTTTATTCCCTATAGCATCTGGAACAATATTTCCTTCATAGAGATAATAAATTGATGAAATAATAATATGCCAGTAATAACAGCTAATAATAATAGTTTATTATGATTTAATTACTGTACCGTGTTTTCTATGCATTGTCTTACTCCCTCATAAATGCTCCAGGCCATAAATAAAACTTGAGGGTCTTGAGCCAGAAACTGTCTGTATAGTCTCCCCTGAAAGAGAATGTGGCTTCCTTTCCACTAATAACACAAAACACCAATAGCGAAAAAATGCCAACACTAAAAGCAACATATATTTATTAAGGCCCTTTTATGTGTAATGTTGAGCACTATCATATGTTTCATCACAATGTCCCATAAAACTATTCTTATGTCCAATTTATACTTGAGGGAAACTGAGGCTTGCTCTAAGTCATATAGTAGGAAGCAACAAGCGTGTGATTCAAATGCAGGCCTATTTCCAAAATTTGAACTCTCAGCCATGTCTTCAAATAAAATTACAGCCATTCCAGTCACTTCTGCACTTCCACATTTTTTAATCCAGAGGGTATTTGTCCACAGATAGACATCTTTATGGGATCATTATTTAAAGAAGACTTCTTTCCTGTCCTCTCCATTTTAAGGACTATGTACCTACATATAATCACAACTCTTAGCACTTAAATCAGCTTCTGATAACAACTTGGGTTTACTCAATGAGTCCCTTACTAAATATTAATCGTGCATCCCATTTTTGCCAGACACTATTCTAGACACTGAAAATACAGTGTGACCTAGACAGGCAATGTCCCTTTGCTCAAGAAATCTGTTCTATGGGGGTAGAGGGCAACAAGCATGCAAACAAGCAGAGAAAATAATTTCGGGTACTGATAAGTGCAAAGAGAGGGGGAAAAAAAGATAGTCATGCGCTAGTGACACCGAAGTCGCCAGGAAAATTCTTTCTGAGAATTGTGAGTTGTGAGTAAACTCATAGAATGAGATGGCCATATGAAAATTTAGGGGAGGAGGTGGAGGTTGATGTTTCAAACAGAAGGAAAAACCAGTGCAGGACTTGAAAGCAAGAATGAGTTTGTGGGTGAGCCTCACTGAACTTGGAGGTTAGTGAAGGAGAGAAAGGCTGTTGCCATGGCAGGAGATGGGGCTGAGAAGGTGGGCAGGAGCCTGGACTGCTGGTCCCATAAGCCAGGGGATGATCTCAATTAAAGTAATGCTTTTTAGTAAGTGTAACCATTATAAAAGACTTTTTTAAAATGGAAAGTCAAAGATTTTAAGGCAGCTATTTAATTTGATTTCACAACATTTAAAATTTTTAGTATGTTTCATGGGCACTGTGGCCAGTGCATGCAAAGCATTTTAGGAATTTATAGGTAATTTTAATTCTATTCCTGGCAGCAATGGGACAGTGTCAAGCGAAAGTGAATTTTAACTAAAACTAGAATGAGTGAAAAGACTCACTAGTTCATTTTTCTGATAGTGATTGTTAACGGCCTCACAACCACCTACATATATGTATGTACACACATTCACATACATACATACATACATATATATAGCTTGAAATATTCATTAGGATCCTAATATTCTATTAAAGAACATTTGAGTATACCAATTTCTTCTTATCTCTTAACTTAGCATTCAGATGGTATACTGTAATTTATTCATTCACAGAAATAACAAATAGATCTTGATTTCTCTCCATGTGTTGGAACTATACTGTGTCTTCACATATATTCACCCTGTGTTAGAGGTACCCACAATTGTATGCAATGGAGCATCAGAGAGGTTAAGTAAAGTCACCAAGATCACAGAGCTAGAGAGTGGTGGCACAGTAGTTTCAAATGATATTATTTCTTTCAGACCCAAGGGGTATTTGTATATGATTACATTTTAGTACAACTGGTTTCTATGTAATCCTATGTTTTGTATTTTATGCTTTCAGAAATATTTTGAAAAGCAATTCTCATCTTGTACCACACTGTCAAGAAGTCCACGGCATAGAAGACATTTAGAACTTCTGCTCCAGAACTTCTGCATTATAATAGAGACAGCTTACAAGGCGATGTAGAAATGCAAAGGAGATAGTGACTCAGTCTACATGGGGAGTTTCAGAGGAATAGCTTCATGGAAATAATGACATTGAAGTTGAGGTTTGAAGACTCATCAGATGAACAGAGAAAAGAAAGTGGGCAGAGCGAACAGCAAGCGTATATTCGGGGAATGGCTCCCACAGCTGGATCATGAAGATGCCAGGAGGGAATGGCAAATGATAAATGAAAAGTTCCTTGACCTTATATGCAATGTTTAGTATGTGGGGCATCATCTTCGGGCAGAAGGAGAACCTTTGAAGATTTTTAAGTAGATACATGATACACAGAGAACTGTGTTTTTGAAATCATGTTCAGTGGTTTGATATAGAAATTAAGCTCTCCATGTCTTGGCTTGCCACATGATCATATAAAGACACAGATAACCAAATATGGAAATATGGAAATACCATTTGAAGCTCACCTCACCTCTATCCCCCCTCAGCTTAATACTAGCCCTCTCCTTACCTTGATCCTGTGTACCAGAGGAGCAAACAGAAACACAAAGAGCTCCACGGTGGCCATGGAGTTCTGGAAGATCTTCCTTCGGTTGTTCTCGTCTTCATCGTTGGAGCTGCCCTGGCAAGGCTGCCCTGGGGAACCCTGGTTTTCTACCTGGTGGATGAAAGCACTGCTGCTGCCACCCCAGCTGGAGCCACGGTCTGTGCCCCCAAACCGCTCACTGTTGCAGTCCTGTGGAGCCTCTAGAAGCATCCAATGCAGGGTGTGAAGGAGCTTTGTCTCAGCAACACCCAGTTTATCCTGGTGGCCTGCATGGGGACAATCACACGGCCAAGTTAAGACAAACTCTGCTATCAGAACAATGGATATCAACTCTGGGTGTGGGAAGAACATTCTTGCGTTGCTCTGTGGCTTGATTTCCTGGAAGATACTAGCATTTCTCTATATTTCTTACAACCACAGCTGGAAGGGCTCGTTTTTTTTTTAAAGATTTATTTATTTATTTATTTGAGAGAGAGAGTGACAGATCACAGCAGGCGAGGGAGAAGCAGACTCGCCGCTGAGCATGGAGGCTGACATGGGGGGCTTGACCCCAGGACCCTGGGATCATGACCTGAGCCAAAGACAGATGCTTCACTGACTGAGCCACGCAGGCGCCCCTGGAAGGGCTCATTCTTGTTTTGGGCTTTCTAGCTGGCTATAATCTCTGCAGAATAACATAGTGTCATAGGAGGAGAAACTGCATGCATCCTATCTCTTCAGTCTGATATCTCCAAATAGGCAGCGTAGTGGCTGAGAACCCAGCCTCTGAAGACAGCAACTACTTCACTTTAGACAGGGTGACCAAGAAAGCCCTCGGTAAAAGTAACATGTGTGCAGAGACCCAAATAAGGGGAAAGAACTGGAGGGAAAACAGCTTGTGTGCGAACATGGGGTGGATGTTAGGACATGTTACCACGTGAGAAAAGCAATCCACCAGATAATCCAAAAAAGAAGAGTCTCTATGCACAACGCATGCATGTACACATGGACTACAAAGTGCAAGGGGTCGCTTTAGGAGTTGAGAGATCCGAACTCATCTTGGATGGATGATAGTCTTCAGCTTCCCTGTAATGTTTTAATGTTTAAAAGGAAAATATATTCATGTATTACTTGTAAAATTTAAAATTTAAAAATAAGAGAGCCAGTTCTTTCATTGGTAAAATGGAGATCATAATGGTACCCACGAGAGGGGGCTTTTATGAGAATTAAATGAGATCACATGTGTTCGGTGCCTGGGAAAAGAGCAAGTAGCCAGTAAATGTCAGCACGAGTGCTGACGATTGTATGCCATGAAGAAGGAATGAGGAAGAACCAACCTAACTTGTTCCTGTTTGAAAGCAGCGTTGCAGTGCAGTGGAGGACGTGAGGCAAAGCAGCTTGTACCAGCTCCCATCTGGAAATGCTCTGGATGGCTTCAGAGAGGGCTGGAGAAAGGCCATGCAGCTTGTTCTCTACCAACACACGTTCAAAGGACTGTAGATACCAAAAAAAAGAAGAAAAAATCACTTAAAATAAGGAACTGGAGAGTCTGACTGACAAGAAACTGGAGATTAAGGTACTACACCAAGATGCCAATCACTGGATCAAATTTTTTAGAGTGCACTCAAATTGCATTTCATGTCAACGTACAATGGGTCAGTGATCATTACTTTCTAACCATTTTTAGGTTTTTGATTTAAAATATAGGACTTGAATTATTAAGTGATTTTTATTTTCACCAAAATTAGCTTCCTCTAAAAAAAGAGCACACCACCATATTTAACTCATATAATATTTTATACAATGCTGCTGAGGCATCCAAAGGGGCTGTCACAATTGCAGAACTAAGTGAATTGTCTTTTGTGAAAGCATCTTGAGGACAGAATTTGTGTCAATGTTAAACAAGTGTTAAATAAGATACAACTTGTTCAAGAAATCTGACTGGGGGGGTCCTCTGAATTATTTCATGTCCTTAGCAATAACATGACACAAGACATTTCTTGCCTAAGGCCTGTAACCATAAAGATACTTCTTATACCTGTTGAAGAAAGAAAGGAAGGAAGGGAGATAAGCCATAGCTTTGCTGGTTTATTAAACCTTCTCTCTTGGCCAGGAATACTTTCAGAGAGTGAAACACCCCAGAACAAATGTGACCTACTCCCAGTTTTTGTTGTTGTTTGAATGGGGAGGGGGATATCACTCTAAGGGCTTAAGGAAAGTATAGATTCCAAATATTAAAATAAATTTAATAAATATTTGACTTGTATGAATTGAACCTGATTGCTACTTGATGCCCTATGTAATCAGGAAAACTGTGGAAGTATGCCATAGAGTGATCATAATACAGGTTCCAAGTATTCAAGCTGTATTATTGATATTATTAGGATACCAGAGAAAAAGGCGGATTAATTAATACAGAGATTCTCTGAAGAAAATGAATTACTTTTCGACTCAAAAAAGGAAAATAAGAACTTCACCTTCATAATGAAAAGCATGATGAGGTTTTGGTAAGGAGTATAAACAGAGATATGGTTTTTTTGTTGTTGTTTTTTTAACTGAATAAAGTCAGATCCAAATGCTTTTAAATTCTTCAGCCCTCAGGTATCTAAGTATCCATTAAGTAAAGGGTGAGTATGTTGGGCATTAAAAGATTATAAAGAATTTACACAGTCTTATTGAATACATTTTAGAGGATGACTTGTATATATTATAATATTAGGGCACTCTGGGTACTTAATGTCATTTTCTTCTTAAATGTTACTAATATAACTGTTATTTTTTAAACCCTGAAAACTGCTTTCTACATTTTTATTTCTCTATCTGTGACTTAGTTGTTTGATATTGTGTGACTACATTAAAAATGCCAGATCTTTGCCAAGAACAGGGAAAAGTCAGGATTATTTTAAGCTAGTATACTTGTAAGCGTGATTTATGGGAGGCTCAGTGATTTCTTAACTGTCAAATTACTCTAACTTGAGCTAAATACAACAACAAATTCCATTAAAAGGTTCTTATTAAAAGATTATATTTTAAAAATATCTCTGTGGCAACTTTGAAGGGCAAGAGATACAACAAAACAAATTCCTATTTGAGTGTGCGTACCTGTGTGCTTGTGTAAAACTCTCTAATGGGCTTTCATCGTTTTTAAGGGCCCTAACACATTTCAGAACTCCTTACTATGTAGTCATTTGCAAATTTTCATGGCAAAGCCTAAACGGGTAGGTTTCCACTTTTAGGTTATGATATATGAAATGTGAAGGTCTTTATTTGAGCTCCAAATTTTAATGAAATCTATGAAAATTTCATTTCATTTTTGCTTCATGATTTCATGTCTTTTGCTTTCAATTTGTGATTTGTACATTTTTAAGGCTATGGGATTCCCTTAGAATCTCAGGACAAGTGCACTCTATAGAGTATACATATTAATAGCTTATTTTCATAATTATTTTATATCATCTATTTTCAGACTTGCACAAAACATGCAAGACATATAAGTTCAGAACTGTATATGACTTTGAGTAGTTCATAGACCCTCATCTCTTTACCTTCCACCATAACAGTCTCAATTTTGTTGATGAAGGAATGGACTTCTTATACTTGCCCTGCAAGGACCTTCACCACCTGGTTCTCTGTAATCTCTCCACCCTTTCTTCTACTGCTCTCCTTCTGTCCACTTGGAGATAAGATGCTTTAGACTTGCTGTTCCCCTTTGCTCTTTCCTTACCTATTCCTCCCTCCCTCTTTTCACAGTTTTCTCTAACAGTCACATTAGCAGGTAAGCCTTACCTATCCACTGCTCTTAACATGGAATCCACTCCTACCCCCGCCCCCCCCAGTTGCCAGTGCCCCCAGTCTTTTTTGCTTCATTTTTCTCCATAGTGCTTATCACTATCTGCCTTATTATGTATTTTACTTATTTGTGAGTGGCCTGACTTCCTCCCACTAGAATGCAAACTCTGTATTTTGATTATTGCTCTATCCCATCATTTAGAACTATGCCTAGCACTAGTAGGTGCTCAATAATATTTGCTGAGCGAATTAATCTATACAGTCAGTACAATTTCATGCCTTTCTTTGGGTTGAAATGACCACACAGAATATGGAAATAATCATTAAATGGTGAATATCACATACCACACATGAGGCTTCATACTGCTTTCCCAGTTTAGGCCTCAAAAATGCACTGAAAAATTAATAGAGATAGTGGTTATAATAAAATTATTAGCATCTTTATGACACATTTTTCAACGGATAAGACACAGTGCTATATAACTCAAATTTCATGCCTCCCTATAGCTTGTTAATGAGCAGGTATTGAACAGCTGACGACATTTGCTTTTACATATGTAATTACATGTATGAAAGAGATGTGGCTCTCCACATTTTCTGTATCCACTCTTATTCTGAAGACTTTTCCCTAATCAGATTCCAAATTGCCAATGGTCAGGAGTGGTGTCTTGCTCGTGTGTATAATTATATTAAAAACTAAAAATGAACAGTTTGTGGGGTGTGATTTCCAGAACCTAATTTTTTATCTGATAGATTTCTAAAATAATAATAATAATAATAATAATAATAATAATAATAATAATAATGGAAACCTTGTTTCTTGTTTATTAGAATAGGTTTCAGAGGTCTTCCCAGGGAAAAAAAAAATGCTTATCAAAAATCATCCTCCTCAGGGTCTTGAACCAGTAAGACTACCTGGGCTGAATCCAAGCAAAAATGGTTAACAAGTGGGCATAGCTGATATTCGCCAAACAGGAGCTGGAAAAACAACAGGTCACCGGCCTGGAATTACAGCAGGAGATGGAGGGGAAATTGGACGCTAGAGCACAACCAGTCCTAATGATCTTCCCTAGTTCCCCGCCCCCTCTTCCTAGGCTTTCTGCCCTCCCACCCCCTAAATAATGTACATATTTATTCAACTGCCAATCTGCTTGTCGCCAAACTTCACGGAAATATTTTTTAAATGCGTGTTTTTAAGCAGGTGCAGAGGGCTTGCTTTCCAGCCCCAGAGAGGGAGCTGCAGGCTGTGGCGCGGCCTCAGCAGCAGTGGCGGCAGCAGCAGCGGCAGCGGCGGTGACCCAGGCAGCCCCAGGAGCGTCCCCAGCCCAGGGTGGCCCGCGGCGCGCCCTCTGCGCCCCTCACCTGGTTTGCCGCCACAGGAAGGTCTGGATGGGCAGGGGGATGCCGCGGCCGCTGTCCTGCTCCTGGCCCTCGGAGCTCTTCCTCTTCACCATGATGGTGGCTCCTGGGAGTCCTACTGCAGGACCCAGCGCTGGCTCCTCGCTAGCCGCCGCCTCCTCCTCCTCCTCCTGCTGCTGCTCTCCCCAACTCTCATCCCCTCCTTCCCTGAGGCAGAGCCGGCTCTCTCCGCCCTGATCCCCGGTCCCTCTCCCCTTCCCCCGCCCCTCCCCGCGCGTGGAACATGGCTGCGGGAGGAGGGGAGGGCTGGAGGAGCCGCGGAGCGAGGAGGGGGGCGCTCGGAGGAGCGGTCCGCCTCGCCGCCCCCGCGCCCGCTCCTTGCTTTCAGTACCTCCCACTGTGGACAGCGGCCCGCGCGGGCCGGCCGGGCGGAAGAGCAGAGCTGGGGACTGAGTGAACAGCAGCAGGATGGCCCAAAAGGTCCACACTCCGCATTACACGCTGATTCCCTCGCGCCTCTTCAACCCCCAAGGATTCGGCTCCCTTCCCTTCGAGCTGCACCCCAGCACTGTCCCCTGTCCTGCTTCCCAACCTCAGCATCCGAAGAATTGTCACGGTCTGGGGAGGAGGAGCTTTGGGAAACCGCAGAACAGTCACTAACCCTGGCATCATTCGCACCTCTAGCAAGGAGGTCAGGAGTCCACCCTTGGGTTTTAGCAGAAGGAGCACATGAAAATTACTTGAAGTGTAAACAAGGAAGAGAGCAAACCTTGGCAAAGCAGAGAAAGCTTGAAAGTTTTCAAATGTGAGAATTTATTTTAAAATGGTAACCACAAGAAATTAACCTTATTTTGCTAAAGCAGGAATATCCACAAACTAACCAGTTGTGGGTATCAGTTAATTATAACTTGAGAAAGAACATTTGAATCATGCTTTTAGGAAATGCTGTTTATTATAGCCTATGAATGTACTTGGGTGATCCTGTTCATCTCATTGATAGCTGCCATTTTCCTTCAGTTATCATAGTCAAATGTCTCTATAGTTTATAGATGGGTTAGTGTTAGGTGTTTCATCTAGCAGCAACACAAATTGGGGTGGGGATGAAGCAGTTGGAGTAGAAAACCATTGCTGTGGACCCAACTACCTGCAAACAAACAAATATAGTCACATACCTGTTTGAACAAAGATATTGATGTAATACATGAAATAGGGAATGAGACCCCAGGACCTGATCTCACCAGATAGAAATATTTCCTGTATAATTAACTACATGTGCATCTACTCCATATAGAGAGAAATATATGGTATATATTGGTATTTTCAGTCACAAAATTATCCATTTAATTTCTTGAAGTAATCTTTTAATGGGAATTTTTGAAACAAGGAAAGATAGATTCTAAGTACAGTTTATTCAGTGCATATTTATTGAGTCCATTTTGTATGCCCAGTACTATGCTATATAGATTGCTGTTCTTAGGAAACTCACAGCATTGAAAATATAGACATGTACAGAAAAGGGTACCATGGGAGACATGACACAGATTTACTTATATACAAAGGGACAAGACGGAAAATATGGGCAGGAATTGGATGGAGAAAGGTTTTGTATGGCAAGCTACAAAGTTTGGATAAGAAGGCTTTAAGTAGGGCAGTAAAAACCTTTGTTTCCATTTAAGTGTAATTGGTATGACTGGGATGTAGAGATCCTTTTAAATAAACAAGCATTGTAGACGGGAACCCCAGTCTGGAGATTAGGGAAATATTTCATGAGATGCTGAACCAAGGCCACGAAAGCAGAGCTAGAAATAAGGAGATAAATTTGAATGATATTGCAGAGGTAAAATTAGTAAGATTCGATAACCAGGTGGGTATGGGAAAGAAAAATAGTACAGTGGTTAAGAGCTTAGATCTTGAGTCTGACAGTTTTATCTCTAGCACTACCTTGTCCTAAATATAATACCCTGGGAAAGGTTCTTGACCAAGGTTTCCAAATAATCGTATCTTTCCCACAGAGATGTTGTGTGAGGATTTAAAAATTTATTTGTAAAAAAATTTACATGTAAAAAAAATTTAAATGTAAAAAATTTAAGAGAGTCCCTAATCTATACTAAGCCTTCAATAAATACCAAGCAAAGCTCTAAGTTTTCTGTTTTGAGCAACTGAGTAAATGATGATCTCATTTGAAGACAGAAGGAGTTGACAGGGAGACTTATGTTCTAATTTTAGGTGTGTCTATAGGAGCATTAATGAGTTTTCCTTAAGTCTCTATTGGAAATGTCAATGGATATCAAGAAGAGGCAGCTAGAAATATGGATATGAGGTTCAGAAGAGTTAACTAGGTAGGATAGATCAATTTTACAGTGGTTAACACTATAAAAAAAAGTAGTTGAAACCATGGAAGTAGTTAAAGTAATCCAGGCAAATATATGGAAAGAGAAAAAAAAGAGCCCAATTTACAAGTCTAGGGGTCATCAACTTTAGTCTTTTGCCACAAAGGATGTTGTTGAAAGTGGACAGCATAGGATAGAATAGTAGGATAGGCAGGGTTCTAAGATGGCCCCCAAGATTCCCACCCCTGGTATATATATATATATATACCTTCGAGCAGTTAATCAAATACTAACCTACGTGCTGTTGTGAAAGGATATATATAAAGCTTAAGGTTTTAAAAATTATTAATAAGCTTTATTTCTCAAAGCAGTTTTAGGTTTACAGAAAAATTAAACCAAAAATACAGCTAGTTCTCATATATTCTCTCTCTTCCAGTCCAGTTTCTTCTATTATTATTATTTTTTAAAGATTTATTTATTTATCTTAGAGAGAGCAAAAGGGGGGGGCTACAGAGAGAGAGAATCTCAAACAGCTCCCTGCTGAGTGTGGAGCCCACTGCAGGGCTTGATCCCACAACCCTGAAATCATGACCTGAGCCGAAATCAAGAGTCAGACGCTTAACCAACTGAGCCACCCAGGTGCCCCTAGTTTCTTCTATTATTAACAAACTTATATTTGTGTGGTACATTTGTTATTACTGGTGAGCCAATACTGATATATTATTAACTAAATCCATAGTTTAAAGTTCATTTTATCTGTTGTACCGTTGTAAGGTTTTGCCAAGTAATATCACACATCCATCATTATAAATCATATAGAATAGTTTCATGCCCTAAAAAATCCTCTGTGTTCTACCTATCCTTCCTCCCTAATCCCTGGCAAACACTAATCTTTTTACCGTCTTTATAGTTTTACCTTTTCCAGAATGTCATATAGTTGAAATCATATAGTATATAACCTTTCCAGATTGGCTTCTTTCACTTAGTAAAATGTATTTAAGTTTCCCCTATGTCTTTCTGTGGCTTGATAGCTCACTTCTACTTATTGCTGATCAGTATTTCATTGTGCAGATGTACCACAGTTTGTTTATCTGTTCATCTAATGAGGGACATCTCAGTTGCTTTCAATTTTTGGTAATTATGAATAAAGATGCTACAAACAGGTTTTGGTGTAGATGTAAGTTTTTAACTCTTTCGGTTAAAAACCTAGGAGTACAACTGCTGGATTGTATTTTAAGACCATGATTAGCTTTGTAAGAACTGCCAAGTTGTCTTCCGAAATGATTGTAGTACAGAATTTTTTTTAAAAATAAGAGATGTGAACATATTTTTGGGCCAGAATTAAAGAGTCATGGAAGAAGAAAATGTTGAGGATATTTGAGAGAGGGGATAATAAATTAACAAGGCTCTGGAGGATACTATATCTGGCACACAGAAGGATTAATCATTCTTTGGCGGAGGAACAATCCTAAGATGGGAGACAGAAAGGAAAAATGGTAGAGGCTAAATCAGCAGAAAAAGAAGGATAACTATATGAGAGAGTTCAGGCACGTTAACCTATGTAAACTGTGAAGTAAGTAATAGGCCATTTTTTAAAAAGTGATGTTTGATGGGGGAGGAATAGGGCATTTGTCAGAAAAAAATTAATAGATAACATAATTGAATACTTGCTATATGTCAAGGTCTGTTTTAAATGTATCAATAAATTGATCCAAAAAACTCTGCTATCAACATTTAAGAAGAGAAAACTGAGACACATGAAGTTTGTATAACTTGCCTGAAGTTATACAGTAAGTAATGAAAGAAATGGTGAAGTCAGCTTCAAAGTTCTGCCCCCAAGTTATTGGTATAATACTGTGTTGTGCAGTTATGAGGGTTTGGAAAAAGTGCTATGAGTCATGTAAGTGAGAACTGCTCAAGGACATATGAAAAAATTACCCTGTTGATGATAGAAGATGAAGAAGAGCTAATGGTCCTTTCCAATCCCAAATGCCCTTAAGGCATTGAGTCATCTAGAAGTGGAGAAATCTATAATAAGCACTGCCAAGATCCATATTCAGAATCACATTTTAGTGGAGAATCAAGATTACCACAATGGTTTACTTCTTCGATACCCATGGAAAGCCTCCAAAGATTTTTTTCGGCTCTTGGGAAGAAACCTGCCCTCCTTAAATGCTTCCATCTACACTGCCTTCTGTCATGTATTTCTTTTTCAGCGCAGATAAACACTGTTGGAAGAAAGCTAAGAACTGAGTTAATCTGGTCAATGACACCATCCCAGTTAATAAACCAACTCCATTGTAATCACTGCATGATATTATCTCACCATGCAAGACTGAATTGGATGTGGAGCTTTCCCAAAGATGGTGCTTAGTGATGGAGTGGCCTTGGGCAGGAGAGAAAGTGGTTGTTGGGCCTTAGAAAGCATGGGAAAGTAAACTGCAAAAAGATCTAGACAGATGTAGCTAAATACCTGTCAGTTTTGAAGGTTATCTTCTTTTAAATGGAAGAGTGAATTTTGATAGTAGCCAGATGTTGAGTTGTCAGGCGAATATACAAATAAACATTCCTGGCAGATAGGTTCAACAGAGAACTCTGATTGGGTCTTGGAAAAGATTGCTTCAGTAAGCAGAATCCAGAATGCTGGGTAAGTACATGAGAACTAGAAGTAATAAAAACACTCATAGTAATTAATAAAAACCGTTTTTGACAGGAGCGCACCATTAATCTCTGGGAACCCTTTAGAATTTAAATGTGAAGCATGATTTCTGTTATTTTCTGTCTGTCAGTAAGAAGTGTATGACGAATACATTGATGCTGTAATTTTGGAGTTTTAGGAGAAAGGCCACACTTACTTTAAGTATACTCCAATTATGCAAGAATGGATATACCCAGTGTGTCTGGAGCATCCTTAGTCCAAATAGCTGATCTCTCTGGACCACAAGTCCTAGTGGTCTCTCAGTGGGTAGAACAAAGCTCCAAATCCCAGGGTCCATGCTCATTTAAGTTCCTTACTCTGGCTTGCAAGAGTCTTCATGATCTGACTGCATTGCATACAGCTCTTCCTGCTTCACTCTGCTCTAGATAAACTGTCCCTTCAAGGACCTTGATTTTTTGGTTTTTCTTCCATATCTATACAAGGCTGGCACCTTTTCACTATTCAGGTCTCAGCTCAAATATAACCTTCTCTTACAAGACTGTTTATTAGCCTGCCTAAAATAATCCTCCCTATCCTCTCTCAGAAAGGTTCTACTATAATCCCCTGTTTTTTACTTCATAAAACCCATCATTTTCTGAATGTCATATTTACTTATTTTAACACTTGTCTGCTCAGCCTAGAGAATAGCAAAAGAATCTATAAGATATCCAGGGATAAATATAACAAAAATATTTAATACCTGTGTAGAAAAAATACAAAAACTTGTTTAAAGGCATAAAGACTTACAAAAATACCATGTTCCTAGGTAGGAAGACTCATTTTCATAAAGATATATTGCTATTCTTTAAATCCAATGTTTTTTTCAGGATTTTTCAAAAAAAATTTAAAAAAGCTGTTCCTAACTCCATATAGAGGAACAATGAGTCAAGAATAGCCAAGACAGATTTGAAAAAGAAGGAAATGGTTGAGGAATTATAAAACTATATAGTAATTAAGGCAATGTGATTGATAATAACATGGGGATAGAAAAATTAACTAGTAAAATAGAACAAAAATTCAAAAGATGAAATATAAAGAAAGCATATGAGATACAGTAGAATGTGTTGTTTCTATTCAGAAAAAAGTACCTGAACCCTACCAAAAAATAAATTGTTCAAGATGAGTTAAAGATTTAAATGCAAAAAGCAAAATTTAAAATTTTTTTTAAAACAAATAGTTCTGATCTCCTGTTTTTTTTATAAACACTTTGAGTCTTGCTTGAGAAAGACTCAAAAAGTTAAAGATATATAAGGAAACAGAAAACTCAAATATATTAAATATTTTCTGCATGAAAGATGCATAAAAATAAAAATATACATCCTGGGTTGGGAAAAGATACTTGCAATGCATTCAGTAAACAAAAAATTAGAATCCAGAATGTATTAAGTTTACTAAAAAAAAAATCAATAAGACAAAAATTTGAAAAATGAGAACATGCTTAAATCTCACCAATAATCACAATAATCAATATGTTCAATCTCATCAATAATCTGGGAAAATGCAAATAACAAATTTAATTCCCCTCCAAATCTATAAAGTTAAAGAAAAAAAGCTTTAAAATTCTAATAAATTTACCTAATGCAATAAGACGATAAAAGGAAATAAAAGCTATACAGACTGAGAGGAAATAAAGCTTGGCTCACAGATGACATGATCATCTATGGAGAAAATCCAAAAGCATTGACAAAAAAGTCCTCCTGAAGCTAATATGTGATTATAGCAAGTTTCAGGATTCAAGGTTAATATAACAAAAGTCAATTGCTTTCCTATATACCAGCAATCAACAAGTGGAACTAGAAATTAAAAACACTACACAAATTATATTAGCACCCCCTAAAATGAAATGTTTCAGTATGAATCTAAAAAAAAATATATGTACAACATCTGTTTGAGGAAAACTATAGAACTCTGATGGATGAAATCAAAGAAGAACTAAATAAATAGGGAGATACTACATGTTCATGAGTAGGAAGACTCAATATTATCAAGATGATAGCTCTTCCCAACTTGAACTATGGAGTCAACGCCATCCCAATCAAAACCTCAGCAAGTTATTTTATGGATATTACCAAACTGATTCTAAAGTTTATACAGAGAGGCAAAAGTCCCAGAATAACCAATAAAATATTGGAGAAGAACAAAGTTAGAGGATTGACACTACCCAATTTTAAGACTTACTAGGACAGTAACCAGGACAATATGGTATTGGTGAAAAAATAGACAAATAGTTTAATGGAAAAGAATAGAGAGCCTAGAAATAGACCCACATAAATATAGTCACTGATCTTTGACAAAAGAGCAAAGGCAATAAAATGGATCAAAGGTAGTCTTTTCAGCAAATAGTACTAGGGCAACTAGACAAGAACATGCAAAAAAAAAAAAAAAAGAATCTAGACAGTGACCTTATACGCTTCATAAAAATTAACTCGAAGTGGATCATAGACCTGAACATAAAATGCAAAAGTATAAAATTCCTAGAAGATAATAAGGAAAACCTAGATGACCTTGGGTATGGCAATAACTTTTTAGGTACAACACCAGAGGTACAATCCATTAAAGAAAAAATGGATAAGCTGGACTTCATTAAAATTAAAAACTGCTTTGTGAATGACAATGTCAGGAGAATGAGAAGATGAGCCACAGACGGGAAAATGTATTTGCAAAAGACATATCTAATAGAGGACTGTCCAAAACATACAAAGAACTCTTGAAACTCAAAAATAAGGAAAAAAAAACAACCCCATTAATTAAAAAAATGGGCCAAGGACCTTAACAGGCACCTCACCAAAGAAGATAGACAGATGGCAAATAAGCATATTAAAAGATGCTCCACTTTAAAAACAGTATGGAGTTTCCTCAAAACGTTGAAAATAGAACTACCCTATGATCCAGTAATTACATTACTGGGTATTTACCCCCAAAATACAAAAATACTAATTCAAAGGGGATACATGCACCCCTACATTTATTGCAGCATTATTTACAATAGCCAAATTATGGAAGCAGCCCAAGTGTCCAGACATGTAAAGACGTGGTATATATGTACGATGGAATATATTCAGCCACAGAAAAGAATGAAATCTTGACATTTGCAACAACATGATGGAGCTACAGAGTATAATGTTAAGTGAAATAAGTCAGAAGGACAAATACCATATGATTTCACTCATTTGTAGAATTTAAGAAACAAATGAACAAAAAAAGAGAGAGAGAGACAAACAAACCAAGAAACAGACTTTTAACTATAGAGAACAAACAGATGGCTATCAGAGGGAAGGTGAGTGGGGGTGGGGGGATGGGTGAAAGAGGTGATGGGCATTAAAGAGTACACTTACCATGATGAGCACTGAATAATGTATAGAATTGCTGAATCACTATATTGCATACTTGAACCTGATATAACACTGTATGTTAACTATACTGGAATTAAAATTAAAAAAAACTTAATAAAGAAAAGGTACTCTACTTTATATGTTATTGTGGAAGCTCAAAGCAATAGTGAAATATCACTACACACCTATTAGAATGGCCAAAATTTGGAACATTGTCAACACCAAATGCTGTTGAGGGTGTGGAGCTAGAGGAACTCTCGTTCTCTGCTGGTGGGAATGCAAAATGGTACAACTACTTTGGAAGATAATTTGGCAGTTTCTTACAAAGCTAACATTACCATATGATTCAGCAATTGTATGTTTTGACACATACGTAAGTGAACACATACCCAAATTTCCAAATTTATGTCCACACAAAAGTCTGCACCTGCCTATTAATAGCTGCTTTGTTCATAATTTCCTAAGCATGGAAGCAACCAAAACATTTTTCAATAACTGAATGGATAATTAAGCTGTGCTACAAAGGACAAAGGAATATTATTCAGCAATAAAAAGAAGCAAGCTATCAAACCATGAAAAGACATGGAGGAAACTTACATGCATACTACAGAGTGGAAGAAGCCAGTCTGAAAAGGCTATAGTCTATATGATTCAAACTATTTGATGTTCTGGGAAAAGCAAAACTATGACGGTAACAAAAATTTCAGTGGCTGCCTGGTATTGAGGAGGGATGACAGATGAATATGTGAGAACAGAGTATTTTTAGGGCAGTGAAAATACTTTGTATTATACTACAAATGATGAATACATGTTATTATACATTTGTCCAACCTATATAATGTACAACAATAAGAGTGAACCATAGGTAAACTATAGATTTTAGGTGATTATGATAGGTCAGTGTAAGTTCATCAATTGTAACAAATGTAGCATTCTGATGGAGATGTTAATTATGGGGCAGTCTGAGAACCTGTGTGTGGGGATGGGAGGGAGAGGAGAAATCTCTGTAACTTCCTCTCAATTTTTATATAAACCTAAAACTATTCTAAAAAATAGTGTTTAAAAAAAGTATGATAATATCAAGTGTTTTTAAGAATATGTAAGACTTCCATGATTTTGAAGACAACTTTGGCAATATCTAGTAAAGTTGAAATATGTGCACACTTCAATAATTCCCTAAGGAGACCCTGGAGGATTTATCACACATGCACATAACAGGATAAAAACATTATGCATCACACTAACATTTTAGTGGTGATTTCTAAGCATCCTATGCATGTCCATATACAGGAGAATGGATAAATGATCTAAGATACATTCATACAATGAAATAATATATAGCATTTAATAGGTATGACTTACAGCTTCATGTATCAGCATGGGAAAATTTCCAAAATGTAGTGTTGAGTGAACAAAATAACTTGCAGAATGATCTCATGACATAATTCCATTTATTTTAAAAGTTTAAAATATGCAAAACAGTGCTATATATTTCATGCATATATAGGCATAATCATTTAGTAAAATTATTTTTAGTTATCTTGACCTGAGCTCCACAGGAAGCAGGCCTTGAAACCATGGCTTGTGTGTTTCTTCTTCTCAGGGAAGTGCAATCCAAGAAGGTAGAAGTGAACTAAAAATAGATAAGGTGGAGGAGACAAAGCTAATAGGATGGTATATTGCTAAGCTGACAACTACTTTGTATCAAATGCAATAGATTGCTTGATCTGCAAGTGGTCCTCTGAGAACCTGCTTCTCAGAATAACTGCTTCTCAGAAATGTGTCTGTAGAAGGAAGGGAGAAGAGTTTATCTGGAGGTTGGGTTTGCTCTGTGGGGTGTTAGTCCCTCCACGCTTCCTGGCCATACATATATGGGCTCAGAGAGGATCCTACAGCATCTTGTGCCTCGTACCAACAGGGATTCCTGGGACACTAGTAGCAGGAGTATCGGGCAAGGTGAACTTGGCAAGAGTCCACACAGTACTGGTCTCTCTGCAGAAGTGGCTGAAGCTGGAGCCAGTGTTCACAGATGAAGCTAGGAGGATTTGAAATGGCACATCAGAAGTTCAGATATGATAATACCCCATTTCAAGATCCTTAAGAGCAAGGGCTCTGGAACCCGACTACCTGGGTTCAAATACCAGCATTGCTGCTCACAAGCCATGTAACCTTGAAAATGCTACTTAATGTCTCAGGGGCACCTGAGTGGCTCAGTCAGTTAAGCCTCGGAGTCTTGATTGTGGCTCAGATCATGATTTCAGGGTCCTGAGATGGAGCCCCAACTCGGGCTCTGTGTTCAGCAAGGAGTCTGCTTGAGATTCTCTCTCTCCCTCTTCCTCTGCCTCTCCCCCTGCCCCCCCACTCTCTCTAATAAATCAATAAATTTTTTTTAAAGAAAAGAAAGAAAATGCCACTTAACATCTCTGGGAGTCAGTATCTCCATTTGAAAAAAAATGAGAATAATAAGAGGAGCTATTTTGCAAGGTTGTTGTGAAAATTAAATGAGTCAATATATTTTCTGGTTACAACTGTTACATAACAAGTGATTAGTCCAAATCTTAGTGGCATAAAACAACCATTTATTGTGCTCATGATTTGTGAGTCAGGAACGTGGGAGGTCTCAGCAGGGCTGTTCTCATTTAGAGTCTCTCATGCAGTTACGGTCAGTTGTGGGTTGGGACTGTAGTTACATGGAGATTTGAAGGGTGAGTATGCCCAAGATGACTCACCCACACGGTTGACAGCTGAAGCTGGCTGACATCTGGGTGCTCAGCCCAGGCCATCCACTGGCCTCTCCTGAGTGACAGTCTCAGGGTGGTTGGACTTTTGACAGTTCACCCAGGCGGCACATCCCAAGGGGACCAGGTGGAAACTGCACAGCCTTTTCTGATCTAGCCTCATGTAGCAACACTGCTGCTGTGGTTTATTGATTTAAAAAGTCACAAAGTTTCCTTGAGCACTGAAAGGAAGTACCGTAGATCCCACCTCTTAATGGGAGGAGTGTCAAAGAACTGGTGGCCGTATTTTAGAATAACCACAGTATAGGTAGGGCTCTTGGCTCAGTGCCTGTTCTACTCTATCACAAGTCTTATTCTTTTGACACAACAATGTAGCCTCTTTGCCTTTGGAATGAACTCTTGTGTAGCTTAGTTTCTTTTTCATTCTGTCTTGGTGCAAATCCATGGTGCTCCTTCACAGAGTGACACCGAGGGAGATGGTCAAAGCACAGTCCTGGGAATTCTCAGTCGATGTCCTTTAAACCTTGCAGTTATGTGGAGAAGATTGCTGTAGCATTTACGTTTACATTTTTCTTTCCCACTTGGCATCTTATTAGGGTTTGTCAACACATCCATCCCTGAAGCACAGGGTCGAGGGACACTGTGTGGCTCACGGATGCCTGTGGACAATGGGGGTGGATGTTAGCTCCGGACATCGCTTTAGGGTTCACTTAGTTGAAATCCTAAGACATGAAGGGTCGGTCACTCACTCCCTAAATCAGTCAGGTCTCCGTTTTGACTACAATATCAGTGGCTTCACCGAAGGAAGGCATGCCAGCCCAGCCCTCTGATTCCTGTCAATGGTCTGACAACTCTGCTTCAGGAGTACAAAACCCTCTTTCTGCTATAGGTTTAAGATGCAAAGAAGATGCCTATCGCCATCTGGTAGATGTCAATAACTCAAAGCCTATTTTTGTTTGTGTCTAGTTTTATAAACAATCATGTTTTCTGTTTAAAGAGTATGAAAGCTTCACGGTGCTGTAAGCCATGTTTGCTGAGTCACTGAGTATTCATTTTCATTTAACATTGGTACGGCCTGAAATCTTTTTAATTCTCAGGCTTTATTATCAGGCACACTGTTTGTCATGATGATGATGATGATGAAGATGTGTAAGTTTCCACTAAGGAAGGAAGCTTTATTTTATTAAGGTGGAAATGCTGAATAGCCCCTTAGAAAACTATCCTTCAATTTAATTTTCTCCCTGATGTATAAAAAAATATTTATTTTTAAAAAAACTTCTTTTATACTGTTATCACATGCTAAAGGAATGAGGAGATCCATGTTTTCCAGGAGTCTAAACCATGTCTGCACAGGGTCAATTTTGAAAAAAATAAAAGGATTGATTTAGAAAGTATATCTTCTTAAAACGTGGAAATGCAATATCTGTACTTAATATTCTGTTGACATTTTCTTACTCATGAAAGGTTTGTTTGTGTGTGCCTGGCTGAAATTTCAGAAATACCTTAATTAGCGTGCCCTGCAGTAGGTGGTAATGAGCACTGTTGTGAGAAGAGACGCGGCTTGCCGGCTCCTTAGGAAATAGCCAGGGAGAAAGTCTGGCTGCAGCATTCCATCCTGCTGCTTTATTGCTCCTAGCCCCCATTCCTCTGTTCCTTCGTGGGTGTGTCCTCTCCCAGGGTGGCAGCTTCTAGCTGTGTGTGTGACAGCAACACAAACCCCAGACCCTGACCTGCCTTCAGCTGAAAGAGCTTCCTCTGTTCCATAGAGAATATAACAACTATTGCTTGCCCTCCAAACGGCATCTGAGAGTCTGCTTCCAGAGAACCCAACGGTGTGACCGTGGGTTGCACTTCCTCTCCAGAGGAGGAGGGGATTTGATCTGCAGAAACATTTGCAACTTGGTTTAAAATACCAGCAAACTCTTAAAAACCACCACCACCACCACCACCACAAACCAGAAATTATGACAGCTCACCGTTTTCTCTTTGAAAAAGGCAAGCACTAACGATTAATAGAACAGTCATTCCTATCAAGGGAACGAAGCTCATGCAAGGCTTCTCAAGTCCATTTCAAGCTGTTCTTCCGAGTCACAGACATATCAAGAATCATCTCTTCTCCTGTTTCCTGATCCAAAGTGTTGTGCACTGGGATCCATAGCCCTTTATCTGACTAAGCAATAAACCACACATTTATCAACCCTAGGGCTGACTAATTGGAATCTAAAAGAGGTTGGTAGGTTTCCTGAAACTGATGGTTCTCAATCCTAGTGATTAGAATCTTACCAAGAGAAACCTAAAAAATATTATTATCTAGCTTCCATCTCTGATCAATTAAATCAGAATCTTTCCGGGAACAAGAAGCTTCTGAATAGTTTTGTAAAGCTTTTCAGATGACTCTAGTGTACAAACTGCATTAAGAACCCCCATGCTCTAATCCAACTAAAGTCAAAATATGTATACGGTAGAAAAGGCAGGTAAGTAGCTCAGGCCAATGGGAACAGATGAATACATTAAAGGCACAAGATGACAACAAGCTAACTTGTTATTTGAGTATAGAAAAGACGACTACACAAAAGATCAAAAAACAGAAGTAAACAACACCTACTGCCCTATAAGTAGGATTAATCAAGAAAGTACACTTTTATCACCAGGAAAAGCAGAAACAAATGCCATAAAAGGAAACACAATCTATTATTTGCTGTCTTCCAGCCTTTGATCAACCTTTGATCATGGAATAGTCTTCATCCAAAATAAATTTCATGGTTAGGAGCAATTAATGTTCTTTACCTCCCATGAGAAAGAACTCAAAACACAGTCTGCCTACTTTAATCATATTTTGAAAGCATGCCCAATAGTATACCAATATGTAGCTTCTAATGTTGTTTTGACTATTACATGCTAGTTAGTTCCCTTTATTATTTCACAATCATATGTATGATTATTTTTATAGTCCGCCCTCAAACCTGTAGATCTACATAGGTCTTTACTACTGTAGGAAGGAAATAAAAAAATGCTTCATGGATTAATCAGTATGCCTTTTTTTGGGCTTATTTGGTTGAAAGAAACAGATCTATTCAGACTAGCTTAAACAACAAAGGAGGATATTATGAGGAAGGAAATCTCACAAACGTACAAGTTGTGCTTAAGTCTCGCTGAAATGGAAGTAGGTGGGCAAGGTGTGAAGAGGATCCATAGCAGTAGACCAGGCTAGACTTCCAGAGTTAGTGTCCTGGCTAAGATCTATGGGCCGGTGGCTCTCCATCATCTGGCCTAGCTACCTTGGACTCATAGCATTCTTAGTGGTTGAATAAACAGTGATAGAGTCAGGAGAAGAAAAGACACGTCCTAACCATGGCTATGACAGCAGGGACCAAGTGTCTGATTACTTTGGTAAGGTATAGTATATCCACCAAATGGAATACCATAAAGTCATTTAAAAAGATAATGTACACCTATATTGAATTGAAAGGTGTTCATAATACATGTTTAGGGGAGAATAGCATGGTACACAAGAACATATATAGAATGTTCTTTTGGTAAAATTATGCTGAGATATTTCATTAAACATAATTTTTAAAGATATGAAAAATAGAACAGAAAATTGAGCATTGACTGAGTATCAAGTACTCTATCAGACAACCTTAGAGCTATTCACTAATTTTTAATTTAATCACATTTTTAATGTACCTACAAATGTCTCTATTTTACAAATATGGAAACTGAGGCACAGAAAAATTAAGTAAATTTCCCTAAGTTACATAGTGCTTTGGGAAGCACTAAGGCCAGGATTAGAAAGCTCATGTTCTTTATATTCCTATAAATATATAAAAAATATATAAAATATACAAAAATATATATTATATAAATATATAAATATAAATATAATCCTTTCAGCATTGGGTTGAAGGTTTTATTTTAATAAAAATCAAACTGTAAACTTTAGCACATTCTTTTAATATAAATAACTGATGCCCTTCCTGGGATATAGCATCGTGTAGTAGGAAAACTATGTGTTTTCCAATCAGAAAGATCCATGTAATCCACAGCTCAACCATTTACTTACTGTGTGAGTCAAGTTATTTAGCCCTAAGGGTCCCTATTTCCTTAATATAAAATGGACATAATGGTATTTATCTAAGAGTTATTATGAAGATTAAAAGAAGCAATGTATCAAAGCACATAAGACATACTGGAAAAGAAAACTACTTTGATTCCCTTAAATATGTAATAAGAAATGAGAACCACAATTGGTTCTGCATATGGATGGCTGAAAATACTGAGCAGTGACTATGTAATTTAGTTCTGCTTAAGACTGGTTGTCAATAGTTGGTAACTACTAATTTATAACAGAGATCACTAGTTTGTCTTTTTTTTTTTTAAGATTTCATTTATTTATTTGAGAGAGAGAGAGTGAGTGCACATGAGCAGAGGGGAGGAGGAGAGGGAGAGGGAGAAGTGGACTCCCCGCTGAGCAGAGAGCCCGCTGTGGGGCTCCATCCCAGGATTCCTGGATCGTGACCGAGCCAAAGGCAGACGCTTACCCAACTGAGCCACCCAGGCGCCCCACTAGTTTGTCTTTCTCAAGGAAACACCACTAAAGAAAGAGGCTGACTTCTCACACACATAGCAATCATGTTCCAAGCCCTTGCTCTAAAATGTGTATGGTCCCTCCATTTACAAACAAGTACCCTTCACATCTAGAAGTTTGACCCAACCTGCCTAGTGATATTTGTCTGCTGAAGAAAATATATTAGTTAGCAAGAAAAAGATTCAATTCTTCAAAAAGAATGATGCGGGAAATTTCCTTTCCAATCATGTTAGCACTACAGCCTAGCAAGTTAAAAAAAAATCCACCAATAGAGGAGTGGTTGCTATGGGTTTCTCTGTAAGTGTCATGGCTGGGGTACCAGGAATAGCTGAGCCAGCCATTGGTTCAAACACAAGGACACAGAAGTGGTCAAGTGTCTTGTACAGACTGAAACACTTTTGAAACAACAAAGGCGTTTCCTATTGTTTCATGAGTTGTGCTGTGCCACACTTGCTAATTGTAATCTCTATTTTCCTAGCATTTTTTTTTTTCTGAAACAAGCCAAACAGACCTCTTTCAGTGTTTACATTTTTCACGGATGTCACAGCTAAGATCTTTCTCTCAAATGTATGAAATTGATTCTATGAAACTTGAATGTCTCCAGAGAAGATTGGTGAGAAATTTGTTATAAAAAGGGAATGACATTAGATGTGGATTTGAGGTTCAGAAAGAAGTATTCTACTTACTCTCCTATATTTAATCCATGTTCTAAAAAGAATTCATTAAGTCCCCTACTTATGCTTTAATATTTAATATTTAATATGATTTCATTTTTTTACTGGTGAAAAATGATCTTGTAAAGCATAGGTAAATGCCCCATTTCCTCTTGGGGATTTTCCTTGCTTTTCAGTAAGTTGCACTGCCACGAATATACTTCTCTAATCAAGCACCATTGTACCTCTGGCGTCAGGAACAAAACCGCAGGCAATCTGGCTGGGAAGAGCTATAAGACTGCGGTCAAAGTGAGCCTGCAGACTTAGTTCCCCTTTCGTTCTGGAATCGTCAGAAACATGTCTCATTTACCAAGAAGTTGAAAATTGAAAACTAAATTTTAGAATAGGCACATCACAAAATGTAGACTATTAAGTGTGCTCACATGCATGTGCGTGTAAAAACTGGAATCAGATCAAAACAGAATTCAAAGGCAACTATGTATGAATGATTGCATGATTGTGTAACGCATTCAAGTCTCTCTAGAGAAGAAATCACAATGAATTAGGGAACCAAAATTAATCTACTGTGGTTTTCCAGACTGGCCCTGAAGGCAGAAGGTTTTAAACTCCTCACTCATCATCTACTACTCTCGTAATGTGTAAATGAGAAAACTCAATAATTTTCACCTAAGAATCACAAATTACTCAGCAAATCTAATTAGTTAAAACACAAGGACATAAGTAAAAACTATAATCTTCATTCTCGTGGCTGGAAGGGTTGGTTAAAAGATTTAATCCAAGACCAATAAATGAATCAGGAATGAAACAGATATTAATCACTCTCTTTTAACCCCTGATACTCTCTGAGTTTCTTCATACACTTAACCAAACCCTGCTTACTCTTAAGATTTTATTCATGCTTTTTATTATACAAGCAAATAAATCTATCTCTCTTCGGTTAGAAGTCAGTGTCAGATTTAGCAGCTAATGTGCCAGCAAAATAGCAAATGCAGGTGCTTGTGAAATAATGGAAATAGAAAGTGGTTTTCAAAAACAGCCATTGATTCAGTGCAGAGAAATGCCTTTTCCCCACTGACAATGTTGACAAACCCTGTGTGCTCTGGATGAAAGGCATTTCAAGAGGAAAACATTTATATTTGAATTTCTGTAAGCTCTGAGGGGGAAATTCATTTCAGATTGCCCTTTTGGAGCTGGAGAAGGTTTTGCTTTGTTTTGTTTTGTTTTTTGTTGTTATTGTTTTTGTTTCGGTTTGGTTTGTTTTTGCCAGTGGCTCAGTTATGTAATTTGCTCCAGGTCATATATGTAAGTGAAATGAAGTACAGCCCAAGAAGCCTGTTCTATCTTCAGCATCCACCATTGTTCTGCAAAGTCACCAAATGATCTATTTTAAAATTCAATGGCTTCTCATTTCTCACACTTGGCAGACTCTTTGCGAATTTTAACACCATGCAACATCCACTCCTGTGGCTTCTGTGACATTTTCTCTTAGTACCATCCCTCAAATGGCTGGTCTGCAGTTTTTATGATCACTTGTTTTCTCTGCTTGCTACTTAAATATAGGAATTACACAAGTGTAATTTTGGACTTTTTAAACTCTTCTCTCCCTTTTGTGAGCCCAGTCTGCAGGAGCTCATCCATTCTCTAGGACAAGTGTCTTCATTTACATATTAGGAATTTTGCAAAGCTCTCTTTCAGATCACGAGCCTTGGCAAATGAGGAAAGGAGAAAAAAGTGTCCAGTATTATTATAACGTGGTAAAAGTAATAACTTTGTTCTGGCCCTTGCTGACTTGATTTTAAGAATGTTATTCCTAGATGATTGATGTTTTGTCCCTAAACAAGATAAATGGAGCCAAGATGTCTAATGGGTACATGTCAAGAACATAAAATTTAGAAAAAAAGGACCCTTTCCCCACTTAAGATGAAATGTCATGGGCAATAAAGCATTTAAGAATCAGCACTGATAGGAAGAGTTGATTATAAGACAGCTGCATCAGTGTAAGAAAGGACTGCTGTGGTCTGCATTCTACTAGACTCAGATGAAGTTTTAAAACTCAGCTCTTCTAACTTTCCCTAAAACACACAACATCTGCAGGGATCTGGAATAGGCCAGTCATGGGCCCAAGTGGTCACTACCTTCGCACGCAGTGCTGACTGGATCAACTCTAAGGAGCAAGGCCTGAAATCAGAGAGACACTCTGGGATGAATGGCAGAAGCATTGGTCATTATTGATTTATATGATTGGGTTAAAGATGATTGGAGCAAGCCACTCCTCTTCTTTTTATTTACCTCCCTGCCGCCCTCCCAGGCTTGGAATCATCTACAGTCTGAGGTGATACACATACCCATCCTTTGTCATGATTCTACTTCTAAGATCCAGATGTGAATTAACAATTTTCTGAGACTGCCTCATGGATATTCGACTGACATCTCACTTTCTCCACCAGCATACTTCACTTCTTCAATGGTATTATCATCTACTTGGTTACCTAAGTTATAAACTTCAAATGTATTTCTGCTTCTCTATTAACTAACACATATCTCATGGTCTCCAAGTTCTGTGCCTTTTATTTCTATTTTTTAAGAGTTTATTTAAATTCTAGCTAGTTACCATACTGTGTAATATTTGTTTCAAGTGTATAATAGAGTGATTCAGCACTTTCATACAACACCTGGTGCCCATCATCTATGTCATCCATCCTCCCTCCCGCTCCCCTCTGATAAGCATCAGTCTGTTCTCTATATAGCTGAGAGTTTGTTGCTTGGTTTGCCTCTCTCTCTCTCTTTTAAAATTTAAATTCAATTAATTAACATATAATATATTATCAGTTTCAGAGGTAGAGGTCTGTGATTCATCAGTCTTATATAACACCCAGTGCTCATTATATCACGTGCCCTCCTCAATGTCCATCACCCAGTTACCCCATTGTCTACTCCCTCCCCTCCAGCAACCTTCAGTTTGTTTCCTATGATTAAGAGTCTCTTATGGTTTCTCTCCCTCTCTGACTTTTGTCTTGTTTTATTTCCCCCCCTTCTCCTATGTTCCTCTGTTTTGTTTCTTAAATTCCACATATGAGTGAGATCCTATGATAATTGTCTTTCTCTGATTGACTTATTTCACTTAGAATAATACTCTCTAGTTCCATCCATGTCACTGCAAATGGAAAAAGTTTATTTATTTATTTTTTTTGGTGGCTGAGTAGTATTCCATTATATATATGTACACACACCACATCTTCTTTATCCATTCATCTGTCTATGGACATCTGGGCTCTTTCCATAGTTTGGCTATTGTGGACGTTGCTGCTATGAACATTGCAGTGTAGGGACCCCTTCAGATCACTACATTTGTATCTTTGCGGTAAGTACCCAGTAGTGCAATTGCTGGGTCATAGGGTAATCTATTTTTAACTTTTTGAGGAGCCTCCATACTGTTTTCCAGAGTGGTTGCACCAGTTTGCATTCCCACCAATAGTGTAAGAGGGTTCCCCTTTCTCTGCAACCTTGTCAACATCTGTTGTTTCCTGAATTGCTGATTTTAGCCATTCTGACAGATGTGAGGTGTTATCTCATTGTGGTTTTGATTTGTATTTCCCTGATGCCAAGTGATATGGAGCATACACAGGGATGTCCACTATCACCACTGTTGTTCAACATAGTACTAGAAGTCCTAGCCTTGTGTCTGTTGGCCACTTGTATGTCTTCTTTGGAGAAATGCCTGTTCATGTCTTCTGCCCATTTCTTGATTGGATTAGTTGTTCTTTGGGTGTGGGTTTGATAAGTTCTTTATAGATTTTGGATACTAGCCCTTTATCTGATAAAACATTTGCAATTATCTGCTCCCATTCTGTCAGTTGTCTTTTGGTTTTGTCAGACTGTTTCCTCTGCTGTGCAAAAGCTTTTTATCTTGATGCAGTCCCAAAAGTTCATTTTTGCTTTTATTTCCCTTGCCTTTGGAGGTGTGGCTAGCAAGAAATTGCTGCGGCTGAGGTCAGAAAAGTTGCTGCCTGGGTTCTCCTCTAGAATTTTGATAGATTCCTGTCTCACATTTAGGTCCTTCATCGATTTTGAGTCTATTTTTGTGTATGGTGTAGGAAAATGGTCCAGTTTCATTCTTCTGCATGTGGCTGTCCAATTTTCCCAACACCATTTGTTGAAGAGACTGTCTTTTTTCCATTGGACATTCTTTCCTGCTTTGTCGAAGATTAGTTGACCATAGAGTTGATGGTCAATTCCTGGGTTCTCTATTCTGTTCCATTGATCTATGAGTCTGTTTTTGTGTCAGTACCATATTGTCATGATGATGACAGCTTTGTAATAGAGCTTGTCCGGCATTGTGATGTCACCAACTTTAGTTTTCTTTTTCTACATTCCTTTGGCTATTTGGGCTCTTTTCTCTTTCCATACAAATTTTAGGATTATTTGTTACAGCTCTGTGAAAAAAAGTTGACAGGGATTGTATTTGAATGTATAGATTGCTCTAGATAGCATAGACATTTTAACAGTATTTGTTCTTTCAATCCATGAGCATGGAACGTTTTTCCATTTCTTTGTGTCTTCCTCAATTTCTTTCATGAGTGTTCTACAGTTTTCTGAGAACAGATCCTTTGCCTCTTCAGTTAGGTTTATTCCTAGGTATCTTTGGTGCAATTGTAAATGGGATTGACTCCTTTATTTCTCTTTCTTCTGTCTCATTGTTAGTGTATAGAAATGCAACTGATTTCTGTGCATTGATTTTACATCCTGACACTTTGCTGAATTCCTGTATGAGTTCTAGCAATTTTGTGGTGGAGTCTTTTGGGTTTTCCACATAGAGTATCACGTCATCTGTGAAGCGTGAGAGTTTGACTTCTTTGCCAATTCGGATGCCTTTTATTTCTTTTCATTTTCTGATTGCTGAGGCTAGGACTTCTAGTACTATGTTGAACAACAGCGGTGATAGTGGACATCCCTGTGTATTCTTGGGGAAAAAGCTCTCAGTTTTTCACCATTGAGAATGATATTTATTGTGGGCTTTTCATATGTGGCTTTTATGATATTGAGGTATGTTCCCTCTATCCCTACACTGTGAAGAGTTTTAATCAAGAAAGGATGCTGTACTTTGTCAAATGCTTTTTCTGCATCTGTTGAGAAAATCACATGGTTCTTGTCCTTTCTTTTATTAATATAGTGTATCACTTGATTGATTTGTGGATATTGAACCATGCTTGCAGCCCAGGAATAAATCCCACTTGGTCTTGGTGAATAATTCTTTTAATGTACTGGTTAGATCCTATTGGCTAGTATGTTGGTGAGAATTTTTGTACTCATGTTCATCAGGACTTTTGGTCTGTAATTCTTTTTTGTGCGGTCTTTGGTTTTGGGATCAAGATAATGCTGGCCCCATAGAAAGAGTTTAGAAGTTATCCTTCCATTCTTATTTTTAAAAACAGCTTCAGAAAATAGGTATTAATTCTTCTTTAAAAGTTTGGTAGAATTCCCCTGGGAAGCCATCTGGCTCTGGACTCTTGTTTTTTGGGAGATTTTTGATTACTGCTACAATTTCCTTCCTGGTTATGGGTCTGTTTGGGTTTTCTATTTCTTCCTATTTCAGTTTTGGTAGTTTATATGTCTCTAGGAATGCATCCATTTCTTCCAGATTGCCTAATTTGGCATATAGTTGCCCATAACATGTTCTTATAATTGTTTGTATTTCTTTGGTTGTGATCTCTCTTCTTTCATTCATGAGATTTGCAATTTTCACTGTTATATGTTGAGTTGTTGACCTATTTTTATTGATTTTGAGGGGGGGGTTCTCTCAAAATCCTCCTGGACTTGAATGCCTGTTTCCTTCCCCAGATAGGGAAGTTCTCCACTATAATTTGCCCCGGTATATCTTCTAAACACCCCCTTCCTCTTCTGGGATCTCAATTATTTTAATATTGTTTTGCTTTATGGTATTACTTATCTCTCGAATTCTCCCCTGGTGACCCAATAGTTGTTTATCTTTCTTTTTCTCAGTTTCTATATTTTCCATCATTTGTCTTCTGCATCACTAATTCTCTCTTCGGCCTCATTTATCTTTATTTAGAGCCTCCATTTTTTATTGCATCTCATTAGTAGCCTTTTTTTAATTTCAACTTGATTAGATTTTAGTTCTTTGATTTCTTCAGAAAGGGATTCTCTAGTGTCTCCTGTGCCTTTCCAAGCCCCTCTAGTATCTTCATAATCATTATTCTGAACTCTGGTTTCGACATCTTACTTATATCCATACTGATTGGGTCCCTGGCAGTCAGTACTGCCTCTTGTTCTATTTTTTGAGGTGAGTTTTTCCATCTTGTCATTCTTGCAGAAAGTGATCACTTTTCTATTTGTAGAATTGCAGCAATTCTTTTCTTAGATCTCCAGTTGAGTTCTCTGGTGTTCAGAAGGATTTGATAGCTATCTAGCTGAAATCCTGGGGCCAGACAACAGGAAGGTCTCCTACTCCTCCGCCATGTTGGACTCTCCCCTGTACCTTTTATTTCAAAAGTGCTTTAAGCATCTTCCTCCTCCTGGTCTTCACTACCACTCTCCTGGCTCAGACTGTCACCTCTCTCTCATTTCCCGCAGTTCTAGTCTCTTCTCTCCAGTCCAATCTCCATATTGGCATCAAAATTGCTCTTCTAAAATTCAGATCTGATCATGTCACTTCTCATCCTTTGGAAAGCCTGTAATGATTTCTCTAGCTTACACAATTGATTCCAAACTTCTGAATAGAAGATCCCAAGTATGTCTCCAAGGTTTTTTTTTCCCCCCTCTGACCCACTTATGCTCCAAATACATCAAGTGATTTCATAGTCTCAGAATGTATCCTTCACTCACACCTTTATTTGTTTGCTTTAGAAATCTGTTTCCATTCCCTATTCTTCCTAGACTCTCTTTTCCCCCTTAGATTTTGTGTGAACTTGAGTTCCTACCACTTATCACTGTTTATCCTGGGCTGTGGTTTATTGTGATCTGTCCCCCTCACTTGACTGTCTGATCTCTTGAGGGCACTAGACCAAATGAGGACTCACACTGTGCCATTTATTTTTCATTTTACAGTGTACATACATTATACAATTACGCTAGCAAAAAGTATAGAAAAGAAGACAGAATGTCAGAATTAGATTCTTTTGGCCTGAGAATCTACTGAAGGGCTAGCCTGAAGGACATCAGGACTCAAAAGTGAGTGAAAAATTACCCCTTCCCATGTACAGATTTATAAAGGAAATGATCTCCAGTGCTTTGTTCTTGTCAGATTAAGAACACAAAAAGGGGGCATAGGGAGGGATTTGGTGAGAGGAGATTGATGAGGGCAGGTCTTTGGACAGTGATGTCATGCTATCTGTGAATCATAATTTTCCTTTTGGGGGAGCTATGGGGAGGTGAGGCCTTCTAAACCGAGGCTTTAATAAAAAGAATGTTCAAATACTTGGAGAGGTTGAAATTTGTTCTCTGATGTTGGGAGACACTAGATCTCTATAGGCTGGAGAAATCTAGTGGCTAGTGGAGAGCTAATGGCTCTGGTTGTGCAGCCCAAAAAGTGCTACTGAGTTGGAAGTTCCCTCCACTCCTAGAGTTAGCAAAGGAGGTCATATAAAGAGGCCAGAGGAGGGTCATGCAAGTGAGGGAGCTGGAGAAAATCATGTTATGCCCCATCCAGTAAGGTTGCCTGGAGGGTAGACCAGCCTTAGCAGAAAGAAGCTGGAAGTATACCACAGGATGCCCTCTGAAAGACAGAAAAACTGCTTAAAGCACCTTCCCTTACTTCTCTTACTCTGTTTTATACCAAGAAAGAGCAGAAACAGCATCTGTGTAAAAGGACTATACCCTACCCCAAAGCAGGCTTGTAGTCTGAGGTAAATCCATACTGGGAAAGAGGATAGATCTTACATCATCAAGTTCAGATTTCTGAATGTTCCATGAGCTGGACATTTTAATTTCTGAATTGAGACTCTTTTTGATAATTGAGATTCTTTTTATAGCCAGAAGAATTTTATTATCTGAGAGTGACTAACAAGTCACGAGTCTGCCCAAGTCTTCAGCTTGAGGCAGGGAAGATTTCTTCCACTGCAGAATGTTGAAATTGTGAGAGACAAAAATAAATTCATGTTTTGATCACAATTCATATGAGTCATGCTTGTTCAACACAATGGTTACACAGGAAAAGACAAAATATTGGTACTTTGGTGCCCATATAATGAATGCTTTCTGATTTTTCTACAGTTGAGGCAGAAAAAGTGCTGAGAAGTCCTCTTGGTATCTATTTGGGTCTTAGTTTTCTGATGCTAATGAAAACATCAGATTTTTATTTACTAATATTAAAAATCAAGTAAGACTATCTGAAGTGTGCATTCTACTTCTAAGGCTTGATCAGATTTCTCATAGCTTATGCTATGAATTGTAGATTCTTATTTCAAAGGAAAATTTAAGTAACATGCCATGCTTGTAATAAAAGCAAGAAATTTAATTCAATTATTAGTGTCATAAAAGAGAAAGAAAAACAGCCTTTAAGAAAGCTACACAGTTCTGGAAGCAAGGGTGATGTTAAAATATTTACCATCTGGTATGTTAATACAGTAAAAAAACTGCTTTTATTCTCAAAAAAGTATAAATTACAAAATGGTTTGTCAAGTGATGTGTGTTGTAGTACAACTAGTTCATCCAATTTACCTAATAATTTCCAAATACATTGCTGATTTTTAAAAACTATTGGTCGATCTTTGCTTGATGTAGATGTCATTTGCTAAATGATGCTTTTAAATGAGCCATGACTTGATATAGAGAATGGTGTAAAGCGGTTCTCATGACTTCCCATTTAGTTGATTGTTACTGGTAACTTGTATTTATAAAAAAACAAGACAAGGAAAGAGAGCAAAAGAAGAACTACAAAAATCAGAAAACAATTAACAAAATGGCAATAAGTACATACCTAATTACTTTAAATGTATATGTTTTAAATGCTCCAATCAAAAGACATTGGGTGGCAGAATGGATAAAAGCAAGACCCATTTATCTGCTGCCTATAAAAGACTAACTTCAGACCTAAAGACACATATAGACTGAAAGTGTAAGGATGGAAAAAGATACACCATGCAAATAGGAGCAAAAAAGAAAGAAAAGAAAAAGTCAAGGTGGCAATACAAAATACAAAAACTGCAACAAGAGACAAAAAGGGCATTACATAATGATAAAAGGATCAATCCAAAAAGAGAATGTAACAGTTGTAAATATCTATGCACCCAACAATGGAGCACTGTAATGCAAATATTAACAAGACATAAAGGAGGAATTTATAGTAATACAATAATAGTAGGGGACTTTTATTTATTTATTTTAAAAAGATTGTATTTATTTATGAGAGAGAGAGTGCACCGGCAGGGGGTGAGGCAGAGGGAGAAGGAGAAGCAGACTCCCCACTGAGCAGGGAGCCTGATGTGGGGCCCGATCCCAGGATCATGACCCAAGCAGAAGGCAGACACTTAACTGACTGAGCCACCCAGATGTCCCCATTGTAGGAGACAAATTAAAATGAAAACGCAAGGGTCCCAATGCTTTGGGATGTAGTAAAAGCAGTTCTAAGATGGAAATTTATAGTGATAAAAGCCTACCTCAAGAAACAAGAACAATCTCAAATAAAAAAATCTAACTTTATACCTAAAGAAACTAGGACAAGAAGAACAAAGCCCAAAGAAGGAAATATCAAAGCAGAAATAAATAAAATAGGAAGTAAAAGAACAATAGAAAAGATCAATAAAGCCAAGAGCAGATTCTTTGAAAAGAAAACAAAATTGATAAACCTTTAGCAAGAGTCATCAAGAAAAAACAAAACAAAACAACAAAGGACACAAAATCAGAAAGAAGTAACAACTGACACTACAGAAATACAAATGACTATAACAGAATACCACAAAGAAATATATGCCAGCAAATTAGACACCCTACAAGAAATGGATAAATTCCTAGAAACATATAATCTTCCAAGAAAGAACCAAGAAGAAATAGAAAATCAGAACAGAGCAATCAATAGTAAAATCGAATTGGTAATCAAAAACTCCCAACAAACAAAAGTCCAGGACCATGGATTCACAAATGAATGTTACCAAACATTTAAAAAAGAGTTAATACCTGTTTTCTATAAACTATTCCAAAAATAGAAGAGGAATGAACGCTTCCAAATACAACCTAAGAGGCCAGCATTACCTTGATACCAAAACCAGATAAAAGACACTACAAAAAAGGAGCACTATAAGCCAATATCCCTGATGAATATAGATGCAAAAATCCTCAACAAAATATTAGCAAACTGCATTCAACAATACACTAAAAGGATCATTCACCATGATCAAGTGGAGTTTATTCTGGTACCAGGATGGTTCAATATTTGCAAAACAATTAATGTGATACACCATATCAACAAAATGAATAAAAATCATATGATCATCTCAATAGATGAAGAAAAAGCTTTTAACAGCATTCAAAATCCATTCACGATAAAAACTCTCAACAAAGTGGGTTTAGAGGGAACATAGCTATAGCTCAAAGTCATAGAAGCCATATACAAAGACCCCACAGCTAACATCACACATACTCCATGGTGAAAAACAGAGCTTTCCCTCTAAGGTCAGGAAGAAGACAAGGATGCCCGCTCTCACCACTTTTATTCAGCATAGTACTGTAAGTCCTAGCCTCAGCAGACCAAAAAAAAAAATAAATAAAAAATAAAAAAGGCATCTAAATTGGTAAGGAGGGAGTTAAACTGTTGCTATTTGCAGATGGCATGATACTATACATAGAAAACCCTAACGATTCCATCAGAAAGCTATTAGAATAATAAGTGAATTCAGTACAGTTGCAGGATACAAAATTGATACACAGAAATCAGTTGCATTTCTATACACTAATAATGAAGTAGCAGAAAGAGAAATTAAGAAAACAATTCCATTTATAATTGTGCCAAAAAGAGTAAAACACCTATGAATATCCTAACCAGGGAGGTGAAAGACCTATACTCTGAAAGCTATAAAATGCTGAAAAAAGAAATTGAAGATGACACAAACAAATGGAAAGATATTCCATGCTCATGGTTAAGAAGAATTAATAGTGTTAAAATGCCCAAACTACCTGAAGCGATCTACAGATTCAATGCAATCCCTATTCAAATACCAACAGCATTTTTCACAGAACTAGAATAATAGTAAAATTTGCATGGAAAAACAAAAAACCCTAAGTAGCCAAAGCATCATTTTTTTTCTTTTTGAAAGATTTTGAGAGCTCACGTGAGTGAGTCAGAGCGAGTGGGGGGAGGGGTAGAGGAGAGGGAGAGAGAGAATCTCAAGCAGACTCCCTGCCGAGCACAGAGCCCAATGTGGGACTCGATCCCACAACCATGATCCCTCCATCATGACTTGAGCCAAAATTAAGAGTTGGATGCTTAACTGAGTCACCCAGCTGTCCCCAGCTAAAGCAATCTTGAGACAAAAGATAAAAACTGGAAGTATCACAATCTAAAATTTCAAGACACACCATAGAGTTGTAGTAACCAAAACAGTATGGTACTGGCACCAAAGGAGAGACATAGATCAATGCAACAGAATAGAGAGCTCAAAAATTAAGCCATGCTTACATGGTCAATTAATCTATGAAAAAAGAGGCAGGAATATACAATGGGAAAAGACAGTCTCTTTAACAAATGGTGCTGGGAAAACTGGACAGCTACATGCAAAAGAATGAAACTGAACCACTTTTTCACACCTACACAAACATAAACTCAAAACGGATTAAGAACCTAAATGTGAGACCTGATATCATAAAATTCCTAGAACAAAACACAGGCAGTAATTTCTTTGACACTGGCCATCACAATATTTTTCTGGATATGTCTCCTAAGGTAAGAAGCAAAAGCAAAATTAAACTATTGAGACTACCCAAAATAAAAGGCTTTTGCAGAGAAGGAAACCATCAACAAAACAAAAAGGCAACCTACTAAATGGACGAAGATATTTGCAAATGATATATCCAAAAAGGGTTATAATTCCAAAATATATAAAGAACTTATACAACTCAATACCAAAAAACAAATAATCCAATTAAAAATGGGCAGAGGACCTGAATAGACATTTTTCCAAAGAAGACATACAGATGGCCAACAGACACATGAAAAGATGCTCACCATTAGTCATCATCAGGGAAATGCAAATTAAAACCACAATGAGGGACGCCTAGGTTGCTCACTTGCTTAAGTATCTGCCTTCAGCTCAGGTCATGAACCCAGGGTCCTGGGAAGGAGCCCAGAGTCAGGCTCTCTAATTCTAATTCAAATTCTAATTCAAAAAGATACATGCACCTCTCTGTTTATTGCAGTATTTACAATAGCTAAGATATGGAAGCAGTCCAAGTGTCCATTGTCCATTGATAGATGAATGGATAAAGAAGATGTGGTATATACATACACACAATGGAATATTACTCAGCCATAAAAAAAGTATGAGATGAGCACTGGGTGTTATGCATAACTGATGAATCGTTGAATACTACATCAAAAACTAATGATGTACTATATAGTGAGTAATTGAACATAATAAAAAAAAGTATATTTTTCATTTGCAACAATAGGGATGAACCAGGAAGGTATTATGCTAATTGAAAGAAGTCAGATAGAGACAAATCCCATATGATTTCATTTATATCTGGGATCTATAAGACAAAACAAATGAATAAACAAAAAGCAGAAATAGACCCCAGAGAACAAACTGATGATTTCCAGAAGTGTGGGTGGATGGGGAAAATAAGTGAAGGGGAGTGAGAGACACAGGCTTCCAGTTATGGAATAAGTCACAGGGAAAAAAGGTACAGCATAGAGAATATAATCAATGGAAGTGTAATAGTGTTGTATGGTGACAAATGGTAGCTACACTTGGGGTGAGTAGAGCACAATGTATAAATTGCCAAGTCAGTATGTTGTACACCTCAAACTAGTGTAACATTGTATGTATATCAACTATACTTCAATTTTTTAAAAAAGAATTGCTCTTTACAGAAATGATATTGTTTATGAGACATGATCCTCTTTCATTATTTGCTGAATTAACAGCAAATACATGAACATTTTCTAGCCCATTTAATGCTCAGATTTTTATATGACATATATTTGGTATCTTCATTATTGACTGTCAGGAAAATTGCTTACTGGAATATTTGAAGAGATCAAACCTAATCCATTAGACAAGATGAGACATCTGGGCTGCATGGGTTCAAATTCAGGCTCTGCCCATGAAGGATTTTTGGGGGTGGGGAGGAGTCAAGGCAGTTTATTGGCCCCCGAGCAACCCTCTGCCCATTAATTTTTTTTATTATGTTATGTTAATCACCGTATGTTACATCATTAGTTTTTGATGTAGTGTTCCATGATTCATTGTTTGCGTATAACACCCAGTGCTCCATGAAATACATGCCCTCTTTAATACCCATCAGCAGGCTAACCTATCCCCCCCCCCAAAACCCTCAGTTTGTTTCTCAGAGTCCATAGTCTCTCATGGTTCGTCTCCCCCTCCGATTCCCCCCCCTTCATTTTTCCCTTCCTACTATCTTCTTCTTTTTGCCCATTAAGTTTTAAACAACATTTCCATGCTCAGTTTTCTCATCTGTAAAATGGGGATGCTGATAACAGTACTCATAGGAGTTCATGTATGTTTGTAAGGATGCCTGGAAGAGACAATCACTAAATAATTTTAAAATTAATGTTTATGCCCACTTCAGTTGGGCTCCTGGTGGGTTTTAGGTGAAGGTGAATTTCAATAGAGACCATTAAAAAGCCTTTTCCTTAGGCATTGTCACCTGCACGTTGCCCCATGGGGCCTATCTGTTGCTCATAATCTTTTTCTGTTGTTGGCCTTAGGAACCCCATCACCTCCTTAGTGCCTTTTGCTCATCTCTATACTCTGTTACGAGTTAAAGTCCTATGGCGACTGCAGTTCCCATAAACAACCATATCAGGGAAGTTCTGGGTGGAATGAAGACAGGTAACAGGTGACCATAGCCAAGGTATGGTTACTGAGCACCGGCTATTTGCCTCCCAGTATGTCAGAAAAGACACTGTCTCCTCTGTGGGCTTTCCATCTTCTGACTTGGAGGAGGGGGCAATGCAGGGACAGGGGAAGGCAAGTGAGAGTTGTGGCCAGCTGGCAGGCTGCTAAATGCCAGCATAGATCATCTGGGCTTCCTGGAACAGCTGGTCATGCACAGGTCAGTCCTCCAGATCCCCTGAGGCGATCCTAGCCACTGGTGATACTTAAAAGGCAGGATTTGAGGGGACTGGGACAGATTTTGGAGGCTCTCTGCTGTACAAGGCATTGGCCTTACAGGTGCTAGAACTGGATGAAGTCTATGGAGGCCAAAGATGGGCATTGGTAAGGAGGAGGCTTGGGCAGTAAGTCTTTCAATATTCTAACAACTTATTCAACTGAATAAGGGGTGTGTTGGCTGAAGATCAGCCCTGGGCTTAAGAACACATCATTTGGGGGCACCTGGGTGGCTCAGTTGTTAAGCGTCTGCCTTTGGCTCTGGTCATGATCCCAGGGTCCTGGGATTGAGCCCTGCATCGGGCTCCCTGCTCAGCGGGGAGTCTGCTTCTCCCTCTCCCACTCCCCCCTGCTTGTGTTCCCTCTCTCGCTGTCTCGCTGTCAAATAAACAAATAAAATCTTTTTTTTAAAAAAAAGAACACATCATTTGCTTGACTAGGTTACATCTTTCCACTATGTCTTTTTTCTACTTCCAAAAGTTATAAGCAAGTACGTTATAAGTTCAGGCCTACTAAGAGGATAGCTTTTTGTCATTTCTCACTTGACAATGAGATTTTTTTTTTTTAAATCATATGTGGGGAAACAAGCAAACAAACTCCACTATATTTTTCTTTTTTCCTTTGCTTTAATGAAATATATAGGTGGGAAAAGAATCTTAAGTGTATTTATCACGGACGTGAAAATTACCAGTGGTTAATATTAAAGATTTTTCTTCTTTCTTAAGATAGGGCAAAAGTCTATTAAACATTGGTTCCTCAGGCTCCCAGTCTCCCTGAGGATCCTGATTTGACCTGTCCAACCAGACCCTTCTCTCCCCCACTTTAGGATTAGGAGTTTATTCTTTTGGGTTTTTGTTTCACAGAATGAGGAAAAACTTGGGAGGGAGGGAAAAATGAGTGGGTCTAAACCTGAGGTTACAAACCAAATCTGTAGGGTCCAGCACCTGCAGTCACGAGTGAAAGTGAGTTGTCTGAGAGTATTAACTGGCTTGGGTGGGGATTGTGTCCAAGTGCAGGGACCAAACTCATGTCATCATTCACAGACCAGCCCCGGCCAATTGATACCATGAATGCAGGCTCCTGGTTGCCAAATCGTTTAACTTTTGAAAGATCCAAATCTGAGAGAGTGTGTGTGAGTCTGTGAACTTTCTTGAGTTTGAAAACACTGTGCTGGCCAAACAAAGCACATCTGGAGGCCATAGTTCTATTACCTCAACCAGGCCTGAGGCAGGAGATTTTTAATGGAATTTAAGAAATGGGAACAGCTGTGGTATATTTGTGATAAAAGGCACGAAAGAAAAAAAAAATAGGGCTTTTTGGAGTGTGCCTGTTACGCTTCTTCAACATACTCAAGAAAACCTAGTAAAGGACAGTGTTTTGAAACAATTTTGGGTTGCTGGACTGTGTACTTTTGACAAAGTTCTACAAGGGCCTTATCGTAAAAGAGGAGTATATTTTTTCCTCTACATAAGCTACATAGAGGGTTATTTTTATAATCCTACATTATATCTGAGTTACTTGTCTCTTCTCAAGTCAAGCAAAATCTTCTTTGCCTTGTTAATAAAAAAGAAAATGAAGACTTTCTTGTGATTCATGCCACCAGACAAATAAATGTCTAAATCCCGTGTAGTTTTGAGACTTCCTTGAAGGGAAACATGGATACGAATTAAAAAAAAAAAAAAACTATTAAAGAGAAAGTCTAATTATGTTGGCTATCTAGTACCAAATCCACATTATTAGCAAAGGAAAACGGAATGCAAGATGATGACTCCATTGGTAGAAGTAGGTTTCAGCCAAGTTAGAGTGGTAGGTCTGGCAAACCTCCAGCACAAAGACATTCCTTCCAACAGTCGCAAGTTTCTACCACTTGATACCTAGACTCTTTGACATCAGACTTCGTGATATTACCTCCTGTAGTCTTAGAAATGATTCTTACCTATTAGCAGGCTGCTGTGGCTCTTTCTCCTTGGACTAGATGAGCTGAATGCTTCTAAGAATTTAATGCGCAGATGATTCTTCTAGGGGAATGCTGTAAGTCAGCCAAGGGTGGAGCATGGGAATTTGTATGTCTAACAAGGTCCCAGGTAAAGGCTGAACACAACTTGAGTAGCAGGGAGCTAAAAGATTGAATAAAGATAGAGAATAGGGTGTGTGGACCTACAGGATGTCTGCTTTATGACCTGCACAGAATCAGTTCCTCTCTCTTCTGGCAGTAGCAGCCTGACTTGACTTAGGAGGGAACATTTACTTAGAAGGGAACATTTCCTCTTCATGATTAGTTTATGTAGTTCAGAAGAGGCTCCTTCTCCCTTTACTTTCCTCCTACCCCAACCACCTGTGATAGAGAAAAGAATGTGACCCAACCATGGGTAATCAGCAGAAGTGAGCAGGTGACCCAAGGTTCAATGATTTTCAGACCCGAGATCTTGACTAGTGCTAGTGGGAAAGAGGCTTTCTTTGGTGGGTTGTGAAACCTGGAGCTCCCCAGTGACTATCATGAAAGAGGTGCTTGCCTTTAGAATAAAACTAACACAGAAGAAGCAGGGCTAAGATTTGGAAAAAGAAAGATTCTTAATATCTTCTAAATGCCTGGATCCATCCATGCCTGAGGTCTGCCTTGTTGGTTACTTGAGCCAATAAATTTGCCTTTATGATTAAGCCAATTTGATTTCAGTTTCTGTCACTTGCAACAGATAGCATCCTGCTAAATACAGTAGTAGATAAAGCCTGACACATGGTGGGGAGATAACTATAGCATTCTCATCATAATTTTTCCTTGGTTGGACTGAGCAATGTGTGTGTGTGTGTGTATGTGTGTGTGTGTGTAATTTTTTTTTCCAGAGAAGAAACAATCTGAAACTATGTTAGGTGACAAGCAATTTTATTTTGCAAAACAATCACTATACAGCAACAAATACATTTGCAAATTTTGATTGAAAAACATGAACTAACTACAACCAGCCATTGAAGAAATGCCTTTCTATGATAACAGGCTCTAGAATTATCAGAAGAAAGAAACCCCCTAGAGATTTGTAGCGGCACGTTGGAACCTTGGAATCCCAGCATACAGAGTATACTTTTTGTTGATTTTTTTTCTTTTTGCTAAAGTTGAAGTAGATTTTCATGATTGACATTTTGTGAGTTTAAAAATAAGCTCTTTCCTGCAGAGGGACTTGGCCTCAACCTACACACTCAGGCTAAAAATCCTAGGTGTAAAAAAACAAACATCAGTGCTGATTTTAACACATCAGTTTTGGAAGGAATGCCTAGACTTTGCCTTTCCAAGCCATGAATCTATTTTTTTTCCTCTTGGCTACTTAGACCATGAATGGTTTATTTTCCTCATTTTTGTGGCATGAAAAATCGGACAAAAAGTGTAATTGTAGCAAGGTCGGAATCAACCGCTTTGAGATTATTTCTTTAACAATATTGACATGGATGTTATAATTTGGCTGATGATCCTATTTCCTGCTGTCTTACTGTATGAATGTGTAGAGGTCAGCTATCACCAGCAGATTCTTCCATTTAATGTTCTCTCTTCAGCCTTCTTCAGCCATGCCGAGTTGGTGTTACACAGGTGTCTTGCTTGTGGGTGGGATTTCAGCCTATCACCCTGCTGGAACTCAGCAGGAGAATCCAGAGAGAGTTGGTTCCTAAATGAACAGGGCCTTTGAAACTCATCATCCACTCGGATCTTTCCTGCGTCATTATAAAGTACCCAATTATTGGTTGCAGGTGACCCAGAGAGAGTGAGTTCATTGAAGAAGCTGGCCTTTTAACTCTTCACAGCTCTGGATTACTTATGTATCCTTAAACAGGTTCTCAAAGGCTAAAGCCAGAGAGAAACTGGCAGTAATAGATCTAGAATTGGAACTATGAAGCTTTAATTTCTAGATCAGCGTATGGGTACCCCCACAAGAGTGGTGTTCAAAAAGCTTAATTTGCGTCGTTAATCTTGAGAGTGAAGGCAAGATAGGTTCCAACCCCTGTCCCCATAAGAAGACATTTAGCCTGTGTGTTTCTCTCTTCTATTGGTACAAATTATCAGTTTCTTTTTGTTAACATTATAAAGAATCATATTTCCGTGCAAAGGAAGGGCATTTATTCATTATAATTTTGCAGAGATTTGAAATAAACATTTGTTTTAATGCCAAATCTAGTATCTTAGGGCTTTATATAATCTGTATCTTGGGCATGTATTTGTAAGAAACAGAATTTTAATATGTAAAGCATAATTACTTATTCTTACCTTGTATAAAAAATGTAAACCAAGTTGATAGAAAATACTTATTTTGTAGGTTAAAACTGTTCTAACCAGCTGTTAACTCCTTCTTTCTAGAGAGCTTTCATCACTACCTAACACTATCAAACATGTAGGAAAATACCATAGGTCTCCACACAACTACTCTTTCTTCTGCGATTTTCTAGTGCATTTCAAGGGAAGCTGATGAATAAAATGCTCAGATAGGTCAAATCCACATCATAGCAATTATTAGGCAGAAAATAGACACATCCATAGTCATACTCCCATAGTTTCTAATTTTTTGACTGTTGTGTAAAAGAATTGATTTATCAACACTTTCAGACATGTTTGCCTATGCAAAACCTATTAGTTGAGAATGAGTGCTATGTTTTTGCTCCTACAGTTTTTGTTTTTTGTTTTTTTGGTTTTTTTTTTTGGTGGAAGTCACATTGGTTGCAATATCCAGTGGGTCACAAAATGGCACCCGTGTCTCTGTCTTTGCATCCCTTGGCTGCTTTCCTAGATGCTACTCGTTTCCTAGATACTTCCTCGTTGCCTCATCCATGCTCATCACTTCCTCCTATATAGTCAGGAATTGATTCGACTCACGGGGATCAGACACCTATCAGACTATTTGCTTTTAATGGTTCAGAACCAACCTATCAGCCCCGAGCAAGAAAAAGAACAGATAAAATACTAAAAATACTCACCCAGACTGGTAACTGACTGCTTATTCAGGCCATTGACTATTTAATTGCTTTTCACAAGTCTAAGATGAATGATTTGTGAGAGGAATTAATTGGTGATTTCCCAGACTGTAGATTAAGTCACACCAGTATTACTAAGTCATAAAGTGTCCCTTCACAGAGGGCAATGTTGGAATCCCGGAAAAACTGATTTAGATATCTGTATCTCAAGTGTTGTGTGGCTATAACTTCTCAAATGAGTGTACTTGTCCTTTTTGATCAGGGTCTTTACTGTGGGTAAGGAAGCCAAATATTTTCTCTCAGATAATTCAATTAGCAGGCAATGTTTGGAAGAGTGGGGCAACATGTCCCAAACTCCCTCTGTTAGTTTCAACTTTAGCAAAGGGAAAAAAAAAAAAAAAAAGAAATCTTAAGAAGTCTGTTTCTTGAATGATTACAGGAATAAAACCCAAACTATTCCATAATTCAAAATGCGATGAATCCAAAATCTTAAACCAACAATCTGTAAACCCTTTTAATGTATAACTGGACCCACCCCCACAAACTCCATGTTGGTGAAAGCAAAGAAAAATAAATTTTCCTAGCATCACGGGAGAGACTTGTATCTGGCACTAAAACAGGGTTACAGCTCTGAGTTGTTACAGGAAGCAACTTCATGCTAAAACTTTTTGTTCTTTTTTAATGTATTTTTTTTAAATAGGGAAAGAACCCTGCTAACATCTACTTTCACATACCTAAAATTGCAACACCAAAGGGTGCAGGAGACACAGATACTGTGAATAAGGAAGTATAATATTCAAGTATATGAGGAAGTATCACAAATGGCCACAGAGAAATATATATATATTTATATCTATAATACTGTATCAAACAGATGGAAAGGGAGTGTGAAACTGGTAGTGTGGACACAAATCTAGCTGATCAACTGACATTCTAATCAGACGAGTCCATCCTAATGAAAGTGCTTCATTCCTAAGAGATGCACTTTTATATCGCTTCCTCAACCACAGCTCAAATGCTTCGTAACTATTTTTAATTAGTTAAATAATTTATTGGATTGACTTATACTCTGATATAATTATCCAGGTCCCAAATGTTAATAACTTAACTGAATCTTTCTTCCCATTTATACAAAATAACACTTTAAAAAAAAAAAACCTTATTTCTTACATGCTCTTTCCTTCCTGCAATCAGACTCCTTGATTTAATTTAACCTGTAATAAGTTAAAATGGGCAGCTTTTATCTTTTCACCCAGCAACAGAAGAGTGGAATGAGCAGCTTGGATTTCAACAAGGCCTTTCAGAATGTATGGATAGCCTTCAGGCACATGAAAGGTAAAAATGCAATTTTTAAAATAATAATACTCCATGCAAAACAGAGCAGAGCAAAAATAATTGTCCAATTGTACTCATGTAAAGCCAGTGTCTTCCTGTTGCAAATGGAAATCAAGTCAATTTCTGCATATACTATTCATTGTTTTTTATAAAATTGTAACAATAACTACAGTTTGGGAATGAGATTATTTATTTTATGGTTTGTAAAGAATGAATGTAACACCTGCTCAGAGCCCACTCCTGCCAAGAGCTCATGCCTAAATATTATTACTTCAATGCTAAATGAGAAATATTCACAAGCCCTGCTTAGCGAGTGCCGCAGTGACATCCTCGGCCAAAGTGGCAAGCTGAGGGGATTCGAGCAGGTTGATGCTTCCAGAAGAGGAGACATTGCTGAGTCGTCGGGGGGACGCCACGCTGGATCTGCCTGGGGATTGCGTAATGATCTCAGCTCCGTGGTCCACACGGGCCTTTGCATGCTCTCTGAAGTTCAACTTCTGGCTGTCGATCTGTTCAAGACAAACATCAGTCCTTGTTAACTCAAGCATCTTAACTGGCCCCTAGACCTTTCACTATTGTCTCAGAGCTGATGTTAATGTCACTTTTGTTCAGCTCTGCCATTCCTACTTCCTACATGTCCAGGCCTTTGATCGTGACTCATTTTGATGAGGAGTATTTCAGAAGGATTAAAAAGCAGAAGACAGGATCAGCTTACAACCTTGATTCTTACCTTAACGTTACCACCTCCAGGTACGTGGTGAGCATTGTCAAGTGAGCCGACTTTAGCTTGGGCCTTTTCTTTGAAATCCAGTTTTACACTCTCAATTTTCACACGCCCACCGCCTGTGAGAGAAGAAAGGCTTTTAAATGCCTTGCTACAGTGATATTTTCTACTTGGGGTGACTATTTCCCAAAAATGATTATACCAGATAGATCATCATAAAGCACAGACTTAATTTACTCTCCTTTTAACCATGGAGGTGAAAGGAATTTTTTAGAATTTCTAGTCTGTATCATTTTTCCCATATCACCCAAGGTAATGACATCCTTTTTGTACCATTATATGGCTTGACCTATGTATTAATATCTTTTTCTTCTAAGCCAAACTGAAGCCTGATTACCAGATAAGTTTCCAATGCACTTATCTATTTTGAAACTGATCGTATCTACCTTTGCTTTTCGGCTAATAAATTCTTCTTCAAAATCTACCCATGTCTAACATAAAATATCAGAGGGGCTTTTCTTATCTGTATAATAAAAATTCTAAAAAGAACACAGTGAAAATATCCTATTTCATCCTTTCTAAAACTTGGAACATTCAATCTCTTACTCTTAAGGGAGCAAATTAACTTGAAATGAAGATCCTTATTCTTCTTCATGGTAATAGGTCATTTTTCCAAAAAAACAAAAAACAAACCCCCCCCAAAACAACAACAAAAACCCCCTAGAAACTATTAGGTTAGAAATGGTACACATATGGGTAATATATTCATTTGTAAATTTTCAACATTGATGGCTTGACTGATGAAATTGGAGTTGGAAGCTAAGTTGTTTATAACCAGTGAGCTTTGAGAATTTACCATTATCATTAGCAAATGGAGTGACAGGAAGAGAACCTTAGGAAATCCTACTCTTGTACAGTTGGCATAGGACCAATCTGACACTGACTTTGATCTGATAATGTGGTGACAGTTTTGACCATGGCATCTTCCTGAATGCTAATTAGTCTGAAATATGAGGATCTGCTGGTAGATGAGAGTGCAGAGTGGTGCCCCTATCTCTGTATGCCTTTTCCAGCTTGTAAATGCAGGGAGTTCAATTCTGGTAGGTACCCATTGTTCGTTAGCCTGTCCTTGAGCAACTTTGAGGGTCTGCTGATGTCTTTGACTTGAAAAGAAGCTGAATTAGACCCCTTTACCTCAGCACCTGAGATTTGCTTTCACTTTGATTAGCAATTTGGTTTTGGTTGTGTGCATTTCTTTGGAAGGCCAGTGGTAAATGACATGACTATCTATGATTATTACTGCTTCTGTTGTAGGATTTTGACTTGGGAGAAACATGGGGAAGATTTTTTAATTTTGGACTCTTGATGCTTATTTATCTCCATAGCCCAAAAGAAAGGTCTGTTAAGTCTTCACAGACTTAGACCTTATGGTATTTTTCTCATATGATACCTAGACATTTATACTGACACCCAACTACCTGGCTAGGGGCCCCTTGAAATTATATGGTGTTATTAGATTAAATTTTGAAGATATATCCATTCATTCTCCTGAAGTTTTAGGATGTGCACACTGTTATTTAACTTGTGTTTATAGGAGACATGTACTTGTCCCTCCCTCAAAATATGCATTATTGCAGGAAGTGTTATTCTTCCAACATTTCACCTAGCCATATGGGTCTCTCGTGTTAGTTGTGATGGGATTAAGGTGATTCATAAAACATACTTATCTTGGTTAGAGGCTGGAGGATGTTGAGTTTCAACCTGATGAGATCAATTTTCTTGGGGTCTTTTCCATTTTTTTGGTAGCCTCTAATAGAAATGACCTTTGCAAGCTTTCTTTTATGATTATATGTTGGACAGAGTTATAAACCTGTTAAAATTTTTACTGAACTCTATTTTGAGGGAGAGAAAAAATGTAATATTGACCCAAAATATATTCAGAAAAGGAAGCTTGAGAAGTCTGTTTTTGTTGAAATCCTACTAGAAATTTTTATGTAACTGTTAGAGAAGCCCATTTGAATTCCCAGATCTATGCCTTTGGCTCTGAAGAATTCTGGCATCTACCAGGAGCAGTAATTGTGAAGGACTATAAACTTTATCAAGCTCCATATGTCCTAAAGTTGGGCTTCCATGTGTTGAACTGTTTCCTTTATTTTCTCCTTAGATATTCCACATTCCAAAGTAACTTTGTGAAAAGCTCGCCATTGTCAAAGATCATTGTGTTAACACTTCTTTATGAATTCAGTTATCTGATTCAGTTCTTATAAAAGAAAGATCTAGATTTAGAAATAGGTGGAAGTCCATGACAATAGTCTTTTATGACCAATAAATCTTACATAGACTACTTCCTTAACTATGTCACATTTTCCTGTACATCAAGAGTCCAGTTGAATTTGGCTAATGGAATACTTACTCTCTCAATTAAAGAATCTAATATTTTCTTTTGCATTTTGGAAGAAAATAGGCAGTATGGCCAAATACTTCATTCCTACTGTTGACACAGCAGAGTCAACCAAGTATTTGTAAGCTTGAGTTATAGATCGTAGAATTGTGAAGATATGCAGTATGAGACCATGTCCCTGCCACCTCAGGAATGACAGAGAAGCTAATTCCAAGGAAGCGGTTCTGAATTTTGTACTGGAGATTGTTGGGGAACATCTACAAAAAGACGTGACACTGATTGACCTGAAAGCTGGACCTGGGCACTCGGAGGCTTCTCATTCCCTCCCCTGCTTGCCTTTCCTGCTCCCAGAGGCTGCTCCAAGGACAGAGCCTTGAGATAATGAGGTGATGTTGAGAACACCAACACTGCATGCATGACTAAACCCAGTTAAGGCTTCTTTATAAACTTTTAAGATTTGGTGGGCGGGTGTGAGGATCCATCTTGCTGCTACCCAAGAGAAGCCTCATATGTAAGTTCCCTTTACTTATTAAAACTGCCACCTACTAACCTGGAGTGGCCTACCTCTTTCTTCAGTTTCTCCCTGTCTTCTGAGTACAGGTGCCAGTCTCAGATTACACCAGGGAAGCTCCCAAGAGGGTTGTGAACCAGTAGAGATTCTGTATATGTATTACCTAACTCCTTGACTTGCTTTATGAACACCCTTTGTCAAAGTGAAGCCTGACTTCTGGACATGTTTCCAGTGCATTTATCCATTTTGAAACTTATCCTATCTACCTTTATTTTTCAACAAATAAATTCTTCTTAATAATCTTTTCTTGGTCAGAAATCTTTCTGGGCTTGATTGTTCTTATACTTTGTTTCTGATAACATTTGAGACAGTGATTAATGGGAATAACCTATTACATGGTTTAATTAAGATATCAAGCACACCAAAGGCTTCCTCTTGTCCATCTATAATTCAATGGCAGATATTGTGTCAAAATATTCTCAAGAAAATGACAAATTTGACAGTTGTCCATTATTTACATATGCATGGAGGTAGAAGTTAGCAAAAATATATAATAATGATACTCAGAAAAAATGACTTATGTTAGATTTACACTTTAAAGAGGAAAAAAATCCCCAACAAGTATGAATGTAAATTGTAGTTTAGATCATTAGTCCTATAGAAAAACAAGAGGCCAATGGTTAAATAAGTTGGGACAAGCACTGCGTCAAGCGATGGGTCAATTAAGCACTGCATTCTGCTGAGGATTCATAATGCTTACTGACCTACTATAGGATCTGAGAAATTTAGCAGATAAATACTTTCATCAGCTTTGCTTAAACACAATCCTTCTTTCACATATGAAGACAAAATACTTCCATGAAAAATCTTTGGAAGTGCTGCTTTCGATCCATGTAATTATGTACGAATACATGGCCCAAGGTATTTTATAGACCATATATTTCAAAAGAGCTCCAATAAGCATGATGAGTACATAGAGATAAGTGCATCTTATATACCTTTTAATTTTGAATGTGTCCTATGATATGTACCTCCTTGTGATAATTGAGTTTATTGCCCAAATGAAGATGCCTTAAAGTTTCTAACTTAAGTTTCTATTAATAAAAGCACGAGTTTTCAGGATTTTGAGACATTTTTCCAATTAGGTATTTCACAACAAAAATTCTGCTTGTTGATTTCTTAAGCAATTTAATATTTCCCAAACTACCAAGAAGCACTTATTTACCTGGCCTGTGGCGGATGTTCTTCAGAGAGCCACATTTGGATGTCACATGGCTTAGGTCTATCTTCTTCGTAACAATCTGTACCTGTATGAACCATATAAAATACACTTAAAATGGTTGAGACATGGGCAAGCCCCCAAGCTCATACATAAAATCCAGAAACATACCCAAACGCACAACATACGACAACACAGAAACCCAAACTCAAGTGCATACACATACATAGAAAAACATAACCTCCCAGTGTACTCCTACATTTGGTTGGAAAGAAGGACCAAAATGAAAGAAAATCCTAGAATAGAAGATTTTATTAGTAGAGAACAGATCATGCCACAAGAGGATAGAAACACCTGGATTAATAAGGCAAGCTTCCACTCAGAGAACAAAGCCACACCATGTTAAACCTTTCCATAAGCAAAGAGCCAAGTGAAGAGATGAATTATTTTCTTAAAAATGATTTTTCCATAAAAGTGACCAACATTGCTCATAGTTACAAGAAGACCAACATTGCTTTAAGATATAAGAAAAAGAAAGATCAAAGCTTTTCTAAAATATTATTGTCATGTCTTGGCTAAATGGAATTTTTCTTATCCACCAAATTATAAAATGGTAGTAACATTTTTTTCTTGTGTTTTATTGAAGTTATCTCCTCTCCCCGTGTTAGAAACAGTGTTTTTCCAATTGTGGTGCACTGTCCATTGGCATCAGAAGTACAAGGGTATTACTGAATTGGAAATGGGGTCACAGAATCTGCATATTTGAACAAGTGATTCTTCTCTAGAGGAAAGTTTAAGACTATCGTTTTGGAGGTTGGAAGCTCCCCTATTTACTTTAAGATTGTTAGTTATCTCAATTTGTGCTTTGCCACCTAGCCTTTTAGGCCAGCAGGGCCTGCAGGAGAGGATAGGGGTTACCCTTTGACACCCTCCAGGTATTTCCCAGGACTAACACTGCTTTTGTGAGAGTACCACACGGTTTGCACTTACAGTCAGGACACAGGGAGGAGCGCCACCATGTCAATGTAAATACTGATCCTGAGGCTTAGCTCAGCACTCTTAAGGAGCCTAGCAAACCTTGCTATGGACTTCCTACAATAGTGACATTTTCATGCTCAGTGGAACTACTTCAAGCAACAGGTGACAGTTCTTGGTAGATGGCACTGGCTTGTCTCCCCTTTCACTGCTTGACTCCTCCAGCTGAGGAGCCAGGAGGCAAGAGTTATTAACAGGCCAGAATTCTGGACTTGACACTCTGTAAACTGAGTCACAGATGGCCAGAATCTGAGGTTTAGGTGACAAGGATCCATAGAATAGAGAATCAGCCTGGGTCACCTTTATTATTCTTATTTTGTGAAGAATCATGCTTCCTTTACCTTGAGTTTCACTGTTTCAGCTCTGCCTTAACTCTGAGAAACATGCATTCATCTTTCCCTTCCTCTCAAAGGATATTATTTCTGCCCAATTCAAGACACAGAAAAAAAAATCCCATCAAGACAAAGTTTATACTGGGACTTGAATCCTTTCACTTTGAATGACAGATGAACTGTGCTTCACTAGTTTTGCATTATTCCAAATGATACCCTAACTCTCATGAATAGTGATGCACAAAAGATTGACATTACACACTTTGGGTACTTTCAAGTATATCAGTCTTTTCAAGAGTAATTGAAATGGAGCCATAAAAGTGTGTGCCCAGCTGATGTTTGCAGGGGAGTAGAGACAGCATGAGGAGATAACCTTGAAGCCAAAGGCCAGCAAACAAAATTGGCAAGTCAGGTGAGGTGGGTTTGCCATCCCCCTGAAAGACAGGATGCAGCCCAGTAAGGTTTTATTCCTCAACTGAAAGCAAGAAATTTGCTGATAAATCTTTCAGGGAAGGATGGGAAGCCCACCAGCAAAAATGCAAGGGTGACAAGCTCCCAGACCAGGGGACATGTGGAGCAGCAACAAGTAGTGGGGTGTGTATTGGGCGAGACGCAGGAAAAGAGACAGGGGGCTGGCTGTGCAGATGGCTCCACACAATCAGGCTAGCTTTCTAATAGAAGCTTCTACTTACATTTCCGCCCCCAGCAGAATGTTTGATGTTATCCTTGGAACCACATCGGGACTGAACCTTGCTAAAATCGATCTTCTTGTTTAAAATCCTAACCTAAAAGGAATTGGAGGTAACTTCACTGTGCATTTTTCTTTCAGTATGCTGGGCATAGGGAGCCAAAATGCGTTAGTGCCAAGGAGGCTCAAAAATTCCTTCCACCTACATAATCATTTAAGAGAAAAAAACTAACACTGGAATTGAAGAACAGATCTATCATTTAATATGAGCCCTAGTCCCCTGAACCCCCAAGGGCCAAATGCTCAAGAACTTTAGATATCTAAGTTATAGGCAGTTGTGACCTGGAAACAATTAGAAGGAAAGAAAAATAAAAGTTGGATTATCTGTGACTGGGAAGCTTCCAATATTGTGGGCAACACTGGGACTCAGTTTCCACTCTATAAAAGGTCCAATAGTGTAGTTCAGTATAGTTCTTGCCCTACTCCCGTTCAATCCTACAGTGTCAGCCATCGCAATTATAAATCACCTGGTACACTTGATTGTATTATTGGTCCACCTGGCACAGGTGAGGTTCATGACTGGATGGGCTGAATGCCACAGATGAGGGTTCTCATTTGTCCAGCAGAACGCTTGCTTTCCCAAGAGGGTCAACAAGGGGGCTCAGGGACTCCTCTGCTGAAAGGGCTTCACTATTGCCTTGCAGATTTGGCTCAGTGGTCTTCTGAAAGTCTTCTTGCTGACAGCTGCTCATAAATAGCCATAACCCTTGGATGGTTGGTGCAAAAGCATTCTTTCCATTATTTTAGAGGGGAGCAAATCAAGGGCCACTAGTTAACTGACTTACAGTAGGTCATGTAGAAGTAGTCCAGGCCTTGGCTAGGTCCAAAAGATATGAGGTTAGGTGTTTTATTTCTATTTTCAGAAAGTTCAGTATTCATCTTGAAGACAACAGCAAATCTAAATCTGGACAGATACTATTCTGGTGTAATGTAATGTGCAAAGTAATAGCTCTGGTGACGATTTCTATGTATCTTAAAATTTGCATGTTTTGGAGAGCACATGAGCATGGAAAGAAAGGTTTATTTTTGTGTTTGTTTGTTTGATTTTACTTTGGCCACTTCTACTCCTCTCCCCATGTGCCCTTAATAGCTAAAGAGAAATTATGTTTTCAATGCTTTAGGGGAAAGTTTGTCCTCTTATTTTTTTTAAGATTTTATTTATTTATTTGACAGAGAGAGACACAGCAAGAGAGAGAACACAAGCAGGGGGAGTGGGAGAGGGAGAAGCAGGCCTCCCGCTGAGCAGGGGCTCGATCCCAGGACCCTGGGATCATGACCTGAGCTGAAGGCAGACGCTTAAAGACTGAGCCACCCAGGCGCCCCAAGTTTGTCCTCTTATAAAAAATGCTAAATAAATACATCCTAGATATACAGCCATCTCCAAGAGTGGTATCACATCTCTTGGTGTTTGCAAAAAAGAGTAAAAAATTCAAGATGACACTGCATCCTGACTATTTTTAACCAGACAAAGCTTAAATCACAGTGCCTGTCTGACACTGATGAGAGAGCTTGTCCCTTACAGGGAAATATCATTGACAGCTCTCATTGGCAGCCCAAGGGAAGGGCTTCTTGTCAAAATCTAAAGTCAGAAAACATGATGATTGGGTCACTCTTTAGGGCATGATAAAAATCCCAATTTAAAAAGAAGGGGGGGAATATCACAGAGTGTGTATCTAACAATAAATGTAGTGGCGGGCTAAGAATTTCACATAAAATGTAGATGCCAATAACTTTAAGTCAACAAGGGCCATTACATTTCAATCCTCATAGATAAATTATTTTTAGAAAGCTAATAATTTTATTATTTCAAATAATAATACTTTTAATTATCTTCCGTGAGTCTCTATTTTGGCAATGAAATAGAATTCATCTAAGCCATTTTTCCTAATCCTTGGGGGCATATAGGGTCTCATATTTCATTTGCAAATTTTAATTTAGAGATCATTAGAGTACAAATCAAGTGACTCATTACCCAGCGATCAAAGGCTCAATGTTAAATCTGATTCACTCGTTGCCAAAATGGAAATTCCAAATTCAATTGCATGAATTTGTTTGACTCTAACATTTAATCAACTGGCAATTTTTATGATTTCTAAAACAAATGATTCAAACCTCAAGGGGGCACATTGCCAGCATTACTTAGAGACAATTTAAATTTTAAAATCCTAAAACTTAGAGGCTGCCTTTTGTTCATTTTCCCCAGATTTTCTAAAGAATCATAGATTTTCTAGAGAAACAATTAGCTGGCCTTTTTCAATGGGAAACTTTCAATGTCTGTTCAATTCATAACGTGAAGCAGACCTTCGACAGGGATTAATGGCATATTCTTTACATATTTCCATATTTGCAATAGCTTCAGAGTATATTGCTTTTTTTTCAAATAAGGTAGAGGATGACATTCACCATTTTGCTTGATGGCCAAATAGACAGTAATGGAAATCACTTTGGGCACTGGATGCTTGATGCTCAGTAAGATTTATGCTCTAGCCTGACAACTTGCACCTAAACACCCACCTAGTCCGTGTGATGCACACTTATGCTTTAACAAAATTACAAAATACTTCATGCCAAAGATCTCTGGGATCATTTACCAATAGTTAACACTTTAGAGAGTTAATTTTACAAATACCAGCAGTCCTCAGAAACCATTGCATAAGATAGAAAAATAGATGGCTGCTGTGAAGGATAAAACTTTATTCCAGATTATTATTATTATTATTATTATTATTATTTTAAGTCAGAGAGTCAAGTTTTAACTTGACTTTTTGGGGGAAGGAATTTCCATTGAGCTTTTGTTTTCCTATATGTCAAGGGAAAATTATTTTAACACCTCAGAGATGGTCTAGAAACAAAAATATAACAAACCTTTATTTGGTGAACTAATTTTCTATATTCATAATATGGAGGAAAACATATTTGAATAATCATTATCCAAGGTTAACTCTAGACTACATTCTATCCTTGTCAATGTCTTTCAATCAAAATTTTTGGTTGCACTATTAATGTAAAATGGGGTGATTTGAAAGTGTGTGACAATCTTTCCTTCTGTGTACTTCACAGTGGAAGGGAAAAATGTATTATTTCAATCAAGTGAATCATCTTTCTAAAGCTCTGCTTTGTTCAAAATTCTCCCAAAGTCTCTATTTCCTATTAAACACATCAAAACTTCTTAGGTAGGCAACCAGGTTTCTCAGAAATTCTGATTTTTGAGCCCTCTTCTCAAAACTTTACATTTTGGCCAGACTTTACATTCCATACTTTAAGGACCTTGTTTACATTTTCAAGTTTGTTCCCATGCTTTCTTTATGTTATTATCTCTTGCTAGAATGCCCTCATTCCAAGTTAAGTCTGGAACTCATCATTCTTCAAGGATCAACCCAATCAGTTCCTCCCATGGGAGGCTGGCAAAAAAGGATTTCAGTTTCACGGACAAAGGTTGGTGACTTGCTTGCATTCAGAGTTGGCTTTTCGTTCACATAAGAGTCATATAAGCTTAAAGAGTTAAAAAGAATAGGTTAATGTAATTGAATAATTTAATCAGAATTATTTTATTTTACTTTTTACTAATTCTATCTTCCTCCACCATGCAAGGGAAGTACAGTGTAGTGACTTTCTGGATATTTCTGGTGTGACTCTAGTTGGTTTTATAATGATGGTTCAATTGAAATGATATGCCACTATACTCTCTCTGCATATAAGTTTAAATGCACCTTTAGAGAAATACACTTCTATTTTCCCGAAGCAAGGTTACTCTAAGAAAGGACAGGAAGACAAATGTAGGATATGTCTACAGGCAAGAACAAATCTGTCTTCCTAGAGATTAGTTGGAAATACGAAACATGTAAAATGAAAGAAAATGCAATCCTAATTTATAAGGGAGGGTATGTGCTATGGTGAGTGATGTCAATTGTGCAAGACTGTTGAATCACAGATCTGTACTTCTGAAACAAATAATGTAATATATGTTAAGAAAAAAAAAGAAGAAGAAGATAGCAGGAGGGGAAGAATGAAGGGGGGGAAATCGGAGGGGGAGACGAACCATGAGAGATGATGGACTCTGAAAAACAAACTGAGGGTTCTAGAGGGGAGGGGGTGGGGGGATGGGTTAGCCTGGTGATGGGTATTAAAGAGGGCACGTTCTGCATGGAGCACTGGGTGTTATGCACAAACAATGAATCATGGAACACTACATCAAAAACTAATGATGTAATGTATGGTGATTAACATAACAATAAAAAATTAAAAAAAGAAAAACCAGAGGCATTAATCACAGTGTCAACTTGCATTTCTTAAGCAATGGGATTTTGATTTTTTTTTTTTTTGATTTGACACTCTCTGATGCTGCTTTCTTTATCAAAAGACCCACATGTCAGCTCAAGATAGCAAGATATGGAGAGTAACTGGGGGTCCAGAAGTTTGGATTCTGTTCTTGGCTCTCCTACAAGATAGTGCTAGGCTCTACAGGCTTCCTCTAGGTATGAACCTCAATTGCTATAACACTTCTTTATTCTTCATCCAATGTTGTTTTAGAAAGAATGCTTTTTTTTTTTTTTTTTGAAAGGGTAGTAGTGGCCAGTAACCCTTCAATTTTATCAGAGATTAAGTTTTTCCTTTGGCTTTACATCATTTTTCAGGAGTACTTAAAATGAAGCCTTTTTTTTTTAAGTTTTTCTTTTTTTATTATTATGTTATGTTAGTCACCGTACAGTACATCATTAGTTTTTGATGTAGTGTTCCATGATTCAAAATGAAGCCTTTCTTTGTCCTTGCATTACAAAAACACTTCTCTCTCTCTCTCCCAAAAGTATTTCCCATTCCATAGCATTCAGTTTTAATGAAAACTATTTATCTATCCTATATAGAGTCCTGAGATACCATATATTAAAACAAAAAAATATATGACCACATCAGATATTTCTGAAGAATGAAAGTTCTTTGGAATAGATGATGTTTTTCAAAGATTCATCTGTTAGCAACCCTGTGCTCAGATTAAAATGCATACAAACTTTATAGTCTATTCCAAATTTTAAATAACCCTGCCTATACTGACCAATAACTTCTTCAAAAATCAATGGATCAAATACAAGCAATAAATATATTGCAGTACACATTTAAACAGAAATAACAGTTCATGTCAAAACATATAATTCCACAGAGCTGTGAAGGAATAGGATGAGTTGGAGGGTCCATTAAGGGGTCAGACAAATTTTTATGCAGGCTATAGCACACAGCACAGAAAAGAACCACATTAAAAACCTAAATCATGCTGAAAATTTTGTAAAGAACTGTTTGGTGGAACAGACATTGAGTTTAGACATTGGCCTCACTGTTAAACATTGGCATTACATTTTTTTCTTCATTTCAAATTTTTAAGAAATTTTAAAGAATAGAGGGCCAAGCATAAAGGCAGTAACTTTTAAAGAGTTTGTTCAGTTGTTTGAAAACAACCTGAGATTCAAGACTGTTCCTATGTTCTTGCTTGGCTTGTAAATGAACAGCAAACAAAAAAAGGACTCTATAGGTCTCAACTTTGTAAACCCAAAGAGGTAATTCTTTTTCATAGTTTTTTAATAATTAATGTTTATAAAGCCTAGCTCCAGAACTTTTCATTACCCTACAAAAGATACTTCAATTATAGTTCTAAACACTCTGTTGCATAAAGACAGGGTCCGTGATATCAAGGAGCTTTCATTTTGAGATAATGTTGACCTTCTCCCGCTCTCTCTCTCTCTCTCTCACACACACACACACACACACACACAAACACACACACACACAACCTTGTCAATATATCATAATGCATTTCAGTGAACAGTTTTCCTTCATGCTGGCTTGACAGTATTTTAAAGCTCATGGGATATTTTATTACTTTTCTTATTTAGCACTTATTTGTAGCTCAATGAGATGGAAAGAAATGGCTGTGAAAGAACTTAAAAATTACACAAGGGCAAGGCACTAGGGGAAGATGAGAAATGAAAAAAAAAGCCATTTCTTTTCTGCGTAGATGGTAGGGACCGTGTCTTATTGTCTCATTCCCCTTTTGTCATAAAGTACCCAGCAGGGACTTAGTAAATGTTTCACAACATGATGCCCATGTGAATGGGAAATAAATCTAAATACATTTCAATTCTCTTTTAGTTTATAAAATTTATAATTTTATAAATTTACTTCTATGTTACTAGTACTCAAGACCCTTCATAGTGGTGGCCATCATAATTTTATATAATGAGGAAAAAACCATTTCAGTACAATTTATTACTTGCCTCCAGCATTAACTCTATTTTGTCCTTGAATATAAAACTCAAAGCAACTTATTCAAATTAGATGTGAAAGGCCTAAAAAAGTCTCAAGATAATGCCTAAAACTTTATAAGAAAATATAAAAAAGATTCTTCTCTATATTTCACTCTTTTCATTCCCTCCTCCCTCTCTTTCATAGTGCTCCCTCTTCCCTAATTACATTCCTCTTACTTCAGAAGCACTGAGTTTTTACTCAAGTTCAGCTTGCCCTTTGTGGTACAAATAATTAAGGAATCTATTAGAATAACTAAACGAATATTTTTAATGAGCTCTAATGCAAAAATACTACCATACTCTAAGTAGAACCATGAATTTGAGAGCTTCAAGTGGCCTCAAGTTCTGCTTAAATGAGATATTGCTACATTATGATGGTGCTAATACATTAAATGAGATGGTGCTACAAAAAGAAGTGTATTTTGTTGTTTCTATTCTTTTTTTTTTTTAAAGATTTTATTTATCTTTTTGACAGAGAGAGACACAGCGAGTGAGAAAGAACACAAGCAGGGGGAGTGGGAGAGGGAGAAGCAGGCTCCCCGCCGAGCAGGGAGCCCAATGCGGGGCTCGATCCCAGGAGCCTGGGATCATGACCTGAGCCGAAGGCAGACACTTAACGACTGAGCCACCCAGGTGCCCCTGTTGTTTCTATTCTTATACAAGTATGAAACCTAAGGACCAGAGACGTCAGTATCTAAGGTCATATAATAGAAAAGCTGGGCTAGGAACTCAGCTCTTATATCCTGGTCTAATATTCTTTTAGCCAAAATTCACTGTGGTCCAAACATGGGAAGTTTCTTTGGGTCATAACTGTAATGGCACTAAGCATTCCCACTCACTCAACAAACCACTAGAAAGAATGAATCTCTCCGTGCATATGGTGTACCACCACATTCATTCAACTTTCACTCAACAAATATTTATTGAGCACCTACTATATATTGGACCCTGAAGACAGGATCAACCTCATCCTTGATTTCATGAAGCTTATAGTCTAGTAGGTGAGACAAGATGGACATTAAATAATCAGTTATACAATGGGATACTTAATTACAAGTGTGGTGAAAAGCACCGTCTACATCACGGAGAGCATTTCAGATCGAGGAAAGAGCAGATGCAGGGAGACCAGTTAAAAGAACTTAATGACTATTGCAGTGACATGGACAAGAGACAATGGATCCTGTGCTAGGGTGGTGCAGAGCAGACTAAGAGAAATGGGTGGATTTAAGCGCTATTCTGGACACAAAACCACTAGTACTTCATGATGGCCAGGATATGGGATGAGGAGAGGGAGATGAAAAGATGACTCTTAGGTTTGTGACTTGGCACAGTCCTATTATTTGAATAGGTGTAATGATATTTAAGAAGAATCATTTAACTTGAACTTTCCACTCTCAAATATCTATGTGGCATCATCCACATAGATGTTCCTAAAACATGCCAGGCCTGCTTCCACCCCAGGGCTTCTGCATGTGCAGTTTTCTCTGCCTGAAATACTCTCCCCCAGTTATCTACGTGGCTCAGTCCTTCAGTTCCTTAAAATATTCAAATTATCACCTTCTCGGGGCTTTCCTAGTCATTCTATCAAGAAATGTCATCTCCTCTCCACATATTTTAAACCTCTTCCTTGATTTGTTGTTCTCCTTCTCATTTTGTTACATATTTTTTCTTATGTAATATTTTCTGACTTGTTTTTCTTCCTAGAATGTAAATTCTAGGAAGGTAGGAATTTCAAAAATTTTTGTCTGTTTTGTTCATTGTTACATTCTCAGTACCTAGAACACAGCATGGAACATAATGGGTATTCAATAAATACTTGTTGAATAAATGATGAGTAAAATGAACGTACAACTTTGACTTTCTGGAATTACTGAGGAATTGCAAGACAGCTGACCATTTATTTTAAAGATGCCAAGGTAGATTTTAAAATTAATATTTCATTATTTGTCCTAGATATTATCTACAGGAATTTGAAAGTTAGTGTCTATACTCTACTTGTAAACATTGTTTTTAGAATTATTTTAAAAAATAATCTGTCAGTTGTAGGAGAATAAAAAATATGATTAGAAATACAACATAACTTTCCAAATTTAATGGTCTCAACTTTTCAACAGCGTATTACTCTAACACATTATCTGCATTAAATTATTTCATGTAAATATTATAAAAGATCAAAACCCTTAAATTTCAATCCTGATGTGATAGAACCTTGGTGTAGGAGGGAGTGTTAAATAGTGTTGCCATTCTCATGTTGTGCAACCAAAGTTGAAGCAAACAAAACAATAACTATGGTGCGTTAAATTGCATACTTTGTAGAACAAGTGATTCTTCATTAAATACAACATTCTAGAACTTGAATTTATAGCTCATCCTTTAAAGGATGTTATTAGAAGCCCTATATGCAAGATGTGGGTACTATAAGGACTTCTGTTTCTTACTCTGTGAAAATGTGGAAGTTGGACTATGAGGAGCGGAGTATCTCTGACATCCAATGTTCCTTAATTCAATGGATCGGTATAGAAGTGAGGGATAGAAGATAGATTACTTTATTTCTAGAATGTGAGGATATACTTCATAGGTCCTAGTCTAATGGATTTATCCAAATCAATTTTTTTAAAAAGATGCTGGGGCAACACTGACTGGGAAGGTAATAGATTGACAAATTCTATAAGATTCTTTATATAAAAGAGAAGTACTGTTCTCTTCTTGAACAGGAGTGACTTGCTTGAAGATGCCACCATCTTTTTTAGTCCACCTGACCTCACATGACTGACTGCTCCATTAATGAAGGAGAAGCATATAATTTACAAGGTGATCAATCAAATCCACAGACATGGCCTTGCAGAGATCATGATCTACCTAATAACCATCCTATCCAACAACTATAAATGGAAAGAGCCTTTGTGAAACCACCTCACCAGTAACTTTCAACTATGACAAGGGTACAAAAATTGTGATTTGTGTACTAGTCTTCATAAGGCTTGATGGAGAAAAAAAAAGAAACTTGTTAAAGAATGTAAAAGTATTCCACATAAACCAAAGCACCTATAAAAAAGCTGATGCATTGAGAGAAAAGGTAAGAAGTATCATTCACTGAGTTCCTGCCTAATTTTTTTATGCCACGCATTTAGAGAAATTGTTTATTTTCCTACTTTTGTTTAAATCAAGCAGCTGTGTTCTTCAAAAGCTAACACTACTTATTCTAAAATTTAGATTGAGATTTAATGTAGAATAGGGAGCTAACTATATTGAAATAGTTTTAAATTAATACACTTACTAAGACAGTCTTACCCGAGCCTTGAGTTAAATTAACCCAGGTCACTATTTACAGTGAATCTAAGATTGTGTTATGTTCTTTCCAGTAGAATGAATTTGCATTTCAGCTGAAAAGATTAACTTTATTGCTTTCTGTAAAGCTCCTCATGTTTTCAGCTCTTTTATCTATTCCATTAGGCATTGATTTGCCTCACTGAACTGAGCCACAAAGTTAAGGCTCTCTTCCAATACAAAATTGGAACTTTAATAGAAGTGACGATCACTGTGAGCATACAACCTATACATACAGAAGAGCAATAAATGCTCACACTGAGGAAAATAATAAGGCTTCCCAACTTGGAAAGTTGTTGAACTTCCAAGACAGATATATTTTTTATTATATATTTCCCTTCCCAATTCTTAATGATTGCACAAACAGCAGTAACATAGCTTTTAAAATTAAATCATTTACATACAATCTAACCACTCCAGATTTTATAACAATAGAGCCTGTGTGGAAGAATTAGAGTTACATCTATAAATTTGCTCCCTCATTTATTAATAAGAATTGTGTGACTATTTTTCTCAAGATCTACAGACTGCCTATCTCTATTACAAAACTTGCCTCCTATAAAAAGTTCTGCTATTGCCCTGTCCTCTTCATTGATTCTGAGTTGACCACTGTCCATTCCAACATCCTAGGATTATCCAATTTATAATTGGGAATGACATGCCAGTAGCTTCAATTTTCCCAACAGAGTGAGTTATGGATCCTCAATCAGAGAACAAGGGTCTTTAGCATATCATCTTCATGATTTCTAAGAAGCTTTAACATAAAAATTTTGTCAAAACCTGCATTTTAACATGTACAGAAAAAGAATCTCTCCTCATTCCTTGTGCTTGAGGCTTTTAAGGGGACAATGTTAAAGTGTTAAGTGATATATTTTTCCTACAAAGACAGTTCAACTGCAGTGCACCTCAATTTCCCAATTCATTTCCTCCTCCAATTTAAATGGATTATCCCATCTGTCACAAAATAGAAGGCAAATATCTTCCTTCCATCTGTTTCTTATGTTGGTGAGGAAATACCTCCTGGTTCTCTAACAAAAGTCACTTCATAACTCCACTGTTGTGGATTTTTTCCAAGTCATCTCCAGCTGAGATAGGATAATTTTGCAGCAGGTTTAACACTCGCCTTATGAAAGAAGAGATGTTCTTCAAGTGACACTGTGAATTTAAGGCTGTTTCTGTTCAGTAATTTTTGTGTCATATGTCTTTACTAGTCATTAATTACCACAATCTCTAAGGCAGTTTTAGTTGAGTTCAAAAGAATAAGGTATCTTTATGTCAGTTTTATGAATTACCAAGTAGAGCAGAAGTCAACTGAAATTAGACATAAAAATATTCACAGATACGGTACAAGAAGCAGAAAGAAAAAGAAGTATTCCTATTTTTTGGCTTGGTTTAACCTTAGTGATTCTGGCAAAGCTGAGGTTAAAACCATTCTTCATGCCTCTCTACCTTGAGGAGTCATTTGAATAAGATCATATATTGTAGAATTTTCATGTCAAATTATACCCATAATTATTCCATCTTAGTTCAATTTTCTTTTTAGTTTCAAGAAAATATCTTAAGAGATAAATTATATTCCCTTGTGATTCTAAGAAGAAACATATTCTTTTCAGTATCAATATTTTCTGGAATATAAGCCAGTAAACCCCACATTTAAATATGGAAAATACTGCATACAAGGACATTTATAGAAAGAGAACTGATTTTAAATATACATAATAGTTGCACCATTTTAAGAGGTATCTCACCAAAAGCTAAAATGATAAACTTTCAAATTGGCACTAAATTGATTTTATTCAACTTAGTCTATTATTTATGTATAAATATAAAACAATATAGCATTTGGATATTTCCAAAAGGCCCCAAATATTTCATTCTCTTGGATGTGCAAAACTCTGAGGAATGCAAGAATAGTATGAGATTTATGAAATTACAGGATCAAATTTGGCAGAATTCATGTTTCGTTTTGTTTTGCTTAAAAAGATTTCATGTAGCTCATATTTTAATAACATCTTTTTATGAAAAAGCATTTGTCTATGACTTTATTATTATCGAATGTTATAGTCATTCCACAAAGGGCATATGGAGCACCACCCCACCTTCTGCTTCCCCCAGTTCCTTTGGTGGATTTTTTGTAACTCCTTGGGCTTTCTTGAACAGAATCACAATGAGACAGCAAGTAAGTTTGCTGCTAAAGGAAGAAGCAACGCTGAATTTTTGTTTCAGCAGTGAGTAGGAATCCTTGATAGCTTCACATTTTGGCAAGATCTTTCTTCTAACCCTGCCTGAAAATACATTTTCTTTGGCATGAAAGAGGGACACCAAAAATCAGTGGCAGAAAATACAAGACAGACAAGAAAGAGTGGCAGAAAAGAACACTGACGTTGAAAGAAAGTCTTTTGGGAATGTCGAGAGGGCATCACAAGTTTGTTAATGTACAAAGGAAATAATTTCTTTCTTCTTTCTCTCAAGGATGGGTGTTTTATCTCTTTAGTGACAAGCAAAGCCAAACTATTCCATAGGCAGATCAAAATCACAAAGGAAATACTAAATGATATTTGTATTATCTCCTTCCAGGCTAATTGCTTCATCTAAACACAGTGTAAAAGCAAGGTTGAGGTCAAGGCAAAACTCAAAGGCCCCTGGTTGGCAAAAAAATGTGAATGTTTGTACTGGAGCTGAAGTTAAGAGTTAATAGGTAGAGCTTTACTAATAACCCTTTTCAATACAATTAATCTTAAAGAGAAGTTCTAATCCAATAATCTCATTCATCGGAACTATACAGAACTATCTATTATCAACATGAATGTCCACCCTTTGCAATTTTTAAGCATGAGCAGCCAGAGAAGAAATGTGGTGAACCATGCTGATTTGGGAGTGAACATGGGGAAATGGTAGAAGATGTCATAGGAAATCATTGAAGAAGGAAGGAGATAAAGGCAAAATCACTAAAAGATCATCAAATGAGGTCACAGTCAGGATCTAAACTAGAACACTCAAATTCATATCAGAAATATAATTTTAATCTCTTATGTTAAAATCCACAGGGCAATAGATACATTCAGGAAAGATCGGCTAGGCAATCAATGGAAAGATTCTCCTGTATGGTGAAATCAATTTTTACCCGATAATAACCAGAAGGAAAAGACATGTCATGTTATTTGCGTTATATTTTATAAGCCAGCTTTCTCAGATGAGGTCCAAACTCTTGACAAGGAATCATAACCAGTAACTTTTTAACACCTCCATCCCCCTTCCACTGTAAGAACTGTTCCTTTATAGTATGAGGAGGGCATTCTAATCATTAGTGGGATTTTACTTCTGGCAGCAAGTATGTTGTTCATGTGATTCTTACCTGCCCCCCTTTAGGCTGGTATTTGATGTTGTCTGTCGATCCGATTTTGGATTTGACATTCTTCAGGTCTGGCAGTGGTTGGTTAATAAGCCGAAGTTGCTTGGGAGTAGCGGGAGATTTTGGAGGCGTACGTATGATGGCAACTTTCTTCTCGCTGGGCACCAAGATGGCCGATTTGGGGGTTCCTGGTGTGTGAGGGGTCCTGGGATAGCTCGGGGTTCCAGGAGTACCTGGGGTGCGTGAGGAGTAGCTTGGTGGGGTGCCAGGAGTGATGGCGGTTGATCCAGGGGTAGTGGGTGTGGAAGTGCCACTCTTTCCTGCTCTACGAATTGGCTCTGACCCTATATAAACGAACAAAACCAAACCAAACCAAAACCACAGCATCAGAAAATTCTCGAGACATCCTCTTCCCTCAGGTTGTTAGAACTCATAATACATGAACTTTCTAAAGAGTTTGGAATATTTGTGGATTACAACAATGCTCAAAAAGGCAAAAGTTCCTTTTTTTAGGCTTACAAGCTGGTGACATTTTTTTGAACATGCATTGCTATCAATGCAAAGAAAGAACTTGGGTTTTCTTGATTTATTCTTCTTACTTCTCATTATGAAGGCGTCAGAAGTTCTTTATACTTGTGTGGTCATTAAGGCATGCTGATCTGCCCTAAGTTGGTAGAAGAGTCTGCGCTTCATATTCTATGTGGGGTAGTATTTACTAAAGATTTCCTTGAATGATGTGTGGATCTCTTGCTCTTTTGTGCAGTAAGTTCATTCCAAGATTCAGGTAGACATACAACATAAGACTGTGTACTGATAGCAAGAATTTTGGCCTGTGTACAAAGTCATTTATTGAATTGTGATTCAATGTTACTCCTTCAGCTTATATTGAGGAATGCTGTGAGTTGAAAATGTGTTTACTAAAAGCTATGCAATTATGTCAGACATTGTTCTACAGTATCATGTATTTCCTTTATATGGAAATTTGTCTCAGCTCTTAATACCAAAAAATATCTATTTCTCTTCTTAGAAAAATAGGATGTTTTAACAACATAGTCACAGTGAATCTTGTACCTAATTGTTTTCTCTTATACTTTCTTTACTAGTTTGTGGTTTGAAGTCAAGTCAATACTCCCCCCGCCCACATACACCCTGATCCCCTACTGTCAATTATACAGGCTATTTTGAGATGCATTTCTTTGCCTCAACTTGACTTCAGGGTCATTTTATTATTTAACTCCTTCCTCCCATTTTCTTATGCCATGTTTCTTTCATACTAACTTTTTAACTGTGTGTTTGAATGCCATTTCAAATACTTTTTTGAAAGCATAATGCTATAGATGAGACTATACCACCTTACAGATTACAAAGCACTTTTGTGAATACCAAACATTTGATGACCAAACAAATACAGTAGTTGGAGACAGCTCTTATTATTCCTAATTTAAGAATGAGGACATTGAGGCTCATCTACCCAGATGATGCTAAATTCTAAGCCAGATATGATATTTAGTTTCTTAGCTCTAGAAATCTTTTTGCTTAAAATAACACATTGATTTTAATAATAGAACACTTATTTACATGGTTTACATTTATTATTCAAATTCCTTCACTTTTTTTGGTGTTTTATAGGAACGGCATGAATTTTATTTTTTATTACTAAGTATGTATACTTTGTAAAACCAATAAATCTTCTAGAAATTTTGTAGAGGATAAAGGTATAACTCATTAACTTAAATCAATGAAGTGTCATTGAGTCATCTAATACAACTGGTCATCAGTGTGGGAAGTTCTTCCTGAGAAAGGGGATAATTAATCTTTGCTGAAATAATTACAAGCAGCGAGCTCAAAAGAGCTTCATAGATAATTATAATCTACAGGCAATATCTATTTACCCATTGGTCTGGGTTCAGTCTCCTGAAGAAACAGGATCATTTTACTTCTTTCAGTGAACAGTTTTTATGTATCAAGTGAAAGTTGCCCTGTGTCCTTTTGTTTTTTTTAACATAAGGGCAAACGATAGGTAGACTCCTCAACTGACAATATGAAATTGGATATAAGAAGACTATGTGATAAATTAGTGTGCATTTTTTGATTTTTATCGCTTTCCACAAAAAGGACATTTCAAGACCAGGATGATACAGCCACATCCAACTTGGCTCTTTGTGGCTTCCTTGGTACAAAATTTGTTTTTGGACCGAGTTTTTGATGTTCGAGTCAGTCACTGTGTCCTTCAGAAAAATCTCTTCCCAGAAACTTCATTTCTTCCTCAAATGTTTTCTCTATGACTTCATCACCTTTGAATAGCTCAGGTCTTTTTGGGAGAGGATCTTCTCTCTGTTATTTGCCACTATACCTAGCACTGATGCCTTTTATGAGACCTGAATACAGTAGGAGTTCAACATTCTTTTTTAACAGTACAAATTGGATTCAGAACTTATCAGTGTGTTGAGGTGTTTTTTACTTCACGGAGACTAAGCCGAAGCAATATTCTGCATGTGCATAACAAGTTTCACTAAAAGAAATAACATTTTTTTTAAAGTAAGAGTCATTTCTATACTCGTAGAAAATGGCTTTAAACTTCAGAAAACTAAGGAATGAAGGCTTTGTGTTACATCTGGAGAATGAAGAAAAACCAAAAGTATTAAGCCCTAACACCACTGTTCAATAGATACAACCAATTTTTAGTGTAATAAGTTATATTCTTGTCATCAAAATGACAAATTTGAGCATTTCCTATTTGTTCTGAAATTGAAAGAGTTAACTCTGAATTACTAAAACCATTTAAAAAATATTTCTGAAAAATATATATTTACAAATGACTTTATTAAGCTGTAGGTTCTTATTAATCTCGTCAACTCCTCAATGACAATGCTTTTCTCTCTACTTGGGCTAACTGCATAGCTTTGTTTCTTTCAGCTTTTCTCAACAGCTGTACAAAATGCCAGGACATGGCTATCTATGTGCAGTTACAGAGATGATGGGTGAATGGGAGGAGGCATATTGCTTGCTCTTCTAGTTGTCCTTATGTTTTTTAGCTATTGCTTTATAGAGAGAAAATAAACCCTATGTCCTGAGATTATCAGAGTATGAATTATGTTCATTACCAAATAATAAAATGCATTAAGCTTATGAATGTAAGTTAGAAAGTCAAAATAGAATTGGTTTAGAAATAAAAACAATTTTAGAATTGGTTTAGAAATAAAAACAATTTATATACAGATGCACTTTAAAAGGCAGACCTCAAACAGTGGTTTGAGGATGTGGATTTATGGATGAAGTGCCATTTTGCTTCCATAACCACAGATAGAAGCATAATTCAAAGTATACCTTTGGGAAGCACTTGGTGCCTTTGATTTATCTAAACAGCTTCTATATTGATGATGCCCAATTCCAAAGTTAAAGCCTTTTCTCAAGAGATTACTATATCTTAAATGCCTTCTTTGCTAGTTCATTTGAATACTTTATTTTTGTTAAGAGTTTAGTGATTTTTTAAAGTATTCCTGGCACATGTTTCAAAGAATGTTAATATTTCACGAAACTAAGTGGTGTGTAGGTCACAACTGCTCTAACTATAATAAACACTTTCATTCCAGGCAAAAATATGCTTTAAGTGTCATACAAAATAGTGACATTTTAAGTGGGTCAATTATTGTTAAATATTTTTAAAATAAGGGGTAAAATCAACTATAATGTGGTAGTAGTAGCAATTTCCACCATTTTTAATGGATTTTAAATGACAGAGATGGTACTCTCCAAGTGATTCTACATAGCAGTTTTCTAGTACTATTTCTTCCAAATAAATATAAAGAAGACATTAAGGTCATGAAGTTATCAGTGGGCTGAAAACCAAATTCAACCACTTTCTATCTTAATAGCATTGGACAAGTTACCCTCTTTTTTCTCATCACTAGATTCAATCAGGTTATTAATACCTAACCAGCAGCATTGTTAATTAAATTGAGTGAAAAATGTGTCTTAAGTTTTTAGCATCTATATATCTTTTGTTGTAATAGAAACATATTTATGAAAATAATTTGAATCCATGCTTTAACTAGATAATCTTGGTAGTAACACAACACCTGAGTGGGTAATGATTGGAACATTTTTATATTTTTTTTTAAACTGTGATAACTGCCAACCAGTTCATTATGGGCCATCAATCAAAAGAAACTGAAACTATTGCACTGAACATGTTATGTTTACACCCTCATTGGAATTCAAATTCTTAACAAATTGAGCAGAATCCTAGGTTTTGATAATTGGCTTTCCAGTTAGATTTTAGGACTTGGATTCCTAAGAAGGGTTAAGCTTATACAAATATATATATTTTTTAAATTCCTGACTATTGGTTTTCTCTATTAATTACTTCCTTATAGGTACTCATTTTCCACAACAATCATTTTAACTCACACAGCTGTTTTGGATCCATGAATAGTCTAGATTTTCTGATTCTTAGAGGAAATATAATTTGTTTTCAGTGTATGCTTTCCTTGGAAGATGTAAAATATAGACACATAATAAGCTCTTTGCTACTTAAAGGATTAAAAAGGAAGCCAAATGAAAATAAACCTACTGGTAGTCCGCCGTGCTGAAGAGGAGATGGAACTGTTGAGAGAGAAGGAATTCTCATCTCTGTCTCCTGATACACCTCGACGAGGAGGGAGAATGGAGGAGGGTCGGGGCAGAGAAGAGCGCTTTTCTGGGCTCTTGGTTACTCCATCCTGATTGGGGAAAAAGACATTGGGTTCTTAAGCATCTTCAATTATACAAAGTGATTTACATTGCTCTATTTTTCCTCCTGTGCTGATAGATGAATTTCTTTTAATACAGACTACTGAATTTCATATATTTATAAGCATTTCTACTTTGAAACTTAGAAAGAGTTCATATTTGCCTAGAAGTTTTATAAAAATATATAATTCTGGAGTTAGTGCTAATAATTGATCATGAAATTCAAATTCTAAATAATAACATGGGTAAAATGAATTTACTCAAGTAATCTCCAGTGAATTAATAATTTTACTAAAAAATTTTTCATTAGCATGATAACTTGTTAATCAGAAAGGGTTGCCAAGGGGCACTGCATGCATACCAGTTAACAATGACCACTACCATATATTGTGCATTTATGTGACTAGAATTCTAAGTACTTTACATCCATTTATGATTTAATTCTTGCCACAAAATACTATCTGCATTTTATAGCCAAGAAAACAGGTTGAAGCAGTTTATGTAATTTTTTCAAGATCACCGAGTTGATAGGTAGCAGAGGCAGTATTAAATCCTGATGTGTCTGATTGAGTCCAAATGGTGTATTATATTACATATAATTTGCCATTCTTAGATGATACAACATTATATATTATTATATACTATGAGTAACATATATTTATTATATATATATTATGTGTAATATTTTATATAATACATTTTACTTTATTGGTTTGTATTTGAAATTTTACAAGATACCAAACAAATAAGTAATAAATTAATAAGGAACAGTCTACCTAGAAAGAGGTTTTTTTTTTTTACTGGTTAACTATTAATAACTATTGAGACTTTTATTTGCGTTTAAGAGGGTCTATTGTTTATATGTCAAATATTTTAGAGTTTAGTCTTTGTTTTTTATATATTTACTGAATCATGTCTTATAACCTCCGAAATTATATTCTTTTCTGAACCTTCGGTTGACCTGCTGCCTTACCTTGTTCCCTGATTCTGAGTATGGCAAACGGTCTGTGGAGCCTGCTGAGGTGGGCTGTATTGAAAACCTGTCAGAAAATGAAGCCCTTTGAGACGTACTAGGGCAAGCAGAGATGCATCTTGGGGACTTTGAGCTACCCTGTAAGGCAGGAATCTTTGACAAGGTAGAATTCTAGCCATGAAAGAAAACAAACAAAATCACAAAATAAACCAAACTATGAAGTCAAAGGAAAATAAAAAAATGTATAAACATATAAGAAATTAAATGCCTACTTTTAATAAGACCACATGATAAATGGTTATAATCAATGATAGACATGTATATTTAACGTGAGAACAAGAGATTTTCATTGAGCAACTCATTTTTAACTGGAACTCACTTAAGACTGCTCATATATGACAATATAGATAAAAATATTCTTCATGAATTCTACATATAAGGTCTGGTTAAGCCATAAGTCTCCCAATGATACCGTATTTGGAAAATGTCTTGAGAGTTGGTTGGAATTGTTCCTTTAATAAACAGAACCTTGAAGGTGTATTTATAAAGAATATCTTGATCACATTTCAAGAACTTTAGAACAAGGCATATTTAAGTCCTCATAATGGAAAATACTTTCTTAAAGTTGAGAAAATGTATTTTCAGATATCTACATTGACTTCATCAGAAAATTACAGATTTTATATAAAATTAGTTCATTTTATAAGTAAAATGCCTAGTGGGGGCCAAATTTACCATAGAATTAATAACATTGTTATGCATAGACCACAATTTGTATAATGTGTTATAAATTCTAAAAATGAAAGTTAGCATTAAAGAGATTGCCCACAATCTCTTTAAACCACAGGGCTCAATTTCCAGGTGTCGATAGTCCCCAGAGAGATATTTTGCAAGTGAAAATCAATGGGTTGGATATACGGCTTTTGGAGGAAGCTTATGCTGGCATGCCACACGTCTCATGGGGGACTTTGTTAAAAATAGGAAAGGTATGATGAAGCCAAGGAGATTTTTGTCTTCAATAATTAATATGATTTAGCTGTTACAAAAATGGCAGTTGAAACTGGCAGCTTTATCTCAAGTTTTGAGATCCATAGGCACTTTAACCGGGGCAGACACAATAACAGACTGCATGTATCACTTCTTGTTTTATAGACCCAGCATCTTGAGTGGGCAGTGTGCCTGAGTTGACCCAAGTCCTTCTTTTCTGATTGATGCTACCCACAGAATAGCAAATTTCAAAAGTGATACAGGAAAGAGAAAAATGGAATAATTGGATTACCTCAAATTAAGAGCGACAACTGGCTCAAAACAAAAACAAAACAAATACACAACAAATGAAATGAATGATATAGGTCAGTTTCACAATAAAGATCAATTGAAAAATCAGAAAGAATTGTTATGATGGATGTCCTGAAAGTCACAGGTAAATAAGAGTTGGTCTTGGGGTTTTAGGAAATTTTTAGGGAGAAGATGAGGTTATGAGGGGAGAAAAAATTGTTAAATGAGAAAAAGTTAGAAAGACTGGTGGCCTAATCCCTCTTCTTCAGGAAGGTGAGATGGGCATTTATAAGGAAAAAAACATTAGCTTTGTGTCAGAAGATGTATATGGTTTCTTTCTTAAGTGTAAGTGTTGTACACCAATTCACATTGAATTACTTAAAGACTAAGGGACTTGAAAATTTCCTAAATATTTTTCGAACAAACAAACAAACAAACAAACAAACAAAACAAATGAACAAAAGGGAGAGAAACGGAGAGGGAGACGGAGAGAGAGAGAAACAAGAAGCAGACTCTTAACTATAGAGAACAAACTGATGTTTACCAGAGGGGAGGTGGGTGGGGGGGATGGGTTAAATAGGTGATGGGGATTAAGAAGTACCCTTGTCATGATGAGCACTGGGTGTTGGATAGAAGTGTAGGATCATTATATTGTACACCCGAACCTAATATTACATGGTATGTTAACTAACTGGAATTAAAAGCCAAGAAACTAAAAGTTCAAAAAAAAGATTTTCTGAAAAATGTCCATTTAAAAATGCTTTTTTAAATGGGGGAAAGCTGACTTACTTTCTATATCTGCTCCTAAAGACTTCTACCTTTCAAATAATAACAACAACTATCACTGTTTATTGAATAATTACTATGCTCTAGGCACTAGATGGTTTTGTAATTAACCATATTTAATTTTCACAACTAACTTAGGATACAGGAATTTTTATTCCTCCCTTTATTTTTGGAAAATTAAGACATAGGGAGAAAAAGATCATATAGCTAATAAATGTTCAAGACCTGGACCTGGTCTGCTCCATAACCCTGCCCTGAACCACCACAACTCACTGGTTCCCCATCAGAAATAAAAGGTAAAGAGACAGAAATCTTGAAGTTACAGTATTCTCAAGCCCGGTGTTTACCAAAGCAATACATGGATTCTATTGCTTGCCATATAATTCAGGAATATGTCTGAAAACATTATATAAAAATCAATTTTTAAAATTCACATGAAGTCCCTTAGGTTCAAAATGATATAAAAAGTTTGGCTGTCATTGGAAACGAATTTCTATTTTTCACAATAAAAAATGGAAGTCTAAAATCTTACTAGTTTTTATTTATTTTTCTCAATCCCTTTATTTTTTAAATTTAAATTCAATTAACATATAGTATATTATTAGTTTCAGAGGTAGAGTTCAGTGATTCATTGGTCTTATATAACACCTAGTGCTCATTACATTACATGCCCTCCTTAATGTCTATCACCCAGTTACCCCATTCCCCCACCTCTTTCCCCTCCAGCAACCCTCAGTTTATTTCCTATTTTTAAGAGTCTCTTATGGTTTGTCTCCCTCTCTGATTTTGTCTTGTTTTATTTTTCCTTCCCTTCCCCTATGCTCCTCTGTTTTGTTTCTTAAATTCCACATATGAGTGAAATCATATATTTGTTTTTCTCTGACTGACTTATTTCACTTAGTCTAATACCTTCTAGTTCCATCCACGTTGTTGGAAATGGCAAGATTTCATTTTTCTGATAGCTGAGTAACATTTCATTGTATGTATATATACCACATCTTCTTTCTCCATTCATCTATTGATGGATGTCTGGACTCTTTCCATAGTTTGGCTATTGTGGACATTGCTGCTATAAACATTGGGGTGCAGGTGCCCCTTCGGATCACTACATTTGTATCTTTGGGGTAGATTCCCAGTAGTGCAATTGTTGGGTCGTAGCGTAGCTCTATTTTCAACTTTTTGAGGAAACTCCATACTGTTTTCCAGAGTGCCTGTACCACTGGCATTAAAATCTTACTAGTTTTTAGAATGCTAAACAAAGAGTTGTGATTTACATATTATATGATGTCTAAACCCCAGAACGTTGTGATGCACTACTAGTTAATATCATTCAAACGATTTGTTGTAATTTTAGGAATTCTTTAGTAGTCCTTTTTTTTTAAAAGATTTTATTTTGAAGTAATCTCTATTCCCAATGTGGGGCTCAGACTCACGACCCCGAGTTCAAGAATTGATCCAACTGAGCCAGCCAGGCACCACTCTTAGTAGTCTTTTAATTTTTTTTTCTTTCAATCAGAAAGGAGTAAAATACTTCATATTGGCTCTGTTTTTTTGGAAGCTTAAAAAATAATGGTTAATCAAATAAAAAGTAAAATTAAAAAAAGAAATATGAATGATTTATATACATGAAGAAGTTAAGTATCTTTAATGCAACCAGATTAAAACATTTTATCTCCATAACTTGGTAAATATAGAAAAAGCATATGAATATCTAGTAATAATAATGAACATGGGTACTCTTATATACAGCTGGGGGTACATATAAGTCAGTAGAACCTTTCTGGAGGACAACTTGACAATGTGTAGCAAAAACTTTAAAACTAAAAACTTAAAACAGTAGTTTCACTACTAGGAAATTATCCTAAGGAAAAGCATATGGATGCATCCATAGATTAAGCCAAAAATATTTCTACAGCAATATTGTTAATATGGCAATAAAAATAGTTTAAAAGTCAAATAATAGGGAGTTGATCAAGTATATCACTATAAATAAATAAAACAGAATGCAGTGTAGTCATTAAAGTGATGTACAAGAATGTTTAACGACAGGGAAATCTGTTTACTGTTTAATTAAAAAACTGATGCAGTGTTTCCATTTAAGTTATTACAGCTATAAGTGAGTAGGAAAAAATAAAGATTTTACATCAAAATAGTTGACTGTAGTTTTCTTTAGGTAAAGGGATTATGATACATTTTTACTTATATTTGCTCACCCACATTGTTTAATTTTCTCATATTCTTATTTTGTAGTAACAATAATGAAATGTATTATCAAACACAGTTTAATGTTGATTATAATGATTTATCTCGATTCTATGAAAAGTAAATAAATTGAGCTCCCCTATTTTTGCCAGATTATCATGCTGTTTGTTTCCATTTTACTAAAAAGAAAAAAGGCAACCTTCATCCCAGCTCTGCCCTCACCAACTGCTATCACATGTCATTCCAGAAGACATTGAGACATGCCCAAATGCTACCAAGAATCATTCTGGGTGAGTGAATAATTTAAAATGACACTTAAGAGTAAACATCTGAAGTCTAACTTATATCTAAAGTTATTGAGACGTTGCCACCAATACCAAAAGGAACTTCAAGTGAAGAGCAAGGAAAAGATTATTTTACTCACAGAGACTTTGTCCTTTGCCTGTTTAAATACACTGGAAGCCTGAGTTGATTCACCACCTGTTGCTGTCAAAAAAAGAAGATAACAAACAACCCCAAACTTAGTGGCTTAACAACCACACAAATGCATTTTTCAATATCTTTTGGATACTCAATTGTGTCAACAGACGAATGCAAAGCAAAACTTTGCTTATTTTGAGATTCGAATTCAGTAACTGAAGAAACCTGAATAAGAACATTCTAGCATGTGGCTCCCACTATAGTGTGTGCTAATTAACATAACCCAGTGTTTACCAAAGCTTAGGTAAGCACACCAAATAATTTCCTATTGGTTACCAAGGTACCTTTAAATACTGTTACTCCACGAGCATAGATCCTTTAGAACGAAAGTCACAGAACAACCATCCAATGCTGTAGAATTTAAGAAAAGGGGGAAGTGATTGGTTTCTAGGGTTGGCATGATATTAAAGAGTGTTCAGGGAGATTCCCAAGCCCTCTTTTTGTAGCCAATGGCATACATACAGATATTTCCATATTTCATATTCCAAACTCATGATCAGCCAACCCCTTTCCCTCTGCACCCCTTCATTTCACAATATGAATGACACACTTGTTTGACGTGAAACGCACCACATGAGAAGAAAAATAGATTGTCAAGGAAAGAAAACAAGAGTGGAATTTAGGTTCAGTAATATAGAACATGTTCTACACATGCACTGCCTGTATGAATTATTACCACATCTGTTACTGTTGTTTTTCTTGTTGCTGTTTTATACCTCTGGCTTCAGTTTTAAACTCCACTATCTCCAGCACATTTTCTGTTGATGACTTACCTGACTTGACTTGAATATCTCTTATGATTGAAAACAATCCTTTGTGTTTTGGGAAAACCATCCCTACTTAAAAATTGTGCTTAGAAAATGAAAGGCACAAGCTTGTGTAGTTACCTCCTCCTTAATTTTCTTTCATAAGAAGGAAAACACCGGGGGGGGGTGGGGGAGGAACTTATGCTTATAAGCACTCTGAATGAGTTTCAGAAAGGTTTCTTATGTCTCATGCAGCTCTAACACAAGTATAACTGTCTACAAGATGCTATATGCTACTTAGGACAGGCTAGTAAGATTATTCACAGATTCTGGAATGATTTTTTTTTAAAAGAAGCAGTGCAAATGATGCTTTCCTAATATTTCTGTAATATTTCTTAAAATTCTGTGACATAGAGTTTGCTTCAAGCCAATGACATCCATGTTTGATATATGCTTTCTGCTCAAGTATTTAATATTTGAACAGATTAAGGGAAGATCTTAATAAGTCCAAAGATCTTAAATTTTCTTTAATGAATGACTTGAAAAGGCAATTCACTATCAGTGTGGCAAATTGAATACCAATGACATGTCAGACACTTCACCAAACCATTTGATGTTTCCTCCAAAATTCCATAATCCTGATATATTTTTCATCCTCTTATACATGATATAGGATTTTTATGCCCAAACCAAGAGAGTCTGCCTGTCCATGCATTTTTCTAACTAGAAGTAAAATTCCAAGTTTAATGCAAATGAATTAAGATGTGATATAAGAGTTGGAGATGTCATACTAATTTCTAACTGAGAAACACTCTTCAACCTGAACTTTTACCATCAAGGTTTCTATATAATTTATGAGCCTTCCACTTTCAAATACTGCCTTAAAGATTAGTTCTTGGAGGAAAGCTCATGAGATGATTCCCCTATGAAGAACACAGATACAAAATACTTAGAATTTTATTGACCATCATAAAACCATCAATTACCTTGATTTTCTTTTTCTTACAAAGGTTAATGCCGCTCTTAATCATTAAAGCCATCAGAAGGTTTATATAAAGGCACCTTTTTTTTTACCCCTATCTAAGGGGTATGTAAAGGTAAATATTCCTTTCTTACTTAGCAATCTGATACCTAATTTTGTAGCCTGCAAGTGTGCTATCTAATGAATGCTAAAATGTATTGCAAATTAAGATTATCCTAGGATAATTATACATTTAACATGAATACTTTGCACTGAAATTTAGGAATAGAGTTTGCATTATAGATATTTGTATGAGCTTTTATTGTGATTTGTAATAAGTTTTGCTCCTTCATTTCACTGCTTTTTTAAGGAGTTAAAAACAAGTATATTTGAAGAAGACAGAAAAATAAGAAGGTAGCAACATAGAAATACACCTAAGTTATAAGAAACGAAGGAGTTTTATCCGGGAATTCTGAATACTAAATTATATAGAAAAATTAGCAGTTTGAATCCAACACATTTAAGAAAATCCCAATGACAAAGTGTCAGTGAAGAGATGTAGTACAGTGAATTGAAAGCCTTGCTAATTTTGGATACAAGGAATAAAATCTGATGGGATGAGCAGGCAATTTCCTTTCCTTTTTTTTTTCTTTTATCTGAAGCAAAGTAATTTTGCAATCACAATTTTACCCCAGATTTGCTTTTCATTTTCAGTCTTGAAATCACTACCCATTCTTGGCAAATTCATCAACATCAGTAACAGATTTGGCAGTAACCATGTAGAAAATAGGACAAATATAGTATGGGTTTAAGCATGAGAGAGATAAATAAGCAAAATAATGAGAAGGCATACCACAGTTATATTCATCATCATCGTCTAACCAAACACACAGAATGAAAAGAGGAATCCCCAGAACGTGACACTAGAGCACAATGCCAAGATAAAATCACTGCTAAGTCTGAGCATGACAAAGAAACAGATGGTCATGACCTCTTCTGCAGGGAGGGGGAAAAAAAAAGAATAATGATACAAGACACTTAATAGCGAAATTGTTCATGACTGCTAAGATTCTCGGAAGAAAAACAAAATGAAGAAGCCGCTACAGGAATGAGATAAAAAAAAAAAAAAAGACATGTCTATGTTTGCCAGCCACATTGCAGAACTGAAGAGTCACCTGTGGTTTTCCGCTTAACACAGGAGAGATGAGTTGGTCTAGTATATTTGATAGCAGGTTTTAAAATGAATTTCCTGGAGGGAGAGTGGGCCTGAACCTCTGTTTTTTTAGCAAGTTCAGCCTTCTTATAAACTGCTACGAATAAAGAAAACACAAAAAAGCATACCATCAGGAGAAAATAAACAGTTGGAGCAAAACCGAACAAAATTTCATAAATAATTAGTTACCACTGTTAGGAAGTTTCTTCTACAAAAGAGTAATAATGAATTCAAAAACATTTTTAAAGAAGTTATTGTGAAATGAACCTTTTTTCCTTCTCACTTCATCTCTGGAGACTGTGCTAGGTTCCTTTTTAGCTATTTTTCTTTCAGGAGTGGAAATTCTGCCTCTCCCGGTTTTAAAAGGCTTTTCTTTTCTATGTTTCTCAAGAGATGGTCTCCGAGCTTCCTTTTCAGCTTTCTCCTCTTTAGGAATAGTTTCTAACTGTTCTGTCATGATGCTCCTATCATCATCTGCGGATCAAAGCAAACCATGACAACAACAACAACAATGAAAACATTAGTAACAAATGTATACAATCCTTCATATATTTAACAAAATGCAAAATAGAGATAAAGGGACATTTAACAAGTTTAAAATGAAAAAGAAATCCATTAGGTTATTGGATTTTATTTGGAAGTAGAAAATTTAAAAAAAAAATAATGCACACCTTGAGTGTCCACCCAGAGGCTGTCAGCATCCATGATGGAGTCATCAATGGTGGTCTCGTCTTTATAATCGTCATAGGTTTCTGTCTTATATTCTGAGAGTGCAACCTCTTCTCTCTCAGGGGAAGCGGGAGCCTCCGGGGAGCCATCCTTGGGTTCCGCCTGGGCTTCGGCTGCCTCTTCTACTTCGAGCTCTTCTTCAGCGTGGGGGGATGGTCTCCTCTCCACCTCAGGCTGCTCCAGGGCTGCAAAACGCACGCTGTGGGAACCTGACTCCCCTTCATCCGTTGTGGTTTGCACCACAGTGATAAAGTCATCCTCGATGGTCACAACGGACTCGATCACTCCTTTGTGCTCACCAGGGCAGGTCTCCACAAATTCCTCCCTGACACCTGGGACGCCCAGGTCAGTAATCTGAAGGGTGTCGGAGCGGAAGAGCAGTTTATCATATTCTCCCCGGGCTTCTATCTCTTCTTCCTCACTCTGAGCCTCTGCCGGTTCAGCCCTGGTGGTTTCAGGCAATGGCTCTGCGACGTCGGAGGGCGTGACAGAGATATCTGGGGTTTCTTTGCTTTCTTCTTTCGGCTGTTGAATAAATTCCATCTGGACATCAGCTCTTTCATCTGGGACTAAATCAGCCTCTGAGACAGCAGGTGCACACGGTATCTCCACTGACAATTTGATGGCAATCTCGTCTTGAATTAGAGAGGATTCTGGGGATGTTTCCTTCTTGCCCTCATCAGCTTTCAAGGACTCCATGGTGAGGCTCTCATGCTCACCACTGGACTCGTAGGACTCTTCCTTGTCTACAGCCTCCTGGTGCACCAAGTCAGGCTTGGCTACCTTCTCCTTGATTTCTGTCTCACTGACTTTAGTGCCTTCTTTCATGTGGCCAGCCTCAACACTCATAAACGCGTCTTCCTCCTGAGGTGCTCCAGATGAGGGGGGGAGATCTTGTGTCGCCTCGAGCTTAAGCTCTGTTGCCTTTCCAGCGTCTACCGCCAGCCCTGAGGCCATCTGTCCAAAGTCACTGATTTTCATATCTAATTGACCCTGGTCAGCTTTCATTGCAACAAAATCCAGTTCTGGTTCAGCTTTTTTGGATGGTTCGACCTCAGCTACTTCTGGCACTGAACTAAGACCTTTCTCAGCTCTCTCGGCTGCGGGAGGTGATGCGTCTTTTGAAACGGTCAGTTCTTTGGTGGGAGTGTGCTCGTAGGTTACTCCTAAGCCAAATGTTTCAACTTCATCACTGGCCTCTTCTGTTGCCTTGGCATGTTCTTTTGCATCAGCATGTTCTTCACTCTTTTCCAGAACAGTATCCAGCTTATCATTAGCTTTCCTCTCCTGATCAAACTCCCTACCCAGTCCCGATTTGTCACCAGAGATATGCGGGGGTACTTCTTTCTCAGCACCGAACTCATCTTTGACTCTTCCGGCAGCTGCCAATTTTACTTCAATCAAGGACAGGTCTGTGGCTAGATCTCTTCGCATTTTATCTTCCGTGCCTTCATAAAAGGAACCACTCTCCCCTGACAAATTCTCACTGTCTTGAACGGGTGATGGGAGTGGGACTGTGTATTTATTGAACACACAGTAACCCAGGTCCTCAAGCTGACTGTCTGTTTTAACAATGACGTGGTTTTCATCAGTGACAGGGGGCAAGCCGGTACTACTCTCCTCGACCACAGTCTCTGATGGGACTGACTTCCTCCTGGCAACCTCAGCATCTGCACCCACGGAAGCTAATCTTGACCTTGTGCCTGCCAGATCTAGCATTTCCGGCAGGTCAGGGGCCATGACAGTACCATTTTTGTAGTAATCTTTGGCTAAGAAAGGTGACTCACACGAGGTCTCGACTTGAGTACTTTCCTCTCCAGCGGCTTTTCCTCCCTCTGTCTGGTCTTCCTCTTTGCTTTCTACTGGGAAACAGGGGGCTTTCTCCAGTGCAGGTGTTGTGGCTGGAAGGTAATCATCCCCTTCATCCATACTTCCACTAGTGTTGGTTAGAATATCAGAAGCCAGAGGAGAGAGATCATGTCCCCGACCAAAGTTAAATCCAAGGGCTATGGAATCCAGGCAAGACATGGGCAAATTGATTGACATGCTTCGCTGTTCTATTGCAGACCTCCCACCGAGTCCTAAACTCCTGCTTAGCGTCAAGTCATCCTTATTCTTACTGTGGAGATCCCGCTTCTCCCCATACACTTTTGGGTCAATAGTAAACATTCTTTCTTGAGGAGAACTAGGTTCTTCAGGTAAATCAGACGGATAACTCTGTGCAAGAGTGCTGTACCCTGTTTCTTGTGCTGGAGCACTGGGCTGGGGTTCTTTACCTGCCTCAAGTCCCTTGTCTCCGTTTTTACACACGGGAGATAGGGTATCAAAAGACTCTTGGACACTTTCTCTGGTGTCACTGAGTTCATAGTAATCACTGCCTGGCTGGATGCTTTTGGTCACTTCTTCTTTCAAGGCGGATGTTTCAAAATACTTGGACATTCCTGACTTATCTTCATAAAACGGCATGTCAAGCTCCACTGATGTTGCAGGCCCAACCCCTTCCATCTTAATATCTTTGTCTGCAACTTTTTCTTCAAAAAGGTCCTGGGCTGCACTCTTTTCACTTACTGCCACTGGTTCGGTCATGACTTTCTCCAGTGTCTTAGAGGTCATGGCTGAGTCTGTCACTGCTTGCTCCAAACTGACAGGGAATGAGTCCTGTTTTAATGGCTCTGTGGTAGGCTCTTGGACTTTCTGCTCTTCTTTTGAGAGGGTATGCTCCATGCAGGGCTGAATTATGCCTGTTTCTCCATCTGTCAGTTTCAGGGGCTCACTCTCTTTTGGCACGGCTTCTTTGTCAGAAATGGTTGTCTTTTCTTCAAGCTTTAGCAGAGATTCCTTTTCAGTAAGTGTCACTTCCTGCTCTTTTTTCTGTGCACTCTCTTGCTTTATTGCCCCTTTCTCCTCTCCTAAAACTTTCTCTGGGACACATTCCTCCACGGTCGGAATGTGGGCATCTTTGGGTAAGGTGAATGCCTCTAGGGCTGGCGCTTCTGCCATTTTGCCAGGTTTATCCTTACGGGGCTCTTCAGCTTTAGAACTATCTTTGGCAGTTGCTGGGCCACTGGTTTCTTCCAGAGATTTTTTGTCATCTGGTTGTAATAGGGCAGGGACAAAGGGTGATGCTTCTGCAACTATTTCATTCTTCATGACATCTAAAGGAAGAGTGAAGCTGCCAGCCTGAAAGGGACTGGGCATGGGAGAATCAAACTGTTTCCCCTCCCATTTGGGGATATCCTCAAGGACATCTTTTCCCTTCATGGGGGTTAGAGGGCCAGGCGAGATGGGAGCAGCTAAACCCCACTCATCCTTTTTGGCTTCCGTTGGCATTTCGATGAACCAGTCTTTTTGCTCTTTTGGAGCTGGGGGCTCTGCAGAGAGGCCAATACCAGGCACTACGATGCTTGGTTCTGTCTTCTGTTTCGTGTCTTCTAGCCCGGCACCAACAGTATGCCCAAACAGAGTGGGAGGTGCTTTTTCTTCCTCTGGGCCTTGCATGTCCTTTTTGTCAGGGAAAATTTTAGTTGTCTCAGGCTGAGAAACGAAGGCAGCATGTTTAAGGTCTTCACCAGGCTTACTTTGTTTCTCTGACTCTTTGTCCTTCTTGTCTAAGGGCTCAGCTGGAGAGGGAGTCAAGTCCTGTTGATCATGGAACTCCATCTTCGAGGCTGGAAGTAAACCTGAAGTAATTGGGTTGATTTTTAAACAAATAATAGGCAAGTGCTTTCAGGCAGGAAGCTTAAAATTATATTTTGAAATGACAAATGAATGGTAGGGTAAGAAAACAAAACAAAACTATGGAACATGCAAGCATGCTACCCATTTAAAAATCGATATGAAAATGTCAGGACTAAGATACATTTGTACTACTGCAGAAATGGACTCCCATTGCGAATTAATGCATACAGGGATTGTGTATTTTGAATACTCTTTTCTCCTTTGTTCGGGCTCTCCTAAATACCATGTAATATGTATTGTAGGAGAAAATTTCATGTGCCTTTTGCAGACAAAAATGATAAATTAAAGAATATTGAATAAGTCAGTAATATTAGGGTACAAAAATACATTAAGGGCTAAATATGAAAAACGGATGAAAGTCTACTGAACTTTTTCACTTGTGTTCTCATTTAAAAATGAACTGGCAGGCCATGGGCAGAAGGGCAATTCATTCATAATAAGTATTATGTTAAAATCAAGTTAATTGATTTATAAATGCCAGGACCAAGTTTTTGAACATTAAGAAGTTACTGACATAATTTTTAAAGGCATCATCTGAGATTAAATTTCAGGAATATAAATAAATATTTGCTATTAACTTTAAATGATATGACAAGGTGGTTTCTATCACAAAATCAAAATTTTTAATTCCTAATCATTAGCCTTATGACAGATGTAAGAAAATCTGAATTATATTATTAATACTGGGATATCAAATAAATAAAATCTTAAAAAAATACCGGGATGTCATGTGAATAAAAATTTTAAAAAGAGCCAATTATTATCATATCTTTCTCTCCCTGGTCATGACCTCATTTGCTGGAACATGACAGACAGTGAGGCACTAAGTAGTGGCTTTAGAGATGCTTCACAGAAATTAAATGGCTCTTTCTTTATTTTCATTTGTTCACCAACCCAAAAGGTTTCAGACTCTCACATGTGTTTTAAGGTCACAGTTATTTCATTGTGGTCATTAGGGCTACATGTAACTATCTGGAAAAGATTTGGGGAAAAATAATAAAATTCAGTCATCGCTTGAAGAGCAAGTGTATGGATCATCAATACCTTATGTATTTGTGTGTCCTGTTGTAACAATAGAAAAGAAATACTTTATGAACTTCTAATAGAGGTTAGATGAATGAAAACTCAAGAGATATGGAGATGGTCAAAGACGCTGGCTGCCATGGAGAGGAAATGATATGAGAAGCATCAGCAGGAACTTTTAAGGAAACCAAACCAGTATTCATCGAAGCATAAAAAATATAGCACATTGCGGTTGCAAACAAAAACAATTCTATCATTTAAGCCTCTATGTGCCAAAATCCAACTCTACGGTTTGAAAGAAAAGCATATGAATTGCTGTCCCAAAAATAAAAATAAAAATATACATGTATTAGCAATGTGGCTGGCAAACACTTGGAGATGGGGGGGGTGGGGCGGGCAGACAAAAAGCTCACACAGCATCGTCAGCAGGGCTGCAAAGCATATTGTATCATGGCAAAGTAAAACCAAGAATCAGCTGCAGCAGTGGAAAACCTAGCTGCCACACAGCACCTGTGCAAGCCACACTCTGCTCATTAAACCTACAACATCAGTCTCAGGATCATGAGAAGACCAAGCCATGGAATAGCATTGGAAAGGCATCAGGTCCGTAAGCTGCTGGAGAGATCATTTGCAACAAAACACATGCAAATCCTAGGAAAGACACACCTTCCCTGGCAGAGGAAGGGATTGTTACTTCTGGAGACACCTCGGTGACCTCTTTTACACTTTTCTCCTGCAGGGCCCCTGCTGGGGCACTCTCTTCAAGAGCTATGTGGGCCTCCACACTAGACTCCGCGTGGCCCTCACTGAGGCCCTGGGGTTGGTCTGAGGCCTTGGCAGCCCCGCACTCTTTCCCAGGAAGAGTGGCAGGTGTCTCTTCCTCAGCCACTGTTCCCTCTAGCGTTTCTTCTTCTTAGGGACGAAAAAGATGTTGACATCATGACCACAGAATACACACAATGGCAGAAATATTACTCATGGAACACTTTCAGCTCCATTACATCAACCTCACCAGAACCTTACTTTACCATTTGGATGAGCAGATTAATATTCGAATGCAACGTGCATTATGTATTGCTTGGGCAATGATTATATATATAATCTGCTAATAATGATGCCTTTTAAAGTCTCGTTAAAAGGCTATTTATTTGAAAACTTGAGAGCTGAAAGTGTTTTATTGCTCTATTCCCCTTAGTGGAAATGGCAGTAAGTTGCACACATGTAGGAAGCTTGCTGGAAATAAGAGATGGTGCTTTTGGATAACAGATGGTTATGAAAAGACAGATGCATTGATGGACTGAAAAAAATCTTTACGTTTGCTAGACATGGGCTGTTTTCTCCAATGCAGTAAGCCCCTACATACGAATTTCTGATTATTTTATTAAACACATGCAAACTTCAGTAAAGAATCTTGGGGAATAAAAAACACCCGGCCTCAACATAATAACCATCAACTATCCTAACAGCTTTATCATGGAATCCATCAACACTATCTTATTTAGTATGTAAAGGCCAAAGTCTCAAGTATTTAAAGTATTAAATTATATTTTAATATAATTTATGCAATATTTTTAAGGCAAAAGACTTCCTAACTCAATTTATTTTACCTTCATTGCATTATATGATATGGGAGAATGTAAAAAATTTCAAGGAGTAAGCAAACTATTTTGAGAAGCAAGGTCCAGGTAAAATGGAATCTTAGCATTTAGAAAAGTCCACCTTGGGGATACAACTGTTACCATATTGCTTACACCCTTGTAATACCAATAATGTAGTTCATGTATAGTTGCCCTTGATCCTGAATAAGACAATGTGCACATTACCTGTAAAGTCTTGTTTCTGCAATTCAAAACCAAACCACCAACATAACCGAACGACAATCAAACTGCCAAAATATCTTCCCAAAAGATGTATATCACATGGAAAAATGTTTGCAATTAAAATGTAAAAAGCACACCTATGAAGGCCATGATTTATTGTGTTCATTTGCTTCTCATTTGCACTTTCAAATGCCGGTAAAATGAATCCCATTTTATTGCTTAAGAAATTAGAGGGGAAATATAAGCTGTTTTATAGTTCTACAAATGAAAGATTCGGATGAAATTCTTATGAAACATTGTTTAAATGGCCCGGTGAGAAAGACTACAGATGGAAAGGAAAGGAATTTTCTTTTTTTTTGAGAAATATTACAACCCCTGGGCAGGGGGTGGGGGAGGGGAGAACTACTTCATCTATTTCTCCCATTTAGCACTCAGGGACTTTCATTTTTGTCATTTAATTATGTAAGCAACATTTAAAAAATTCAGATTCCAAATGATTATCAAGGCCATTTTTATAATGTCATAGAATTAGAGATTTTGATTACAGATAAGAGACTTTTACTATAGCTGCTTTATTAATGTCACCTTCTTGGTAAAGTCTAATCAATTTAATCAACATGTTTTCCAAATCCACACAAACTTTTGGCTTTCCATTTCCTCATTTTGTATAAATCATGTCTATTTCCATTATACCTGTTTCTCACTCGAAATTTCCCATATTTCTCTTAATTGTTCTAAGTTCACACTCTTAGAACCTACTTTTACTCCATATGGGTTATATTTCTCTATTAGAACGTCTGAGCCATTGGCGCTCTTTGTTTTCCAATGGACACTAGAATAAGTTTATTATCACGAATGTAGTTGGTAAACTCTTGAGTTTCTTCCCCATTGCCTTGGCACTATCTGCCCTTTCATTAAATACTGTCCCGTATGGAAATAAACTCTTCATGCACACAAGTCATTTTTCCCTATTTGAGAATAAGTTCTTCACCTACACAAAACGTATTTTGTTTTCCTTTACAAAACTACCTAGTTAGAATGAGATAAATTTCAGCCCACCACCCTCATCATGGCCAATTATACACTAGGGTTGGCTAGCTTTATGAGGGTGGAATGACAAAGGCTTTGGATCATTTCCTTCACTTTAGCCCAGGTCTGCTCATGTGAGCCAATATTTAGTCACTTAGGGGGAGCCTCTGTAATTTCTGTAGATGATTAAATGATTTGGAGAAATACGTTCCTTCTGTAACATGTGTTCTGCCCTATACAGATTCATGTTTTTCTCTTTTAAGGAGCTACCGTATTGACACGGCACTAAAAAGAAGGCTAATTCTATTTAAGTCTGGTCCTAGTAATAGTCTATATATCCAAGGAGGAAAAAAAATTATATACAGGGTCCTCTTATTCAGTTTGAGTAGAGGATGTATTCTTCCCCCTCTGATTTATTTACAGGGAGCAGAAAGGAGGCATACTTTAACTGAACTTTTTTGCTCCCTCCCCCCACTCCCACCCCTTTTTTGGCTTTCTTTTCAGAAGCAATGATACAGAAAAAGAAAATACACCTATGCCCCAAATAAGGCTTCTTGTAGATAAGGTGTTTGGCTAGACATATAAACCATATAGGGAGTTCACTTTCATATGGAAAAAACAGGCTCCTTTCCCTCCCACCCCACATCTGAAGGTACAGTCAGAATGATGCATGTGGTCAAAGCTGCAGGCTGGGGGGAGGAGCAAAAGGAGACCATGCTTGGTTCACCTTTCTCCTGACCTAAGTGGGCCTCTGCACTCTGTGCTGGGACACTGGGGAGCACACTAGAGGTAGTCCATTGTGAGTGGAACAAAGGATGCTCATAGTACTCCTCATCGGAATTGGAAGGGTCATCATCAGGCACAGACACCGAGATGGAGGGGGCTAGGAGTCTATGCCTCTCCCCGCCGGTGGCATGTTCGTGGCTGGGGAAGCTGTGTAGAGGACCCACTTGATCCTCAGCCCCTTCATCTACAGACAGACACACAGGAAGAAACTGCAGGGAGAACTGGACAAGACAGACACAAGATCACCTGGACGAGACAAACACCTGCACAAGGACACATGGGCCACAGAAGTAGCACAGCGGGATGGAGGGGAGTTAGCAAGATCAAGGTGATGGAGGATGGAGGCAGTGAATGTTTCATGCTTCAGTAGCCACTGAATTTACACTAGCCCTTAGGTAACCTTGGCATTGATTTAAATAAATCAAAGGCACTCACACCCCTTACTGCATAATAGAAATTATCTATACATTTCCCTCAAACAAGTCAGAACCACCACAAAAACACTGCAATAGAAACAAAGCATTGCAATACAAATGTGTTATTTGGAAGAATTCTTTCAGGTAGATTCTTTTCATGCTTCTGTCAATATATTTATAAGTTAAAAAAGAAGAAAGGTGTTAGGACCTGATGCTATACAATTATAGGGGAAAAGAGCCCTGTTTGAAGCACAACCTTAATTACCTAGGATGCTCACATAGTTAGCATTTTGGTTAATTTAATTTTTTGTGAGTGACTTTTACCAGAAAGCCATTTTTAATTCCAGGCCTGTCACGAAAAATCTACAATGTGTTATTCCTCTTCCCTGCCCTGCTAAGGAGAGCACAGTGGCCTACCTCCTTCTTTTTGGGTGCTAACTCCTAGGGGGATCCTTTTGAACACTGGTTCTCATGGTTTTAAGAAAGTCCCTAAAAATATAAACTGATTTTCTTTTCTTTTTCTTCTGAAAGCTTAAAAGAGATACCATTAGCTGACAATGATTTCTACAGAGCTGGCTTCAGATTCACCAAGACTTTATTCAATGTGGTTTCGTTTACACTTCTGGCTCTTGGCTGTTTTTATATTTCAAACCCTCATTGCCTATTTCTCACTGAAATGCTAAAGTAACTGCTCTCACTTCTGTCCTTTCCAGTGTCTTGGCTTAGAAATCTGCCTTATTTAAATATATTTCCCTAAGTACGCAAGTATAGGTCAGTCTGCTTAGCACTTGGATTCTGGTATATTTCAATGAGCTTTAAGGATGATGGCACCAAACAATATTTGGCTTCTGATGTGGTACAGACACTGCATCTCAGGCCTACATGACAGGTTACTGAATTTGCTAATCACTATTTATTTACGTATATAGAGAAATAATTTTTAAATTTCATATCTTTCAATAATAAGGGTTATTAAAATTTATTGAAAGTCTGTGTATCTAAATTTTATTTCGATCAACATATAAGCAGCCAGATTAAAGCATTTATTTGAGAATGCACTGTATGGTTAAGGGCAGTATCTTATTTTCAGCAACCAAGTGCTGGCAACCAGAAATAAATTTGAAATCAGAAAGATACTAAAATAATATTCTGTAGAGGGAATACTTTTAATCTTTCGAGCACATTGTTTACTGATTGTTCAGTGTTATTTCTTTCTGGATGGGTGCTTAGAACTTTTTCAGCCATGCTGCTTATTATATCATCGGATAGCAGAAACCTAAAATTACATTCGATATTCTTAGTTCCAACTCGGCACGATTTCTCAGCTGAGCAGATAATTGGCTGAGATCTGGCCTACAACACTGGCTGAATCATAAGCCCTGGGCTTGTCACATGTCCTAGCCATTCATATTTCCCCCAGGACTCCTTAAGGCCCTAAACACTATGCATGTATGCAAGTTACTCCTAAAACTTCCAATAGGCTCAGCAGATTGCATGGACAATCAGTCTGTGAAAATGGCATAGTTAACATCTTCTGGGGAGTAGAGCCGACTGCAGTATAAAACTAAAGAATCTGAAGCTGAAAGCTGGGAGTTTAAAGGCAATACTCCTTGGATGTTTGAACCTTTTGAAGATTTTGACTTTCTCTTTCTTGTTGCCGTTGCTCATTTCTGAAAGTGCCAACATGGGAAAACAGCACAGAGTCTTGCTTCAGATCTGTAACATTTCAAAGAAACAGTATTTTCTATTCTGGAAACTTTTACTCTAAACAGAGGACAACAAAAAGAGCAAAAAACTTTAAGGGCTGCAGTGGAAAGGAGCTTCTTTGTAGTATTTGTATGGCGCTGAGCCAAGCAACTTAAAAAAGAATGGACGGCGAAGCCCAGTCTTGGTACTATGAGCTGTGTGTGCTCCATGTCTCTGCTTGGGACCTATGAGCCTGAAGTCCATCTGCAAGTTCCAGAGATGTGCTAGGGAATTTCTACTAAGAGGACCGTAGCTAGCTAAGACCAAACAGTGTGCTTGGTTCCAAAATAATGACAGAAGAAATAGATCCTATTTGCTATAGAATCATGAATGGCATCCCAATGGAGGTGGGATACATACCAGTTATAAGTAATGAATTCTGTATTTGAGTATGCTTTCAAAAAAAAGGAAATTGGTCTAGTACCTTGAACAACAAAAAAACTCTCATTGGAAGATCATTTCCCTTTCTTGGCCCCAATTTAAGAACCTAGATGAGAGATGGCTTTAGAGACACAGTGGGGGTGTGATTGCAGGGACTGAAATTTGGACTGGAATTCTGGATTACTGGCCACGACATCCAGGGGCAAGAAGTGGAAGTGAGTATTATCTACCTCTGTGGGTTGCTGGGAGGATTAAATGAGGAGAGATCTGAGAAAGTGCCAAGCACAATGCTGGACTCCATGCGTGTTAGCATCTTTGTCTTCAATATACTCAGACAAATTGTCATGCACCTCTGCTTTCCCTCCATTGGAGACGTCAAATTTAGACTTGAGAGATTTGCAAAAAGTGAATTCATTTCATAAGTTAGTTTTGTTGTTTAAGGTCAGGATTGAATGTCGTCCTTTTACTGTAAGTACACATGCTTTGGGGGACTCTGCTTTCACCATGAAATATTCTATTTAATAATGTGATATTTTAAAGGATAGGGTTGCCTTATGAACCTTGGACTTTTACATAGTTCTGCTGCATAATGATAATCTTTAAAAATGAAGCTTACCTGATTTCAGTGGTGGAATACATTTCCCCTAACTTATTTTTATATGATTTTTTTAAAAAAAGCATTTGAAAATTTATTTTGAGTTAAAGTAAGGTCTGCCACATAAAACCCAGCCTTGGTCTGTCAGCCCCCTTTGGTACAAATGAGCAGTCACTTTTATGAAAGACAGAGTCTCTGGATGACTCAGTGATTTTGCCTGCCTTGGCATCACAGCTTCTGCCCCACCGTCTGGGGCAACTGGCTCTGCTTACATTGTTCTCCACTCTCTCTAAGCCCTTTTCATGATGCAGGCTTTTGACTGAGGACCTAGTTTGCCAACTGTGTTTGCTGCCCAGAAGGATATGGAGGGGAAAATGCTTTCAGATTAGTGACATCTCTGACTCAGAAAAAATCACCCTGGGATTCCAGAGCAAACCTAAGAGGGCAGAAGGTTTCCTCGTTCTATTTTCAGATGATTCCATTGTTCTTGCACGGGCTTCCAAATCCTAACAGTTCAGTCCAAATGACAACTATTATGGTTAGGCCGAAAAGAAACAGGAGATTAATTTGCAAATATCACACCTAGTGCAGGATTGATGCGTTGTACCTGAGTTTCCTTTTAAGTGTGCTACTTGTTTATTTTTTCCATCAAAATCTCTTTGTTTCCCAGAATAAGCACAAAACTTGGGAATTATTAATATTACATCACTATAACAAATGAATATTTACAACTTACAGTAATTAACATCTCAAATTCTCTTTGGTGGAAGCATTCATGCTTCCCCTTTGGGAAAGAACAGCTTTTTAAAAGGTTTGATAATTAATAAAAAGTAATCATATCCTCAAAATCATTGAATTACTCGATTTAATCCAAGAGCTGTCTTACATTTGTATAAATGGATTGGCAGTCATGTGCCTTTAAAGCTTCTTTGAGGATGTGTTGAAGTAGGTAAAAAAAATCTCCTAGATGTAAAACCTACATGTTCCTTTCCCACTCAAACTGCTATGAGCTATACATTAATAGAATTTTTCCTAGGTCTTTGTAAACCAATTGGTTTGAAAACCTGAAGAGTTGAATCCTGTCTTGTGACTTTTCACTTAATTCATTTTATGATAAATAAAACTTAAAAAAAATTGTTGTACATGCTTTAAGAGTGGGCTAAAATAAGACAGGGGCTAGTATGATTATCTAGACGCATGTCTTTCACATATGTAAGGTAATAATATTACTTGGTCTTTTAAATTAATGAGGTAGAGTTTATAAAATACATACTTTTTTCATATAAGTAAAAAAATGGTTATCCTTTTAAAAGCAAATCATTAGGCCTTCATATAGTTTAATGCTTTCTTCTGAAAACATGAAAAATAATGATTCAATGAAAATACAAGTTTGGTTTGAAAAATGTTAAGAATAAAATATCTTCAATCATCTTCAATAGGACGTAAGTTGAAATTTTCCCCAAATATACTCAAACAACACGGGGAAAGCAATCCCCCAACATAAGGAAACAGTTATTCTGGAAGGTGTACCAAAATGTGAAAATGATACCATGGTTTATTTGTATTTTCATTATATCCATGATACCACCTGCCAGAAAGCAGACTGGGTGAATTCCCAGGTGGATGGGCAGACCCTACTGCTCCTTGTGCTCCAACTCCCATATGAGAGCAAGAAGCGTAAGTGACTTGACCTCCAGCTGACTCTGGAGGGAACGCTGGACCCAGTGAACATCTTGGGTTACGAAGATTCTCTGAAAGGCTTGAAGTGGGGGTTTAGAGACATTTTCAATGACCGGAGGGATGTACAGCTGTCATGGAAGGCTTTCCACTGCTTTCCAGGTGAAAACGAGACTCTCGAACCAAGGCGCATACTGCTGACTCTTAAACCCTTTCACTACTCTACCCCTTTCTCACTTCCCAGGAGCCATGGGATGTCTTCAGTTCCTAGAAAACTCTATGTTCTTGCTCATGTGAGTCCCCTTGCATGTCCTGGTCTTTCTGTCCCAAAGCCCTTTCCCTCCATCTTTGCTTGACCAACTCTTCCTCATGCTTCTGAGCTCAGCTCCTTACCCATCACCTCACCACCCCCAAAATTAAGATTTCCCTTGTCCTATCTTCAAGTTCTCTGTCCTTTTCCTTCCTAAGGCTAATGCAAGTTGAAAGTATTGGTAAGCTTCTTTACTGGCTTTCTGTTCTCCCCCAGACTGTGTGTTCCTTACAAGCAGGGATCATGTCTGTTTTGTTCACAAGTGTATAGCTAGAATTTAAAGAGCGCATTGTAGGTGCTCATAAAGAAGTGCCAATGAATGGATGAAGGCAAAAAATCTTTCAAATCTGTAAACTAAAAAATCAAATCACACTTTCAGGAAATTAACTAATAATCATAACTGCCACTGATTATAGTCCCCAAATTTTCTTTTATTCTTTAGAATAATTTAGTTCAGCTAACATTATTTCAGGCAGTAAATTAGGAAAAAAGCTTCAACTTAAGAAAGAAAAAGCTCGCTAAAAGAAGTTTAGGTTTATAAATCTGTGACAAAAGTAAATTATGTTTACTGAGAGTTCATAGTTCTATAATTTAGGAACATCTGTATTTAGGAAGTCAAAGAGTATTTTAAATGAAACTAATTACAAATTATAAAAAGACAGTGAGTCTTTTGTCTTTTGATGCTTTTCAATTTTTAACAGTAAAATAATAGCTAAAAGGGGCAACAAATGGAAAAATGAAAAAATAAATGAAAAGAATGGAATAGTAGTAAAATTCTGATTTTAGTATATGGAAACTAAATTATATTGAAACAACACTTTAGCTATGGCTCTTCTCTGCCTTCTGTACTTCAAACAATATGCAAAAGTTAACAGACTTAAGTCAGAAAACCAGTAATAGTTTGCTTTTAAATAGTGCCTTTCAGCTCAGATTCTGAATGAATATTCTTCAAAGGCATCCCTCTGTTTTATTAATGAGAACTGAAAAGCTGACATAGCATTCTATGTTGACTAAGTGCATAAATATATTCATGGACAATAACAGGTCTCCTCAGGGAAGAAGCCATGATCTCAGCTTCTAGTTCACTGCTCCCAATATCAGAGTCATACACTGACTTCTTCATTTATTCATTAATATTTACTGACAGTTTGCTACGGGCCAGGCCTTAGGGAAGCCCCTGGCAACACAATAATAAGCAAAACAGAGACAATTCCCGACAACATTTCCTTATGATTTCATCAATAAATTTATTTTTGTTCAGTCACTTATAAGATAGGATTGTATCTTCTGTGTCAAAACATTTTATATTAATTAAGTGAACTGCTTCTCTGTAGCTATTCTAGCAATTTAAACACAAAGTTATCTTCTCCTGGATCAAGCAGATTTTTTCTTTTTTATTTATCATATTCCCCCTACTTCTGATTTTGTATAGATAAATGACTATACATTTGTGTAAAGTCTGTGTCTTCTGGACTGTTTGAAACAGATAGCTCTCAAGCTGGGTCACATACTAACCCACACTGAAGTCCACTGCTTATGGATTGATGCTAATTTACCCTTTATCAGAAGACAAACCTCAAAAAGTCCACTAGGCCTTACCTTCTTCCACTGCGATGGTCTGTTCTGAGGCTGGTGATGGAGGTGGAGAAGGAGGCAGATTAGCTGTCTCTTCAGCTGCTAAAGATCAAACAGTGGACAAATGAGATACAGTTAATCCTGTTAGGCCAGTAGATGTGTAACAGGTCTGCCATCTGTAAAAAGGTCTCTCTATGAAATTTAGGAAAAGATTCACTAGTAATCTGCACTTGACTTATTTTCTGTTCCATTACCTGATTCACATAGTTTAAGAAACCTAAAAGGAAAGAAAAGCATTTAATATTTAAAAAAAAATCATTTTGTCTTCCCTATAAAGGTGGATTAAAGATGCCTGCTAAGGTATCATTAATCCCATTAATTGTGTCTGCTTGTCCAGTTAATAAACTATTTTATTCTGGCCCTAATCTACTATATTCAAACACACAGGCAAGCACTGTAGTTTGGATTTAGCTTGACTGACTGAAAAAAAATATCAGAACTCTATATTGTTCAACTTCTTGGTCTGGAAACAAATGTAACCTTCATCATTCACAGTATTATAGGTGATGTATTTTTTAAACAACATTTTGTCCACTGAGTCTAATGTCAAAATGCGTCTTCTGCATGTATTCTCAGAAAAGAAAAATGAAGCTGTCACAGCCTAAGGCAACCTTCAAACAGACAATATGTACTAGTGGGAGCCGAGTAATCTTCTGGCCTTGGCATTATACATGAGAACCAAAGAGAAAAGTTCTAAAAGATGTCATTCATCCACAGTTAACTCTTTTTTCTTGACCACTCATATGAAGGTAAGGGACTGCAAAAAGGAAATATTTATCATCAAGGCCAGCAGGAAAATCTATTTTACAGAGCATGTGTTTTTCACTCTCAAAAAGTAACTTTGGGATGACAGGTGACTTCTTCATTCCTTGACCCAGTGGGTTTCTACAGAACATATTTTAAGGCTTCAAATTTAAGAAAGGGTGTGTTTTTTATTTAAGGTATAGAAGTGAATCACAAACTGAAGGTTTTGAATAAGATAATTTTTCCCCTGTTTAAAGAGAAAAATAAACTTTTATAATCAAAGAACATTTTACTGCAAACAATGAGTATTTATTATCCTGGGAGAACAGAATTTTTATTGCTTAATTTTTTATTTGTTTAAGTTGCTTAAAGGAGTACTGACCAGAAAATCGAATATTAAGGGTACTAGACTGTTTGAGACAAAATTGGATATGTACTCTTTTTTCAGACTTTAAAAACCATACCTTTCTATGGATTAGTTGAATATACCTATAAAATAGACATATGTTGAACCTAAGAGAGTTTCCTTTCTTGTCTCTGCCTGTATATACACCCACATCTATCTGTCTATCTTCTATCTATCTATCATCTATCTATCTATCTATCTATCTATCTATCTATCTATCTATCATCTATCATGTATCAATCATCTATCATCTATCTAAAGGAGGGGCAGCAAGCCTTTGGCTAGGAGTGTTTTCTTCAGCAAGCACAATTATATTACCAGTTTGGCCCTGGAGGGCATCTGACTTGCTACCAAGAGAGAGAGAAATACCATTTCAGTGCTCTTAAATAGACCAAGTGAAGGCCAGTACATTATGTGGGATACAAAGTCACTCATGATTCTAACAAAGCCCCCAACTATAGGTTTTCTGTAGCTGGTTCAGAGAGACCCAAACAAATGACACAGCATTCCCCAAAACCCACAAAGGGAAATACTTATTTCTAATTAAAGTATTAACACTTTTTCTTTACAAGTGGGTGCCATGACATCAATATGCATTGGCTTTATTTTTGTAAAAAATATCTCTAGCGTCTAGAAATGAAATTTAAGAGAAATTTAGGGGTAAGTTCTAACTATAAGCTTATCACCCTGAAGACTGTCCAAATACTACAAATGAGCCTGTCAAGACAGGTGAAAATAGGTGCCAGGGTCTCCCACCAGAGGTGTTTGATGAATGTTCCATGTAAGGATGAAGTATGAGATAGGGCCTCTCTTTGACCATGAAGACTTGGTCCTGCGATCAGGGTGCAGCGGATACAGCTCTTGAACCAGTCTTTCTCATTTACCTAAAGGCAGAGCTGCAGGCTGATCTTTCTGTTGAGCTTCTTTCTCTTGTTCCCCTTTCAGGACCGCTACAGCCTCAGCCGTGACTACTTGTACTATCCTTGCAGACACCTCCTCTGTAATAAATAGTAACAAAAGAAAATGAAAGAGTGAGATGTCCAAAACAGGTAGCAAAGAGGAAAAGTAATGAAACGATATAGTTGATTAGAATTTTCTTTTCTGTCTTCCCCCAAAAAAGTACAATAGAATTTACTAAATTGCAGAGAAAACACAAATACATATATTGTAACCAAAAACAGAAAAGAAGAAAAAAAGAGGAAATAAAAGGGACTGGCATTCTGGGAGCTAGGCAAAATGAACATAGAATGAAAGAAAAATAATTTGTATGGCAGTTTATTTTTAAAAAGCTGTTTGTACAAACAGAAACAACTAAAAATTTTGTACCAAGTGAAACAAATTCAGAAAAGAAAAGATTTATTTTGGATTTAATATAAAATGTTTTGTAGTTTTCTAGAAAAGTTTCCTTACAATATGTTTCTGTGCTGATTTGCAGAAATACCATAATTTAAAACCTAAAGATGCCTCAAAATGTGAATTTGTGTTCAAACAGCATTATCCAGGATCAATGTGAACAAGACCAATTAAGAAAGACCTGGGAAGAGAAAATTTGAATGAAATACACGGAAATGATATATCAAATGGCCTCTTTCTAAAGAGGTACTGCTTTTCTAGATAGATGTTTTAAGGATCTTTAAGGCCATATGATATACACTTACCTAGTCAGTGTAATCATTTCATTAAAAAGTGGGGGGAGGTTCATCATTAAAATGACCAGTCTGTGAGATGCCAGATAACTAATTTTTGGCCTAAAATGGCACCCACTGGAGCATAGCCTAATGCTAAGTTTATATAACCAAGTCAGAAAAACATTCAAGAAATAATGTTCTATATATCATCAACAAAAAATGAGAAAAGCCTTTTGAAGGGCGCCTGGGTGGCTAAGTTGGTTAAGCATCCAACTCTTGATTTTGGCTCAGGTCATGATCTCAGGTCAAGATCAAACCCCATATCCAACTCTGTGCTGGGCGTGGAGCCTGTTTAATATTCTCTCTCTTCCTCTGCTCCTACACTCACCCCATCAGAAAAGAAAGAAGAAGAAAGAAAGAAAGACAGACAGACAGAAAGAAAGAAAGAAAGAAAGAAAGAAAGAAAGAAAGAAAGAAGGAAGGAAGGAAGGAAGGAAGGAAGGAAGGAAGAAAAGAAAGAAAGAAAGAAAGAAAGAAAGAAAGAAAGAAAGAAAGAAAGAAAGAAAGAAAGAATGAAAGAAAGAAAGGAAAGAAAGAAAGAAAGAAAGAAAGAAGAAAGAAAGAAAGAATAGAAAGAAAGAAAGAAAGAAAGAAAGAAAGAAAGAAAAAAAGAAAGAAAGAAAGGAAGGAAGGAAGGAAGGAAGGAAGAAAGACAAAGAAAAAAAAGAAAGAAGACTTTTGGGATTAAAAATACATTCTAAATTAGAAATAAATTCTCCAGAATTTAACTTTTCATATCTTTATTTACAAACATCTATCATACTAGCAAATAATGCCACTTATAGCCCTTATAGAAACAGGTTGTACTGGACAAGGAGGGTAGGGGTAATGGGATTCCTTCTCCTAATTTTGGCCAAGATTTTAGAATACTTCACTGTGCCTTTATTATGAGCAGAATTTACACATTTACAAGCAGGTTGGCAGGAGCCAGGAGTGGGGCCGGGGGGGGGGGGGTGGAATCCTGTTTTTACATGGTTCATTTAGATTCCGCCTCCTCTGGAAAGCCTTCCTCACCCCACCCAGGATGACAGAGAGAATAGTGCTTAAGAACAAGCTTTTGGGGTGAGCAATCCACTTGAATACGATATATCTTAATTTTAAAAGTTAGATTAGCTGATTGAGTATATTTGCCTTTATATGTCTAACTTCTGATTTTTTTAATAGCTACTTGACACTATAACCTATTTATAGTCTTAAGGGATGCACTGTAAACACCCTTATCTATTATTTTAAAGATTTTATTTATTTATTCATGAGAGACAGAGGGAGAGAGAAGCAGAGGGAGAAGCAGGCTCCCAAGGAGCAGGGAGCCCGATGCGGGACTCGATCCCAGGACCCTGGGATCATGACCTGAGCCGAAGGCAGATGCTTAACCATCTGAGCTACCCAGGCGCCCTGTAAACACCCTTATCTAGAGTGAGTAGCAGTCACAGCAATAGAAGCAGTATTTAAAATATATTATGGTGCTCACTATGTGCCTAACACTCTGCTAAGGTATTTGCCCTCATTATTTCAATGAGTGATTTACTGTTACTACTCTCAGTTTGCAGATGAGAAAACAGGGGACTAAGAGGGTGAGGCCAGTCAGACATTCTCATTATAAATATCATACTTAGAAAACCAACTTTCAATTAGGATCTTGTAAATGCCTTAGATAGTAAAACTAAATTAAACGTGATTTAATATTTCTTTTACGTTTGAAGTATAATTTTACGAAGTTGAAGACCTCATTCAAACTTTAAGGATCCAAAGAACAAGTACTGACAGGCTACTCAAAATCATTTCCGAAAACATTTTAATTTCTAAGAAACGTTCCAGCAAATTTGTTTCAGATATTTATATGCCAAGTACTTTTCATAAAACTTTTTTTCCCACAATACACTTTGTACTCTCAATTTAAACTAAGAAGAATCTTTTTTTAATATTGCAAAAAATGTAAGAATAATTACGATTTCAAAGTAATAAGGGTACGACTTATTCTTAAAAGGTTGTTTTATCCTATGCAAATTTAACTCAGTATCGCAGTTTTAGGTCTAAAAGAGCTTGGAGAGCAGACTATATCTAAAACCTCTCATTTTGTAGATGAGGATGTAAAGGCTAGGTTATGAGATTTGCTCAAGTGCACGCAGGTGATGGAGGCAAACTGAGATTAGAACCCCAGTTTCCTAACTATTATGCTGTTCTTTCTCCCAAGCAGGAAGACAGCAGAAGGAATAATGAGAAAATAACCATAAACTTCTCTAACAATCATGTGAGAATGATCAATGGAAAAATATGAACTTTTCTAAAGGTATGAACTAAGGCAACATATTCACTCTCAGATCTGCTGTCTACCTAAAGTACAGAACTGCTAGTCTTGAATATGTTTTGAGACTATGAAACAAGCAACTGACCACAACTGAGCAATACTATATATATATATATATCCATGCATGTATGTATGTACCTATCTATTATCTATCTATCCATCTATCATCTCTATCATCTACCTACCTACCTATACATCTTATAAAGTTAGCTAGTGTAAGAGATAACTTACCTCACTTGCATATAGTAATTTGCAATGAAATTCAGCCATTTAAAAAACTAATAAAGTGATTTTTAGCACTTCTAGAACCTCAGTGTTTCATAGGAAATTCAGTGTAATGGAGAGGTACAGCAAACACTGCAGAAAATGGGACATACATAAAACCCATGTATTATGGATCATTCCTGCATTTCCCTGCTGGCATTGACACAAAATATAATCTCTCCTATGGCATTTGGTACATCTGGCATGGAATTGTGCTGGTACACATGCCTTATCTCCCTGGCTATGTAAAGTTTCCCAAGTCAAGGACTCTCTATCATTGTTGCAATCTCTGAATGTAATGCTCCTCTCATTGATCTTTACTCAGATTGGATGCTTAACACAACTTTTTGAAAGTATGAAAAATTAACATTAAAGGTCTTGTTCATTATATTTACACAAATTTAGAAATAATCCGTGCTCAGTATTATATTTACTAACTTAACCCCCCCAATTAATCATTTACTGAATTCTTATTTAAGTTTTGATGTTTAACCATCTCTTAAATGAGGGCCCCAGATTCTTGTGTACCTACTGATCAATTTTTCAGAGTCTGAGAATGCTTAACATGAATTAAATTTCTTAAATTGGGAAAAAAATCCAATAAAAATAATAAAAAGCATCTATTGGTTTATGTGAACAAATTATAACTGAGCAATGCTACATTATTTGTCATTTTGTTTGGAATTGCATTTAGAATAATTTTGACACCTCAATTAGTTTATCTGTTGTGGGCTAATAAAAAGAGAACAGAGGTGAAAATTATACCATAAAAAATGCATTCACACAAGATGTAGGCCAAAAACCATCATGGTACACTATACAACAGACTTTCAGAATATTCTACAGACAAGGGAAGGAAAAATTGAATCATTACTTCTCTCCAGTCAGAATGGAATGGACATGTCCAACCTAAATAAAATGCACTGTATCAGCCAGAACCACATTTCTTGTGAGTGATAATTTAGTTTCAATAAAGCAATACTATTTATTTTACATGATAAGTAGTAGGACATTTGAATTTAATTGGTTTTGTTGTTTCAAATAAAATTCATTTATAGGTGTGTTTGAGTTTCTTAGTTGAATAAGAACTTATGAAGAAGGCAATTTTACATTTTACATTAAGCAAAACTTGTAAGAAAATAATTTAACTCAATCTTGGGAAAGTTAACTATTTTTCCTTAAAAGAATTGAACAGACTTTAAGAAATGCTATTTTAGAATGATCAAACAGGGTGTGTGGGAGCCCAGTTAATGACATATTAGCTTCAATTTTTTGGAGAATAATATTGCTAAAACTTCAAACAGGCAATGTTGCATTGTTTAATATTAATTTCACAGTGTGAAAAAAATTAACATAGGATTGTTCTGAGGGTTTCAATTGGTCCACCCTCTTTAAAATCTTCCTCTAAGCAAATCCTGCCATCAATGCAGAGGTGGCAGGTTCCCCCAAGGAGAGATGGTGTTTTCCCAATGGAAACCTAATCAGCAGATCTCCTAGGGTAAGCCTACCCTTACAGCCTGGCTCCTGGGACAGGAGAAAATTCACACAGGGTTTGGGTAAAGTTCAGAGAAGATTAATGGTAAACATGCCAAACAAAGAAGACAAAGAAAGAGAGTAACAAAATCAGACCTACAAAAATGAAAACATGAGTTATCATATGTGTGTATGAGATCTCATTCTCTCTCTCTCTCTCTCTCTATATATATATATATATGTATGTATGTATATAGCTCACTCATCCTAACCATTTAACCATCCTACCTGCCATCCATTCAACCATCCATCTATCCATTGTATCTTTCTATACAGGAGATCACTGTCTTTTATATTTTAAGTTAAAGGAAGTTACATGGACTTTAATTCAGAGAAATGTGGATACAAACTCTAGCATTGCTACATTCTACTTATTTCATACTCAAGCTCATTGAGTTTCAAAGCCTCATCCATGAAATGGAAATAATAATAGCCCCTGTCTCACAGGTTGCTGTTCAGACTCAATTGAGTAATTATATAACAGGCCTGGCACATCAAGAAGCTCAAGACTTGTAACTAGTTCTTCACCAAGGTGTCTTTCCCTAGTCCTACATTCTTTCAGGTCTTCTACCTCAGTATTTCTGCTTTAAAGAAAGAGCAACTAGGGGCGCCTGGGTGGCTCAGTCGGTTAAACTTCCAGCTCTTGGCTTTAGCTCAGATCATGTTCTCAGGGTCCTGAGATCGAGTCTTGTGTCCAGCCCCATGTGGGGCCCATGTCAAGCCCCGAGTGGAGCCCCATGTCGCACCCATGTCCAGCCCCGCATCAAGCCCCATGTTGGGTTCCATGCTCAGCACAGAGTCTGCTTATTCCTCTCCCTCTGCTCCTCCCCTCACTCTCTCTTCTATCTCTTTCTCTCTCAAATAAATAAATAAAATCTTAAAAAAAATTAAGAAAGAGCAAATAAAGGTCCAACCCAACTAGGCTATTACTCTTATGAACATCAGATAATATAATCTGCAATCATCTATGTTGATGCCAGGGACAGTGTTTTGTTTTTTGTTTTTTCCTAGACAAAACTAGAGAGAAGTAAAAACTTTCCTTGTTATTTGTTTTCTGGCTTCATACTCATTTTCCTGGCTGTGTAGGTCCTAGGCTATGATCTGCTCTAGATTTCTGCGAGCAAGTTCCAATTCAGGACCATCTTCTGGACAGTACTCCCAAAGGCATGATAATCCCTGCCCGCTCCTGAGGACAATTAGGAACACGAAAAATCTTTTGAGGTAAGAGATTAATGTACGTTTTAATTTTTCGTTGCTTATTTTTTCTACTTCTTTATTCCCTTTTCTACTCTATTTTTTTTTTTTGTTATTTTTTCTTTGAGACGTTATATGTATAAAATTATGTGTAGGTCTTAGTTCTTCAGAAGATTAAAGATTAATCTAGACCACACTGGGATTATTACTGGGATATTATTCATTATACATAACTGAAAGGTGACACTGACCTTCACAGCTGGAAACATTACGCTTCTTACTGTAAACTGAAATGATGAAAGGCTCAGCTGTCTTTCTTTTGAACATCTATAGTTTCCTGGTAGTGGGCATTTTTAGTCTATGTTAAAAATTGTCTTAGTTAAGGAGTGTTTGTAGTATGTATTTTACTCTCTTTCTTGGTAATGTCAGGTTCTCAATGTAATTAACTCACAGTAGTTTTTGCATTGCAGTGAGAACCAGTATTTGAATATTATTATTTTTCAGTAGTGTCATTATGGTAATGAGACAGTTTCTGTTAAGTAATACAAAAATATCTCATGACATGGTTCTAAACTCATATCATGTCTAACTAAAAACAAATGATAACCAGGAACTCATATGGTAAATAGTCTGCCTATAAATCAGTTTGCAGGAAAACATTAAAAGCAACTCATTTAAAACAAATTCATCTAATAAAAAGTATTGTTGACTATAGGCTGATATAAAATAAGGGATTCAGATACAACCCAGGTAACAGAGCATAGGTGGTAACAGATCATCACTATATAGATAAACACCTACAAGTGTAAGTGAAGTCTGTCTTGAAAACTTATTCTGGTCAATGGCGTCAGTATTCAGAAAACAGTATCAAAGCAGTCCTTGATAGATAAAGTGAATCCTGGAAAGAAATATTTTTTTCTTGGTATTGGGGAAATAAATTGGTAGAAATATATGTAGGAGGTAAATAGGCATAAGAGACAAATTGGGACATGCTCTCATCTACCAGAAACCTTCCTGATAATACCCAAAAGATATCATGCTAAGCTACTTACGTTTCACCTAAATAATGAATAAACATCATACTGTGATACAAATTTATTAGACAAGTTGCTACCCCAGGCACTTTTATTTCCCATCAATATATTGAATCCACACAATAACACATGTTCTAGATGGGAGAACTGGCAAAATGATGGATAAAGGTCACTTTACCATTTAGACATCACTTTGGCTTACATCAGTGTAGTACAAATATTTTATAATAGTAGATCCCTGTGTCAGAAAACCTGAAATCAAATTCTGCTTTTACTTCTTACTAGCTTCAAGTAAATGACAATCTCTCTAACCTTCCGATTCCCCATCTGTAGAGTGGGAATAAAACTGGTGTTCATCCTCTCGTATGCTGCGGCAATTAAATGAAATAATGTATATCAGTTGCTTATTTAAATTCTGTATCACTGGGGTGCATGGGTGGGCTCAGTTGATTAAACACCCAACTCTTGATTTGGCCTCAGGTCATGATCTCGGGGTCATGGGATCAAGCCCCACGTTGGGGTCTGCGCTGGGTGTGGAGCCTGCTTGGGATTCTCTCTCTCTCTCTGTCTCTGTCTCTCTCTCTCCCCCTCTCTAAAATAAATTCATTCATTCATTCAGTATCACTGTTTTAATCACTCTTTCGGTCTTATAGTCATCTAAGTCTATAACCATCATTTGATCGACAAAATATAAAGACCTGAAAGTGTCTGTCATTCCCTGAGATAATTCTGTCATTTTTCCCAGTGAGTACCTCCCTGCCTGAATGCTGAACCACTGCCTCACAGACAATACATCAGACTCCTGCCATTTCCTATTTAAGCCAAAATGATGAAATAAATTTTACTCTACCATTGAGCCATACTGTTCAGCATTTAGAGCTGTTGTAGCCTTCTGGTTTATTCCGTGTGCTGATTCATGCTATACCACTGCTATGTTCTTCTGGTATTTTATCACATCAAATTCCTTAACACAGTCTCAGGCTCTGTTTTTAGCACATATTTCTAGTTTAGTTATTTTGTTATATTAATCTATCAATATTGCCTGGTCAATTTATAATAAAAGCAATGGAGTTAAAACTTTCTCAGTGGCCCTGGAACTTTCAACTCGCTTCTGAGCAACACATGACGTTGTTGGTAGACACAGAAGTTTGATTTTGAATGTGTATACCCTTTGAGTTTCCGTCAGGACCAGCTGTGATTACTTGAACATGCAAAGGCTCACCAATTAGGCTGTGAACAAAAAATCTAAAACAAGTTGGCATATGCTTGAGAACATATTTTTGTTTATTTCTTTCAGGTTGTTAAAGGAGAAGTAAGAGACACTGACAATAAATTCAACCACATGGAATATAAAAGCCAGTAAATGTTTCTGCTTTTAAGAATAATGGACATAATAATGCTGTGTTAAAAGAAATGACAAGTAAGCCTACCGTTCACTTGTGAAAGAAGGAAAACAAAACAATTTTAGACAGAATGCTCCTGTCAAGAAAAGGTTTTTCTCAGTAGGGTACAGAATGGTTGCCTAGGAAACCGGTGCTAATTGCTACTGCTGATGGAAGCTAGTCAACAAGGAAAGCACTGTGTAGCTGGAAGCACTCTAAACAAATACCCTTGATAAATTCATAAAAACAGGGAAAGATGAAAAGTTTCTTGCTTAATTTGGAGAGCAAATGGTTCCTCCGAAACGATTTCCTGTAATCAACGGGTGAAGAAGGAAATTAAAAGAGCAGATTGTTGGTTTTTTGTTTGTTTGTTTCCTTGGCACCTTAGCCTTAATTAAAGAGGCCCGCATTGGCATTGCCTTCCCTAGTCAGACTCTGATTTGATCTCAATCACCCTTGCCAGTATTGCAGCTGTAGATCTCTGCTTACCAGCTTCCTCTCCCAAAGATTTCTTCTAAAGATTTACTGATTAAAACAAGGGTAAATTTAGCTTATGGGAATAAATGCATTTGAGGTAAAATTAGTTTATGCGGATAAACACATTTAAGATAAGGACTCATGACTGCAAAGGTTCAGTTCTGATGGGTACTTAAATTTAAGAAAATTTTTTGTGCACCCCTTAGAGAAATGGAACTATTCTAAGTCCTTATGGGGAGTATAAAGATAAGACATGGTATTCCTACGTATAAATTGTGCTTGAAGTGGGGCTATCTCATTGAAGAACACGTTTTGTTTTCAAAGATTTTTCTATGAAAAATGGCCACAGATTTTGGCTCATCCATCCACAGTCACTCATAAGGCCCTGTTCTGAAATGTGTTTGCATCCTGGCTAGGCTAGGGTTGTGAGTACCGTTATGATTGTAAGACAATTTTTCCTCTCTCTTTTTTTTCCCCAATCTCAACTGAAGGGCTCTAATCTATAATTTGTTTAGATTGACAATTTAACCTACCCAAATAAAGTTTTTAGAACTGGTACAGCATCTGCCTAGCATTTAAATTCCGTTGGGGGGGGGGAGGTGTAGTAAATTAAGATGGTTGACCATGGAAGGATACCACAGGTTAAGCTTATTGTATTACGGGGTCAGAGCAATTAGAAAAGCAAAGCACATATCAGAAATATTACCTACTGGAAAATTTTGCTTCTAATTTTAAGGGTTCACTTGGAAATAGGAAAAAACACATTTAAGCAGAAGAAATATAGTAAGCAAATACAGTTTAGCTTTATACTTAACTATTCTAGTTAAAAGTTTTTGCTGCTGGTGGTATTGGGGATTTCCAATGCAGTAATGTACACATATTTATATTGCTGTTTTTAGCCCATGTATTAAACATTTTTATCAGTTAAGCTAGATTATAATATTTCATTGATTTTAAATTAAATCTTTGAGAAAGAGAAATTTCTTGGGGAATATTCCCCTTTCAAATTTTCAAATTGCTTTAATATCAATGCTTTGAATATAATCATTAAGGCACTGGGGGAATTGGTAATGTTTTTAGAGCTTTTCAAAGCTCGGTGTGTGTCTTATCAAAGTCATTGCTATTGTACTACTCCTTGTAAACTTGTGAGAAATGGAATCATCTTCTGCATTAAGTCTTGAACACATCATATTGTCAAAAAATGTGGCATGAGACATTATTAATAACATTAATGGAAAGATGAAATATCAATGAAACTAAGAGACCTTAAATAAATGCACAGAGTAACTGTGGGATAAACAAAATTGAAAGGTGTGTGTAGAAACGGAGTAGAGAGTGTGTGTTTTTAAGCATGAGCCAGCACTCATGCACAGAAAAGTCTCTCCATGTTTTTGAAGTTTCAACTGTATTTGAGTACCTCAAAGATTTTGATCACCTGAAGCAAGGCTAAGATTTGGGCAAATTAATGTTTCTAGAGTTTTAAAACCTGGAAATGCCGGAAGCAGAGGATATGATGGAAAAAGTGAAAAATATTCCAAGGGTCCAAAAAATGTCATTGGAGTAAACTTTCAAAATATAAGTTCTCCATATACCAGGAATAGTTTTTACTAGTTACCTCTATAAAGCTAATTATTTCTTCTAGGAGAAACTGTTACAATGAAGTGGTAAAAATCACCTTTTGTTCACTCCATCCTTCTCATCCCCATCATAGTATAACTTACATAAATCTTGGAGGCCTTGTGACCTAGAAGCATATGGAATTTAGGAACTATGTGATGGGAAAATCATTTTGTTCCCAACACATCGTAGGGTACATTCTAGCAGCACATGGAGAGACCAACATGACTTTTATGTAATTATAGTTGGCTTCAATCTCCAGTCCTACCATGTTTCTAAGAATGAATGTGCAAATAGCAGCATACAACATCAACCTTATGTGCTTTCTTCTTAACAAGACTCTCATGAACTATAAATGGTTTAAGTAAGCAATTCTCCATCTTCTATAACTGCCTATTTTATTTTTGCCATTGTAGCTATATAAAATATCATCTACAAATATTCTCTTTACACCAGCCCTAAAACCACTTGGCAGACTCGAAGTCACTAATAAATGTATATGGTAATTCTTTATAATTTTCAAATAGTACCTAAATTATATATATATATATATATATATATATATATATATATATATATATAGGTGTGTGTGTGTGTGTGTGTGTATATATATATATGTAAAACCAGAGAACCATATTCCAATAATCCTGTAGGAAAAGGTATAACAGAATTAATTACATTATGAAATTCTGAAAACTAAAATGCCATAGTAAAAAAAAACAAAAATAAGAAGAAAGATATAGTTTTGAGCTATCCCTCTATTATTCATTAATAATTTTTGTTAAATAAAAGCTCAGTCACAACACAAGGGGTGAGGCACATTCTCTGGAAAATTCCAAACAAGTAAAATTGATAATAGTTAAAGACTTTTTTTAGGACCTCTGAGTAGCAAAATCAAGAGACTTTGCAAAATCACATTTTTTAAGAGTAAGGGTCAAGTCCAATGTTGTATTTGTAATTGGTCATATTATGATAGGAAAAAGCAAAGACTTTAATAGAATTTTTAATTTCCTCATGACAAAAATTATTCTAGAATAAAGACAACTTGTTTTGTATTCTGGATTGATTACTGCATCCCATGGAAAATACTATTAAATGAATTTCTCTCCATCCACAGATACAAAAGTTTCATTATGTAAAATAAACAAGAACAAGTAATAGTAACTTCAAAGTTATCTTCAGAAATTTGCAAATAACATACAAATTCTACTTTAGAAAATACCCCTTAGAGATCTGTTGAAATAAAATTTTACGTTGATGACTTTGCTTCAATGTTGTTTACTATGTCAATTGATATCTCTTCTCTGTATATTGATCTCATTGTTACCAATATTCTAGAAATATTTGCAAATCCTCGGTGCTATCTATAGCATACTTAAAACAGCCAAAGTATTCACTCTGTTTGAAGACACTGAAGCTTTATGTCAGAATGTAAACGACATCTAGAAAGCATAAAATTCTAATTGATTATGGTAATAGCTCTGGTTGTTCTATTGTGGGAGCCCAGCAAAAACAGAAAGGTGGATCAATTTTGATGGAGTGGCAAAGTTGAGAAAAATGTAAGAACAGGATGCCATCTAGATAGGTAGGGTGACACCAGGCAAGGCGACTGGGTTTTGCAGTGGGGTTGAGGGTGGGATTCTGACCATAGGAGGTAGCTTCAGGTGACTGCTGACGACCTGAAGAAAATGAAGAAATAGGATTCAGGAAGCAAATGAAAAGGTACTCAAGGCAAGGTTTATTTACTTCATAATTTTGCTCATGGCAGGTCCCAGGTAGGCAGGTGCCACTGTCAGTACAAGCCATACTATGTTTAAAAACACAGGGCATTTGGCCTGAAAAACACAATCCTCTGTAAGGGATATGTGGGACTTCTCCAAGGATATGGTAAATCAGATTTCATAAACCTTCATTTCATTTTAGAAAAATATGGCAATAAAAATCCAATTTACCACAAAAACATATGAAAAGGTATATTATTTTCTTACTGACATATAAGAAAAATTTCTAAATCAGGACTTGTAGTTTTTTATTTTTCAAAATGAAATCACAATTTCATTATTTCATATATGGTAACTCTGATCACGAAGGGGTTGCCCAATTCCTCGTTTTAAGAATATGCCTGAAAATATTTCTAATTCATTTTTATTTCCCTTGAAAGTTTATCAATCCTTTCTTCCTAACTTTCAGAGAGATCCTCTACCCCTCAAAAATGTTTTATTTGAGCTTGTATTGGGGTTTGTTTTGTTGAAGAAAAGTTCGCTGTAAAAGGAAAAACTCTCATGAGATCAGGGAACTTTGTGATTTCTGCTCTGTTTTTCCTTGGATAATTCACATGAAACGCAGAGGCATGAATAACTTGGTCTGATAGTAACAAGAAGGTGATCAAAAGCTATAGGAAGAGAAGTATGGTTTTAGTGCAATCACATTAATTAAAGCATCATACTTAAAACTTTATAGAACAAAATAAAAGAACCACCTCAACATTTCAATCAACTAGATTTTCCAAGACATTTTCTGAAAAGCATATTTGGTAATTTTCATTTCTCTATAGACCTGGTAAAGAAAAGCATTTTGTATTTATATAGTTTTTTTCACATCCAATTGCATCAGAGAACATAAGGGAGAGTTGAAACTCACTATTATTTGGGGACACAGGAGACTCAAGCATTTCTAATTAGAATTGAAGAAATGCTCAACATCTAAAAAATTTACTTTAAAAAGTTAAGCATAATTTGGGAAGTTTGTACTCCTTCACATTAAAAAAGAAAAATTCAACCTTATCTGGTAATTCCAGTCCTAAGATATTAAATTATCAGCGAGGGTAGCTTCAATTTGCCCTTCCTTAAACAATGAAATCCAACTATAAAGGAAATCTGTCACCAAAATGTCCAAGTTCTTGAGCAGTATTTTCTCTTTTTTTTTTAAAGATTTTTTATTTATTTATTTGAGAGAGAGAGAATGAGAGATAGAGAGCACGAGAGGGAAGAGGGTCAGAGGGAGAAGCAGACTCCCTGCTGAACAGGGAGCCCGATGTGGGACTCGATCCCAGGACTCCAGGATCATGACCTGAGCCTAAGGCAGTCGCTTAACCAACTGAGCCACCCAGGCACCCTTGAGCAGTATTTTCAATATTGCATTCAGATCATATGTGTAAGTTCAACGTGGTCCACAGGGCATTTCAGGCACTATAATTTTCATAGGCAGATATTTCATGAAGACAGGGATCATTGTTATCCCGAATGAACAAACTTTCCCCTCCTAAAATGTGACTTTTGAAAGTAGCACTTTCTGCACTTGCTTCAAACTCAGTTCTTTGTTTCCTTTCTGCACTTGCTTCAAACTCAGTTCTTTGTTTCCTTTCTGATTGAAATTGAGACTTGTAAGAATTGGGTGGGAACTGACCTGGAGGAATATCTTACATGCTTTGGCACCTAGGTCAAATTAGTGCATTTTTTTGGAGAAAAAGCAATTTTCCCTATGTTAGCATTTTTTTTCTGGTAAAGCTCTGAGAAGAGCAGGTTTATTCCAATCTTTCCAATGCTTTAGTCATAAATCTCTATTTTTTTAAGCTGATGAGAAAAAAAAAACCAACCAGTAGACAGTTTCTCAAGAAAGAGAAAATGTATATGGGCTTTAAGATAAAGGATGGCAATGTGCAAAATGTAGGAAGGAGAAAAAGTACCTAAAAATTTCATTTTTAAAATTGCTTATAAAAGTAATAGTAAATGATGATGATGATTTTTCCCTTATGGAGAAGAAAAAAATCTTTAAATACTGAAATACTTCATGATTAGAATCAGAACATATATATGGGAGCATCTTTCATTTTAATCCATCAAAAAGAAAAAAAATGCGTTATAAAAGCTTTTATCATTTTTTAAAATAATGAAATGAGAGAAGTATATCTCATTGAAATCAAAGCATTTTTGGGGTGCCGGGGTGGCTCATTCGTTAAGTGTCTGCCTTCAGCTCAGGTCATGATCCCAGGGTCCTGGGATGGAACTCTGCATCGGGCTCCTGCTCAGCGGGAAGACTGCTTCTTCCTCTCCCACTCCCCCTGCTTGTGTTCCCTCTCTCTCTGTCTCTCTCTCTCTGTCAAATAAATAAATAAAAGCTTAAAAAAAAGAAATCAAAGCATTTTTCCTAAAGTTAAGAAATAAATATCCCTAGGGCGCCTGGTTGGCTCAGTTGGTTAAGCGACTGCCTTCGGCTCAGGTCATGGTCCCGGAGTCCCGGGATCGAGTCCCGCATCCGACTCCCTGCTCAGCAGGGAATCTGCTTCTCCCTCTGACCCTCCCCCCTCTCATGTGCTCTCTTTCTCATTCTCGCTCTCTCAAATGAATAAATAAATAAAATCTTTAAAAAAAAAAGAAAGAAATATCCCTATTATTCAGTAGAGAAATGCTGTTTATTATCTAAGAACTTATCATTTGCAAATCATTTTATAGACCCAAAGATAGAGGGAAAAAAGGGCATTGGTGATATTTTACTCAGGTTGACCTTCAAAAATAGGATATATCTCTCCAAGACAATACTGGTATATTCCTTTAAAGAAGAAGGATAATTAAATCTATGACTTAGAACATCCATTTGCTTTAAGATTCAAATTGTCCATTTGTCAGAATTAAAATTTATGTGAGCTCCTGACCTAGAACAGCGAGGCAATCCTTACCTTACACCCAGAGGATCAACAGGGACACGTATTTTAAAGTTCTGTTTGCAGGATATTCCAGTGCCATTTCAACTGCAACCAAATGTGACACTGGGCTCAATTTTGCAGGAATGAGCATGAGAAGTTATTCACTATCCAAGTGTTTCTTAGCTGTTAAATTATAAATATCTCTTAGAAAGGTCATTTACTCTGAGTTTCCATATTCTTTCCAGTTCATTAATTTTCATCATCAAGAAAATATCTCTAATCAGATGTCATACTGCTATCTTAAGTCAAAAGCATATTTTCTTCACCCCTGTTTTCAGACCATGTCATCTTCCGCTATACCCTTTCTTGATCCTCTTTTCACTATAGTATTTCAGAGTTCCTACTTAATTCCTTTCTGTTCAAGCCAACAGTTCTATAATCCTCACTTTGATTCTAGCCTCCTCTCTTAGGTTCTTCATTTGCTTCTTTAGATCCAGTATTCCTTCCAACACCATCATTCCCACAAGTGCATTGCTCATACTGTGGTATAATTTTTGTAGCCCCATTGTACTCCTGAGATTTCCAATCTCAAAACCTAAGATGGATATGAACTCTTTCTCTTCTTTATATCAATTCCAAAAAATGTATTAGCACTTACTAGAGAAAATAATCACAGCATTACATACCATAAGGAACATGAAGATGAATGATGTGTAGCTACTACCTCAAGACACTTATAACCTAGTGTTGCAGATTAAAACAAGTAACACGTAAACACAGTAGAATGATCCATATGATCAGTGCTATTAACAAGATATGAACATGTTACATGGAGGTGTTCAGAAGAGGAAGAGATTCCCTGGAGAGAATAAAATCAGCTCTGGATCTTTGACTGTGGACTCTGAGAACCTTTTCTGTGGGTTATGCACCCTTTCAAAATGCTTTCCCATCACTGTTTCAGTGCAGCACATGAATGAAACCACAGATTAGTTGGGCAAATGTAACTAGTTTTGAAAAGGGAAGATTGTTAGTTCACTCAGAGGAGTCGACCCTTCATGCTGGAGTCATTTACGGGATGAACCAGAGGTGCTCATAACCCAGCACTGTCTCGATCTGTCTTTCCAAATAGAAAATTTGGACTGAAAACCTTGAGTCTAATTTACAGCTTGCTGAAGCTGAGTCATCACTATTAGAGATGATTTTCCTCCGAATCTTGATTCCTCCGTTATTACTCATTTTGCCTACTGTTGTCTTAAGTTTTGAAGATTACTGAAATAAGTTGTAAAAACAGACATTTTAGTCTCATCTCGTGTTCTAAGAACCACCTAGCATTTGCATATTTGTTAAAAGTTGCAAGGAGAGTGTGTTCCTCTTCCTTTGCTCATCAGTTTGGCTGGGTTTCGAATTGTATTTTCTATGCGTGTTGCTGAATGGTGGCTCATGCTGGGAGATGAGCCACTCCGTGAGTGGGCAGCAAGCAGCACAGTGCCCTTTTCCCCTCAGGACTCATGATGCCAAGTCAGATCACGCTCTCACGACCAGACCCGCAAGTCTGCACCAGTTGTTCTGTTCATCTGCCCCTGACAGGCAAAGCACGTGCTTTATGTAATGTGCTAAGGAGCAGTGAAGGGTGAAGGAACGAGAGGAAGAGAAAAAGACTTGGTACACAGAAGCAGAAAGAGTCGATTCATCACAGTAACTTGGGGAGGAAAGAGAGAGGAGTGATGACTGTGAGGTATTCCCCAGTCTACTAACCTCTTAGCAGCAGTAACAGCAAAACCAGAGCCAGCCCTTGAGGTGGTATTTGGTAGGCAGTGGCAGATATTTTTCTCAGCTACATACAAGCGATAGAATCAATGTATATGTATGTTATTCTTTTCAAAAAATACATTATTGATCAGTGATTAATATATTCTCAAGATATTAGAGCAATTTATTTGTTGCAAATTACTATTAAAGTTGTTCTTTTTTCCCCCTTTCTTTTGTGAGGAGAGAATTCTTAGAAATATGACAAGAGACAGATAAAGGGCATGCACAATCCTCATCAAAACAAAGACTTAGCTTGTCCAAAAATGAATCCAGGAAGACTTGCTTTCATGACTGATTATTTTTGAAATCTGCTCACTCCAAATAAAAAAGATTTTATGAAACATTTAGAATTCTTCCCTAAGTGGAGGTTTTAAAAACTTCAAAAAATGGGAATACCTTAAAAGAAAAAAATATGATGACCATACATGACAACAAATTAGAGAGGAGGAAAATTGATAAAGTCTTGGGAAATACGGGATCAGGAGGGAGGGTCAAGTAAGAAAATACAGTGCTAAAATACAATGATAATTAAATTATATTTACATTTAAAAACAAGCCAGACAGAATTTTACAAGTAGGTCTGAATTGTTCTTAGCTCAAATCTGTTGCACTGATTAAGATTCAAACTCAATAAAATAATTTTTCAAAGTGTCCGTGGCCCAAAGAGAATGATAAAACACCTTTTTTATTTTTTTAGTGCTTATGACTGTGGTTCTGACATTTAGTGTAAAGCAAGATGGTAAAGAAATGAAACTGATTTCCAGCAAGTGCATAGGACGAATTTTCTGGAAGAATATACATGGGAGTAAATGTGTATGCAAATTAATCTTAGTTTTTAAATATCATATTACACTGTGTTAGATAGAGCCTTGTTCTTCACAACTGGAAGTGTTTGTAGGCAATTAAAATTCCAAGGAACAAAAACATGTTTTAATTTGTTGAGTCATTGGGTTTAATTAAAAGAAGTCTAGAGAAACCATTTTCCTTATATTTTGATTCAGAATTATTGGCTTAAGACAAATCTCATCCTACTTTAAGACTTGTGCTGAAGAGCAAAGATAGATGTGAAGTGGATTTTTATAGGAAGAACTACCTTATATATAACCGCACACTTAAGTGAACATTATCCGGTGCCTGTCTTTTCCTCCACTTTGTAAAAACACTTTAAGCTCTAGCTAGCAATACGTACTATATATAAGCTCATATCTTACCAAGAGTAAGAGATGCAGTTCTTTACTATAATGTCCATGTAAGTGAATGCTCAATTAGGTACAGACCCTTCTCTTTCCCAACAAGACAAGCCACATATGATGATTGAAACTAATACCCCAGATCTGCTTCAGATGGTATAGAGACCACACAGGACAAAGCAAACATGACAAATACAAACCTGGTGGAATTGCCCTTTTATCAATCCTTTTGTCTTTCTTACTCTTTCTAGCCCCAGATGCCTAACTGTTCAAAGGAAAACACTGACAAGATCCCCATTTTCTGTACTCATCCATCGGCACCGCCAGGCTCAGATGCTTCGCAGTGAGGCTGTGTGCTTTTCTGCAGATCCACCCTTGAATGCTAAATAACTCTGCTCTGCACACTCCTCTCTCTGTGGAGCTCAGGGAAATGGCAGCTCGAGCAATGAGTGGTTGCCATGGCAATAAGGAAAGGAAAATCTGCAACCTCTTGTATTGTTAGGCCGGCGTGTTTATTTGCCTTGCGGGGTGGTGCAGATGGCTTTAGTCGTTTCACAGGAGAAATGGTTCAGTACTTTTTTGGCTCTGCGTACATTAATATAATATCATATACAATATGCCATATTTTAAATGGGATGATGAGTCCTACTAGTAAATCTCCAATCTGGGAATGGAGGCAGATGGACGAGAGAGGTAAGAAAAGGCAGGTTGGAATTTTCTAAGATTGGAAAGGGAAACAGAGACGCTTAAAGGTATATTCAGCTCTTTGCACATGAATGATGACAAACTTTTCCTCCGTCCTATATTTTTAAGACGAAACTTACAATTCCAACAACAATACACTTACATATCTGAGCGTGTTCATTGCCTGAGTTATGGGGATGTTAAAGGGCAGGTCAAGGCTTCCAAAGGCACAGCTCCATTGGTAAGCTCTGGAAAAGCGATAGTGTAGCACCTGGAAGAGCGTTTCCAGATCTCACTGCTTCAGGAGGGAGTAGACCTGAATAGGATCCCAGGAACGTTGGGAAAACAAAGCAGCCTTGGGGACCTGGGGCAGAAGGGGGGGTGTGTAACTGAGGAAGTGTTCTTTAATCTTTAAATTTACTCCAAGAGATAGCTGATATTGCCTTTTGATGATCACAAAGGTAATTTATACTTTGACTGGTGTTTCCTACTCGTGTTGAAAGCACTGTACCTTGGTTTAGTCAAAATCACGGAAGCATGATTGTCAATACTTCGGTGTTGTGGCATCTATACACTCTGAGAACCACCTCCTTTCCTGCTCCACTCATATTGAAAACCAAGATGAAAGTTTGGTTTTCTGTTGTGCTTAAAGGTCCATGGATGTGGCTGTTCTGCAATAGAAGGGGGCTATAACTGAGAACTGTGACAGTTGGCTGTGCTATTATGAATCTGGCAGCATGCAGTAGGGGACGTGCCCTAGTCTATGCAGCAGGGGACCTGTAGTCCGGTTGTAGTCATATGATCTTGGATGGGTGACTACACCTGTGAAAGGTGGTCTCACTTATAGTTTCTTCCAGTTATCTTTTTTTTTAACGATTTTATTTATTTATTTGACAGAGACAGAGAGAGCACTCACACAAGCAGGGGGAGCAGCAGAGGGAGAGAGAGAAGCAGGCTCCCCACTGAGCAGGGAGCCCCACGTGGGGCTCTATCCCAGGACCCTGGGACCATGACCCAAGCTGAAGGCAGACACCTAACCGACTGAGCCACCCAGGCACCCTCTTCCAGTTATCTTGATAGGAATACTAATATAAGCTTGGGCCCCACCCTCAGATAAGAAACTTAAAGATGGGGCTCCTAATTTTCACTCAGAGTTGGAACTCTGGGGGTACCAAATGTGGTCCTCTTGCTTTCTTCCATAATAAGTTAGAAAAGAGAGGAAAGGTTTATTATAAGCCTTTTATGAGTCACGCTTTGGAAGACAATTTAAAAATGGTGGGGGTGGGAGGGATGGGGTGTCTGGGTGATAGACACTGGGGAGGGTATGTGCTATGGTGAGCACTGTGAATTGTGTAAGGCTGTTGAATCACAGACCTGTATCCCTGAAACAAATAATACATTATATGTTAAAAAAAATGAAGGGAAAAATGAAGGGGGGTGGAAATAGGGGGGGCAAACAAACCATGAGAGACTATGGACTCTGGGAAACAAACTGAGGGTTCTAGAGGGAGGGGGGGTCGGGGGATGGGTTAGCCTGGTGATGGGTATTAAAGAGGACACGTACTGCATGGAGCACTGGGTGTTATACGCAAACAATGAATCATGGACCACTACATCCAAAACTAATGATGTAATGTATGGTGATTAACATAACATAATAAAATTAAATTAAAAAAAATAAAAATGACTGTTTTAAAACAAACAAAAAACAGAAAGAGACTCATAAATACAGAGACCTGATAGTAGCCAGAGAGAATGGGGCAGGGGAAGGGGCAAAATGGGTGAAGGGGAGAGGGAGGTTTAGGCTTCCAGTTATGGAATGAAGAAGTCACAGGAATAAAAGGTAGAGCCTAGGGAACAACATCAGTGGCCCTAAATAGCATTGCATGGTGGCAGATGGGAGCTACCCTTGTGGGGAGTGGAGCATAATCTATAGACTTGTCTAAACACTATGCTGTACCCCTGAAACTAAAGTAACACTGTATATCAACTATACTTCAATAAAAAAATAAACTAAAAAATTGATGTTTTTAGTCTCATTATAATAATACCTTTCCTAAGTGACTAGATTCTCAATGGTTTCTCATTTCTTTTTTGGGGGGGGCTTTTGTGGCATGGCTTCTAAAAAGGTTACGTTAGTGAATTAATGTAAGAAAAATTCATAAAGTAGCAAAAGTTATGCTACAACAGGCGAGCAAATGATTCTATCTACTTTTCTATGGATTAGCTTTAAATTGTGAGGAAGGAGGGGTGCCTGGGTGGCTCAGTCGTTAAGCGTCTGCCTTTGGCTCCGGTCATGATCCCCGGGTCCTGGGATTGAGCCTGGCATCAGGCTCCCTGCTCAGCGGGGAGTGTTTCTCCCTCTCCCACTCCCCCCTGCTTGTGTTCCCTTTCTTGCTGTCTCTCCCTCTCTGCCAAATAAATAAATAAAATATTTAAAAAATAAATAAATTGTAAGGAAAGAGATGAAATCTAGAAGAGGAATCCATAAAGAAAAAGAATTTAAAATATTATTGCCTTCTAGAATTCCCTTCTCTCCCTGCCTCCAGTCTCAGCACATAGGATCAAAGATAAGCTGCCTATGGGCTTGCATATAGAAAAATAAAAAATTATTATGACCCAAAAATGAAGGTGAAAATCGAAAAGGGTAGGTGAGAGAGTACGAGGTCAGATCTTCAGTTGAAGTAAGCCCGCCTGATGAAGGAAAGGGTGTGGGGAGAAAGATGCAGTAATTGCGTTGCATTTATCATGTGGTCTTGCTTTTAGAGATGAATAAAAATAAACGATCTTGGGGATAAATTCATTTCTAACAATGAAGAGAGGACTAGAGTAAAGTACGAGAGGAGAAGAAAGATCTTTGGATTCAACTAGTAGTGGCCTGGACACCACAGTGTATGGCTGAAGACCTGATGTTACTGGAAAATATGCCATGTTAACAGTGCCCCAAGATGTATCTTTTCTAAGGGAAAAATACAATGTACTGATAGATCACACGTGAATGGTAAAAGAGGAGGCTAGTGTACTGCTCCTCTGGTCCTCTTTAAGATAATCCCCTCGAAATATAATGCCAGCTCATGTTAGTGAACCTGACCATCGAAGGACAGAATTTTTAAAGACCATATTTGAGATCTAAGAACACTTCTTTTTATTGGGAATGATTTTTGTTTGTGAAACAGTTATGTATAAACCATCAATAATAAAATGTATTATTTTATTAAGCCAAAGTTTGGAGAGAAATCTAATTGCACATTAGCTTATCACTGGAACATCCTCCTGAGGTACGAGGAGACAATATTGTACATTTTTCCTTTCCCACAGCTTTCCACATTGTATGGACTTAATACACGGCCTGTTATTTCTGGAGGAAGGTTAATTTAAAATCACACCCTAGTTTGGATTGCACACCTTACTCTGCTAATCCACAGCTGACTGTTCACAACTTTTGTCACTATGAACATACATAAAGAACTTCCGGAGTCAGATTCCCAAAGGTAACATAAGATTCATGTGAAATATGATGAAGTGAATTCAAAATTAACTCTGGATGGTCCTGAACCCATAAATTAAAAGAAGCGTCTGCTAATCTCTTTTTAATTTAAATTATTTTCTCAAAGAAGCAGGTGAAGACACACTGACCTGGCAAAGAGATTTTTCTGATGCTCTTAAATACTTAAGACAACTGAAAAGAAATAGTGAGTGATGTTGGCTCTTCACTGCTTGACTGAGCACACACAGTGACTTTTTTTCTTTTGTGTATTACAAGCCTCTATCATATTCTGTAAGATTCAACTGATAAGACTTTTCAATAGTTTTCACCATTAATTTGAAAAGGACTTTCTTTTTTCTTTTGCACTCATTCATTCAGTCATTCATCAACATACATAAATTGAGCACTTGAAGTGTAACGTCAGGTGTTGCAGGATAGGATGATGAGAAAAACCTTGGCCTATCGCATTATCTCTTGCCTTCCCCACAGCCATCTTGCTTCAGCATGTCCTCATCTCCTCATGGCTCAATTTCTTCAAAGCCTTCTAGTTAGTTCTCCTGACACCCAAGTCCCACCCTGTTCAAGATGTATTCTATACTCAGCTGTAGAAAAAGATGCCTTGATCAAGAGTACCCTCTTGGGCGCCTGGGTGGCTCAGTTGGTTAAGTGACTGCCTTCGGCTCAGGTCATGATCCTGGAGTCCCGGGATCGAGTCCCACATCGGGCTCCCTGTTCAGCGGGGAGTCTGCTTCTCCCTCTGACCCTCTTCCCTCTCGTGCTCTCTATCTCTCATTCTGTCTCTCTCAAATAAATAAATAAAATCTTTAAAAAAAAAAAAAAGAGTACCCTCTTGTCCATATTGACACAACTACCACCACCACAAATAACAATAATGGTAATTAATAGATGCTATTCTTTGATCTGTTGACTTCGTACACTTCACCAGCTCATTTAATCCTCATCGTGACCATGAAAGGCAAAAATAACATTTTTATTTCAATCGTATCCACAGTTTCTTACTAATGGGGCATATGTGCTGTTGAGTACTGCATAGCTTCTCAGATGCTTGAATTAGATTGCACACTCAGTCTCCTCTCCTGTTCCACTTGAATTTCTGCAGGGTCCTTGCTTCTTAACACAGAAACTGCCAAAAACCTGACTTCACACAAATAAGTCTTAAAAAGGAATGTGATGTGATCGAATGTTGAAACTGAACTATCTTGAGGTCAGGCGGTGTTTAACAGATGCTGAGTATCATTGTGTTTCCCTTCGAGCAATTAAAGTACTCTGCCACCCCCGTGTGAGTCTGCTGTGACTTCTCAAGATGCTTCTGTGCACAATTCAGGAAATTTGGTCCTACATAGGAAAGATCCCTCTTCAACATTGCCTTTCTATACTGCTCATTTGGCTCAGAACACATTGTGTTTCATATTTGAATTGTGTGCACAGGTCTCATGTCTGCTCCTGGATCGTCTGCTCTGTGAAGCTCAGACCAGCCCTGGCACAGAAGCTGACACACCTTGCATATAGAAAACGTTCAACAGGGGTGCCTGGGTGGCTCAGTCGTTAAGCGTCTGCCTTCAGCTCAGGTCATGATCCTAGGGCCCTGGGATCGAGCCCTGCGTTGGGCTCCCTGCTCAGCAGGAAGCCTGCTTCTCCCTCTACCACTCCCCTGCTTGTGTCCCCTCTCTCACTGTCTCTCTCTGTCAAATAAATAAATAAAATCTAAAAAAAAAGAAAACATTCAACAGTAGTCTATCGAATGAGGGGATTAAAAAATTACACTATGTCCTTATGTAATTTCTCCCCAGTTATTTGAGATGTCTTTAATCTCACCCCATTGAAATTTAAATATATTTTTTGAACAAAGTGTACAGTTGAGAAGTGTTGTTGACTAACTGATGGAGTGCAGAAAAACCAGTGTTTGACTAGGCAGGGAATGACTCTGAAGAGGGCATAGCCTTTCTTAATACTTGTAGTTTACCTACTCTTTTTGGAGCAGCATATCTGCGAGTTACTGTGTTCAAACACATTACATTCTGAGTAAAGAAAAAGGAAAATAATAGTGAAGAATACAGTGCAGGTGAGTGCTTCTTGATGCTGTTAATGCTATATAATGACTATGCCATCAATGACGATATTATCAATGACAGAAGAAAGAAGATTGCTGGTAGAAATTATACTTTGAAAGTAAGTATTTAAGACTAAATCAAATTATGTTTTCCTTTAAGCATCTATAATATTAGTTCTTACAAAGCTCTCTGAGGAAGTATGGAATGGTTCCCATATATGTGTGTGTGTTTCCTTTCCTTCTCTCTCCTTTTTTGAGATTTTATTTTTTTAAGTAATCTCTACACCCAACATGGGGCTTGAACTCGCAACCCGGAGATCAAGAGTCCGTATGCTCCACCAAATCAGCCAGCCAGGGACTCCAATCTCTCCTTTTTTTTTTTTTTCTTTAAAAAGGCTAGGAGATAGACTCCAAACTGCTTTCTGCCCCCAAAAGTAAACATGCTTCTATTCAGTCAATCAGATTTAGGTCCAATATCATTCAAGACAATCAGGAAGTAACTATTTGTGAAATCTTCTTTCAATGAGTAAAAATGCTGATAGTTACTAGCAACACACACACACACACACACACACACACACACACACACACACACACACGCTGAGCCATTTGTCTACTAAAATTAAAGTGGTAAAAACTAAATAGGGAGATGAGATGAAGAATACAACTAATTTGGGGGAACATTGGGCTAGTTCCCAAGATTTTTCTCTCCTTTTGGTGTCTACTTCCTGACAGACTGGAATTTCTGTCCTAGCACTAGTGAAAGAGGATCATCGCAGTAAATTAATTCACTTTCAGATGAAACAGACTTCAAAGCACAAAGCCAGCCCTGGGACAGAGGAGCCCTTAGTTACCTGCTGTTTCTCTGTCAGCTGAGGTCAGCTCTCCGTTGATTCCATTCTCTTTGGTATCTGAATAGGTGCTCTGTGACCCATGTTCTCCAAAGGCGCCCTCTTCATCCTCCCTGTATGGGAATCCATTGGCACTTCTGACAAGTCCTTCCCCTGCCCCGCCTTGATCCTTAATCTCAGGTGGATGTGGGTGTGCAGATGCCTCTGTTAGTTGAGCTGAGGTCCAGTGAGGCGCCTTTCCTTCATCTTTCCGATCATCTGCCATTTTTCCACGTCCTGTGACCTCTTCTGGGATTGGAATCAGAAAAATGGTAGCCATCAATTTGGGAAAATCTGATCTGATTACTAAGACAGGGAAAACTTATAGCAAACTTAATGGTTAGCTATGGCCAAAAAAATGCATAATAATCCACTGTTATTATCAAGCAAATAATTGTTGTTAATACCTTGGTTTTTAACAGATCTTTTCTGGCCTATCTATTCCTTTAATATATGACCATCATCAATTTATATATATATATACATATACATGTATATATATATTTTTTAAACTAGTGCTTGGCATTTAAGGAGATATCTAACTTTCACTGACATATGATATTGACTGTACAGTAGAGTCAAAGAATCCTTCAGGATAGGGAAAACCACAGTATGAGGAAATTGGGTAGAAAAAGATAAGAAAAGAAATGGCTAAGGGGAAATGATGAATTCGGGAAGGTTACTCCAACTACTCTTTTAAAAACACAACTCTCCCCGAATCCTCGAAAAGACAATGTCTAACGTAGTAGTCCTTTCTGTTTCAAAGGTGTTCAGTTCAAACCAGAGGTGGATGTTTTCTTGGATACTGTATATTAAAAGATAGTTTTGACTTAATTTTTCAGCAAACTTTCCTAAACCCTATCTACAGATTAAGAGTATATATAGATATACTAAGATTTTCTCTTAGTATAAATCTTACATAAAGAATAAAAAACAGTATTAGGCCCACATCCTACCTTATAATGTTATTTCACAGCTAAGTCAAATCAGATATGGAGAAGTTAAATCACTGACATATATCAGGTAGCTGTAAATTATAGTAAAGTTTGGATAAGTCATGGAGTGGGTGTTCTGTACACGTTAAGTGAGTGATAGATATCGCATGGCCTTCACGTCCACGCTAATGCCACTAGGTTTAGAGATGTAGTCAAGAAAAGGTGATTCATCACTCACTTATTGAAAGCTGTTGCCAGCAAGGTAGTCTCATGGATGCCTTATTGTCCCCATACTGAGGATAATGACATAGGCAATGACTGTCTCTGACGGAAACTAAGAACACTTTGCTGTTTTCAAAACCAGTAACTCCAGTAAAAAACTCCAAAGAAGCAAACAGAATTGTATTAAAATAAATCTACTTCCTGTTACTAAACTCTGTTTAGAGATATCACAAATAAATTAAGCCATAAAGAAAGTAAGCTTTCCTACCGGATTCCTAATAAGTATTTGTCTTTTTTTTTTTTTTAATGAATTTCAGTGCTTTCCTCAGGTTCTCATTCTAGTTTTCTATTCATACCAGGTAGATGAGTTAACTCATTTAAACTAATTTGACTACAATACCAAACCTCCCCCCAAATTGCTTTCTATTAGGGTTATATTTATTGTCCCTAAGAACATATTTAAAAAGGATATAAGAGGTTTAGCTTTTAAAACATTGAAGGACTTGTGAATAAACCAAGAAGCCTCCCTATATCACTGACAACGTGTAAAGAACTGGATCCACAGAAGGGTTTCCTCATCCGTAAAGTTAGGACAAAAATGCCTAGTTTACTGTTTGTTATAAAGTGTGAACAGAAAAATATAAAGGGTTCATTCAGCGCAGTCTCAGTCATGCTCAATAAATAGTAGTTACTATCTTTGTTATTGTTATTAGAATGATACTACTAATCACTATATCACAAATCATTATATATAAAATATTTTAAGTAGTTTTCTGGAATTATTGCTATAGGAACAAGAGCCTGAAAACATGGTGATTACAATAACAAGAGTTACTTGCAAATCTGTCTCCAGATATTATATAGGACTGAAAGAATGTTCCAAGGCAGACATGGCAAATGTCTAATGGACTGAAGAAATGCCTAGATTCCAACTGTGACCTTCGTATTTGAGACCCTGGCTCAGCATCCTTCTCTTTACATGCCTTTGTTTCTTTACAATTCTTTTCTGAAAATAGCTTAATTAGAATTTCCATATTTTTACATTGTCCAATCTATTTTGCATGCAGAGTGAATACTTGTAAATAGGAAGTTTCCCCAAAAGAAGTATATTCCTTGTTAATATCACTTTTAAAAAAAATTACCGGGTTTTAATTTTAGAACACTTTTATATTTACCGAAATATTAAGCAGATAGTACAGAGTTCCCATGCACCCCTGTTTCTAACAATTTCCTGTTACTAAATACCTCAGTATGGTACATTAGTTATAATTAATTAGAAAATATTAATACATTATTATTAACTCAAGTCCATAGTTTACTTAGATTACCTTAATTTTAGCAATTTCCTTTTTTTGGTTATTCCAGAATTCCATCCTGCAAACATTAACATTTCTTTTCATGTCTCTTTAGGTTTCCCTTGGCTGTGAGAATTTCTCAGACTTTCCTCGTTTTTGATGACCTTGTAAAATACTGGTCAGGTATAGATAGAATAATTCCTCCATTGAAATGTGTCCGATTTTTTTCATGATTAGTTTTGGGTTATGTGTTTTGGGGAGGAAGACTGTCAGTGCTAAAATGCTCAAATAAGCTTGAGAAATGCTGAGTTATAGGGGCATATATAACTTGAGCTTTCTGAGAGCTTTTGATACGCTACTGGAATTTTGGAATCACAGGGAGGGGCAGTGACGTCCAAAGCATTCCAACCAATGGGCCATAGAAAACTTTTTCTGATGCTGTATTTATTAACATGTCCAAAAGGATTTGGGAAATGCTTAGGTTTGCATTTTAGCCTTTGTTTAAAGCTGAGCGCTGTGAATTGTGTAAGACTGTTGTTGAATCACAGACCTGTACTTCTGAAACAAATAATACATTATATGTTAAAAAAAAAAAAAGAAGATAGTAGGAAGGGAAAAATGAAGGGGGGAATTGGAGGGGGAGACGCACCATGAGAGACTGGACTCTGAGAAACAGACTGAGGGTTCTAGAGTGGAGGGAGGTGGGGGGATGGGTTAGCCTGGTGATGGGTATTTAAGAGGGCACGTATTGAATGGAGCATTGGGTGTTATACGCAAACAATGAATCATGGAACACTACATCAAAAACTAATGATGTAATGTATGGTGATTAACATAACAAAATAAAATTAAAAAAAAAAGCTGAGATTCTCAGATCTTCACAGTAAATAAAACAATATAAATACCCAAACTCCCAGTCCCACCCCCCTCCCCAGGGCTCTCTGGAAAAGATTTGTCAGTGACAAAAAATCCTCACCTTGGACCTAAAAAAAACCAATGCCTGACTGGGGAAGAGTATCACTTGGTAAACATCCACTTAAAATGTTAGGATGCTTTGTTTTCAAGATACCAGGCATTTAAAATGTAAACTCTTTAATGGTCAATGCTTTACAGTTTTGGATTCTTTCTTCTCAATTAATCAATAAAAGCTCATTTTGGAAAAATGAAGAGCTAGCTGGCCACGCTGCTTTAATTAATATCAGAGGCACCAATACAGTGCATTAATTAAATAAAGTGCATCACCTGACTTCCTGATAAGACTATTCAAATAATACACTTTAAAATACTTGCAGATTAATCAGATAACACTTTCTAATTTGTTGGGTATTAGAAATGTACATAGGCTGACCGTGTGTGAAGTGAAAAACATTTGAGGAGATCTTAGGCTATAATCAGCACTGCTCAAAACTACTTTGACAGAAAATGCGATTTGGAAAGATTTTCATCTGCTCTACTGAAAAGCTGCTGGAATCAAAGGAGACACTTTTTGGCCACACTCACTTATAATCACAACATGGTACCATTAAAATACCACCCACTCATGGTAAATTTCACTTAAATTCCTAATCAGTGTTTTGGGATCATAGATTATCTCCATTCTTCACAATGTTATTACAATATAGTTACAAGTGATCACAGCGTCCTTTAATTTCTTCTTCCTGATGTACAATATTACTTTTATCTGAATCTCCCTGAAAACTGTGAATATAATATTAAAGAAGATAAGAAAGCTGAGCTAAACTCCAATCCCCTTCAAATCTATAAAAGGAAACTTGTGAGGGACCAGGAATCGGAACATTCCATTCCTACTGTGTAATGTTGGGAAACTTTCCATATCATAAAAGATCATATCATATCATAAAAGATCACAGATCCTAACTGCTTCTAACAGCTGAACAGCTGGGCGGGGGGATCTACCACACAATCATCTGGTTTGATTATTAAACTGAAAAGCTACCTGAATTCTTCCTTCTACCTCCCTTCCAAAAGTCTAGTTTGATAATGTGGGCAAGGAAATTATTAAGTTGAAAAGAAATGTACTAAGTCCAAGACACTGATTTCCAATTCATAAAAATTTGCCATGGGAATCCTACCTGGAAGCGCTAAACACAAATGCCAGTATTAATGGGGATATAGCTACTGGTAATATGGGTTTTTAAAAAAGAGATCCGAGAGGTTCAAATTTCACATTATATCAGAATGAGCTATCTCACTTGATTTGATCATGTCATTGCTATTATACTGCACATTGCAGGGCCCCAGTGTTTGTCTCAATTAAGACACAGTTTGAAAGAAAGCTGAGAGAATATCTTGTGCCACCAGAAATGTCAGTCATGGACTTGAGTGGTAAGTTTCAATCTTTGCTACCCTTTTATTTTTTAAGATTTTATTTATTCATTTTATTTTAGAGAGAGAGAGTGCGGGCAGGGGGAGGAGCAGAGGGGGAGGGAGAGATAATCTCAAGCAGACTCTACACTGAGTGAGGAGTGTACTCGGGACTTGATCCCAGGACCCAGAGATCACCACCCTAGCTGAAACCAAGAGTTTAACTGACTGAGCCACCCAGACATCCTCTACCCTTTTTTATTTAACCATTTCCTCTTGATATTTGAAAGTTATCTAAGAACAGACTTATTTCTTCTTTCATCAAAATTCCAGTTTTTAAAATTCCAGTTCTTAAAATCCTAGCTTTTTCCCTCAATAAACCTTAGGTCTGTTCTCTCAAGCTAATGTTCCTTGGCAAAAGCACGCAAGCTTTCATCCCAGCTGTTGAACCACTGATCATGGCTACACTCCATTTCTTTGATGACTAGTTATAAAAAAAAATGTAAGATTCATTAGTATTTGGCAAGCTGTCATTAACTTTTGATTCTAAGGATATGAGCCAAATGATGTGACTTGGCATTGATTAGATTTCTAACCTTTTGAAGATTCAAAGTATATCACCTTATATTAAAACCAGAATGAAAACAGTCTTTCTACAGATTAAATTCCCAGTTGAAATGGTATATAGTTAATTCCTTGTCTATTTATTTATGTAAAATTATTCAATTTTGTTCTGAGGTAGATGGGATGCATAGGTGTTTAATGCTGCTGAGTAAAATAACTACTTTTCCTCATATTGAGTAGAAGGTTTTAGTACCATGAATCAGGAGCCTTATAAGTAGTGAAATCTCTTGGACAATTATAGTTAAGAAATCCCAAGAAAGAGAAGAAATATACAAGTAAAAGAGTGGAAGGAACAACAACAACAAAAAGGAACAGAAAAAAATTAACTAACTTCACATAAAACATGTCTATATGGCAAAACAGTTCATGGTTTGGGATAGATAAATTCCAATTTTTTAATTACTTAACAAATAGAAATTTATATCTAATATGATAATTAACATAGGCTCATGGAGATACATTTTGTAGCTTACGGATGGGTGTATCAGTCAGCACCACTATTATTTATCAGAATTCTAGAATACTGATTGCAATATCAATAATTAGATTTCTCCTGTATTGAGATTCTATTGTATTTAAATGTATCTGCTTTTCCAACTGTCCAGGCCTAAGACTGTAATGCTCTGTTTCAAAACTCTGGGAATTTACTTGAGTATCTATCCAGATACTTACATGAATTCATATATATCTATATAGCTATTTTTTTCTGTGAGAAAAAATTTGGACTTTCTCATAGGCAAACCAAAAGTATGCCTCTAATTCTGTAAAACCACTCTTGAAAACACTACCTTTTGTGATATGATTGTCCCTTGCACAAGGATATTCACAATAAATTAATTTATATTGGAATTTAGAAATAGGATATGTATTTTGCCAATTTTTGATATTTCTTAGACAATCAAGTAATGTATCACTTCCCACATCTTCCTTTAATTACTAGGAACTTTAATGCTTAGCTGCAGTATTTACCTCATTCTAAGACTTTGGTACTATGTTCTGTTTCTTATTTTATATATAATTTAACTGTAAAATTTATCAAATCTTTTCTGAAGTCAGGCAGAATATATAATAAATAATAACTATCCCTATTGCCTTTTAACAATTTACTTTAAGGTATCACTCTTTTAAGAAAATTATATATTATTATTATTTAGCACACAGTAGCTCTCATGTTATCCCTCATGTATGTAAAGTGAATAAAATACAAAATAGACTTAAATTTTTTCCACACAAAACATTTATAAGACCTTACTTAATATTCTAGATCTTTCCAATAGCTAATAGGTTAACAAACTGTCATGGCGAATGTGATTTCTTGGGAAATCTAACATTACTTAGTTTTTTAAAAAAACAGTATTTCTCTCACTCTCTCTTTTTTAAAAAGATTTTATTTATTTGAGAGAGAGCGAGCACAAGTGGATGGAGGGGTGGAGGGGCAGAGGGAGAGGGAGAAACAGACTCCCCACTGATTAGGGAGCCTGATGTGGGGCCTGATCCCAGCACCCTGGCATCATGACCTGAGTCAAAGGCAGACACAACCAACTGAGCCACCCACACAACCCATAAAAATAGTATTTCTCTTTTATCTATCTTCCCTAGAATACTCTTTTAATTACCATTCAAGCAAATGTTGCTAATAAGTGAGTTGTAACTTTAAAATGACAAGTGACTTATTATTGAGGTGGCCAAAAACCACACTTTTGTTGGTTCTCCCTAATGGTTTAATATGTGCACATTAAAACTTAATGCATTCAAAGACTGGTTTAAAAAGAAGCATTTTCATCTGGACTTCCATCTATCATTGGACTACTGGAATATTGGACTACTGAAATATTGTCCATGCAAAAAAAGTTTGATTAAACTCTGATAGTTCCTATACTTTTTGTTCTTTAGAGCAAGTACCACATAGATATATTTATTATAAGTGCACATTAAAACTTAATGCATTTAAAGGCTGGTTTAAAAAGAGAAGTATTTTCATACTTCTATCATTGGAATACTGGAATATTGTACTACCGGAATACTGAAGATGCAAAAAAAAAAGTCTGATTAAACTCTGATAATTCCTATACTTTCTGTTCTTTAGAGCAAGTAGCACATAGATATATTTATTTAGCATATCAAACAAAAGTTCCTGAGTGCATATGCCCAGAGGACTTGCAGATAGGAGAAAATAAGGTACAACTGTACATTTCTCCACAATTTTAAAAAGTAGGCAGAAATACCTAGAAGAAAATGTCCCTGACAGTTCTATTGTCTTCCTGAGCTACAGATGAATTTCTTTTCTCAGGGCTAAAGACGCAAAGCAGAAACACATTGTACTAAAAAAAGAAACCATTTTCTGATTTTCTACCTACTTAGTTGGAGGTTTTCATATTTCTCTTTCAAAGTCTGAAAAGGGTCATCATAAGTAAAATGCACACAATTAACACATGATAGTAATATATAAACTGGCCAAAATGTCACTTAGTCTTCAGATGGGTTTCAAATATTTGTTGACTGTTGAATGAATTAATCATCAATCCCCTACCTCAAGATAAACACATGGAAAAACGTTCTGACAGCTATGGATGTTTGGCCAACACTAGCTCACTGGGTGAGAAGAGAATGGTTTTGAATCTAATTTTCAGGCATGGTAACTTTGGACTCAAATTCTAACTCCAGGTGTTCCTGGTGATCTAGTGGTTAGGATTTGACCTTCTCTCAAGTTCTAACTCCATTGAAGGATGTATAAAAAATGATACCAAGTGCAATGAAAAACTAGACCTGAGTAAGACCTAGTATACACAACAGAGACCATGAGACATGTAGGTTTAGAAATACCTTTAAGATAAACTATTTTATCCCATTTCAGAAAAGGAGTACTTAAACCACGAAACTGACGCAGTCTTTGGCAATCATCCGTTCCAATGTACCTTGAAGTGTTTTCAGCCAATTGCCTCTGATATTGATCTAATAAAGCAGAATTTCTGGAAATGGGGGTTAGAAATCGGTTTTACAAGTTCAACAGGTGATTCTGATATGCTAAAATTTTGGAGACTCATGCTTTCAGGAAAGCCTGCTGCACAGGATTTCAGAAAAGAACAGGGAGTGATAGAAATACACACACAAAACAACCTATAGAATGACTGGAGTAAAAGGTTAAGACAATAATCTTGAGAGGTCACATGGTCATTCTCACAAACAGAGGCTGAAGCTTTCACTTCCTCAGTCTAGTACATTTATGAGGAGGCAATCGGGCCCAATCACAGGACTGACTATTTTTAGTCAGCTTCCTGGGACTACACCAGTTTTCTGTTGTGTCTAATCCTCCTAACTTGAGGGAGGCAAAAATATCTCAGAAGAATAGTTAAAATTACCCATTGTTTGTGGTAAAATCTACTTTGTATTTTGAAAGCAGTAACTTGTCCTCAGTCTATCCACATCTTCAAATTGTCTTTAGAATATTTATTTTAGATACTCCTTGGCATTCAATAATGGTTTAGGACAAAAGCACATTTGCTTAAAATATTTTGAATCCAGTTATAATTTTCTTTATCCACTAGACCATTTTAGAAATGGATGTAGGGTAATAAACATGTTGTGAATATATAATATTCTGAACTGGCAAAGTTCTCAAGGAAGTAATTGAATGTTTTAATATCTAGATAATTTAGATACATGCTGAAAATGGCATTTAGTAGAGTAGAACTTTTTCTCTCAGGATTCCCATATAACCACAAACCTCACTGTTTTTCTTTGGATTACAATATTAAAAAGATCACAAAGCTCAGAAATAGTCACTGATTATAGTTATTACTAGGCAACACTAAATACTCTCAAAAATTGGCAAAAGGGGAAACAATGAAAACTTGGAAAATCTAAAGGAAAAATACACTCCGTGCCAGATAGGCATGTCTCCATTTTTATAATGCTCTTGGCACAGATGGTTCTAGAATGTTTTCTATGATATGTTCTGCCCTGTCATCATGTAATGTACCAATTCAATAAAAACACTGGCATTGTAATTTTGTACTGCTACATATCCAAGAATGAACAAAAGAGTAAAACAACCAGTTATATAATACAATTAATGAATACTGTTTCCCTTTTCCATGTAGGCTCAATTACGCTTTATGTTATTACTATCCATACCAGTACAGCAAAACAGAAACTTCTGTTTTGGCCCCTAACAGTATTAGAAATTTATGTAGAATCCACATCTTTGCTTACAAATGCTGAGTTCAAAGCTTAAATAGTTGTTGATGAACTGACTTTAACCTTCTATCCCTTCTCTTTGTCTTCCATGGAAAACTGAGGAAAAAGTTCTTGCTGACATGAGAAAGTTATAAGTTGAGAATCCAGATACTTGTTTCATGTCTTCTCTGTTCTTTTCAGGCTGACTATAAAATACCTCTAAGGATGATTCATTCTTCATTACACACCATGACTAATAAATAATTTGTATGAAGAGAGGTGATGGCTGCATAATTATTTCTCGTGACATTGAACACAGAGTACAAAACCCAGTGTTAGGTTATTGGTGGAATTGTATAAAAGATAGAAATAAAGCACAATCCCAGGCAAGTCGGAAGTGCTCAGTAAACTCTACCTATTATTTGTTACTTATGCCTTTTATTTGAACATTTTTAGCAGTAGGATCCAGTGCGTGGTTTGTTCCGTATTGAAAAACTGAGGCCAGAGAGAGTAAATTATTTGACCAAGTTAGACATTGTTAGGTAAATCTGGAAGGAGAAGCCAAATCCACTAATATCCATATCATCGTTTGCTCTGAACTAGCAAAGTTCTCAAGGAAGACCCAAGTAGTGAGACTAGCGGGATGGGTTGCAACTAGAAAGACCAATCCAGAAAAATACTGATTTCATAAGCCTGTTCCATCGATAACAATCTAGCATACTGAACTGGGTAAGACACTTTATGTGAACGTGGTGTACAACCTCTGTTTCATACTCTACGTTATTTCTGATTCACAGTATATAAGAAGGCTAATACACATCAGAAATAAATACTGCTTAAAATGCTCTAAAGCTTTAGCCTTTACTGATGATATTTAGCTAAGGATCAGCACTTAGGTACTGAGATATGGTGAGATAAATAATAGATTTCCAACCAGAAAATTAGGGTTGGAATCCTGGCTCCCCCACTTACCAGGTTTGTAAACTTAGGCATGGCACTAAACCCAAGTGCTAGTTTCACAAGCATGAAACAAACTACAAAGTATTGAACAAATACATTTTGATCCTTACATTAATATTTTTCTTTTCTATACAAGGAGAGATTCAGTGATAATAATTGCACTGAAGATTTCTTTAAATAAGCATGAATTAAAGCATCAGGGAAATTGTAATTTGGATTTCAGACAATGATTTTGTCTTAAATTTTTTCCAGTTTGAAATCTGATTTTAGGCATGTCAGACAAATCTCTTTTGGGTACCAATTCCAAGTGTCTCTGGAATTACAGACATTCCCAAGAAAAAATTAGATCTAAGTATTTACTTGTACTACCATGTATGTAGTAAAGATCCTTTAGTTCCAGACACCTAAGATCCACATATTAGGAAGGCACTGGCTGGGTGTTCAAATGGCTATGATCTAAAAACAATGACCAGTACCTGAGGGAAAGATGCTTCAGAGATTCTTTATAGGAGTGGGAACAGAGCCATGACTTAGGAAAACTTGAAGGCTGTGTTATATATCACAAAATAAATTATTAGAATTGAAAACAAAAACCAACCAAACAAAAGCCAAAATGCTGGAGAAGAAAATGGTCATCATGAAAAGAGAATAAATGGAGGATGGAGAATTGGAAGTGAAGGAGGTATAGAAAGATATAAGCAAAAATTAATGACTTTATGGTTTTCCATAAAAGGAATCTGCTTTCAACTATTTAAGACAGAAGGAAGGATGAAGACCTGGGGAATTTTGAACAAGATATCATTTATCCTGCTTCCTAATACTTTATCTGATCTACTCAGTTCCTTTATCTTTGATGAACAATTCTCCTTCCACAATGCAGGCCATGTGATGCTGCCTCTAACCTGTTTAGATTAAAAGCTTATGCCAGATACTGTAAGTATTTGGACTTGCCATATAATGTCATAGAATTTATCTGTATTTCTTTGAACCTAATGCACTCCTTGACAGTGATGTCTTTAAGCAAAAGCCAAAAGTCCACCCTATTATGACTATTATAGAATCAATTGTAGTTTTGACTGATGGAACAATGGCTTATATGGCTGCTAAAATGCTTTTCAATTCTAAGATTACAAATCTTAATTCATTAAACAAGTAACTGAAAGCTGTCTCTAAAACATTAATAGAAAGGCTCTATGTAACAGGCAATAAGGAATGGATGCACTGAAGATATAAGAAAAATATACAGCCCTTTTGCTAAAGGATCTCACAGACAAACCAACAACAAAAATACAGCATGGTACATGCCGATAAGACAGGAAGCTGTATCCGGGAAAGTCAAGATGTCGTCCAGACAAGCATCTCCCTTTGTCCCCGCCCCAGCTTCCAGGTATTCAGAGCGAGCTGCACTCCTCCCATCCCCACAGCAGGGACCACTGGATGACAGGGTTTCTTGGACAAATTCCCTTTTTCTGGCTCCACGGTATGTGGTAGGGACTTTGAGGCAGGTCCTGGGGGGGGCGGGTGGAGAACCTCTTTCTTGTGGCTTTTGCCCCACTTTTATCAAAGAGTGTTTCTAACCTGGAAGGGAACATAACTGTCCCATTTCATAAAAGGGAAAACTGAGGCACCAAGGAGCAGGCCTTTGGACATGGTTCTTGCAGCTTCCATCTGAGCCACCTCAGGGTCCCAGAGCTCCTACCATCCTCTCGTCACTCTCTGGCCTAAGACAGGGTCAGAATGTGTGAACCGCCCCCAGTAAAATGTTTCACAAAGGAAAAAAAAAAAAAAGATAGGAAGTTGTAGAGGGACATGAACAGCCCCTTCCAGGAGGAAGTAACACGTGAGCTGAGTTTGAAGGACAGGTAGGTGCTGGCCAAAGGAAAGGGGGGAATCTGTATAGGAAGAATGAGCACGGAGGATCACATCTCATTTTTTAAGACTCAGCCTAGGCATCACTTTGGCATCCTGAAACTCCAGTTTCCACTTTGTGTTGAATGCTCCTCCCTATTTTGTCTTCTTCAGGAGGCTGTGAGCTCCTGGAGAGAGGGCTGTGTTTAATTCACCTCTGCACCTCCAGCACCTAGTACAGCGTGGGGCACAAAGTAGGCTCAACAACAAATGTTTACTAAACAAATGAATGAGGAACATGTGTGAAGCCCATGATTGTTCACTATGGTCCAGAAGTGAAGTGGGACATGCGGAAATGAGCCCGAGAAGAAGACAATGGCGGAATTGTCAAAGGAGGCGGGAAGCCATGCCTAGCTTCTGTCCGAAAGGCCACAGAACACCCATGAAAGCTGTGAGAGAAAGGAGTGACATAACCAAGCATATTTTGTAAAATGACTGATCCTGCAGTGGTACTCGAAGTGAATTGGAAGGAGGCATGAATATAGATAAAACATCCCTTAGACACAGTCCCTTTAGGAAAGGAGCCTGTAGGCCTGGACTGTGCTAATGTGACTGGGATTCAAGTGAGAGCCTGGATTCTATGTTCAAAATCTTAATTAATGAAAAGAAACCATACTCTATTCTTTTAACAAAATGCCTTATCAAGTTTCTCTATTTTATGTATCATCTACCTACTTACATCCATCTGTTTGTTGTAAGAAGGGGAATGATAAAAATACTGTTTTATGCCATTTTGAAAGAAATTTACTTTATTTTCTTTCTTTCAAAAAGATTTTATTTATTTATTTGACAGCGAGAGAAAATGAGAGAGCACAAGCAGGGAGGATGGCAGAGGGAGAGGGAGAAGCAGGCTCCCAGATGTGGGGCTTGATCCCAGGACCCTGGGATCCTGACCTGAGCTGAAGGCAGATGCTTAACTGACTGAGCCACCCAGGCTCCCCTACCTTATTTTCTTGATTTCGGTTTGTAGTTCATTCAGCTAATACCTCTGAAGAGCTCTTTTTCATTGAACTATACAGTGTTAGAGAATATTTCACTTGATTTTTGATGTGCAATGTAAGATTGAATTGCTAATATTATTGCCCCCCCCCCCCCCTTTTTGAGATGTTACAGCAGGTTACAGAGACACACGAGTCTGGTCAGGTCTGCATTCATCTGATCAGATATTCAAACAAAAAAATGAAGAATGTTGAGAAAAAGTCAGAGCCCACACGACTGAAGATCTAGATTTTTCCTTGAGAGGCACTGTTTATAATAAACTACTTTAATGAGTATGTAGTGAGCCTTCATCTAATTTTCAGATCATTATCAATCATCAATCGTTTTACTATGCTTTCTGGTATCTTATTCAATCAACATTTATTGAATACCAGCTTTATACCAGAAATCGTGTTAGGCATTTGGAATACAACGATGATTAAGTTATGGATTCTGACCACAAGCAGTAGAGGAAGGCAGATATGGGTGAAAAATATAGGTTACAGATAACACAGTAAATGCAGTGAGAGAGGACATAGCAGGTGCTATGTGAATATAAACCTTCTGAGTCATATGTATTTAAAAAGAAAAAAATGGAAGAATACAAAATATTTGCATTACATGCATTCTAAAGTATATTAACCGTCTATATTCATGGAGAGCCCCACATCTAGTTAATATTAATTTTCTTCTAAAGAAAAGTAAACTATAAGTCATATAAGAAGTGTGAGTCATACACAGAAGATCAATTTCTCCTTTCTTTTTTTTTTTTCCTTTCTCTTGGATTTCAGGCAGCCCGTGTGCTATGTCGTGCTATGCCAGTGCTATAGCTGTGATGGTGACTTGGGGGGACTCTATGTTGAAAATAGCCTTGTTTGCTCCATCAGTTGAGCTGGGTCTCATCATTTGGAATTCCCTCCTAACTCAGGTCTGACCCAACTGTCTTCATATACTGTTTGACTTCTCTCTCTGAGCAGACATACCTTTGTGTACCCTGGAGTGAACTCTAGAAATCAGGTCAATCTTTATGGCTTGTTATTTGTATTCTGCCCAACTTCTGGAGTGATATGAAGTGACATAAATTCGCTAAATCCTCCAGGACTGAAATGTATGTATTTGTCTATGTTTATGAGAAGGTAAAAGATGGATCTGGAAAAAATACTCAAGTCAACAAATATCCACAATGATAAATTTTTCTAAAAAGACAATATATTCCAGGTTTATATGTGAAGGTCTTAATGTAGGCACACATGTGGCAATATTATATGGTGGGCCCATAGGTAAAACATTTTGGTATAAAAATTGACTTATCATGGGCAAGTCAGGCAAATAGCAGACTTAACATTGGCCAAGAGCAAATAAAAACATGATTTGAAATGTAAAAAATGTTAAATTCATTTTAAAATGAAACACATTTCTAGGAAAATCACAAAATTTTTGAAATATATTAAATTTTTAATATGTTAATTGTGCTTACTTTTAATTTAAATCCAATACATTTTTAACGTGATAAAGGATAGGAACTTTATGTTTTTTTTAATGGCAGTAGGAGGAGAGAGATGGGGACAGATAGGGCTGTGGAGAAATCTCTGGACAGGCTAGCGGTGTTACTGGTGGTAACATCTCTGAAAAAGAAAAGGTCACTATGGACTGCTCCTCACCTTCCTGGGTTTCCAGATGAACTGAGGCAAGAAGAGCATGACACAGTAAATCTGCTTCATTGAGGTAGGTTCTGTCTGAGCTTTCCTTTGGCACTTTGTAATTTTTAGATTTTTGATATATAAGTCCAAGAAGTCACCTGAATATTTTTATAGAAGCAATGAATAGGAACATCTGGAGAATCTTCCTGTCTCTGCCAGTGTTAATCTCTGAAACTATTTTTTGAAATTCTTTTCAATCCCATGCTGAAGAACTTGGGCACCAGAAGTAAATATATAGACTAAGAAATGGCTTCTCGGGGCGCCTGGGTGGCTCAGTCGTTGAGCGTCTGCCTTCGGCTCAGGTCATGGTCCCAGGGTCCTGGAATCGAGCCCCGCATCGGGCTCCCCGCTCCGCGGGAAGCCTGCTTCTCCCTCTCCCACTCCCCCTGCTTGTGTTCCCTCTCTCGCTGTGTCTCTCTCTGTCAAATAAATAAATAAAATCTTTAAAAAAAAAAAAAAAAAAAAAGAAATGGCTTCTCAACAATGGAAAAGCATATGGACTATTTCTACATGGTCTTTTTAAAGGCTGTATATCAAGTCTTTGGTTCAAAACAAAGAAAAAAATCACAAAATCTACTTAAGGTTTCTCAAAATGTTTAAACACTGATAAGTAAAATGAAAAATGTTTTTCTTATGATTTATGAAAGCCTATAAAGAATGTGATGTACTATTATCAAAGAGAAATGTTTAGATATAGCTTCAGATTAGAGAGGGTGGGCATAAGACTTTTACAGCATGGCTCATAGATCTCCATTTGGCCAAACCAAGTACTAGTAGACCACTCATCTACACTTAGGGCCAGTTCATTCTATCTATCTATTTATCTATCTATCTATCTAAAATATTTATTTGAGAGAGAGAGAGAAAGAGAATCTCAAGCAGACTGCCCACTGAGCACAGAGCCTGACATGGGACTTGACAAGGGGCTTGATCTCATGACCTTGAGATTATGACCTGAGCCAAAAGCAAGAGCTGGATGCTTAACTGACTGAGCCATCCAGGTACGCTGAGGGCCAGTTCTCTTGATCCTAGATGAGACTATTGAAAAATGTGTGACAGAAATAGATGGAAAAAGCAATATTTTTACCCAACAAAGTATGGGACCAAAAGATTTGCTTCTTTGACTTTTTCAAATTTTTTTTTTTTTTTTTAGCTAAAATAGGAGGTTAATCAAAGAGAGGAAATTCTCCAAATTTAAGTTAGGAATTTCAGAGTTGAGCTATGTAAAAAATGTGAACTCAAGACGGAATCAAGAAACTCAGTGATATAAAAATGTTCTACATAACCGCTTTTCTCCAAGAAAATGGCTATAAACAATCATTCTTTACCATGACATGAGATCCGTATTTCCAGTGGATATTTTGGCTGAGAATTTCTAAGTAGCAAGATTTAATTTCATCTTTTTTTAACCTTTTTCTCTCTTTGTTTTAACTGAAAAAATAAATTAGAATTAAATATTACAACTAAAACTATATCCCATGTCTGGCTTTTTAATCTGAGACAAAAGGAAACAAACATTTCAGTTAAACATAAATATTTTCTTGGTAAACTCAGGATAATAGAAATTATGAGACAAAGTCACAACTCCTTTGAGAAACCATAGCCCTGAAATGTAAAGGAAACCAACATTTCTTAGGAAAGAATAAAATCTTTCAGGAATACTTTACAAATAAGACAGAGACTACCTCCCTCATCCTTATCTACAAGAAAATAAAAAGTGAGGGCAAGTACCTTAAGCATGGGCCATAAAAGAGAGAAATATGAGATAAGAAAATTTTCTCCTCTGATGGTGAAATTTAACAATATGTATTGAACACCTATTATGTCATAGGCATGGTTCTAGATGCTGAGGATATGCAAATACTATCAAGACTCACTTTTGGTCTTCAGGAGCCACTGATAGAAACTACATGTTTTTAGGTGACAATACGATATATGCTTTAATAGAGGTATAAAAGGAGTTAATGGAAGTTACTAAGAAATCAGAAATCAGAAATCAGAAATTCATGGGAGGCTTCAGAATGACAAACTTGCTTTCAATGTTATATTCATGGTGGCAAGGGCATAATTCTACACACAAAAACAACAATGCAGAGATGTGCAGAGATGTGGTGAGAGAGCTGGAAATGTGCTGGAAAACAAGGATGTTTGGGGATGCCAGAAACAAGGGTAGTAGAAGATGCTGCCAAGAGAGGCAAGCATCTAGATGATGAGATACCCTGCTTGTCAGGCTGTGCAGTATAACTTGTATTGTTATTAATGGCATACCACTGAGAAACTTTGAACATATGCTGATAAAATGAGTCAGAGAAAGGGTGGCAGAAAGTTATGATCAGAAAGAGGAAAAGTAGATAGATGGTCAATAATGCAATAATTAATGAGTGAGCAATTAAGAGTTTGAATGAAGGTAGCAGTGGAATTGGAGATGGGGGAAGATACAAGATATTTATATTGACACACGGGGGGGGTCTCAAAATGCCACAGGTCATACAAAATTCCTATCCTCTTGAAAGTCACATTTTAATGAGGTGATTGTACAGTAACCCAAACCCTAATTAAAATATAAAATGTTATATTTCATATAAGAATATTAACTTTATTTTCATGCTAAATTACTAAATTTAATATATTTAATCTAAAATTGAACATGAGAAGAAGACAGTAAGGCAAGAGGAAGGCACTATTTTCGATAGGATGGTCAGAGAAGCATCTCCGAGGAGGTGAAGTCCAAGAAAATGCAAACGCTGCTCAGGGTGCTTTTTAAAACAAAGTTTCCTTTAGAATTCTTAGGTTCCAAGAACAAGACCAACTTTGATTGTAAACACATGCTGAAAAGGACTACAAGAAGTAAAAACAAGAAGGTGTACACACTGCTTCCCAGTGCCAAGAACTTTCTAGTATCACAGCAGTCTGTTCTGGAAAAAGGTCTTTTTGATTGTTTTGGTCCTTTGCTTTTTATTCAGGATTGATTACGACCAGATTTTTCCTAGAGCTCTGTTCACAATGGTTTTAAATGACTCAAGCTTTGGCACCCCCTCACTAAAGTATTTGCTTTAGTGAATTCTAAATTTCTCTTACAGAGTCTGCAACTGTCTCACACTCAAATTGCCTTCTGCAGTAATTACTGAGCACATGGTACAACTGGAGTCCTTGACATTCATTAAAAAAAAAAAGTGCAGGGGGTGGGTGAGAAGGGAAAAAGAGTAAAAAAAAAAAAATTTATCGCAAGAAATTAGCAGGTTTAAGTAAATCATTCTACTTCTCAGGAAAAAAGATCTGACAGAGACACGGAAGGAATCAGCCTCCGGGTTCCGCCATGTTGGATTTTTGTTCGTCATTTCCCATTCTTCCCACACAGGCTGAAACCTCAGACTACCTTTCTTTCTATGCTTGTAGAAAAGGCCAGTTTTATTAGGGTTTCTTCATTTTTAACTGCTCTCTGATGCCATGAGAACCTGATTAAATTGCTACCTATTCTCAAAGGGGAAAAGGAGTTTTAACCTTCCAGGGAAAACCAGTGATCATACCTTTACTGCAATGTAGTATTTTCACACACCCAACCATTCCATAGTCACAGGAAACTGAAACTCCATGACAGAATTGTTTAGCAGATAAGTTGATTTTATAGAATATTTAGCTGACAGAATGGCTTTTATGCAACACTGTGGCACAATATTCCACTCATAAAAAAATAGATGCACTGCTACCCTTCATATAAATAGCAATATTTACTCCAAATAAATACGTGGAACAAATACAAAATATACTATGAGGCTTATACATGATTATTTGTGAGTTCATCAAAACATAAAAATTCTTTAAAAATTTTTGCAAAAGTACAAACTGTGGGTTTTTCCCCCTCAATATTTTACCTTTACTCATTATTTTTCTTTAAAAGGGAACATCCTTCTTTGGTTCAAAATGAGTTTTGACTATCCCAATCATGTCTTTTTATAATGAATTTTAGAAATTCATTAAAGTACAAGCACTTATTTTGTTTCCCAATGAAGCTTTCTTTATCTATTAATTAATCAACTGATTCACTTAACAAGAAGTTATTGAAAAGGACGCCTGGGTGGCTCAGTCGGTTAAACGTCTGCCTTCGGCTCAGGTCATAATCCCAGGGTCCCAGGACCGAGTCCCACATCGGGCTCTTAGCTCAGTGGGGAGTCTGCTCCTCCCTCTGACCCTCCCTCCTCTTGTGCTCTCTCTCTCTCAAATAAATAAACAAAATCTTAAAAAAAAAAGAAGTTATTGAAAAAAACTAAGCGGTTTTGGGCACTATGCTTTTTTTGCCATTATATAATGCTTATTTCTATAGGGAAGGTTTAAAAAAATATCTTATTTGTGTAGTACTGTAAAAATTAACTTTGATAAACTGATATATCAAATACATTTACTATTTTAACATGGTACTGAGATTATGATTCACAGTTTTGTTTCTATGGTATGATTGGCATCTATTCTCACCAGGGTTTGAGTTACTTGATCCAAATGTTCAAACATATTATACTGGCGACAGATTTTACTTTGGTATCACAGAGACTGCTAGCAGTTCATCAGAATCTCTTTCTTCTTTTTCCTGAGCACACAGCAGGAGTATATTTCTTATCTAATCTTACAGTTAGGTGTGGTCATATGATTTAGCTCTAACCAATGGAAGTTTGGCTCTTCTAGAACTCCCATGTGCTCCTCCTTGGTCTTTGCCCCCCTACCAGCTGGATGGAGACAATGACAAAGTAAAATCATGAATGGAAAGATCCCATTGTCTGAAAGGAATCCCACAAATCTCTATCCCTGATTGACTATGGGAAGGATAGACAGGCTCCCAACCTAAACACCGAGGCAGAACTGTTAAGTGAGCAAGAAATAAAGTGATAATACATTTCTGCATCTATTTGTTTTAGCAGTTAGATCCATCCTAACTAATATACTTGGTTTGAAGAAATGTATGATGAGGTTAGAAAAAAAAAAAAGGATGATACTAATAGAAGTCATACAGTTAAATGAGACTCCATTTATGGCCTACACTGCAAATCCTGGCAGCAACTAGGACAACTTGTGGGTGTTGGAATGGGGGAAGCTGGTAGGCAAACCTGAGCCAGGAGCATTTCCTGCTCTTCTGCAATCACCCTCTTAATGGCCCTCCACTTTCTGATGTGGATGAGCAGAGAGGGACCAGCCTTTCCCTCGGTCCTCTTGTAACATCTGTCTCGTGGCCAAGGTGGAGACAGAATTTGCAGTCACTTTCAAAGAATCTTAGGACAGTCTCATGTTTGCCAAGGACAAAGTGGAAGGTCTGACTTTCCTGAAGATGGTAGAAGATAGAAGCGTTGACACATCCTCTACTTTGGTCTCCTCAGGCTTTTCATCCCCCCTCACTGGCTTCACACTTCCTTAGAGGGATAGGTGGCCCCCGTTTTTGTTAATATTAATCTTTTTGTCTTTTAACATAGCTTTTCCTGCCTCCTCCAAGGCTTTGCTTCCTAACTTGTCTCCTTGGGGACTCACTGTGTTCGCTTTCTCCTCTCTTTACTTTCTGACTATAAACCTACTGTTGTTAGCAGCAGTCATACACACAAAAGAAATGACAATAAAGCAACCACTGCCACCTTAAAACCCATTTTGTAAATCTGCTACCTCGGGCTACAACCCGTATCTTTTCCCCCTCCTTGATCTCTCATTTATGGGCCACATCCTCTTCCAATCATTATTTACTCATTATTCATTATTGTTATTAGCTATTAATAACAGTTGATTAAAATATTATTTTGTTTCAAATCTGATGACATGGTCCCGGAAGCACAAATATGGCAAAGACAAAACTTTTGCTTTTGAGGACTTCTCAGCGTTGGGGAGAAAGCCAGAGATGGAAATAATTACACACCAAGATGATTTTTTTCTGTAGTTTTTTTTTTAAGATTTTATTTATTTATTTGAGAGACAATGTGAGGGACAGCATGCACAGAGCGAGAGGAAGAGAGAGAAGCAGACTCCCTGCTGAGCCCGGGACCCTGAGATAATGTCCTGAGCTGAAGGCAGATGCTTAACCAACAAAGCCACCTAGGTGTTCCCTTTTCTGTAGTTTAGATACACTTAAAAGGTCTATGGAAGCCCCTTCTCCCCCAAAAGCACACTTAATATCATTTTGGGGGGGCTGGAGAAGGAATGACATATGGATTGAAAACACACAGCTTTTCTACGTCAGACAAGGGGACAATGGGTATTCAGGCAAGACTTGCAGAAATAACAAAGACAAGAGCAACGTGAGAAAAACATGGCTTACCAAGAGAAATAAGTAAGTTAAAGAAGAAACAAGTTTCTGCCGTGGTTAGAACGAAGGAAAGGCGACTGAGTAGGACAGAGAAATTAGATTGTCTAGAAATGGCTGCTTGGAGCCCAGTTTTGAAGGGTCTTTACTGAGTTGGATACTTTATATTATAGGAAATTTTTAAGTAGGAAAAGAAATGATCTGATGTATATGAAAAAAAGTCACGTGGTGCCAGCATGCAGGAGAGGCAGGTTGTAAAAGTGTCAGGAAAAGGGCACCAAAAGGCTCAGGGAAAGGTACTGGAGGCCAGGCAGAGGGAATAAGGGTGTCCAGGCTTGGATTATGAGGTACCTTGGTAACCACATCATTTTCCTTCCTCTGTTTAAGCAAAAAAGTAGATTCCATTGGCTTCAACTCCTTTCCCAAATTGACGGAGATAAGGCTACTGCAACTGATTGTCAAGAATTTTCAGAAGGCAAATATCCAACAAGATTTGACTCTTAAGACCTTCCACAGGAAGTTTCCTTTAAATGACTTACACTCATGGCCAGCAAAAGAACTAAATGCATAATAACCATTCTTTAGAGTCTAAGCATTAGAAAAAGTGCTCATCAGCACCAAATTGCTGTCTTTTCCCATCTCCATTTGGCCAAACTGTTAAAAGGCAAGACTTACTAATAGCACCCCCCTGACAAGAACTAGAGCCTTTTGCAGCAGGTGGTGCCCACCTCTGCCTACAGAATTGCAGCCCAAACAATCTGCTTGGAATTGCCGAGGAATCAGTAGAATGTGCTTATGAGTCAGCCTGTTAAGTAGGAGGACTGTTATTGTTATTTTAACTCCTGCCACAGTATGTGGGCAATTCTCCTTTTTTTCTGTCTCTAGTTAACCATGAAACGTCTTTCTTTAAAACCTCACCCCTGGAATAGGTTTTTGCTCAGTAAGAGGCAGAACAATTTGGGGTCTGAGTATAACGGCCAGCTGATACTACAGATGAGAAGAGGCTTTCATAAAGGAAACATCAGATAGCCTCATTTACCAATAGAGTTTATTTTTAGAATGTTTAATCTGCCTTTAAAATTACTCACACAGAGAGGGGGCCATGGGCCAGAGCTGAGTGCTGATGAGATAGTAATCAGCCTGTCAAGGTACTTATTTTCAGAGAGGATGGTGAAAATACCAGGTTTTCTTTCTCTTTTCCCTAACTGTTGAGGGTATTGTGGTCTGACTGTTTGTCTTTCTCTTGCCAAGTGTTCTCAACAATATAAACACTCATCAAGTGCTGCTCTAAGGAATATTGTAAAAATAAAAAGTCAGCCTATTTTACAGAAAATTGTCTTCAGGGCTAAAATTCACCCATCAATGAGTGATGAAAAGATATACATCTGTTCTGAGGATAAAGCAAAATTTAAGCAATATCGGGTTGTAGCAAGTCTTTTTGTTTTTTAAGGATTTATTTATTTATCGTGAGTGGAGGGAGGGGCAGAGGGAGAGAAAGAGAATCTTCAAGCAGACCCCCTGTTGAGCACAGAGCCTGAGGTGGGGCTAGATCTCAGGACCCCTAGGTCATTGACCTGAGCTGAAATCAAGAGTTGGACGTAACTGATAGAGCCACCCAGGCACCCCAGGCTGTAGCAAGTCTTGATATTGTTCTTTAGATAAAAGATGGCATGTAATTATAAAATAAGTATTTTCTGCTCTTAAAATGGGTTTCTCATTTCTACCCAGCTGATTTGTGCTTAATTTGTCTTTGTAGTTTTGGTACTATAAATTAAGATTCAAGATTATATATCAATAGAATTAAGTTTTTTTTAAAGATTTTATTTATTCACTTGAGACAGAGATACAGAGAGAGAGAGTATGAGCAGGGGGAGAGGCAGAAACAGGCTCCCTGCTGAGCCAGGAGCCCGATGCGGGGCTCGATCCCAGGACCCAGGGATCATGACCTGAGCCGAAGGCAGACGTTTAACCATCTGAGCCACCCAGGCACCCCAGTAGAATACAGTTTGTTTGTTTGTTTGTTTGTTTTTAAAGATTTTATTTATTTATTTGAGAGAGAGAGAATGAGAGATAGAGAGCACGAGAGGGAAGAGGGTCAGAGGGAGAAGCAGACTCCCCGCTGAGGAGGGAGCCCGATGCGGGACTTGATCCCGGGACTCCAGGATCATGACCCGAGCCGAAGGCAGTCGCCCAACCAACTGAGCCACCCAGGCGCCCTAGAATACAGTTTTATCATAATGCTATAAAATCATGTGTCAAGATCATGCATGAAACCTCCTCAGCATTCCAGAAGCAACTGACTCTATTAAGACAAACTGAAAGAACCCTTAAAAGGGCATACAACCATCACTGATGTTCACTAAAGACATCGTGTGTATTCCACAGTAACCCTTGCGTACCTATTTAGTCCTTTAGCAAGTGAGGGTCCACCAAGATGGAGACACTGTTCTAGACACAGCTCAGAATGTCACACAGTCTCTGTCCTCAGTTGGGGGGAAATGATGTTGAGAGGATGTCAGGGAGGTAAAAGATGTCAGCTTGTATAGCACCTTGCTGGCAACAGTAAGAGTCTAGGATTTATTCTGAATATTATGGGCAGCCATTGGTAGATTTTGAAAAAAGGAGTCATACCAATTGATTAAGATTTATAGAAGATCACATTCTGTGAACAACAGACTATAGGAGAGCGAGACTGGCCGCAGGAGTCTACTGCAGTGGTCAAGATGAGAGTGGACTCCGATGACACAAGTAGAGATAATGAGATGTGATCACATTCTGGACAGGAGCCAGCTTGGTCCTGTTATTATCTGCTATGAGGCTTAAGGGGGTAAAAAAAAAAATACTTCTAATGGGAGTAGAGGCTGAAAATCAACCAATTGTCAGGGTTGTTCATCTCATTGTAGTGTTTACATGGGGCTTTTGTGTCGAAGAGATGTTATTACATGACGTAGTAAGACTCTTAAACTTCAGATACATATATCAAGCTCTACATTTAGAATTACATGTATTAGGTTTGAAATAGTCACTTCTAAATTTATAGAAAAATTAGTAATAACAGCAAATGACTACAAAGATTATGTCATTTACAAAGCATCTTTACTCCTATTATCCCATTCAGGTTAATCTAATTGGCATGGTTAGGGGACCAGAAAGGTAATTCCTTGGTAAACAATGTTAGGATAGCATAGCAAGAGAGAGATAGGTAATTAAATAGTCACTTTCATGGGATTACTCAAGGGATCTTTGCCATTTGCAAACAACCTGTTTTCTCTCTCTGGATTAATGTTGTGTCTTCCTTGCTTTTCTTTTTTTCTTTTCTTTCTTTTTCATTCTTTTTTAAAAACTTACTTTAAAAGAGAGAAAGAACAAGTGAGAGAGAGTGACTGAGAGAGAGTAAGCTTGAGCAGGGGGGAGCGGCAGGCAGAGGGAGAGGGGGAAGCAGGCTCCCCGCGGTGCAGGGAGCCCGGATGCGGGGCTCAGTCCCAGGACCCAGGGATCATGACCTGAGCCGAAGGCAAATGCTTAACAGCCTGAGCCACCCAGGCGCTCCTTTTTTTTTTTTTTTTATCTTTATTTTTTATTTGAGAGAAGAGAGTGAATGGGGAGAGGGAAGGAGTAGGGAGAGAGGGAATCTCAAGCAGACTCCCCACTGAGCGCAAAGCCCAAAGCAGAGCTTGATCTCACAACCCTGAGATCATGACCCAAGTTGAAATCAAGAGTCAGGATGCTTAACTGACTGAGCCATCCAAGCGCCCCTCTTCCTTGCTTTTCTAAGATCAGTCCCTTTAAGTCACATAAAAGGATCCCAGTAAATATTAGTGGAATAAATGAAACTGCTATTTCTTTTTTTTTAAGATTTTATTTATTTATTCATGAGAGACAGAGGAGGAGAGAGAGAGGGAGAGAGAGAGAGAGAGAGAAGCAGAGGGAGAAGCAGGCTCCCAAGGAGCAGGGAGCCCGATGCGGGACTCGATCCCAGGACCCTGGGATCATGACCTGGGCCGAAGGCAGACGCTTAACCACCTGAGCCACCCAGGCGCCCGAAACTGCTATTTCTGTGTCAAGTAGGTTAGGTAGGTTTTCTCGATTCTTTTTCTTGTAGACAGTATAGTTTTGGAATTCAAGAGAAATGAGTTTGAATCTAGCTCTGCAATCACGATATGATCTTGATTAAGTTGCCTGACATAAATGGACCTCAATTTCCCCATCTGAAAATATGCACTGCACTTTTGACCTGGGAGGCTTACACAGTCTTGCATTTACTCAGATATGCCCACCAAAGGCTAGTTTATCCCCACTTTCTTCCCCAACTGAGCCAGAGGAGTCATCGACTCCCTTAAGAAAATAAGCTATAAAAGATTCTATGTCTATAAATCTTAATAATGCATATTGATATTTCTTTTACCTTAAAGAAATGCTAGAATTAACTATAATTTTAGAGAAAATTAGAGAAAATCCTTTTTCTTTAAGTTTCCCTCATGATTTTTGAAGGAAATATGAGCAACCAACATGGGCCAAATGAGAGTGTTTTTAAGTATCTTAAATTTCGAAGGCAGTATTTACATTGCATTTGGGAATAGTTAGCATTTCATCCATGGGTAAATAAAACAGATTTCACTTATTGTATTATGGCAAAAGCAGTTTAAAAAAACCACAAGTCCCATTAGTTAGCAAGATCCTTATAGCTAGTAAAAGAAATACTTTTCTAATAGGAAAAAAACTAAGCATAAACAGAATTGGTATAGTATCACATATTAAGAACTTTGGATTTTTATACACAAATGACAAAGATGTCTTGAAAGCCATGGTTAAACCATTTTAGCATTAAATCTTCAAAATGTTAAAAGTTATTTGGATGCAGTAATTAATAATACTAAGCACCAGATGACTGAAACATTACAATGAGTCAACTTTATGACAAAGTGAGTCAACCAGATCTTCATGTATCAATATGGCTGCATCTCTAAATATAATGTTGGGTGAAGGAAAAAGAATGTCTATAGCATGGTACCATTTATATAAACTTTTAAAATGTGAATAAATATATGGCATGTTGTTTCACACACACCATTAAAATATTAGAACACACATAGGAAGGCTATATCATCTTCAGGATTGTGATACCTTTCAGAAAGGAAAAGGAGCAAGATGAACTATTCTTCTCTCTGTGATGATTTAGTTTGTCAGAAAAGATCTGAACAAAGTTTAATATCAGCACTTGTTTAATCCATGCGGCTGATGCTTTGGTATTTATTGTAATATTTTCTATATTTTTCTTTGAAAATTTTGTTAAGTTTCTAGCTTAAAAATGAGGTGATAAATAATAAAAACAGTAAAGCATATATTGCTGTGGCCAATTTAAGATTGGATATTCAGTTCTTCTAATAAAAAGAATTAAATTAAAATACATTCTTCATTTCATAGGATAAAAAGTCATTCATTTGTATTCTTTCTGTCCTATTATTCTGCTTTAACATAGGAATTTTGAGTTTAAAGAAGGATATAAAATAAAAGAAAAAGTTCTTTCTGCTTGTAAACTGTGCTAAAGTATATACATTCCTTTATTTACTCATGCAACAGTTGTACAGTAACAAGTACAAACATAAAATAAATGTTGCCTGCCATGACTCTTTTGGTACATCCATTATGTTTTTTTTTTCTTACAGAAATTTGGACAGAACTAATTCAAAACATAGGAGAATCTGAAAGCTAGGCATTTCTACGACAACATGACGTTATTCTCATAATAATAGCTGGGGCTGGTGTTCTCCCAGTGCCTTCTGCTCTTAGACCTATGTGTAAAACCTTGGCTGAACTCCTTACATCTACTTGCTTCCTCTCTCTGCCTCAAACCCCTAATCTGTATAATGGGGATGATCCGAGTATTTCCTCCCAGAGTTCTTGTAAGGATACAGGGGTTAGTTACGTAAAGTAAGTCATGCAAGTCATATCTGGCACATAGTAAGTGTTGAGAAAATAATGCTGGTGTTTTTGCCCACAGCAGGAGAAACAGGTTTAGTTCAGTTCTCATTTCATAGTTTTCAGTTCTCATTAAAAGAGTGAAAAAGATCTTTTCACTGTTTTACTATTAAATCATTCAAAACATTATGAAGAGCTATTTTATAATCCTAAATCTATTAGCTATAGAATTCATATATATTTCTCCCTTATCAAAACAAATTGATATTTATTTCATAAAGATTTTTTAAAAATGTGGTCAACAGACAGTTATTTTTCACAATTGTGGATAACTCTTTTATTGTAGAGAGGACAGGGTCTTACCTATTCAAGGAAGTAGTAAAATGGCAAAATTCGTTATGTTGTATTCTCAAAGGGTTAATAATATGTTGTGGCTTCTTTCTGTTAAAAAAAAGAATTTAGGAAATTAATCATTTAATCTGTGATCCATATAAATCTATTACATCATGTAGATAATACCAAATTCAAATCGTGGCTTTCTCTTTTTCTATTAGGTAACTATGAGGCCATGAGATGAATTTCATGATGGTTCTCTATAGTCATACACTGAGCATTTACAACCAGCAAAGTGCTCTTTCAGGTGTTTGGAATAGAGAAATGAAAATGTTAACAGTTGCATACTTTTTCTCACTTTTTAGCTTTACTCCAGTGAAGCTTCATAAGTATTATATCCAAGGAAAAATAAAATTTTGAATTGTTTAAATTGTTTTCAGCTAATAAATAGCAGGCAATTGTATTCTCTCACAAGAGAATATATTCATCCTGGTAAATTGTTAATTATCTCTCTCAAGGACTGGGCCTCTAGCCCAGTCACATAGATTTCCTCCAGCACAGGATGGAGAGGAATTTTTTAACAACTAATTAAATTTTCCCCATAGTGTACTAAACTTACTTTGACATTCAGAATCCTAAAAGTCATTCTGGATTAGTAGTTCTGCTTACAAATTTCACTAGAACAATACAGGATACTTCTTATTGAAGTGGTATCTAGAAATAAACCCACTTACTAGAAGGCACTAGGTTTGCTTTGTACCTCTTCAGCCACTCAGGTGTAATCATCTTCAACACATAAGTGATTTGTCCTTACATGCCAGGACAGAGCTGAGGCCCAGTTTGAAATCTTGCTCTCTTACAACAGGTATCTAAATCTATGCATCTCTATGCGTTATCACCAGGGTTTGTGTGATTTCACACCTGGTAGAGTGGATGGACCCATCATACATCCTCAAGGAAGATATCGCTCTCCAAGTAAAGGGCCTTAAGACTGAAATTTTGATAGCTATTAATTCTTCTTCAAGATCCAATAGGAAAATGTAAACATGGAAAGACAAGAAGCAGTTGGCTCATTTCTTCTCTATCACCCTTCAAAAGAACAATGTGTATAGGGATATGAATAGACAGGGTTTGATTCCAACATAACAAACATTGACTGGGCCAGGTCCTGTATTAAGTGCTTTTACATGTAATAGTTCATTTAATCTGTGAGCGTTCACACAGAATATGTAGCAGCAAACAAGTCTATTAATGGATATTAAAGTTAGAAAGGCTTAACATTAAAAAAAAAAAGAAAAGAAAAAAGAAAATGCTGCAGGCGGGAAGGAACACAATAGAATTCTCCAATCCCTCACATAATTTGACAGTTATTTTAGGAAAAAAAGTTTGCACTGCCCACATGTCTGAACACAGCTCTTTCCCCCGCCCCCCAGCTTTAGTTAGGCTCAGTGGTTCTCAAATTTGGAATATATATAACATTATTATACAGAGTTCTATACACAATAACTTCAGACTACTGAAAGAATTTTTAAGGGTAGCTTTGGTTAGAAGGTTGATTTTAGAGCAAAAATAGAATGGTAGAGCAGCTCTGCACCTTGCTCAGATCAAAAAAGTCGATCTGAATTTATTTTCCTTAAATTCCTTAATACACACGTTTTACACTTCATCTTCATGATTTTGAAGTACATGTCCGTGCATGTGTCTAAGTATGCAAGTACACATGTATGCATGCATCTTTTACCCTAGTAAAAATGAAAAAAAAAAAAAAAGAAAGAATTGCATAGAACAAGCGTCAGCGAACTGCGGTCCATGGACCAGATCGGGCCTGCCGTCTGTTTTCCTCAGTTCAGTGTTGTTGGCACATGGCCACGTTCATTCAGTTCTTTGTTGTCCATGTCTGCTTCTGTGTGCTTCAAAGTCAAGGAGCTGTGACAGACGCTGTACGGCCTTTCATGTATTTCTATGTGACCCAAACGTTTACTATTTGGCCCTTTACAAAAAAACATTTGCTCACACCTGTTATCAAAGAACATGTTCATCATTCCAGTAATACTAAAAGCAATATTAAAAAAAACTAATATCCTGTCTTTTATAGTCTTTCCACATATTAACTCAATAGTTAAATGTCAATGAAAGTGAAATTCCAGCCCTGAACACTTAAAAGCTAATTTCATTCCAACAGAATTGGGAAATTATTGGCCAAAGAATGAGATGATTATGAGAAAATGGTGGTACTCAGTCATAAAAATAATGCCCCATTTACCCATCATCGTGACGTTTGTGTTTTTTTGTTTGTTACAAAATTAAAACGGCTATGCTTTTTTCTAGACTTTATTTTATGAGAAAGAGATAAATGCCATCTGGGATTTGTTTTTTTAAAAGCAACTTAGGGCCTATTCCATGAGGCACATAAAATTGGATAGTCATTTTAAATGAACACACTGCAGGTAGAAGTGATTATTTTTATTCCAGATCAAAAAGATTAAATTACTTTAACACAGTTTTTGTTAAGAATATGATTTGACACAGTCTTAGTATTTGATACCTTATATAGAGTGGCTGTGACATCCCTAAGATAATATTAGCAAACACTGATGCAGCATTTATTATGCACCAGACAGTGTTCCAAGTACTTCACATATATTCATTCACTTATTCCTCACTCTCACCCTCTAAGACAGTAACTATTATTTTCACCACTAAAACATGAGAAAGCTGAGGCCAACAGACTTTAAGTGCCTAGCATCTCATAGCCAGAAAGTGGACAAACCTCTCAACCATATGCCAACTCTTTTTTTTTTAAGATTTTATTTATTTATTTATTTATTTGAGAGAGAGAGCGCGAGAGCGCAAGCTTGAACACAGGTACGCTAGAGCTGGGGGGGAGGGGCGGGTAGGACAGACAATGGGGGTAGGAGAAGCACAAGCCAACTCCACCCGGAGCCTACAGCCCAACATGGTGCTCAATCCCATGACTCTGGGGTCATGCCCTGAGCCGAAATCAAGAATAGGACACTTAGCCGACTGAGCCACTCAGACACCCCTATGCTACCTCTTTATAAACCCTGAGAACTGGTGTTAGGTCTCAACTCCGGCTAAAGACAATTTCAAACATAAAGGCTTTGGGACTCCTTGAGAAGTGGTATCTCACCAATGGCGACTTTCAGTTTACTAGAAATACCTACTGAGCACATATTTTATTCAGTGTATTCAGCTTTTTGACCAAATTGAAATGTACTCAACTACTGTTCTGTCTCCGTTCTCTACTCCATTATTCCTATCAGGCTTGCTTATGCCACTTTCCAGAACCTCTTAGAGTTGGGTGTGAAATGTTGAGATCATGACTGGCAACACCCAACAACGTTAATTTGGTTAAGAACTATATTTAAGGGCTAGCCTAATAGAGAATAGGGAGAGATGCCAATAGAGAATATTGGCATCACAAAATAAGTTGAGTAAATCATTGAATGAGGAACTCAAGATAGATACTTGTTCGGCTATCGAAAAAATCAGCTTTTATCAGTTGATAGCCCAGGTAAATAGACGTGCAAACAATGCACTTAGTCTGCATATAATACGTGTGTGGCTGTTGACATATTTATGTGCAAGTTATATGACACCCCTAGCACTGAAGTTAGATTGATAAGTTCATGCAGACTTAGAATTTCAGGAAGAAAATATTGCCAAGTTGTGGTTTTCTCGAGTGATGTAAGAACCCATGTTTCATTAAGCAATAAAGTCAAGATAAAATCTTCCCTGGGTTGTTAGACCAGGATATACTACTCATTAACCTTTGAAACATATTCTAGTGTAAGTATCACTTCGCTATTTTTCATCTTTTGATAGACTTTGTCAGATAAGTGAAACATCGAGATGCTTGAAGTTGCTGGAATCCTGAATAGCATTTCTGAAGGCTAACCTTGACCTCACTGGCTATCATTAGCCTACTCAGCTCTCAAATAAAGAATAGTAACATTGTTCTCCACCTCCTCTGCCGATCTGCTCTATGTGATTTTGAACAGTTTATGTAATTCAGTGCACTTGTGCATGATAACAAGATTTCAACTATTGAGGACATTCAGAATTGCCAGTACTGTTGGGAAAAGATCCACTAACCAAGCAGTCTTTAAACAGGAGAGCAGTTGCCAACATAAAATCATTTAGTCTAACAGGGCTACTAAACCATTTCTATTCCCTAATACATTTAGAAGCAGCTCATTATCACTACTTATTTGTAAGTAGCCAAAAGTTACAGTGAACCAAAATGATACTTGGACAGATGAGAGAAATATCTTCCTTTCTTGGGGCTTTTGCCAAATTCCCTTTTGGAGAACACTATGCTTCTTGCTAAGGAACATACTTCAAAATATATGAATTAAGAACAGTTAACAAAAGCCCTAGTCAAAACATATGGGCTCCAGTTGACAAGAGAATCTAGGTAAGGGAGACAGTAAGAATTTTCCCCTTTGATTCCCAAACCTGATACTCCAGGCTATTGCTGAGGACTAGCAGACTGGGTTAAGCCGGCTTAGTAGAAATTAGCTAGTCTTGTCCAAAGCACCTCAACCTGATTCAAGGCCATAAAAATGGGATACAAATGGGTGAAAGGATAAAGGACTGGATTAGCCAAAAGAGCCAAACTTAAGTCTCAGAGACTTTGCACAATAAAGGTTTCTATCCTGCTCATACAAATCCTGGTGTGAGTAGGATAACGTTCCAGGCCAACTCTCTCCCACGATCTGAATATTCTTCTGTGGCTCAACTCATGGCCTCCAAGATTACAGTAGCAGGGAGGAAGACATGAGAGGGCTGCACACCAGCTCTTAAATGCTCTAATACAGAAGTGACACACATTACTTCCTCTTACCACTCACTGGACTGAACTAACCATGATGGTTCTGCCTCAGTAAGGGGTTGGGAAACACGGAGGATAAACGGAGCTCTGGTGGGGCACCTGGCTGGCTCAGTCGGTAGAGCATGAAACTCTTGATCTTGGGGTTGTGAGTTCGAGCCCCACATTGGGCGTAGACATTACTTTAAAAAATAAATAAATATGTGGAGATCTGGTGAGTGGTAAATATCTCCATCACGAGAGTGAAAGATGCATGATGAAACAGTAGCTCTGTTAGGGTTGAGTTTAGATTCCTTCTTGGTTGCAAAGGTTGAAAAGAAATGCTCAGTGATATTAGTGAAAAACGTATTCTGCTAAATTGTTAACATATGCTGACTCTGATGGAATACAAATAAATATTTTATTTTATAAATAAAATATAAGAGGCACTGCAATGTAGAGAACCTTGGGCAGCGACAGGGCACATGTGCCAGTATTTCCACTTATTTCTATCTTATACTGCTGCTTTCTGCTCAGGATCAGAATATATCTGAAGAACTAACACTTCTTTGCTTGACAGAAAGCCATCTGTTCATTTGTTTCTAATTTTCATACAAACACTACCCATTTTTAAAATGGTAGAATAAGTCAGTGCAGATCTGCAGGTTCACGTGGTATGAGGAAAAAGAATGGGGGAGGGGTACCAAGGACACAACAGGTGGCCACAAAGGTGACCTGGCTAGAAGGCCTCCTAGTGATGTCACTTTCATGTTCAAACCTCTTCTGCCAACATGATAAAAACCAAATTTCCTAGGCCTGGCCTCTAGGGCTTCTACACCATGACTATGCTCAACTGATTCAACTTTATCTCCAACTTTCTACCCTCACAGAACCTCCAGTTCCTTTATAGACCTGTGAATTTCCCTTTTCATTCCAGTTTCATATTTTTCTTCTCTCCTTCTACAAAGTCCTCTTCTTTCTCCTTTTCTTCTCTTGCTCTCTCCCACATCCCCCCTCCCACCTCTCCCTCCTCTAGGTTTGTCAACTCCTCCTTGAACTGGAGCGCTGTTCTCTAGAAGTCTCCCCAGCCACTTCCAGGTGTATGGTTCTTCTTTTTATCACCTATTTGGCATTCATATGAATTACCTTGTGTTGTTAACAAACCTTACTGGAATTGAAACAAATTCCTACCCCCATCCTTTTTCTGCTTTATTTCAATCCTAGAAGCCATTCATTTTTCTCAAATATATGAATTCCTTTATTCATAGTATTCTGAATCCAAAATGAATTCAAATGAAAAACAAAAAATATTAAACCAAAAACAAAAAATATTAAACCATTAAACCAGTATACAATGCACTTCAAATAAGGCAACCATATTATCAAATTGTCTCAAGAGTTTACACTCCTACCACTGTCCATTTCCCTATGCCATCAGCAATACTGTGTGTTTTTTATCTGTTTAATGTCTGCTCCACTCCACCCCACTCCAACAAATCTGTAAGCTCTAGAAGGGCAGGGGCCATTTTCTTTTATATTTACTACCACATTCCCTGTCTAGTGGCAAGTACTTGCTCAATAACTATTTATCAAAGGGATGAAAAATTGAGGTATGTGCTGCAAAAAAATAGAAATGTTGATCCTTTAATTTTGTATATATGAACTCCTTTGTTCCAAGCAATGAAATTTCCTTCTCTACCTGGCTTCCCTGTTTCCCTGATTTGAAAGTGGGTGGTTAGCAAAGGTTGAATGAGTGAATAAAAACAAGGATGATAACAGTTTATTTTCCTAACCATTCTGACTAGAAAAAAAATAACACAAACTTTGGATATGGATGCTGGGTCGGAACACTGGCCTATCTCCTACCAGCTGTGGAACACTGGGCAGAACTTCTAAGTTTTTGGATCCTTAGTTTCATCATTAATAAAATGGAAATTATTAATGAGATTTCCCTTACAGAGTTGCTGCAAGAATTAAATAAAATCATTTGCAGAAAGTGCTTTGACAATGGTGGAAAATTGTGAGGTCTCAATATCAGTCTTCGAATGGTATTTCCTGTGAAGAGACTATATATTCACTTGCCAATACGTGGTTTCTTAGCTTCAACTTTTCTCTTTAGTTTTGCTTAGCAGCCAAATGCCTTTTGTAAGTTCTTAGGACACAGAGTGTCTTTGAGAAGGATTGTTCCAGAGAAAGAAAGCATCTCATTTACTAATAGCCCCAAGGTCACCTGCTGGGAGCCATCTGTCAACCTGCAGGAGCACAGAGAGATTTCCTGGGGAAGAAAAGGGGGCATTTGGTTGAACCTGGGTGCCAGAGCACCGGGCTATTTCTGAGGCCATTGTGAACAAATTCCAGCTGTGGTCTAAAAAAGTCAGAATTCAGCTGAGTGATGAAGTTCTTTGCCTGAGCTTCTGCACTCTCTGAGGGCGACATCCTGACTGCTGGAGAATTTGAAAAGACATGTATTTAGAAAAGGGGCCTCCACCAGAGAGGAAAATCCATGCTGCTGAATGTTATCTGACAGGAAAGATGAAACTCTGGCAAATCTACTTTTAGCCCAAAGTCCTAAGAGCTCCAGAAGCAGAGGGATTTCACCAACGCACTGAAGTCTTGGGGAAGCATTTATAATTAAGGGTGATCTCCAGCTGATTCAGGTCCTTCATCTTTTGCTGCATATTGTTCAAGAGGCAATGTGTGATAACTTAATTAGCATAGTGGGTACTAAGTTGGCACCCATCCCTCCCTGTTCTATAATGCTAATTTGAAATCACTTCTTTCCTTCCTAAGTTATTTTCTTAACAGTGGCGGCCAACATTTTATTACTAAGGAAATTTCCAGTAATGACCCATTTTAAAAAGTGAGGATTTCTTAACTGAGTGAGAATATTACTTACTGGGTGAAAAAATACATCAAAATAAAAGCTCCCCTTAACATATTCCTGAATCCACTATGTTAGCACTCCCAGGTGCTCCAGAAATTCTATTAACAATATTCATGCATGCATGATACAATAATTCTCCCATCAGCAATCGTAGAAATATTAAAACACACAGGGATACATCATTAAGATTTCGCCAAACAAAAGGGGAGGGCTTTGCACAGAGATGCTGGTAACAAAAGAGTTTACCTCACTATAAATAGGAGCCAAAGGAGGAGGCAGATCGTCCGCTGGGGAACTCTTTAAAATGTTTTTCCCCTCCTCTATTATTCTGTCAGAGGCCATGCAATTCCTCTACTTTGTGCTCTTTTCAGAAGGGTGTTCTATTATTATGCTTTATTTAATTGGCTTAGATTTAAGTAAACAGACAGCACTGAGAGAAGAAGGGCAGTTGGAATGGAGGAAGGAGGCGTACAGAAATCAACACAGGAGGAGGGGCTCAGAAAGACGGGTACTGCGGGCTGTAGAGCCAGACTCCAGAGAACCCCAAGCACAGCCTGCTCCAGAAAGGCTTTTATTGAAAGCTCCTAGTGGCCGCTTAACGTCTACAATCAAGCCACATGGGTCTAATTTATATAAAAACATATGAAAATAAGATTAAAGTCTAAAGCTTAAAAAAAACCCAGCAAGTGAACCAATGAGGTCGCAAATATTCCGGCTGCTCTAATTACTGTATTTCCAAAGGAAATGTGAGGGCTGTTGCCACCTTGCTAGGGTTCTCCTGGGCTCTCCTGGGACTACATCAGCCACTTTGGGCATTGGTAGGCACAAAGGTTTGCTTCAGGGGTAGGGTTTCACCTTCTCACTCTGAGGATGGTTCTTAGAGCTCCTGTAGAGCCAAAGAGGAGTCAACAGTCTTTAAGCAAAATTATTGAAAGTTTAAAAATGTGTTATCTTTTAAAATTGTGGTTCCCACCAATTACAACGGAAAAGTCTTAGAGTCGTCTAATTCCACGGGCAGGACTCTGCCCGACTCCCACTAACCGCCCCCATCTCTGCAGGATCTTCCCCGGGACTGGGAAGGCCAACCTCCCCCCCCCCCCCCCCACCGTGAGTGCCCCCTGCACCTGGCCACCTGCCTTACCTAACCTTACACAAAGGCTTCAACTTTAAGGATTTCAGAAGTAGCTTCTCTGTGAAGGAATACAAGTCCCACGGCAGAGTGGTTTTGTTTTGTTTATTTATAATTTCACTTTTTCCATCTCCTAGCCATCCTATTTTTTAATGTCATGCCAAACTGAAAGTCATTTAGCTAAAAGAAAACTCATGTAGCTAAAGAAAAGGGGGGGAGGGGAAATAGTTAAAAAGGAGGCTGGAAGCCATTTGTGACTTCCTCTCTGCCTCATGTTTTGGGTGGCTCTATCTAGTTAGTGTGGACTGAATGTTTTCTCCATGCACAGAAAGTCGGCTTCAACCTCCTCAGCTGCTATCCCTGGTTCTTTGGAGATCTGGTGACCACAGGGGGAATTAGACCCTGATATAATAGAAGGTAATCTTATCAATTGCTTCCAGAAATTCACTGTAAGCCATTACAGTAGAGCATAGACATGAAAGGGTGAGGACACATTAGATACTGATATAACTTTAAAATAACACAAAAATCTGGAACTCAGATTTCCATTACATTGTTTGGAAGAATCACGTGTGATACCATAGTTTGACCAAAAGATAAGGACCTGTATCTGTCAGAAGAACATTATAAGCTTCTCTGTCCTTAAATAAGATTCCCTTTGAAATTTGTTCTGAGATGAAGTTTTTGTGCCTTAAAGGGATCTGTGTAAATGTGGGAAACAAAGGCAGAAGAAAAAATTATTAAATTTCCTTACTACCTACAGCCCATTGACAAGTCCTTGAAACAGGCAGAACGACATTCCTCTAGGAGCTTAGCTGCCTCGATGTTACTTTGCTAAGGGCAAAAGGCAATCTTAGCCTGACCTCCAGGATCCTGTAGGTCTCCTTTAACATATAAAAATTCCTTTGGAAGCTTCCTTTATCTCTACCCCCGAAGATACATGTTGGCAGTCATCCCCCAAGCATATGACCCACTGATATACATCTGAAGGGTCTCATGACTCAGGTTTTATTAGACAGTAATAAATGACCTTCTCCTAACAATAGTTAGCCCTCTCAAGGTCATGGAAACCTTGCTTCCAAACTTCCGTAGAGACTTAAAGCTGTCCCTAACCCCCTCCCAACTTGAAAGTATATAATGGGCCACTCCTCATGACCTTGGCGCAGCTCTTTCTGCACCCCCCACCCCCTGTCCTGTCCCTGGGCTTTAATAAAACCACCTTTTGTACCAAAGACATCTCAAGAATTCTTCCTTGGCCATTGGCTTCAAACCCTAATGTTTTTCCTACATTACATGCACTATCACAAAAGACATCTACCATTCATTTCTCACCATGTTCTTGCATATCATATTATTAGGTTGCATTACCTATAACAGCCTCTGAAATTTCGGTGTAAATAGAAAGGTCTATTTAATAGTTCTCTCAATCATCTAACAAATTACTTGCTAAAGCTGCCGACTGAATAGCAAAGTCAGTTTCCAGCAGGGACCAAAAGGAATAGCCTTTATGCCATTATATGACAGGTAACCTAACTCCGTCAGAGCAGATCCAGGGCAATTTCTGGCTTCCAGTTTTCCAGACACTTGGTTTTAAGTATTCTACAAACCAACAGCCATTTCTCTTAAATAATTCAACAATTAAAATCCTTTTCCTGAAAAAGAAATAACCTGTGAAGATCTTTAAAAAGAAACCATTGTTACGGTAAAAGTGACATTAAATTTCTTAATCTGATGACTTCATTACTGAAATGCAAACATATTTTTAAATGATAACTAATTTGTTTTTAGTCACTCTCAAAATTGTGAGAATTTATTATATTTATGATTTTGACAAAGAGGTTTGAACTCTTTTCAAGTAAATGACTATAAAATAGACATGATCGTCAGTTTTTTTTAAATTGAATAATTTCATTATTAGTGCCTAACAAAGGTGTTGACTGAGATGAAGCATAATTAAGCCTACACATATCACAGAACCATCTCTCACAGCAAAAATCTTATAAAAGCTCATATTTTAGGGATGCCTGGGTGGCTTAGTTGATTAAGCATCTGCCTTCGGCTCGGGTCATGATCTCAGCGTCCTGGGAGCAGGGAGTCTTCTTCTCCCTCAGCATCCCCCCAACTCATGCTCTCTCTCTCTCAAATAAATAAATAAAATCTTAAAAAAAAGCTCATATTTTAAAGAAGCCCAACAGACAGTCTTCCAGCTCCTTTATCCAGTTACACGGAACTTTTTTCCCTTTCTTTTTTGGTAGTGATACATACTAGTAGAATTTAGGGTCACTTTGTATGATAGAATATTTGGCTTTCCTTTATATTTTCTGCTTATTAAATTGTAACAACTGGAAGCAATTTTCTCATATTCACACTATTCCTGCCTGTAAAGTGTTACATCTGGAAGCTTCTTTTAGAAATATGTCAGGCAGTTACGCTCAGCAAGAGAGGCTCATGTGTTATACTTTGTTCATTATAAATCTGTAACTTAGTTGATGACGGTGGATTTCAGTGGATGATGACCGGGGCTGTTAGACTCACACATGACTCCATTCACTTTCTTTTTTCTGGATATCTCTTGCAGTGGGTCACTGGTATATAAGAGGCGGCTTGACAGAATGGAGAGAAAAGCTTCAGAGCCAGTCAGACCTCTATGTAGCAAGTTATTTAATTTCATCAGGCATAATTTCTTTCTCTATAAATTGTAAGTAGTAATATCTACTTTCCTGGAGAATGATTTTAAGCACTAGGGATAGATAGGTTAGGGAAAGCTTCTTGCATGGGGTCTGATGTATATGCACTGATAGATGGTAGTGGTATTACACTACAGCTCAATGAATTGGGTAGGACTGGTTTGTCAAAACACTGAACAGAGAGTGTTGCTATTCATCATATTTTATAGCACTTTCAACATGGTTGGACATCACAATCACCAGGGATCCTAAAGATTCGGAGTCCTGGGTTTCTGTTCCCAGAGGTCCGGAGTGAGTGCAGAAATCGACATCCCTCACAAGTATTCAGTATGATCTCTAAGAGGGTGATCTGGGGATCCCAATTTGAGAAATAACTGCTATATAATATAGAACGAATCTTATTAGCATAATTATGATTTTTTTGACTGTGACTAGATATCAATTAAAAAAAAGGAGGATGTGGTTCTGGTGATATAAGCTTAGTAATAGCTGTTCATTTAAATGTTTGCTAGTTTTTGTTGTTTTTAATTGTATGGGCTTAGTCTTCTATTAGTGATACAAAGTAATCCCAAATATTTTTCTTGGTAATTTATGGGTTGTTTCTCTTCTCAAAAAATCTGGTTTTTAGCTTTTTGTGTGTGATAGACTCTTTATAAAATTTAATGAAAGCTTTGGATCTACGCCCATGTAGGCATGACCTTTATTTATACAAAAGCTTCCTGTGTCCCATTCATATACTGCCTGGGAGCCAACAGACCTCAAGTTAAAAGCAGTTGGGCTAAAGAATTAGATATTAACCGTTTGCAGTTTAGAGAACTATTTCTGTACTCTTGAGATCTTACAGGTCTAAAACATGGTTATTGTGCAATGGAAAAAATGTGACCTTTATATATCTATTTATTCTCAAGTAGCTTTGATTGCTTATTCTGTAGGAGGTTTGGAAAGAATAGATCTTTACAAAATTGGAGAATCCTAATAAGGAGGCTGTTTATTCTGTTAAAATAACACAAGTTTCTGCTTTGGATAACAAGGAATTCAGTAAAAACAAACTTTAAATGCCACAGATTCTACCACAAGTTTTGGTAAAACAGATATGTATTACCCAGCAAGTTTTACCTTTTTAAATGCGTCCCAGCCCTGGGAGAGGAATATAAGGCAACGCGCACTTCCTTTTTGCTTACATTGTTCTGGGATGAAAATACTTCAATGGTCAAATGCTCTTAGGAAAAAGACTAAAATCATTACTTTGTCCTGGAATACTCTGCCTCACTAGGATTATTTCTCTCTCCAGTCTCATTCTATACTATGCCCCCCTTACCCTCGTCTTCTGTTTTACTAGCCTTCTGGCATTCCCCCTTATACACCATGCTCCTGTAGCCACAGGGCCCTTGCATGTGCTTTTGCTCTACCTGAAATGCTCTTTTCCATCCTCTTTGCCTAGTTAAGTATTACTTATTCATAGATCATAGCTAAATTATCCACCCTGACAAGATCAGTTCATGAATCTCTCCTTCATAGCAGTTATTATAGTTCTAATTTTGTACTTATTTGTATAATTATTTGTTTTAAGGTTATTCCCCCACTAGACTCTAAGCTTCATAAGGACAAAGACCATAACTGTTTTTGCTATCTGGACCATAAGGAGTTGGTGCTCTATAGCTATTTATTAACCATATGGAAGAATGAATTAAAAAAATGTTTACATCATATTGTTATTGACCTAGCATCTAAAATAATCAGAAACCCAACAGCTATCTAGTTAAAAGTCCAATAATACCTCTTTCAGCTTCAGTTTCACATGTACAAAAGGAGGGCAGTTGAGTAAATAGTCACTGGGTTTGTTTTCGGTTTTACAAATCAGTGACTCAACAACCCAAATGTCCAACAGCTGATGAATGGATTAAAAAATGTAGCGTATTCATTGGTAGAATATTCTTTGGTCATAAAAAACAACGAAGTGCTGATTCTTGCTACAACATGAATGAACCCTTGAAATATTATGCTGAGTAAAAGAAGCCTCTCTCAAAAGACCACATGTTGTATTACTTCATTTATATGAAATGTCCAGAAGAAAAGGCAAATCAGAGATAGAAACCAGATTAGCAGCTGCCTAGAGTCTAAAGGAGGTGGAAATTGGGAGTGACTGCCAATACGTATGGAGTGTCTTTTGGGGTAGATGATGAAAATGTACTAAAGTTAGGTAGTGGAGATGGTTGCATATCTCTAAATATACTAAAAAATCACTGAATTGTGTAACTTCAAAGGCTGAATTTTTGTATGTGAAGTATATCTCAGTACAGCTGTTACTAAAAAAATATCAATGACCCAGTGGCTACATTAATTCATGGTTTTAATATTAAAATTGAAATAATTCAGTAAACATTAAAACTTTTTTTTAGAAGTTTAAGTTTTCCAAGAGGTTTAAGTATTTCTGAGTATTTCTCCTTTTTAAAGATTATTTATTTATTTGAGAGAGAGAGCATGCGCAAGCACACAAGGAGGGGAGGGGCAGAGGGAGAGGGAGAAGCCAACTCCTGGTTGAGCAGGGAGCCCGATGCGGGGCTCCATCCCAGGACCCTGGGATCATGACCTGAGCCAAAGGCAGATGCTTAACTGACTGAGCCACCCAGGCACCCTCATTCTGAATATTTCTTCATTGGTTATTATACATTAAACACTAAATTATACCTTGTCTACTTCGACCTGTTAAAAAAAATGCGTGAAATACCCTCCCTGATTTCAAGGAGCTTACATCATCCTATCTTGGATGGTAATTAACTATAACACAAAGCATAGGGTAAGAGTACAGATGAAAAGTACAAATCAGGGAGTCCTGAATCAAAGGAGAGATTATGTTGAATTTCAATTATTCAGGACAGCATAGTATTTCAGGTGAATGTTATAGTTGCATATGATTTGGCCAAGCAAGGATGAGGTATGAAGAAGAAACTGAGACAATAGTAGAAGCAAAAGAAGAGAAGCAGGAGGAGATGTGGGCAATGAGAACTACAAGTGGTTGGTACACGGGGAATTTGGGGGAATTGGAAATGTAGGTTGGGGCCATATGACAGAGAGCTTGGAATCTTAGTTGGGAGAACGTATATTTACTCTGCAGTAACAGGGATTTCTTGGAGGTTTTAGGTAGTTTAGGTTTTATAAATCAGTGGAGTTTTAGGAAGATTAATCTTGAATTGAAATGGGTAAGCTGATCAAATGTATGTGGAACAAGTGTCTTGAGATAGACCAATAGTCTTGGGATAGACCGAAGGTAGGGTGGCAGCATGAGGAAAAGCTAGCAAAGACAATAATGAAGAAAAAAGACAAGTCAGTATTGCAGACTCTGATGAAAAAGCAATTTCAAGGAGAAATGGGTGGCCGCTAGTAATATTGTTTATGTATGCGCACAGTATTTAATCTTTGATAGTCTTTTCATGGTTTATAACTTGTCTGAGGTCTTGCCGTCAGTGGTGGTAGGCAGTCAAGACCGAAATCAGGTTTTCAGTTTTCTTTCCACTGCACCGTTGCTGGAGCAAAGAGAGGCTATTCATTCTAAAAGCTGGGAGGCAACCATTTGATTTTTTAAATAAGATGAGCACAGGAGATCTCTCAAAAATGTTTTACGAGTAGAAGGGTGAAAGAAAAAAATCTAGCAAAATGCTATGAAGACAACAGGACAGAGAAATGAGGTAATAAGTGGGGTGAACATGTTCGAGGAGTTTGGATAGCAAGGGGAATAAGGAGATGGGACCTAGAAATACAAGCAGGTTTAAGCAATAAGCTTTTAGCTTGGGACTTTCACAGTGAGGATTCTGGGGGGAAAGGAACCAGGCTGGTCAGGACCTAGGGATGGAGCACACTCACAGGGGTTAGGCAGCCACACAGGATCATTACACTGAAGACCACTAAAAGGGATGGTGGAATAATGTATTATATTTCAAAATGTGTTTGGTATGGACTGACCCCAGGATCAAATTTTATATACTCTCTTCACTAATTCATCTTCATCAATGGAAGAGTTGTTTTTCACTGTATTTAAGTATATATCTCTTTCAAGAGAAAAAATTAAATACTCAGAACATCCCTCAACTTTTGAAAATGTTTTAAATGATAATTTGTATCCCATGTTTATATAGTTCCCAGCTCTTTTTGAAAGTAAAATACCTCCTACTTAGAAATGTACCTTGAATGTGTCCACTGTAATATAAGAAGTATTGGTGACTGAATGAGTTTGCCATTATTTTATTACATTAACAGGCAGATGCTATTAGTTTTTCTGATCATTAAAAATAAAACAACTTAAAAAACACATTTAAGTTAATAAATGTTTCTGCTGGAGTTTAACAGGAACACAATAGCAAATGATTTATTTAGTATCATTAATACTATAAGTTTACTGTGGAGTCCTCTTAAAATACAAATATGAGATCTTCTTTATCATGTGTCACTAGAGTAAGCATTTGACATTCTGCTGTTTTTTTTCTTTAAATGACAATTTAATTATGCGGTTACTCAGCACCAAAAAGGAAAGACAGCCTCATTGATAGATGCAAAAGCAAATGACTCACAGACATGATCTCAACTATCAAATGTCATAATTATTTATTGCATTCAAAATGATATCATCAAAACAAAGGAGGGAATTTGTACAGATTTTTCCAAAGCTTCTCTATATGCCCAATTTAACAGAGGTCAATGCTAATTAACTGGCTTCGGATTAAACTGGGTCCACAAAGTGAATCTGCTAGAACTTTAACACCAATTTTCTTATTTCTTTTTTCACATGTTAATATCAAGAGGAACAACCTGTCCCTTTACTTGAGCCTGAAAACAAAACATGTGGAGTCATACCCAGCCACTCTGGGTGGGTATTTTTACCCATGGACATATATTTAGAAACAGTCTTCAAGTGATTTTCTGAAAGAGCCAGAAATCAAAAAGACTGAAAAACTTATTGCTAATAGTCCTCTGTGGTGGTGTCAAGTAAATGGGTGATTTCTTGAAGAAAAGCCTTGATATATGATTCTAAGCAAGGGAAACCATTTTACAAATTTGGAAAATTTCTTTCCTACTGGATCTCCTCTCATAATGTGAATATAGATCAGTAATGAGCTGACTGCTTATAAAATGATCATCCACTTGTTACCTAAGACTTATTCCTTGGGTAACACTAGTTTTTCTTAGAGTCAGCCTATAGGTGGAATTATAATGTAAAAATTTCTATGCAGAGTTATAATAAACTTATTTCATAATGTCTAATTGTATTTTTTCCAAACTAATGATTGCATCACACTTTTTTCCCCGCTATGTTTTTAATGAAATTTGATCTGTGTTTGCAGAAGATTCATGTCAAACGTCCTTTTCCTATACCAATTATTGTCAGAGAATGAAGTTATCTTGTACATATCAAATGCAAAAGAGCTCATTTTGAATAAATCTATTTCCATAACTGCTATCTAAAAGTCACACAGAACTTCCTAGGATATTGACTTGAGTCTCACCAAAATACTTTAGTGGAGACTACTAATAAACAGAGCTCGAAGCATCTTGAATTTTTTAAATTGTTTCGTACAAGACTTAGTGACTTCTATCTAAATATCTTCCTTTCAGAGCTTATTTATTCATTTGTGCATTCTCTCTCTCAATCTCGTTCTCTCTCTCTCTCAGCATATTTCTGCTATACTAACTAAAATAAAATGGGAAATTCTGGACTATGTTTAAAATCTCCATCTCTCTGATTATGCTTAATATATCATAACTATATAGTCTTGTTCAGACCCTGAAGTTTTTAGGATTTCTGTGGGGAGGCTGTTAGATGTGGGAGTTTATTTCAGTCTGCAGAGTATTGTTTTGGGATTTGCCAACGCTAACACTTTGTCTTTCCTGTCCCCATATACAACATGCCTGGCAAATTATAATTATCAGTATTTTCTTTTACAGAAGGATAATTATTTCTTATTTTTACTTAAGCCATAAAAGAACCTAACAGTGTTCTCCCCACAAACAAGGCTCATATGTGCAGGGTTATTGGCCTGCCTGTCTGCATAATATGGAAAAATCCCAACTGCTCTCCATAAAACACACTGCCATTGTAAGTTACTCCAGCAAAATACCATGACAATTTTATGGAAATCTTTTACAAAGAGCTTCCAAGAGAAAGCGAGATAGTCACATTAAGAAGATCTCCCTTTTTTTAGTTATAATTCTATTTTAACTGCTGATGTTCATACCAGAGAACAAATGAATCACTAAAATGAATATTAGTAAGATTCTTGAGACCCAGAGCAAAATCCTTTTTGCTACAATTTATGATTACGTGGAGAGGGCACTGAACTCCCTGTGTGACAGTCATTGTAGTTAATGCAAGGGCCAAACTACCAAATTAGCTCATCTGGATTAGGGTGGATTAAGACAGGGATTTGTACAGCATTCTTGTTTCAAGGGCACTGGTCACAGATTTAATGAATACCTTGGTATTCTACTGGGAATACTAACTTGAAGCTATGATTAAACAAATGCAATCATTCTAAAATCTGTTCATCTTTCTTGGTCCCTACCCTAATCTACAGCCTTCTTTTTAGTACCTTTCCTTAATGCTGGAGAGATCTGGTGACTCTCAGAGGTAAATTAATGCAAACTAGTAAAAGCACACAGTATGGAAAACAAAATCCTCTAGCAGACCATGGGACCCGCCACAGCTCAGCAAGGCAGAACCCTTAGCTCACTGGAATGTGTAACATGTCCCCCTCAGGCAATTGCTCATTCCTCTGTCCAGCAAAAGCAGGGCATCTGTGGATTTACCTTGGCAATATACAAACTTTCCCAAATCTGTCTTTTTGCCACCTGAGCACACACATCCTTTACATTGTTAGATGAACTTCAAAATCAGTAACAGCACTTGTGGGTTGTTCTGAAAAGATCAGAACAATTACTAAAAAGACGGGTCCTCTTATATAGCATTACATTTATTCCAAAAATTGAGATTCTGCCAAAAATGTGCAAAACTGTGGCCATTGGGGTATTTGGCCACAAATAGGGGATACAAAGAGATGAGCAAAGGCTAAACAGTGATGAAAGAGGGAGAGTGACCCCCTCCCCACTTAGCTATTAACACTGAGCTAAAGGAACTGCGCCCGATCAAGCAGAAAAAACTTTGAAAGCATACCCTTAAATGTTTTCTCTGTGCCCGTTTTTCTCTTCTAGATACCAAAGGTCAATGGAACATCATTAGGGAGGATATTGTTCATGTACATGCCATTGACTGTGCTAAGCTCCACTTTCAAGTTTGTATATCAAATGAGACAATAACTATGAAGGTACACTGGAGGTGATAAAGCTCTCTCTACTGATTATTGATTAGTGTCATGGTCTTCTTAGGAATCAGTCATGGGGAACATACTACGTAGAAAAAAAAAGAATAGCCATGCCATATTGTAGTTTTGACATTGTACTTTAACCTTAAATAAATGAAAGGGTTTATTTTTCCCAGACACTTCCTGACCTCAGGTTCTGTTTGGAAAGGCGATCCTGTTCAACTAACATTGTGTCCATGCTGGAAGCCAGTTTGACTCCTGGCTCAAGTTAGATGAAAAATGGCTGTGCACAGCCCACGATCTACTTACTTAAGGATATTTCATCGTATCTTAAAAATCTTAAGGATATTTAAGACTAAACAGTTTCTGTTGTACGTGGACTCCGTTCAAGCCATTGATTTTTTAACATGAGATGTCTGCCTGAGTCATTAGCCTCCCTCTTATGGCTGCCAGAGAAGTATGGTCACCAGAGTATCTCTTGCCAGGCTTCTTCCTATTTCCAGAAAACAGGGCAAGTTATGAAGCCATTTCAAAATTTGGTAGAGAATTTCCAATGTGCAATATTGATTTTAGAGAAGTGACACCAAGCCCCATAGGAAGTACTTCACATTTACAAAAATCTTATTGGAGAATTGGTCTAGTTTTGGTGTGCTCAAAATCCACTAAGGTTTTTAAAAGAACCTGAGTCTTCTTGGTCTCTTTCAGTTGTCAGGGGCGCTGCTTCCTGTGCAATGAGCTGATGAAAAGAGATTCCCAGTGCAAATGTGTACTTTTATTGGTAGTAGGTATTAATTGTCAATACTAATAATAGAAGTTTAGGGTCTATTTCTGTATTGATCCTCTTATTTACACTAGCTCTTCAAAGTGCTGGGATTCTGATCCAGTGAGCTGACAGAAAGCTCAAGCCTTCTGACAGCAAAGGGATGCCATGGTGACTCTGGGTCTGGCTGAAGCAGAACATGGACAGAATGGTCAGCCACCCTTAGTTCATCACTGAACAGGTAGCCCACTGCCCTTGGCATCCTTTGCTAATTCTATCTAAATGTATTTGAAGAAAAAAAACCCTAATAGCTTTTATATTTGCTTTAAAAGTCAATTATATTTTTAACCCCAACGGTAAGCGAAATCTGCCAACTTTTTTTCTTTTTAACCGAGAGTGGATTTGTTTCATGTTGAGGGAATATAAAAAGCAAATAAATAGTTGAACCTCACTTGAGCTGAACTGAAGGTAAAGCATATTAGTCAATTTCCCTTTTAAACTAGATAAAAATCAAAAGCCAAACAATTAGTTTAGAAAAACAACAACAACCACCTCAGATGTTGTATAAATTAGTTGGAGAGATTTTTCACACCACATGTCTGTGACAAAAGGAATTTATGAAGATGAACCTTAAAGTTTAGAAGAGTTAATGCATGTCACACAAGTAAACCACCTCCTTCCTCAAATGTTGTCAAGTAGTCCGTTTTACAATTTAATTTTAGTTTGTAGATACAAAGTGTAAATCTTTAAGATTTATTTTAAAAAATATTAGTACTCCTTCGAAGGAGACTAAGATACTGAATATCCTTTATCCTTTCTTATCTGCAGGTCTTCTTTAGCAGAAAAAAGCCAAATGTAATTTGATCTTCCCAGAACTGTTTTGTAGTAGACTTAAGAATCATTTTTGATGAAACCAGAATCAATCAGCAGTCTTCTCATTTACACACTTGGCAAGTCATTAGAGACACACGGGGAACAAACATTAAAGAAATAAAAACTCCCAGGAGCATACCTTTATTACATATTGACTTCCAAGCCTACTGCATTTCGGATGTAACTCATAAGAGTTCATTCTCTTTCTAAGTAGGGAGCAGCTATTTACCTTTTTTTTTTTAAAAAAAGAATGTTTTAAATAGCAATGATTATTAAATATCTTATGAAGATAAGTAATTTTTCCCTCTGGATACAAAAAATTCATTTTCCAGAAATACGAAACATGGTTAAAGTTAAGCCTAAAAGGAAAATGATTTTTTTCATGTGAGATGTAGAAATGAATGAGACAATTCTTCATGAAATGTTTTGAAAATAAATCCCTCCATTATTATGACTAAAGAGAAAAACAAGGAAAAACTGGAAAAGATTCATCGACTACCTGTAACTAGTGTTTATCACTAAATATAAATAAAAATAATTGGAATACCAGCCACTATTATTCACCACCTCCAGATACCCAACTGTAGTAGAAATGTCATTAAGTAGTCTGTTTTACAATCTAATTTTTATTTGTAGATACAAAACGTAAGGCTTTAAAAATGAAGATGTATTAAGTACTTGACAATCTTGCTAAACACTTCATAATCCATGCGACATTTGTTTCTCACAATTTTGAAGTGAGGATTATTGACATTTACTGGTGAGAAACCTCTCCCTACAAGAGTTACTGGCCAGAGCACACAGTTATCAGTGAGAGAAACCTCAACCTGAACTGATCTCAGCTATTGGCCTCTCAACAATATGCTTGCTCAGTCATAAAAACCTGAGTGCAGATCTGTGCACATAAAGAAAACATCACCTTAACCTGCGGGAAAGGTGCTATAGTCACAATCCTGGCTCAACTGATTTGTTGAGTCCTACTGAGAAGGAAGAGCAGAGCATATGAAATCAGATAGCTGAGCAGCACTAACACCTGGGGGGGTGGGGTGGGGGGCGAGACTGCAAATTCTGGGCGGCTGCCTCAAAGCTCACCCTCAGTGTCCTGGCTCCACCAGCCCCGCAAGGAGTATGCTACTCTTTATTCTGCAACAGGGGCTGACAGCTTCTGCAAAACATAACAAGTGTGAAGTAAGAGGCAGAGTGCGGAAAATAATTCCTCAATAATTTACCTTTCTTGGAGTCAGGCAATAATGGACGCTTGTAACTTTGGGGATTGGTAGGGATTTTCATATAAAGTTGGGAGGGAAAAGGTTTATCCAGAACATGTTCTGGTGGCGGACAACCCCGGAAGCAGTCTGTAGAAAAGACAAATCCTATTAAGCCAGCTGGGCAGGCTGAGAGCAGCTCGTCGGTCTGGGGAGCTGAAATAGCTAGGAAAGGCTCAGAAAAATCTGCATTGCAGATAAATCCTCAGGGGAGACAGCTGAACTCTTAACATCTCCCCAAGCCAGCTTCTCTCCCGAGAGCAGAGTGGCCTCAGGTGGTGTAATTTAGAATGTATGTAATTTCCAGGCCTTTCTGCAGACCTTGGATGATTTAACATAATTTCATCTTTCGCCTTGCTGCTTTTCACCTGTTTGTTTATTTACTTATCTATGGTAGTAGAGTGGGCAGAAAGGAGAAAAGGGGCACGATAAACTAAACTGTACAGTACCTTCAACACTTCTACAGGTCTTACCTTTTATTTAATGTTAGGCCTTGTCTTTATCAAACTGATATTCCTCAGCTTCCAAACAACATAAAGAAAGAGCCAAGCATCTACCCTGTCTCTTGTGAAGAGGGTGGAGAAATGAAAACTTAGAAAGTCATAATAATCGCTACGAATTACAGGGCTTCCGCTATGTAAATTACCTTTGTTAACTCCTGCAAGGCCTAATCAGGTTGTTATTGTCATTCCTGTTTTATACAACTGAGGCTTAATAAATTCCCAATTTCTCACAGCTGATGAGGGGCACGGCCTGGCTTTGAACCCATGGGTATCTAACTTCAAACTCTACTTATTTCACTACATTATAACACCATTTGTTAAATGCCTTTAGTGTGCCATTCCACTTGCAACAGGCAATAAAAGCCATAGCCTCCAGAAATGCCTGCTCTGTTGGGATGAAGGCATTATAATAAATAGCTTTTTAAATTGAGGCTGTTATTATTAAAAAAAAAAACTTTTCTAAAAGACTTCATATTTTCTAGAATGTGTTCCCTCCAAAATTTAGAATTCTGTAAACAAATAACTGTAATTAAAGTCTAGCATATGATTACAAGAAAAGTAAATATTGGTAGAAAGGGGGAGGATGAAGAGGTGGAGCAGAGAGGATTTTTAAGGCAGTAACAATATGATACTACAATCTTAGATACATGTCATTATACCTTTGTCAAACCCACTGAATGGACAGCACCAAGAGTGCATCCTAAGGTAAGCTATGGACTCTGGGTAAATTATGAGGTGTCAGTGTTCATCCTTGGTGGAAAACGTACCATTCTGGCGACTGATGCTGATCCCAGGGGAGGCTATGCATGTGTGGGGGAAGCGGGTGTATGCGAAATCTCCATACTTTCAGTTTTGTTGTAAACTTAAAACTGTTCTAAAAAAAATAAAGTCATAAAAAGGGTGGGAATAAAGTAAATATCTAATTAAAAGGAGAGAGCATATACACAGTTTTAATGATCCAGAGGATGGACGGAATTTCGCTAAGTGGAACTTTGGATGAGATATCAGATATGCTTTTTAGGGAAAGAGAAGAGAATAAAGGATCAGTCTGTTAGTCAACATTGTTGTTTGAGCACCTGCTCTGTACCAGTCCCCCTCAGTAGGTTCTGGGATTCTGGTTAGGAATGAGGCACACAGTCATGGAGGTTCTGGTCTTGTGGAGGAAACAAATACACGTGGAAGAAATGCAGAGCGCTATGGGAGTATGTAAGGAGCAGACCCGTGAGGCCAGAGGCTGAGAGAAGACTTACCTGGGAAATCTCAGACCTAACCAATGAACAGGACTTGAATAAGTAGAGGGGCAAAGGAAGTGGGAGGGGAGGGGAGAGGCATAGAAAGAGTGTTCCAGGCAAAGAGAGTAAAAATATGTGTAATAGCCCCCAGGGAATAAAGCCAGGATGGGCCTGGAGAGTCAAAGAGGCTGATTCCTGACTTTATTATGAATTCATAATTCTATGGTTTTAAACACAGGAATATCATGATTAGATTGTATTTTTAAAAAGACGTGTCCAGTGACTATGTGTGTAATGGCTTATGTAGAGCAAGCATTGATGCAGGCGGCTATCACCGTGGTCAAGATCAACGGTGATGGGAAACTAACACAGTCCTTGGGGATATAGATGAACTGGATGGTTTTGAAAAATGTCCAGGAAGTAGTATTGATAGGACTTGGTAACTGATTGGAGTAGTATATTTTAGGTAATAAATTTTTTTTAAAGTAAGCTCTACACCCAAAGTGGGGTTTGAACTCACAAACCCAAGATCAAGAGTGGCAGGCTTTACCCACTGAGCCAGCTAGGCACCCCGTTAAGTAACAATTTTAATATAAATGTGATTTATATAAAGAATAATGGGGGCGCCTGGGTGGCTCAGTCGTTGAGCGTCTGCCTTCGGCTCGGGTCATGATCCCAGGGTCCTGGGATCGAGCCCCGCATCGGGCTCCCCGCTCCGCGGGGAGCCTGCTTCTCCCTCTCCCACTCCCTCTGCTTGTGTTCCGTCTCTCACTGTCGGATAAATAAAATCTTTAAAAAAAAAAAAAAGAAGAATGATACTTGTAAGATGACATTTCAGAGCCTTTGAAAGTAACTCTAAAGTTTGCAAAGTTGTTATACAAATGATGACTAGGGTAGGCTGTAAGTCATGGAAGAACTCCAAAGAACAGTGGCTTCAACAAAATGGAAATTCGTTACAAGGTTATATCATATTCAACATGACTGCAGAAATTCTAGCCATCAAGTCTGAATTCCTTCCTACCAGCAGAAAGAAAGAGTGATGAAGAGTGCACTCCTTCCTTTTAAGCATTAAATGTCAGTTTCACACACAACTTTAGTTCATATCTTATTGGCTGAAAATTAGTCAAATAGTTTCCCCCTAGTTGCCAGGGAGGCTGGAATTCTGGATCTTATTCTGAGTGTCCATGTGCCCACGAAACCTCCAAATAGCAGGGGTCCTTTTATTACTGAGGAAGAAAGAGACAATCAATATTGGGGGCAAAAGTAATTGGGACCACATTAACTATGGGCTAAGGCCTTAGAGATGAAGCAGGAAAAAAATAACACTTAGGAATTGTACCGGCCCTGTACAACAACAGAAAATTAAAATACATCGAATGAACTCACTTTGTATTAGCATTCCACATTTTGTCTAAGCCACCAAGTACATTTTTTTAACCTCGGTGGTAATCGAGATAGACTGGATAAGTTAAACAGAGCTTCCCCGTCAATAAATACGGCTTTCTATTGCTACAAAGCAGCCTCAGCTAGGCCAATATCTGAGCCTAGTTGTTTATGGTTTCATTTCCTTTACTTTTAATAGTGGCCATAAAAAGCCAAACAAATGCATTTTATTCACATTCCTTTGGATGAGGCCTTGAATTTAAATTATGTCACTGGATCCATTAACATTTAACTATGGCTGGTGCCTTATCCTCTACAGACATTCAACTTCAGAATGTAATAACCACATGCAGAAAATGAGAATTAATAGCAGTTAGAGAGTGAATCATATCTGCTTCACTCAGCGTACATTCACACTGATTTATTTTGTTTTGTCTGTTTGATGTGTTCTGTTTGTTTCTAAGAATAAAGGCTGTCAATAAGATAAGATGCTGGGTTTAATAATAATTTAGGGAAAATACTCCTTTCATCAATTTTCTACAAATGGTTCCCAATGGGTTGAATTCAAAGGCTGCTGGGACTCTTAACTTTCTTTCTACATTTAATTTTCTGTTACCATTTCTACAACTTTTACAATTACTGTTTACTGTCATTCTAATTTTCTTTATTTTCCTTTTACTGGTGCTTCATGTCTTGACTGACAGAGCAGAAACCTTCAAGTAACTGAAGCCACCTTAAAGCAGTAATATTTTGGGGGGCAGCAAATTAGTAACACTAAATTATACTCAGTATCATAAATATTCACATTCTTAATTTTTCCAAGTAAAAGGGATCGATCACACGACATTAAGTCATATGTTCTTTGCCAAACCTAAAATTCAAATTTGTTTTAATTGAGCAATGTGGTACATCAACCACATTCTTGGTCCACTTTTGTCTTTGGTTTTCCATTAGTTGTAAAATATATCCATGAACAACTGCTTATTTTATTATTGCTATTAACACATAATGTCTGGTTCTTTTGCATCGTGGGTAGAGTTTTATTCTAGTCTCAAGTTGGCATCACTTGCATTTCCTAATGCACAGGGAAAGGGTTTTCTTGTAACCATGACTATTCTCCACGTTTGCAGTATTTGTTACTCTGGACCTATGACAAAGTCTTATATATAAAGATAGCTTACATTTATATTCTATGGTACAGCTTTCAACATGCATTCCTGTGTTCCATGTCAACTCTGAAATCAGATATGCTCTTTATTTTACGGAAAACAAAAGGCCCAGGAAAAGGGAAGTAATTTTTCCAACTAGCTAGTAAATAGGAAAGATAGAACGCTGGAATAATAAGTATAAAGAGTACAAACTTAGATCGATGCTATAAAAATTCATAGTAAAGAATATTACATATGATCAGTAATGGAGGAGTTACCACACACACTTCTCCTTTCTCCTAATTATTATTAAAGTAATAAAAATGTTGAAAAATAATGTAATCCTAACAAAAAATTTTGAAGCTATCCTAGAAGTCAGAATATAGATGGAGAAAGAAAGAAAAAACTGCTACAAGGAGGCCCCAAGTTAACAGTAGGTCCATCGCAAGGAAACCTGGAGAAATCCCAAGCTTAGAGTTTTCAAACTCAAACAGGGTCCAAGGCTGGCTGAGACTATCACAGCAATTCATTAAGAAATGTATTCAGGGAGCGCCTGGGTGGCTCAGTCAGTTAAGTATCCGACCCTTGATTTCGATTCAGGTCATGATCTCTTGAGATCCAGCCCGCATTGGCTCCGGGCTCAGCGCAGAGTCTACTTGAGATTTTCTCTCTCCCTCTCCCTCTGTCCCTTCCCCCTGCTCGCACACTCTCTCTCTAAATAAATAAATTTTGGAAGTTTTTTTAAAAAAGGAAACATATTCATAACAATTGCAACCCTTTCTATTCTTCGTCCTCCTTGCTACATTTTTAGTGACAGGAGAAGCTTTTGCCCCCAACGGTGAAAACAAGCACTAGCCTTTAATGAAAGAAAATGATTAGTTTGGGAACCAGTTCTAGTATAGATAAATCAATGCAGAACCGAAACAACTGTAGGGATCCTAACCTGTTCACTTGCCAGTTGCGTCTCTGTGCTCCTCGGGATACCTGCTTCCTGACAGACTCTGCCCACTTATCCAGAACCTGTAGGCAGCTTTCATGGTGACTGGAGGTGCAGATCTGCATGACTGCAGAGGAAACTTACAGCAGCTACCTATCATCCTCAGCCTAGGTCTTCATACATAAAAACAAAGAACCCCAAATCCTCCAAATCAAGACATTTGAGAAAAACCAGCAGCATGAACAAGAAAAATACTTTTTTAAAATGACTCCTGAGGAAATAGAGATGATTCAGGGAACAAGGGAATTTACAATTATCCTTCTTAGAGAGATTTGAAATATTGCATACTTTAAAATGAACTTCCTTCCAAAAATGAATTTTAGGAAAGTATCGATCAGAGGATAAGAAAACATTCCTGGCAATTAATATATGATTTCCCAAAGAGGTTGTTCGTGAATTAATTAAAAATAGAATTGGCAGCGCTAGAGGCAAATAATAATTCAGCTGATAAGGAAAAGCTCACTGAATGTAGAAGAAGTGAAAAAGGGATTTTAAAAATATGTGAAAAAGGAGCTAAAACAGATCATTCCAGTAAGTCCATCATTTATCAATAGGAATCTCCTTAATATAGAACAGAGGCAGGGATAGCAAGAAAAAGAAAGCCAGAGGAAAGTTTCTCCGAGTTAAAAAGATATCATTTCAAATGGTCATTTCCAAATGACCCCTGGCAGAAAGGCCAAATTGTCCCTGGTTAAGAATCACTGGTTCAGGATAAAATGCTACGGCTATTGGGCCAGATAGACCTGGGTTTCTCCTCAAGCTCCACTAATAATAACCTCTTTATCTTTGGGAAATATACTTGACCTCATTGAACCTCTTCTGTGAAATGGGGATTAAAAAAACCCCACTCTATCGAGTTCTTCTTTTTCTTCTACCTCCACTCCTCCCTCCCTTCTTCTATAAATGTGTGTACTTAGCACATAATATGGACTAAGTAAATAAGGGTTATTAGTATTTTAATTGTAATTGTAGTAATGGTGATGAGGAAGAGGAGGAGAAAAATGTGGAGTCGAGGGTGTGTGCCAAGGTAGTGAGGGCTAAGGAGAGGTCACTGTAGGCCTTGGATGCTTGGGTGAGGCGTGTGGTTATGCTCCAGATCAGCCCTCTCCCATGAAAGTTATGTCCTAACGGAAATAGGCTGTAATAGGTAATGCTTCTATAAAAGTAACGTGGCTATGGAGCACTTGAAATGTGGTTAGTATGACTAAGGAGGTAAAATTTTAATTCTTTTCATTTTAATTAATTTAGATTTAAATAGTTGCACGTGGCTAGCTGCTACCATATTTATTGACCAGCACAACTCAAGAGAGCAAACAAGGGCCAAAGAAGAGTTTGTATTAACAGTTTGTCTAGGAGATTAATGGGGTGATGGCGTTTGGGGCAGGAAGACAAGATGAAAGCATTTCAGCCACCCTGGCTGCTATAATGAGAACCTGAATGAAGATGACGGAAGGGAGAATTTGGGGAAGAGATAGGTTACCGCAATGACAATGTCCTCAGTCCTCAGTGGACCCATGCTTATTGCTGTCTGCCTGGAGACACCTAATCTCAGCCCAACTCTGAGGTCTCTGAGGTTATAATTTTTTTTTACATATGCTACCCTTCCCTTTCTACAGCTGAGATCAGAACTTGGATCCATAGCTCCCAGCTTATTCTTTATAAGTTCTTATAATTATCCTAAAAATAGGCAAATCAAAGATGCTCCATAGATCTGATTTTCTGAAGCTTTAATCATTTTCTTTGTGATCCTAGATTCTTGCTGAGTTATTTACCACTTGCTTAAAAGGTGAAACTTAAAACAATGGATGTGAAACTTAAAATGATGGATTCTTCTTTATCTGTCAAATGCTTTTTAAATCATTAAGATTATATTTCTGTGGTATATTTAATCTGATCTCCTTTTCATACTGAAAAGTATAAAGCCATTTCAGTAATAACTGCTATTTTTACTAATATTTACTGAGCTCCATGCCATGCTAATCCAGAACTCCAAAGGGCAAGAGTCTTTTGGGAGAGCAGAGCAGTAACACAGGCCTACCTTGGAATGTGTTCTTTATTTTAGCAATCAAGTCAGTGCATTATTAAAATATTACATATTTGGGACAATACACTCATTTATCTGCTTTGGCTGCATATTAGTAGAAAGTAAAAGCCTTAAGAGTCAGAACAAGGATACGAGCCAAAGATTTACCGTTTCCTAGTGGAGGGACTTGGGTAGGTCATTTGCATTCTTCAAACTTCAGTTTTCTCATCTGTAATAAATATAACAACAAGATCTGCCATTCCCATTCCAGAGATTGCTGTGAGCTTTGGGAGGTCATATACTTTGTATGACTTAAAAAGTGGTACAGAAATTTTTTTTTCTTAAAGTCTAAATGCTACTTCCTCACTGGTTAGATTATTTCAATAATTTTATAAACCAAAGTTGACATCTTGGGCCTTTTTTGTGAGCATAACATAAGAAACAACTAAAAATCCATGCACACATTAAACTATATATTATATTTGTTACTTCCCTATGATGTATTGAACTATCCACCATCTTTTAGAGGAAGTTTAGCAGTTTGACTAATTAATATGACTCACTCAGGACTATGGGTTCTTGTATCGTTTTAAAATTTTTTCATTGTTAGATGTCATATTTCCTCAACTACCAATGTAATCTTAAAAGTCAATCATTTGGGGATTTCTGTCCCCACTATTTAAGGCAGTCTAGTTATTTTTAAGAATCTACACTATCACAGATTCACCTGCAGCTATGCTCAAAATCATGCTAATTAGCTGCTCTTAGGCACTGAGAGAATCCTTAATGCCTACATGTTGTATCTTATTCTGTATATACAACCAGGAAATCTTGCCATGAGAAAATCCTACAATGAACAAGAAGATACCTTTAAAGAACACAAAGTAGAAAAATTGTTCACATTGCTAATAAAATGTAAGATCTTCCTGAAAAGACATGTCATCTCTTAAGTTCCTATTCATTGTAAAGAAATAGATTTTGGTTGTAAGTGTTAAATAGAGTAGCTTTGTTTTAACAATTGCCAGATGTGGATCAATGAACATCCGGCTGCTTTAAATAGTCATAATCCAAAGTCATTAACATTAGGAGGGAATCTGAAGGAAGGTTAATTCGAACCATCTGAGGCAGACCCAAATGGAATCTACAAAAAAAAAGGGATTGATTCAAACTTTTTTTTTTTTGAGAGAAAAGGAGAATTTGTCAGGAAGACCAGAAGTTATCCTGTGCTACTCTGAGACTCTTAACTATTGAATAAATGTCAAAAAAGCATAGGCAGAGTATTCGAATTCTGGGTATTTGACCAATTCCAGTTTGACTATGCAAAGACCAGTGTTGTCCACTATAGAAAGATTATAGTTACACACACACACATACACACACACAACACACACACACAGACGCACGCACGCCTGTGCACACAACACTCATTTTCTCAGCTTCAACATGGCGCATGCATCAAGGGCATTTCTAAGCAGACAACATAATGAATGCAAAGATGCCTGTGACTTGACTTCTTTCCCCAAGTGCCTTCCTAAGTGTTCTCCTTGAAGAAATATGGTTATCAATTTAAGTTGACTTCTGTTCATATGAAAACTAGTATTTCACTGGAATTTTAAATTCAAAGTTTCTATTGACACTGCTCACATCTACTTGGCTGTTCAGTTAAACACCAAATGACAAAATTACAGTGACAAAGACCACAGATCTGGTCATGGCATGGCTTCTATCTAGAGATAGAATGAGTCCTTTAAACAAGGAGACATGCTAATAAGTGTGAGAACATCAGAAATGTTTGATATGCAGTTAAGGTGTTTCCTTGATGGATAAGTATGCCATATTTATTTGATTGCTTATTTTCTTAGGTATTTTTTAGCTGCAAGGTGTGGTGTGGGAGGACTCAAACAGGTAAATGCTCCTGAGTTCCTGCATCTATAGAGGAGGACTAAGAGCCGCGTGAGGCAGAAAGATAACATCCCTCCAGTCTGTCAAGGCTACTTGTGAACCCTTAGCCCCTTTGAATACTCTAATCATCTGCAAACACACACATTCTTTCCTCAGAGGAATGCAGGTTGCTGCCACCAACCAAAACATTCCACCAAAGAGAAATGATTTTGTTGGAAAAAATGTATTCCTTAAATCAGAGACTATCCTGAATACTCAGGAGTCCGCTGTGGCCTGAAGTAGATTCCCCTAAGGCTTGTTTGAGGAGTTGGGTGGCAAGAAGACGAGATGTGGACACCCAGAAGCTTTGCCACTAAGCACAGCGGGATAGGAGGGATGGCAAGTGTTGGGGGCTGGGGCAGAGAATTTAGCAGGCTGGCACTGTGCTGAACACCCAGGCACAGAGGAGGTTAGAAGTTCAAAGAAATCACGAAACAGGGAAACAGAGCTGCAGTGAAGAAACTGCCAGAGTGTCATATGGAAACACACCCCCAAACCTGAGCCACGAGAACTCATTACATGGGCATAGCAAACATGGAGCATAGGCAGAAAGATGGAAATGCCAGTAGCTCATTAGGGCTTGTTCAATGGATCTTCATAAAACAACGGGCTGGAATTGAAAGAGGCCAGAAAAAAAGAGATAATTGTCTCTCACCATCAGAGGTGCAAAAGTATGTGGTGTTGCTGCCCAGAAAGAAGGGTTACCATTTGACTTGTTCATAACGACTGCTCCAATCCTTTCTAATTTTTCTTGCCTGGACATCTGCCTCCTAACCTCTTGCTGATCAAGGTGTGTCACACTGTCTAGCCGTATCAACATTACCGAGGAGCTTGTTCAAACGGAGGCTCTCAGGCCCCTCCTCACACCTAATGATTCTGAATCTGCATTTTAATCGGATCCCCAGTTGACTGATCTTGGCTTTAAAGTTTGAGGAGCTGGTCTCCCCAGTGTCTACTCTTACCACCTTATCATCCATTCTCTGCATAGCTGCCTGAGTAATGTTTTAATTTTATTTGTTCACCCACTGATTACCCCCCTCCCCCAGAAATAAAGTTCCATTAGGGCAGGAAAAGGTTGGGAAATGGTGTTCAATAGATATTCACAGAATGAATAAGTGGATTTTCCTCTCTGTGATGAAGTCCAGGTGATAGGTAGCCCCCCCCCCCCCCCGCCAATATCTTTTCTTTACCACTAGAAAAGTCTCACTCTCTTTTCTCTTGCTTTTATCTGTAGGTCAGGATGAATTTTGTTTGCCAAGCCTAAATCCTTATCTGTGTTCTTTGTCTCCTTTCTTTCAGGAACTTTTCTCTGTTGTCCTTCTGCCTTATATACCTAACACCCCCTCTTCTATATGTGCCCTCCCTTCAGCTTAGGACTTCCCAGATTACTAACAGTAAAGTCCCCACTGCCCGGCATTGAGTCCTAGACCTCTTAAATATGTTTTCCTATTGCTTTCATATCCTTATTTACTCATTCACTTCTCAAGAATTTGCTTCTGTCCCCACAATTTGACTGGTTTGGAGTCAGACCCAGATTCAAAACTAGCCCTGAAACTTGCACAAATGTCTCGGTCTCTGTTTCTCCATTTAAAGTGGGAGAGAACAGAATATATAGGAGTCACTGTGGTCACTGTGACAATTAAAGTGCCTGTCACAGAGGCTGGCACATGTCAGGTGCTAATGTCATCCTAGATTCCCTTGGTTGGAGGAAAGGTGAGACTAATTTTGAAACCATCAAATTATATTTGACCCAGAAATTTGACAATATAAAGTACAGTGATTCTGTTGTTCGGAAATAGCCCTTGGAAATAATGTGAAATATCGTGTGAGAGTAAATATTCCATTCCATTACTGCATGAAGATGATAGTAAAAAATTGGGAAACAAGAGGAAACAAACATACCCAATGTCTTCATAAAAGAATATTACGCAGGGTGGCAAAATGTTTTGAGATGCTTAAGATACTCTTGAGTGGAACAAAAAGGCAGAATTCAAATTGTAATGTTTTGATCCTGGTTATGTAAATTTAAATGCAATAGATGGAAGGAAGGAAGCTAAACAGGTAGAGTGTTAACCATAGTCTCTGGCTTGTATAATTATGGATGGCTATTATTTCCTTCCTTTACCCTCTTCCAAATTTGACAAATTTTACAAAATGTGGATTTAATTGTTTAGTAAATAACATATTGAGCAGTCTTTAACTTATTCTCATTCTTCAACTTCTCTGCAGAATTTGAATTTTAGCCTTGTTTTTATTATTTCACCTGTGCTCTTTTTCCCCTTGCTTTAAAAAAATTAGTTCTTCCTTTAACTTTGTCAATTCTTATCCTACATCCTAAATGTGGGTGCTGCTGAGAGTATTCTCTCTGGTCCTCTTTTCTCTCTTGGTAATGTCATTCATATCCTGTCTCCTCATTTCTCTTCTCAGTATTAGCCCAACGTGATCTGCCATCTACCAGACCAGTCTGCCTACAGATCCAGCCCATCATGGCCTAAACCTGCCCCTTGACTTTTTATTTCCTTCCGCATTTGGTCAGCATTTATTGGCTGTCCACTATGCCCTAGGCAGTCTGCAAGAGACTAGGATGCAAGACAAATGGAAGACAGCCTTTTTCCCTCAAGCAGCTTTTAGCTACCTTTCTCCCCTCACTTTTCCAGTTATCAAATTCAATGTTAGAGTCAGCACTGAGTCCTTTTGTTTTTCATTCCTCCTACCAATCAAGCAGTTGCTATATTCTGCCTATGACTTTGAGCTCAGAAACATCTTTCAATTTCATGACCTCTTTTTTCATACCCACTGTCAACACCCTCTTTGAGCCTTTATTATTTCCTGGATTATCCATGAGAGCTTCCAAAGTGATGTCTTCTTCAATGTACTCTCACCCACAGCTCCATCTCACACACAGAGATAAAGTAAGTCACCTGAAAACAGAGTTTAGGTCAGAGTGGTCTGCTCTGCAAAATACACCCAAAAGCTTCTCATTAAATACTGAATAATTTCCTCAAGTTGGTATTTAAGGTCCCCATTCGCATGTATTGGGTTGAATTGAATGGATTCTTACTTTGTAGGTTCAGAAAGGGTAGAATACTAGCCATTTTATATGGTAGGACTGATTCCTATTTCCATCCTTACCTTATAAGAACCCCCCTTCTTCTGCTCTGCACTCTAGAATATAAATGAGATCAGTCTACACTTTCCACGCATGTTTACTTTCTTTGGTCTCTTTGCTAATGTTTGTTCTTCCTGGAGCTCGTGCATGCATTATCTCTCCCTTGAATACGTCTTTTCATCCCTAACCTCCACTTCAAAAGACCCCATCCTCCAGGAATTATTTCCTGTTGAGTCTCTTCTCAATGTTAGTACTCCTGGCCTGCAATGAAGTCCCTTAAGAAATTATTCATGTGTCTCTTATGGTACCAATGAGGCTTGAGGCCTACTTCTTTGTTTTGTTCTGCTGCACCCAACTGAACTCCGAAAGCGTCCTCTTCTATATACGCCTTTGCAAGTAGAGCATCTTAATACCCATCTGTGTAAAAGTTAGTGCCCTCAGTTATTTTTGTGGCTTAGTTAGCCGTATTTAAGGTTGAATGTGGTATCTGCACACTATACAGTATGCACACTGCATACTGTTCCCTGCTCGTTTATTTCTTTTTGGTCATTTGAAACTTCTGCTATTATTTCAATTAAAAAAATTGCAAAATATGGCATCAAGTTATGCTATTTATTACTTGAATTCTCTGGCTAATTTTCTTATATAGATTATGCTATTTAGTAATATGCCTTCATCATGATGACACAGGAGCGCTTTATGAATTAACTTGTTTTAAAACTTCTAATTTATCTCTGATATTCCTCCTTAAAGAATAAAGTTCTTTTAAAAAAAGAATAAAGTTCTTCAGTTTAAATATAAAATACATATTAAAATATAATATATAGCAGAGTTTGAATATTATGTTACATATTGAAGATATATTTACTCCTAACTTAAGTATATAAAAACAAAATATCTGCAGGCATACTGTTTTAACCTTATTTCAGTATATATCATGTGCATAAATAAAATATTAAAGCAAAGGCTATGAGCCAAAAAAATCTACTAGAAAAAAAATGTAGTATGTTGTGGTTAATATTGAAGGACTTTGGGCCAGATTGTGTTGATTGCCCAGCGGGAGTCTCCATTCATTCATCTATAAAAATGGAGACCATACCCATCTCCCAGGATTGTAGAGAGAGTTAAAACAAGATAACATACGTTAAGGGCTTAGGATATTATCTAGCATGTAGTTTAATAACAAAAAATTATAGTCGTATTAATAAAAATAAATGGCAACAAGAAAAAATAGCATTCTCTAAAACTATTATGACTCTAGAAGTTTCCTTATACATTATGAAATGATGTCATACTAGTCCATAATGAGCAACAAAGCATTTAAGAAGACTATGACATCATTTCTAGTATTACAGAGGGAGACAGAGGGGGGAGAGAGAGAGAGAGAGAGAGAAGGCCTCCTCCCTCCCCTCTGCTGCAGCAAAATCTTGGCTGAAGACATGAAGAGCAATAAACAATGTCCAGCTTGGGAGTAGTATTTAGGAAGCATCCATAAAGCAAAACTCATGCTGCAGTTTGGCTTCTTTCCCTTGCTGATAAAAGTGAAAAGGGGACACTTCAAAAATGCTTTCCATCTTAACCTAAAACTGGGAAAATCCTTTTCTATATAGCCGGAGAAATTTTCACACATGATATTATCGGATTTTCTACCTGATATTATCTAATTAATTATTATTAAAGACATATAATGAATATTTGGGATAGCTGGAAAAAAAAGTACCAAATATTTGTTTTACAGTGTGCAATCTCATGAAAAACAAGAACAAAAAAGTAATGGGGGAAATGCTGATGAATCATTTACCCATCAAATAATTAAGTAAATATTTGTTTGGACTCCTACTGTGGTCCAGGCACTATTTTATGTGCTGAAGATATGAGTGAAATAATTAACCAATGTCAAACGAGTTTGATTAGCAAACCGTGATACAGATCCCTGACTCACTCACAGTCCAAAAGTCAAATTCAATTCTGAATTGACGCCATAACGGTCTATTTCAATAAACTCTGGTTTATTACACAAAATCTGTCAACACACCCCTAGATAAACTTAAAATGGTCCTAGAAAATTTAGGTACCAAGAGACCTTTGGTGAGGTCATATGCCACTTCTCCAATACCCAGATAAATCTCAACAGAGCTGATTAGTTCCTATTAACAATATATCGAACACATTTTTTTGGTGGTTAGATAATAACATCATCCTTTTCCAATTCACATAAATATCCCATCGTTCAAAATCAATATAATGAGTTGCTAAACGAGCCTGGAGATTAGAAAACAGATTCTCACATAAAATATATACTGTGTGGGTTTTGTTAGATGGGAAAATGCCAAATAGATTTTTTTCCCACCAAACATGAAATGTATTCACCTACTCTGAGTGGAACCTAAAAGGAGAGGATAGTCCCAAGGGTTTTTACAATATCCAGGAGGAATAGTAAGTCTTGTCTGGGGATTTCATACCTGATTCCACTGAGTATTTTCTAAGGAAAAAAATGCAATATATTTCATGTATCTCTGAGACTAGTCCTATTCGATTTTGTTCAATATCTGAAATAAATGCAGTTTCCTTTTTTAGAGCACACTGATTTATTTTAATGAATTCATTCTCTTGTGCAAAAATATTATGTGATACTGCCTACACTCTGGAAGGGTGGTGACAGTGGCATCTGCCCCTTCCCTCTCTCCCACAATACCTACCCACAGCAGCAAGGCTCTTAGCAAGTGCTTGTGGAATGAATAAATTAAGGTTCTCATAATTACACACTGCAGAGAAAATTAAACAAGGACAATGCATTTGTCTCCTTCAACTGCTACAAATATTCATACTCACAGGTGCACACTCACAGACTTCTGGTATTTCAGGATCAGTCACTGAACATTAACTATTTTTAAAGTACATAAAAAAACTAAACTAACCTCACTGCATAAAATATTTTGGGCTGATAAGCTTGAGAGGAAATGCTATGTGAAGCCAAAGAAAGATTTAAAAGATGTTATTGATCTTCTCAGCAGGGCAGAAAATGTCTTCCATTTTTTGAAGGCAAATTACAAATGTAGCTTTTGTTGACATGAGTATATGGTGAAGTCAAAGATAACTTTAAAGAATTAAACAAAAGGTAATACCCATAACTGCCATCTCTAATCAGTATACATCCTGATGCTGAATTTGAAAATGAATATTTTTCATGTAAGGCAGAAGGCCCAGGATCAATGGATTCAACTGCTTCCATGGCAAGATGAAGGATTACTTCCTTATGTCGATAAAGCATATATAAAATCAGTTCATTTAATAACTAACAACCTCAGCCTTTAAATATGGTGCTAAAGATTAAAGCATCAGTGAAGAAGTTACAATATTTTATTCACAAAACCCAACAATACTGAGTCATTCTTAGGCTCTCATCTCTAGCGCTCCTTCTACCTGGGAAGGGTAAGCCATTTCATTTGCCCATTTAAAAACATCACTTATTAGCAAGATTCCCTCAGATAAAATCATTACTTTAGTATATTCCTGTTAAATTTAAATGACTGAATTTTCATTAAGATAGAGAATTTTTGATTTTTTTTTAGCTGCTACAATAATAAAAATCCAAAAATAAGCCAGACATATTGATATTTGTTAACAACTTGCAACCCAGGCAAAAGACATAATTCCTTAGACATCTCATAATCAAAACAGCCTTGGATAATGGCATTCTCTGCATGGGAAATCATACATGCTATAGACAATGATCAATGTAGGCTTACAGATAAAAGACCAACCATAGAGAGATTAATTTAAATAAAAACATTCCAAATCCTCCCTGATTTCCCCTCATTTAAACATCCAAACAAAACATGTGGTACCTTTTAATTTTCTGAATGAGTAGTTTCCCAATCAATGTTTCTTCGGTCAGAGACAACAAGCTGAAGAATCTATCGAAACAAAACAAAAGAAAAAAATACATATACAGATTTGTTAACTAAATATTGAAAATCGTAACTCACCAGTAAGCAAATGCACTCTTTATAATCCAGATAATAAATCTATGTCTTGAGATCTGTAGTACAAATAATGCAGTACTTGAATTTTTAGGAAGCTCGGTAATGAATTTTAAAGCATTTTTACTTTGAGACCACATAAAGCAAATCCTTTGAAAAATGGATTAAAAATAAAATGAAATAAAATTTTAAAAAAAACCCCGAAGCATTACCAGTGCATATGCAGCGATACCACCCAAGTCTAGCCTTTGAGGTTTGCTGCAGAATCCTTCTTCCGGAGCATTATCTCTACGGGCTGGCTCTAGCTCTCTAGCTCCAGACAGACGCAGTCTGCAAGCCACCAGCTCCTCTCTGTGTGTGTCGGGGAAAGGGAAGCTGCAAATTAGAAAAAGTCCCCGCAGTGGCGAAAAGGAAAATAAGGCGAGTGGGAGAGGGGAGAGAGAGCTCACTAGCCTCAGAATTTTCGAGAATGATGACAAGCCACCCAGCTCCGCCATCATTCACTGACAATAAGATGCAGCCCTGGCTTATGATTTAGCGGTTTACCATAGGGGCGTCTGGTATCAAATGCCTGACAGGCATTTTAATTGCCTCCATCCAAGTGTGTCCCCAGGAGTCGAGTCTATAAGCCTATGAATGTCATCATCTGGTCTCCTTTGTGTTAATGCCAGACACACGCACGCACACACACACACACACACACACACACACACACACTGTGCTTAAATAGAGAGTTTCCCAGCATAATATAGGATTACAAATAAATCTGGTTACGCAAACTGGACATGATAAATAGTAGTTTTGGGAATACTTATTATCTACATTAATGACATCAAAGATTGTGTGATGCTCTGTCACTGGCTGCTCATTACGATATTTTAAAAACTGAATATCCAAAATTGTTCCCTTATTGTCTACTTATATTCCAAAATAAATATCTGTGCCCAATAGAAAAATGCATATATTTATTTGTATTTTCTTAAGGAAAATTCAATACCCTTGTAACCGTGATAATTACACACTTGGCAATGTTTTCCTTACAAGGGAGAATGCAGCAAAAAACAAAGAGGATTAGGAAACCAGAGTTGATGTGTGATTTCTGTGGGCAATCTATTTTATTCCGTTTACAGACAGAAGTGAAAGGAGGTGGCAATGAGCTTGGGTACTGGGACCTTACAGTCCCTGAGGGCCAAGGCAGAGAACTGAATCTCTGGCATAATCAGTACCCCCTTTATGTTAGCAACTGAAATTAACAGATGAATATCCCTGTTTCACAGTGCCCCTTATGTAGGGAGGTTAAATGTGGAATAATTCCCTGAATTTATTGCCCTGATAGAAGGGCTGGGAAAAACGTTAATAAATAAATTATTTTTTACAGCATTGGTAGCTTCTTGCATCAGTGAATGGAGCAAAATTCAATGTATACCAAAAGGGCTGCTGTGAAGAAGGTTGCTGGGAGGGAGCATCACCATGGTTACCGGAAACAGAAAGTACTGAGAAAAATAAGGTAATGATAGAGAAAAGGGAAAGAGACTCCAGTGGAGGAAATTTAGAGTGATATGCTTCATTCTTTGCTTTCTGGAAAGAACTGTGTCTATCAGTTTTTACACTCTATTTTGAGCTCATTAAGATGAATTTACACTCTCCATTAGCCACGTTTCTTCTCCACTTTTTGATCACGAGCTAATTCTGCTTTCATAAATATTCAAATTATGGTCCTTTTGTATGAGATGGTTCCTACTTCTCTTTGCCTCAGTCCATATCCCAGTTTCAGGAACACCACTCAGCCTAGTCCACACCCTTTGTTTCATAGGTGAGAAAGCTGAGGCCCAGGGAATCTGGCCAAGGTCACAAAGCAGGCTGGTGATCCAGCAGACACACCATCCCCATTCTCTGACTTAGGTGCCCTGCTTTTCTTCTTTCACCAAGTGATTTTCTTTCTGCGCTCCCTCCCATTCTGTGTGCAAGAAAAAAAGATTCCAAAATCATCCTTTGTCTTTGATTTTGTGAGCCTTCCTTTATTTGCTAAAGCAGTGATCTTCGTCTTTAAAATATGTTCTACAATTCTGAGACTAGCCTTGCTTAATATCTGTGCTGTACCGTATCGGAGGTCTGAAGAATCTGGGGTATTATGTCACTGCTTTTCTTTCATTTCCAGCCCGGCAATCAGACGAATTGAGCATGATGGCCCTTTTGTGATCCTATCTTGCCGAGCCTGAACTTAATCATCATATACTAGGCACTCTGTCATCCCTGGCATCGTTCTTTCTGCAAGCATGAAATCGGACAGTCAAACTGAGCTGCCCTCCCAAGGTTCCTCCTAGTTAATAGTGTGAAGTTTCATGAGGTTACCCAAAATAATGAAACTGGAAAACTGGGAGCCCAGGTTAAAAGAAAAAAAATTAAGAGAGAATTCATTCAAAAACAACCACGGGGGGGGGGGGGGCGCAATATTTGTTAAAATCTTTCTGAGTCAGCAAAAATTGTGATTAGGATTTTGACCTTGATGCACTGTGTTTATTTCCTTCATAAAATGTTCTTTCAATATTCAGTTGTTATGACTCATTGCTTTTAGGTTAACTCATCCATAGGTAGGATCAGATTGACTTTTCTGATGTCTAAAATAAAGTTGCTGCCACCACTACTGTTCTCTGCCCCCAGTATGTCAACTATCAAATAAAGAAATCACATTTTAAAAAAACAATTACCCTAGTAAAATTACAGGAGATTTCAGATTTCAGTTAATCTTACCTACTGGTTAGGATTCTTCTCTTCCAAAAAGTGTTCCTTAAATATGATCTCTCTGTTAAATGTCTATTTTTCTTCAGTGATTTGGACACTAAAGTTATTTTTCAAAACAAATGTTCTAATATGTTATATAAATTATTAATAATATGGTGTTCATTTCTGAACACAAAAAATAATGCACAAATGATGTCATTTCTTGAAACATAAGTCATATTTTGTCAGAATCTCCTAAAGCACACATAATAGTCCTGGTCAGTCTAAAAAAATAGTGCAGCTTCAAAAATATTTAATACTTTTCAGGAGTCATTTTTGAGAAGACCTGCTTTGTCATTGAGAATGAGTTGGTAAATTCTTTTTCTTTTTTTCTTTTTTTCTTTTCATTTGTTAGTGGAAGGAACTATTACTTTAACATGTCCATTGTAGAGTAAGCACTATATAATTCTTCCCTTTAATTACATTCTAAGAATACAAAATGGCAGATAATTGAGAGCCTTTCATGATTTTTTGTATTTTTTATATTTATGCTCTATGAGCCTAAACTGTACTGCTTTCCTTATCCTTTCTCTCTTTGACAATATTCTGGACCTTGGCTTAGTACCATTCATCAGTTCATCTAACCAGTTTTGATGACACACATACATATATTTCAAACACTTGATTAAGTTCTAGGTATGGGGGAAAAACATTTCCTTCTATAGGACCTTTAATTATAAGGAGGGGTCATAAAAATAGAGAAGAATCTAAGCTGACACGTTCTCTCACTTTGATGACACACTATGTCTCTGCCCTGTGTTACAATCTGCTGCATCTCAGATCCTGATCTTTAAGAATCTGATTTAACTATATCCCCAAATTCAGTTAGCTCAGCCCTGTGGCTCTTCTGGAAGACCCTTAGTTTTACTCCCTAAATATCCTGGCCTATGTATATCTGTGTCACTCTTGGAAGTTCTTGAGGAATGAAAAGTGGAGGTATTTCTTCCTTACCTCCTTGAAGTCTTTGGTCATAGAATCATCTTCCCAGCCAAGGCTTTCCTGACTACCATAATGAAGTCTGCAACCATGTCCCTCCCACCACGCTTCATCCCTGCTCCTTCTTTCCCTTTCCACAGCACTCATCACCTTCCATCACACCACAGACTTGTATTTATTATTTACTATTGTTTACTATTTATTACCTGCTTCCCTCTGATATGTCCCGTGAGGGAAATCATCTTTACGTGTTTGGGATGCTGGTGTATCCAAAGCACCCAAAACAGTGGCTGGGAACATAGTAGCATTCAAAGTACTTTTTTAAATGAGTAAATGTGAAAATCACATTAGTGGATGAATTGAAGCATTTAAGCACAAGACAAGGCTTTGTGTTTCATATTGAATTCCTTGCTCTATATATTCAGTCTTCCTTAATTGTATTTTATTTGTATTATAAATCACATTTTCCCATGGAATCAATATTTTTTGTTATTTCCATTAAAGGATATACATTTATTTAAAATAGGGACTTGTCTCCTGCTTTCTTTGAATTCTGCAAAGTACCTAGCGTGGGACTGTCAGCTCTTAAATGCTGAGAAAGAGCTTATTTGATAAATAATGCTTGTATTGGTGTTAAACTGCTAACATTTAATCTCTAGATTATTAAATAAAATGAGAATAGTTAATAAATCTATATTACCTTGTGGTCGAAATGCTTAGAAGCAGCTTTTTATTTAATTAAAAAAAGTTTCAGATTTTATTTTTAGGTAATCTCTACACCCACTGTGGGGCTCGAACCCACAACCCCAAGATCAAGGTTCACATGCTCTACCAACTAAGCCAGCCAAGGCACCTCTGAAGTGGCTTTTTATAAATTGACTATATTTACTATACTTTGCACTTAAAAATTAATAATAGAAATAATAATTAGATATAATAGAAATAATTACAGTTTTACATTATACTCTTAAATTTGTCATTTTAAATATAAGCAGTTATCTGGGTATTTTACAAATTATTATGACATTCAAATTCACTGCACACTGTTTGCCTTATTTACCACAGATGGCATCTTTTCTTCCCACAAATTTTGTCCCCTCAAAAGCATACCGTGGTCAGACTCTATGGCCCAGCACCCTCCCCGCTATAAGACCTACTGAGTCAGAATTTCCATGGGATGGGCCTGATACCTATGTGTTCAAGGTGACTTAAATACCTGAAAAACCTGGGGAAATACCACTTCCAGGGGGGTATACTCCTTCAAGGGCAGTCTAGAAAACTTGGGTGTTTTGTCTGCAGATTGAACTCCTGCTGATCACAGGTAATCAAACTGCTCACAAAGCCTCCTTAGTTAGGGTTAATTGATGCTTTACTTGCTTATCGGATATATCGATAGTAAGAGTCCCAGTTCCTAACATAAAGATTTAATAAACATTTGTTAATGCAAAAAAAAAAAAAGTATTCTGTGGTCAAACAGACAAAAAAGAAGAAAGAAAAATGTCACAACTAGCATATCAGTCTGAATTATATGAAATGTTGAAATTCCATTACTTTTTAACCTATAAAATGGCAATTCTTGTGGTTCAACCTAATACCTGGAAAAGTTATAAAAGGAAGCAGAATGGAGTAGAGTGAACTGTACAAAATGTCCCAGTCTCCAAGCAAGGGCAAGTGTTCAATGGCCACTAATTAAAATACGACAAGTTTCAAATCCAATCTGTGGCACCTTCCAGAATATTACAAATTATGGGGAAGCATAGCCCCCAAAACTATTGATATCTTTTAAGGCCATGAGGCACTATGATTCATTGAGGATCTGAAAATCTTCTAGAAATGTTCTTGAATTCTTTGACAAATTCAATAGTAACTCTCTAGATCTCATATTCTAAAATGCATGGGCAAATAGAATCAATGTAGTATCATCAGTGAAAGATATGCTTTAGGGGATTCCTGATTTATGGAATGAATAACAACTGTTGGGAGTTAAAAGACAATCACTAAGCACCAAAAGGATAAATTTATCTAAATTACTCATGTGGTTTTCTTAGGTTTTTCGGGGCAAACTACAAAAATTAATAGCATAAACGAGGCTGAATTATCCTTTATAAAAATAAATAACCAATATCTTGAGAAACTCATATATAGGATTTTGAGAGCAGATAATGAACAAATATATTGTAGATGGACAAAAATCCCTCTCCCTCAATAAGATCTTTAAATCATTTGACTACTGCCCCCAATTCTTGTTATGATTAAAGAGGATGAACTATATTCTTAGCTTGTTGTGTACTTTACCTTTCATTAACTTTCACTAGGTATTTTATGCTACTGAGCTGGATTTTTTACTTATTTAAAATTTGAAAATAGACTGTTATTATCCAGGCCTCAAGTCCTCTAATTATTTGCCTTATTTTATATTTAAACTATCTCTTACACATATAACCAGTAGAAAAAAATTTTAAACCAGGATATTCAGTATTTCCACTGAATTTAGATAAAGAATGAATCAAAAATGAGGCATGTTTATAAAGAAGGAAAAAGCCTACTGACATATGGGTCACCCCTGGTCATCTTTGCCATCTTCACTGTGATTCTGATTAGACTTGTCCTGCAGCAGGAAGGATGAATATATTCTAAGCAAGGAGGGTGAGGAGTAAGGCAAGATAACTGGACTACTTTCCAATTGCCCTTGTATCATGCTTTAATCCTCTGAGTCATCATGATCAGTTTGGCTTCACAATTTCATTTTAAATCTTAGTGTGGTGATTTTTTTTTTCTAAAATTCAGTTATATTCTTATCCAAATATAAGGACAACATACATTTCAAATTATTTTTGGGTTACGCACCATTTTTAACCTCAGAAGTATTCATATTTCACAGGAAATTTTTCACAGGTAGTTTTAAAAATAATGTACTTTTGTTTTTCTTTTTCTAAGATTTTATTTATTTGAGAGAGAGAGAGAGAGAGAGAGAGCATGAGTAGGGGGAGGGGCAGACGGAGAGGGAGAAGCAGACTGCCTACTGACTCGGGAGCCCGAAGTGGGGCTCAATCCCAGGACCCTGAGATCATGAACTGAGCCGAAGGCAGCTTCCCAATGGCCCGAGCCACCCAGGCACCCCACTTTTGTTTTTCTTAATTCCATTAATGTCCTTATTTCACTTATCAAGGCAAAGCCAAAAAGATGATGTAAATAGAGGAGAGAGAGAAGTTTTTCTCATTGTCAGCACTCAAAATACAATTTGACTGCAATTTAGTGAAATAGCTAGCCCCAAGGCCATATTTAGGTTGTATATGCCATTACCAGGAAGGCTTAGGAAATGACAGCACCAAAGTTCTATTTTGCTCACACACTTTCCCCAAAGTAAACTGAACTGGACTTCTTTTTTAAAAACAGTGCGATGTGAACTGCAATTCTGAAGAATAATTACAGGTTCAATTCATCAAGTCATAATCTCATTATGCTCGAAGAACTAGGTTGGGAATAAAAACACTCCTCAGTTGTTGAAAAAAAAAGCTTTAATGGCAGAACAACTGAAACTCTCACACATGGCTGGTGGGAGTACAAATGAGTGTGAACACTTCTGAAAACTCTTTGGCAATTTCTAGTAAAGTAAAATGTATGTCTACCTTATCAGCCAGTAATTTCATTTCAAGGTATATACCCAGGAGAACTGAATACATATGTTTACCTAAACACATTTTTTAAAAAACTGTTCTTAGCTTTATTCATAATATCATGAAATCAGAAACCACTCAAATGCTCAGCAATAGTAGAAGATATTATGGTATATTCACAAAATGCATTAGTACACTGAAAAAATAGAATGAAAAAGAATTACTGTTGCATGCAACTCTATAGATGAATGTCATAGGCATCATGATAAGTAAGAAACAGACACAAAAGACTACATACTATATTATTCCATTCATACGAAATTCAAGAACAGACAAAACTAATGTTCAGAAATAGAAGTCAGAATAGTGTTTATGTCTATGGGGATTAAAACAAAGGGTAGAATTGACTAAGAAGAAGCACAATGCCTTCTTGTGGCAGTTGGGGGTGTACAATTGAGATGTATGTGCTATATTAAGGTGTAGCATACCTCCGTAACAATAATAATAAGAAGAAGAATAAAATACTATGATGCCCTTGGTTTAGAAACTCTTTGTTTACAGCAGCACATTTTAGGATCTGGAGTGAACATTCTGCAAAAGGGTTCTGGTCTGAACATACATACACAGGTATGTAAACATGGCTGCGTAAGCGAAGGCCCTATGAGGATTATGTGTTTGTTAAATAAATGAGCTGTGAGGGGGATATATTCCTTAGAAGGGAGAGAACATTTTTTTAAAGATTTATTTATTTATTTATTTGAGAGAGAGAGAGAGAGAGAGAGAGAGAAAGAGAGAGAGAAAGCGTGAACTGGAGGAGGGGCAGGAGAGAAAGAACCTCAAGGAGACTCCATGTTGAGCACAGAGCTTGACACAGGGCTCAATCTCACGACCCTGAGACCATGACCAGAGCTGAAATCATGAGTCAGAAGCTTAACCGACTGAGCTACCCAGCTGCCCCGGGAGAGAACATGTTACATGGGCTTTTAATAAATAAATAGGAAACTGAAGTAAAAAACTATATAGTAAAATGTATATCTTAGAAATGTAGCAACATGTGAAAGTACTTGTCTATAGCAATACATACTGAACTACACTATGATGACAAAAGCGTGGACAGTTAAGGTGCTTTTTTATACTGTCCCTTTCACACAAATCCCTCACCCCCTGATGCCCACCATAATCACCACTTTACTTCAAAATCATCTACTTCTTTGCTTCCAATCCAAATCTTACACATCCTTTTTGGTCCGTTTAATGTTCTGCTTCTTTTATGAAGGCTTCCAGAACAGCCCCACCACACAGTGCCACGAAGCACTTAGCTTTCTCAGAATCACCACCATATCAAAGAAAACAAAATCACCATGACACCATAATGACTTTATATACGGCCTTGGGCTGGTCTTACGTTGTTTATATTCATTTATTTATTCTAATATTGACCAATTAAAAAAGCATAAGACACAATTCTAATATTAATAAGTACCTATAATGTGCCAATTTCTTTCAACACATTGTTTTATTCAACACTTTTGAGAGTTATGAACTTCCATTTTACAGTTGAGGAAATATTCCCAATTAGGTTTAGTTATATGCCAAGCACACAGCTGGTAAGTGGTGAAGGAGAAATTCAATCCCTGGACTTCTGAGTTAATTAGTTTGTAATTCAGCCTAACAATTCTAAGGTGTCATCAGAAGAGAGGAGATAAATTAAACATAGAATTAACAATGTTCCATTTTTCCAGGGCACATACTTTAAAGACAGACTCTATTAGTCTAAGTGTGCATAAAAGAGATAGTATTAGAAATAAACATTTTTACTTTCAGAATTACTTCAGTTTCTATCAGTTCATATAGAAACAATGTGTATGTGTGAACACAAGCCTTCCTATAGTGAAGGAAGACATAATTTTATTAACTATTTGGTCTAATCCTGGAAGAGCAACATGCATGGGGTATATGCTCAGGTGTTTTTGAAGAACTTCATTGCTTGACAGTATGAGCTTATTTTGTATGTTTTTAAACCTCTTGTTGAAATTAACATGTCTTAGAAGTATAGATTAGTATAGTATACCTGTCTTACATAGTCAATTACTCCCCTCATTTTATTATATCAAGGTAGGAATAATCGAATACCATGGTTAATCTTAAAGGTTACATCAGAAAACATTATATCAATATCATATGCAAATGCATGTCTTGTTTAAATTAACTTGAATTATTTACAGTTAAATTCTAGGTGTGGGACACTCTTCTTTCAAATAACTCATTTCCTCCATCAAGTCCTTCCTCAAATATTATCTTCTTAGTGAGGTTTAACTTGACCCTTGCAATCTGCAATTCCCATTCCCAATCTCCTTTATCTTATTTGGCAGAATACTTATAATTTTGTAATACACTATATAACTTATTTATTGTGCTTCTTCTTTATTGCCTGTCTCTCCTCATTCATTTGTAAGCTCCAGAAAGGCAAAACTCTTTGCCTTCTCATTTGTTCACTAATCTCCCCAGGTACTTAGAACTGGGCTTGGTACATAATCGGCACAAAATGAATATTCACTGAACTCATGCATGCATGAATGAATGATTACAGTTATAACACTAAAACTCATATTAAAAAGCATGAATTATCTCCTAAAAAATCTGAAGTCTGAGTTGAAACAGTTGACAAAATCTGTAGAAATCACTAGTTTCAGAAATAACTTGACAAAACAAATGGTGTAATTATTTTATTTATTTTTATGTCTTGGTTAACTATTTAAATATACAAGTCTTAGGCTTTTCATCTGTGACACATTTATAGCCATGTTAGGTACATCTCTTTCTGTAGATATTTACAAATAGTTATCTGTTTGTTTATTATTTATTTTGACAAAAACTCTTCTAGCATTTTTTTACATGCTTGTGAATCCTTAGTTAAAACTTGCATGTTTATCTTTAGCTTTCCAATCATCTAAAAGTTGATACAAATTGCTTTCTTTCACTACATACAACCAGCTTATAGGAAATCCATATTTATAGGAGAAATGGGAGACCATGGAAGAAAATGATGAGATTTAGTGTTGAGGAATTCTCACTCAGTGAAATTTTCATTTAACAGACTGTCAAGCAGAATTATCTTCAGGAGTTACGAATTTCTTGGCCGATCTTCCTGGAAGCAGGAAATGAACCTTTATTTTATTGAATGTCTCTACAAAATGGGACCATTGCAATTTAATTGAAGAATAAATAACGGCACAAAGTCAAAGGCCAAAAAATCAAATGCTGCATTGCATGATGTTAGTTCTAAAATCCTGATTTCTTTTTGAAAAATGTTAAAAGGAATTATGCTGGTCATTGCTTTCCAAGCTTTCAAGATTGTTATCTCAATATTCTAAACCTTTTTCATTCCTTCAATACTTGGCAACTTTGTAGAATTGGAGTCCTAGCAATTCTTGAGAGCCCAATCCATTTGAATTAGGCAGTCTTTAACCTTAACATTAGTACCAGATTATTCTGAAAAGGTTTAAATTCTACAAGCTCTTATAGCATTTTCTTTCAGCATTAAATATTTCCAGGTCAAATCATAAAACGTCTGCTGTGATGGTTTAATAAATGCAATGTCATATGTGGAATGATTTCCGAAAATGTATATATTTTAAAAAAATATTTTGTGAATAGTCCAAATCCACATTCCAAAAACTTATGAAATCCAAATTTATTCTCTCTTCTGTTTAGGGGAGAATTTACCCTACGATCACAGCCACCAGAAAATACACATACAGTTTCTTAGTTCCTACCATTCCTCTTTCTTTAATTCTTAACCAAGGGTACATCAGAGATGAGAAGAGGGAATTCACTAGTGATGCAAGTAGTTATTTGAACATAGTTTAATAAAACAGTTTGGCAGGACAACAAACTTTGAACATTTAGAATAAATCCAATGCTATATCTAAATGTGCACTAAAGTCCTAAATCCTCTTATTGGTTAGAATTAGAGAATATAGATTATGAATATCAAACCCCTTGTAAAAAGAAAGGGGAACTGGAGTGGAGAGTGGGAATACTTTTGTTTCATCCAACCATCAGATTTCTAGGCTGCAAAAGACTCTAGGTAAAACATATACTGGTTTGAAATTAAAAGGAAATATTAGACATGATCCATGTCTATATATGGACAATCCTTCTCAACAGTACCATCCAATTGGCTAGAAAGAGTTCATGTGGGAAGAATTCTATATGGCAATGTTTGAAATTACATTATATTTATACTATCATTTTCCATAGTTCGGTGGCTTCCCCCCTTTGCTTCTAATAGCAAATATATAATTGAAGAAGTAAGAGTTTAAATTAAAATGAAATTTAATATGTTGGGGGAAAACTCAATTTTTTTTCTAGATATTATCCATCTACTGTGACTTATTTCTCAAATGGCTGCAGAAGCAGCCATTCTAAGTATCTGAGCCAATGAATCTGTCTGGGAGAGAAATTTCCACATCCCTAAGAACACTAACTTTTTTCTCAAACTGCCATGCTCTTGTGTGCTTTTTTCTTCCTCTCCCATTCTCCATGCTTTGTCTACCCCTTTCCAACACTTCCTTCTCCTTTAACCCCAAACTCATGGGTAGCATGGTCAAGGAAACAGGAAAATATTTAAGGAATCATTTAGACAAACTTTTCTCTACCCAAGTCTTTGGCTTCATTTTAGTTGAGGGCAGACTTTACGTGTTTTACAGCATTTTCTTTCTACAATATCTGGTAGATTCTTTTTACATTGGTGCAGAATAAATAATTTGTTTCTCGGGTGTTGACTCAGAAAAAAAATAGAATTGGAAATGGGGAGAAAAACATGTAGCTTTTGTGGTCATTGTACATAATACTCCAGCACGTTATCAATTTATTTCGAACTCAGTAGAACTAAGGAAATAAGGACAAGAGAAGAGAACGCCCAGCTTACAGAAACCTTCTGCTGAGACACCTGTGAGCACATAGACGCCCCATTAGAAAAGAGCAGGTGGTCCTTCAGTGAGAGGTTTTTCTACATGGCAATGGCTGATTATAAGTCTCTTGGAATTTGTATTTTAATTTGGAAGCGCTCAGTAGGATGTAGGATTGATTGATTGGCTGATGACAGAAGGGGAAGTAGAGCCTGTATTAAGTGGCATAAAGAATACAGAAAGGGAAACCTTTGAGAAATTGGCAGTCAGGACATTCCATTAAAAGCCAAGTGCAACAAAAGAGAAACTTATTTTATAACAGGGAAAAACTTTGGAAAGGGGTGGAGGTGGAGGGGAGCAAAGGTAATAAAATAGCACAGAAATGCTAAGATTGACCCAGTGCTATTTGTGCATCATCTGAAGGAAAAAAGTAAATAAAAACTGGTGACATGTGTTAGGAGGGCTGAGACACGCAAATCAGAAGGAAAAGTAAGAATAGGGAAGAACGGTAGAGAGGAGTTGGAAGATCAAGAGCTTTGGAAGCAAACAGGGTTTCATTTATAAACCAGGGAGCCTGTCTGACAGGTGAGGCGGGCTGAGGCACTTGAAAGATCTTATTCAGTGGCTGGCATTACTGAATGCCCAGCTGGGTCTGAACAAGAGTAGTTTTAAACAGGGACATTGTTCCAAAGAAATCTTAAGTTTCATGTGCCCTCCAGTGCAGCCTTATAAATCTTGAACAGCATCAATATTCACCCACCACCTGCAATCAGCTTTACTCCAGAATTTGCTGGACACAGCAAGTCCCTAACAGGGAATATTTTAATTTGGATGGCTGGCCCTCTACTCAGGACTTACATGTATTGATGATATGCAAATTAGCTCAGTTCAGAAGCTGTCCCATCAATAGCATAAATTAAGTGTATCCTATCCTGAGGATTATCTTGGAAAGAGAGAATGTCACCCTCAATATGCCTATGGCCTAGAGGTAAGCAGTCAGCCATCTCTGAGAGAGGGAGAGTGAAAAACAAAGAGTATTTCATTACGATGGACTGGCTGACTGCATTCCTCTTTAGGTTAAGTGCTTGATTACTTACGTAAAATATCTTTGCTCAGAAAACTTTTACTTTTAACATCTGTGCAGCCAAAGAAGAGATTCAAGGTTAGCATTTTGATCAAGAGCCCCTGATACCACACATAGGCAAATAATGAGTGAAAATAATCTTAAATTGTGACCTTTGTGGTAACATTGCATATTTCACTGAGAAACAATCACCTCTAGCATAGGACACCTGTTTTGTCCGAGTGAGAATGGATCTGTGAACGTCTCTTATGCATTCCAGGTAACTTAGGGTTAATAAACAAAGAGCTAAAGTCCCCAGAGAGGAAGATCGCAAGATTGTATGATAAATGTAAGAAAAAGAAAACAGCTTTGTTGTTATGATACGATTTTTTTAAAAGAACTTATAAATCACAGCTGGAAATAGATGATTAAAGGAAATTCAGATATAACTCACTCTACAATGCAATTTAAAGACAATTTCTATTGAATTTGCAATTCCTTCCAATACATGTTATCTAGCCAGCTTGTTAGGACACCATCAATGAAGAATAATTTTTAAAGTCGGATTTAATAATAGGTAAAGGGAAATGGTGAGAATATTCTTGAGGCCTGATTACAAGTGAACTGGTCAAGTGGTGAACTTGTGTGAGGTGGCTGAACTCACTGTTCATGATTCCATAAGAGTTGGAGACAATGGAGGTGCTCACAGTGAGGGGCATGGACAGTCAATGGAGGTAGGAGGAATCCTGGAGTCTGCACAGCTGTTAGAAGCTTTGGAATAAGTGAACATACAACCATATTGAATGAAAAAGGCATAAACAGAACAGTATCTCTACCAAGACAAATATGCATCAGGCATGTTGCAATAAAGGTATTTGGGGGAGGCAAATGGAAATGGAGATCAGAGCTAAAAAGAAAAATTTTAAATAATATGAATAAAGAAAAGGAACTTTCCTATTCTAATGATCATGTGTCCCCAAAAATGAAGATCATGAACTCAATTCTTTGTAACTGTGGTTCAAAACACCACCACCACCATCACCATGGCCAAAAAACATTGTGAAACCTTGAGACCCTGCAAGGTTATGAAGTGAATCCTGCCATCACTCCTCCCAGTACCATCTATGGGGCAGAGGCTGTGAAAGTGGAGAACATGGCTATAGCTCCCACCATTTTTTCTGGACTCCACACAGACCTGTGCTAAATGCTGGGTTTCACCATTGTCGATTCACAAGTCTAGGGGTGGCCCAAGAGTCCACTGTGTATTTGTGTAACACCCTAGGTGATTCTGGTGCCATTGGTTCATGGAATACATTTTGAAAAAAACACTACCACAGAGGAAAGAAAGAATGAAAGAAAGAGAAAGCAAGCAAGCAAGCAAGCAAGCAAGCAAGCAAGCAAGAAAAGGAAGGAAGGAAGGAAGGAAGAAAGGAAGGAAGGAAGAAAGGAAGGAAGGAAGAAAGGAAGGAAGGAAGAAAGGAAGGAAGGAAGGAAGGAAGGAAGGAAGGAAGGAAGGAAGGAAGGAAGAAAAGAAAAGAAAAGAAAAAAGAAAAAAAGAAAAGAAAAGAAAAGTTGTTTGCTCACCAAATGCAAAGGTATTTCTCTCTTGTGCCAATGAAACCAACAGGGGTTCTTAGTATTCCTTCTTCATTAGCTACAGTCAGTAATAACAGGTATATCCAGAAAAAAAATATTGCTCTAATCAAGGACATTTTAAGATTAATTATTTTGTTTCACATTGATTGTTAAGGGCCAAATGAAGACAGAAAGAGGATTCCAAGATTGTACTTACGACATATACTTTAAATAAACTCTACAAATATTGCTCATAAAATTATAACATTGTTTCACCATTCTTGTCATATTTCTATCAACTAATGCAAGTTTTGAACTTGATGCTTGTGAACTTGGAGCCCCAGAAAAAAGCTTATTCTTTCAACTGCAAAGCAACCATAAAGTGAGACACATTTATGTCAGATGAAAGCACAACATGACTTTAGCTTTCACAGGGTTTTACCTTGATTAGGAAACCTCTATCGAGAATTTGGGGCCAGCACAGGCAGCACCCACAGGGGAGTAGGCCTATAAGTATGTTAACGTGAACATGGTCTGCAAAGCTTCAGACTGATTTCAGAGCTTGTGAATTCCAGCCCACTGGAATCTACTTGAGAAAAGCCAAAGGATTCTACTATGATCTAGAAAACTACTCCAGGATGAGATAGGGAGGACAGGGAGCAGATGTCCTTAGTCCCAAACTGGGTTCAGATGGCCTCTGAAAGGTCTTGTTCCCATGGGTCTCTATAGATAATAATGGGAAACTTTTATCAGGGGTTTATTAAGGACTAGTCACTTTTTTGAGCATTTATTTATATCAACTTATTTAATCTTCATAGCAACTCTGAGGTAGTTATTGTTATACCCGTGTCACAAACTAGAAAACCAAAATTCAGGTAGATTATAAACTATTGGATATGAACTCCATTCATATCTGGCTGCAGGTACGCTTTTAAAATGTAGAATGCTTTAGACTGTATTCTAAAACAAAACAAACCCAAAACACACAGCAAATGCCCTACATTTTATTTCTCTGTATTCTCATCCATTCTGTATATAATCTAAACTGTTCCTAGCAGGGAGATGGTCAAAGACCTCGCAAAGGCTAATGTTTGGCATCCCCATCCTCTAGCTGGAAATTTTGACAATGAGTCCACACCAATAATATGCATAATATGGATAATCTGATATCCAGGGAGCAATGGAAATCCAAAAAACAATTTTGGTAACTTATTTCTTAATCTTTTAATTTTCTAAGACGTATGAATAACCATTAAAGATTCCATTTTTTTAAATGACAATTTTTAACAGCTGCCTTGTATTTTAAGTTAGTTGAAAAGACAAGAAGTAAAGAGCTCTGTATTTTGGTACTGGAGCCAGTATGGAATCACCATTGGTCTTCTGAGGCAATAGTTTTGGTTTTTCAGTGTTTCATGTTGATGCTGTTTGCATCATCTGTCTTTTAAGCTGGAAACACCCAGGGCCTAGGTACCTTTGTGACTCATGTACTCCAGTTGAAAGTGGAAAATTTTATTGTTTCAAAGTATAAGATGCCCAGGGGAAATAAATTACTTTAGTACTCAGAGCCTCGGACATTATGACAAATTCCAAAATATAATCTCCAGAATCACATTTGTTGATTGCTTTAAAGTTAAAGCATACTTTCTTAAAAACACTTCTGGTCAGTAAGCAAAATTATTTCATACTTTCATTTTGGAAAGTTCATTGCAGCTTTGTTAATTTTGGGGAACATCTGCTCATCCGTCATGACTCTAAAGTACAAAAAATTCCTTAATTTTCCCAACTTGATACCTCCATTTTATCTTGTAATAGTAGTTATCAAACCAAGTAACATTCCTTAATTTATACAATGGTCAGCCCCACCAGAGTTAGCCACTTGAGGATAAATATCACATTACATTTTCGTATCCCTGGCATCTAACAGAGTGCTGGCCACAGTGGGTACTTGGTCAGTATGTCCTGTATGGAGCTGGTGGACCTAGGTAAGAAGAGGCATTGAAAGTCTAAAAATATTACACCTCTAAGAAAGGAAGTTAAATAAATCTATAACAAAATAAAGTCAGGAAATTGATTTGAAGACTGATCCATTTGTTGACTGGATTATTTTAAAATTTTCAAATATTGATAAGTGATATTATTTTCATAATATTTCTATTTCAACATATGTAAATAATAACAATAAAAGCTAATGTTTATTGGATGCTGAGTATTTCCCTACATTATATTAAGCAATTTGCACATAAAATAGGATCTTATAAGGAAGGTCATTTTATTACTTCCATTTTATAGGTAAGCAAGTTGAGACAGAGAGGTTAAATAACTTACCCAAGGACAAACTACTAGTAAGCTGAAGAACTTTCATGAACTAGACAATCTGGTATGAGATTCTCCAAGAGCCTAAAATCTTTCTGCATATGTTTTGACTTCTTTATAGCAGTAGCCCTTTTTGTTCAGTATTGGACAATGATGGAATTCTTAAAACAGCTGAAACAGAACACTACCAAACCCAATCACCTTCCTTGCTTAGCCCAGCCTGCCCAAACAAACACATAGGCATTCAACATCCCTTCTCTGAGTTTTATACAAAAACCACAAATAGAAAAATAAAAGACATTCCAATGTAGAGCATACAATCCCACGTCTTCTGTTCCTCTCCATTGTTAGCCTGGCTTCCTATGAAAAAAGGACTTGTAAAACCACTGGGTCTCTGTAGTGTGTCCTCCTTACTCCATCCTTATCCCTCCCTTTGCCATCATAGTCCTGGGGTTAAAAAGAAAAGAACTGCTGTTTCCTGGACATCTGGGCTATTTTGCTTTCCTTCCAGGGAATTAATGAGATGCTAAGCATCACCTGTTTACCAGTCTCTGTCCTCTGTCCAATTTATCATAATCTATGGTCTCACAGGGGAATGCCATAAAAAAAGTTTTAATTTGAGAGATACACTGCAAGCAGGAAAGCCTGGAAATTAAATAAAATGATATTCCTAGTGTGAATCTTAACAGTGAAATTACATAGACAATCAGGTATGCTTTTTATTTATAATAAAGTCACAGGAAGCAAAACCCTCAACAAACAATTTGCCTACAAAGAAACTTAAAGATGTCACAACACTAACTCCTTAAATGTGACATGGGTAATACCATCCACTGGGGAAAATAAAAGAAGTTGGATATTTGCAATTAAAAAAATTCAGAATTCTTTAAATTACACCGTTCTTTTAGAACCTACTAAATAAAGTAAGAATGGTAAAAGCAGAAATCACGCATTTATATTTCATCATTTTTCAAATGATTGTTTCACTTTTTAGAAAGATTACAACTGATCCACAAAATAAAATGCTTTATGCTTTTCTACCTGAAATATTAAATAACAAAGCAACTTGGGGAAAAGGTGGACTACAGTCCACAGTTTTTTCTTCTGTTTTATGTACTTAGAGCTGTGAGACAAGGATTCACATTGTATCTGACAAAGTTGGCTTATTTTTCTCTTCTCCCTTCACATGTGTCCTGTGTTTCCTAATTATTCTCTAAACACAGAGAGACTCAGGGTTCTGCTATTTAGCATTGCTCCCAGTAAGCCGAATGCTTGTCAATGACACTAAGAATAATCATGATAGTATAGAGCTTTATATTTTACTAAGCCCTCTCACATCAATTACTTCATTTTGTCCTAAAAGCAATGACATCCTAGTCTTGTTTTCTAAATACCATTTTTTACTAAAGGGCACCAGAATTTCTTGCAATGAAGTGGCTAACCCCAGATCTGCTGTAGGGAAAGTGCAAAGAGCCCCCGGACATCTTGTTGTGTCAGAAAGCAGACAACTGCTGAAGGATCAATGGGGCTTCTCAAAAGGACACCACTGCTGTCTCAGAGGGGCTCCCAGTGGCCAGGTTTGAGTTAATTTAGGCATCAAATATAATAATGATGGCACTAAGATTATAAAACATGTAATCAAAGAAAATCCGTGAGTCTGCAGAGACCCTCTAAAAGGGAGGGGGGAACAGATGGAGGAAGGGAGGAAGAGAAAGAGAGAGGCCGGAGAGGGAGAGAACCCTAGAGGATAGGAATGGTAAAAAAGTCTTTTTTAGAAAAGAATGCTAGTTATAAAGAGCAAAAAGAATGATTTTTTTTCAATCACCATCGTATCCCCAATATATAAGGAACAAAGGCAAGAATCATGAATGCATACTAAACTACTGGGTGAAATGTTGTTAGGAAACAGGATATTCCCATGGCCCCCAAGTATCACCCACAGTTTCCTTCTTCATTACAGAAGGAGAAAGGTATTTTTATAATTAATTGCTAGGAATTCTCAATATCACCTAATCCTTCCCCCACCCCTGGAAATATATACTCTAAACCCAATCATGAGGAAGCAAAGAAAAAATTCATCCTGTGATATTCTGCAAGTCACCTGACCTGGAATTTCCAGAAACATTAATGTCATGAAAGAAAAAAAAATAAGGGCTCTCTACTATATTAAAGGAAACTAAAGAGGCATGGCAATCTTAATTGTCTCTTCGATTAAAAAAAAAGCAATAAAGGACATTTTGAAGACAACTGAGAAAATTTGAATATGGATGGTATTATTGAAAAAATGTTAAATTTCTGGGCTTTGATAATGGTACTGTGGTTATGAAAATGTCTGGTCATAACATGGCACCATGTTAATTAGTAATCTACTAGAGTATACCATACACGTTTATTGTACTATTCTTTCAAATTTTTTGTAGCTGTAAAATTATTCAAATTAAAGGTTGGGGAGTAAAGATACTGCCTATGTTCCAAAGAGCTCGCAATACTGCGGTGAAAAGGGGTATATAAAAATTTAGAGTCCAATGTGGTGAGCTCTGCAAGAGTTTCTCCTACGGAGCCATGAGAGCACAGAGGAGGATGAGCTGGATTCTAACTGCGGGCTCCTGAGACCGTATTCTAAGCTTCTCCCATTCTCCCCCACTATTCCTGGGCTCTTCACCTCTATGTTACTTCAACTTCTTATCTTTACCTGCCCAATAAAAGAGACCTAAACTAAGCTGAAAACCACCTGGCTTATTCTCTGTCCACAGGCCCCTTGATCCAGGTGTTCTCAAGATGCCAGAACAAGGAACTCATTTTACAGACTACTTTTTGTGTTTATGAACCCACTTAGAAGAAAACTAGGTGAGCCTTCCAGCAATGCTTGAGCCTGGAGTTGGATAGTAACTGTACTGGACAAAAGCTTTCATACAAAATTCACTCTTGGGCATGATTATACTCCATGACTGAGTTCGAACATGGCAGGTTAAATAGAAAGAAAATTATTTTCCTGCTATTTACTTTTATATTATCTGTGAAGAACTGGACAACAGTCTTCTCTTCTTATGAGACAGGGAATACAGACATTATTTTGCCATCAGAGTGACATACTGAACTGAAGTTTTAGTACTCTTAATATGGCCAGCTTAGTCATGTTCTGTGAGTGAGCAAGAAAATTCTGTAAGTCTGTTGTTAGAGCCCATAATTGGAATTAGAAATCATAGGATTCAAGGATTCATGTGAGCCTCAACAGTATTTTATTGAATGTATTTTGAATTTATATAAATGTGAGATCATAGATTTTTCAAAGTCCACTGGGGGTTATTTACTTCTTAACTAGGTTAATTTTTTAAATTAGGACTTTATTTTTTTAGAGCAGTTTTAGGTTTACAGCAAAATTGAGGGGAAGGTATTGAGATTTCCTATATATTCCCTGCCCCCACACATGCATAAACTTCCCCATTATCCAGGTCCCCTACTAGAGTGGAACATTTGTTACAATTGATGCAACTATACTAACATATCACAATGACCCAAAGTCCATAGTTTATATCATGGTTCACCTCTTTATATTGTACAGTCTATGGGTTTGGACAAATGTATAATGACATGTATCCATCATTATGGTATCATACAGAGTATTTTCACTGCCCTAAAAATCCTCAGTGCTCCATCTAATCATCCCCTCCTCCCCAACTCTTGGCTACCACTGATCTTTTTACTCCCTCTATAGTTTTGCCTTCTCCAGAATGTCAGATAGTTGGAATCATAGCATACACACACACAGCCTTTTTAGATTGGCTCCATTTACTTAGTAATATGCATTCAAGTTGAATTAAGTTCCATGTCTTTCCATGGCTTGACAGCTTATTTCTTTTTAGCACTGAGTAATATTCCATTCACTGGGTGTATCACAGTTCATTTAACCTTTCACCTCCTGAAGGACATCTTGGTTGTTTCCAAGTTTAGGTAATTATAAGTAAAGCTTCTATAAACATCCACATGCAGGGTTTTGTGTAGACTTAAGTTTTCCCCTTCTTCGGGTAAATACCAAGGAGTATGATTGCTGTTTTGTTTAGTAAGAATATGTTTAATTTTGTAAGAAACCTCCAAATTGCCTTCCAAAGTGGCTGTACCACTTTGCATTTCTATAAGCAGTGAATGAGGGTTCCTATTGCTCCACGTGCTCACCAGTATTTGGTGTTGTCAGGGTTCCAGATTTCAGCCATTCTAAGAGGTGTGTAGTGGAATGTCATTGTTTTAATTTGCATTTCTCCAATAATATATGATATGGAACGTCTTTTCAAATGCTTATTTATCATCTGCATATCTTTTTTTGTAAAGTGTTAAGGTCTTTGTCTCATTTTTTAATTGTTTTTTTTTTTGAGCTTTTATTTATTTATTTGACAGAAAGAGAGAGAGGGAGGCAGGCAGAGGGAAAGGGAGAAGCAGGCTCCCTGCTGAGCACGGAGCTGGATGCGGGGCTCAATCCCAGGACCCCGGGATCACGACTGGAGCCGAAGGCAGATCTTAACCAACTGAGCCACCCAGGCACCCTTTTTTTTTATTTTTGTATTTTGTATTTTTGATAACAGTCTTTTTTATCAAATGTGTGTTTTGTACATATTTTCTACAAGTCTGTGGCTTGTCTTCTCATTCTCTTGATATTATCCTTTGCAGAACAGAAGTTTTTAATTTTAATGACGTCCAACTTATCCACTATTTCTTTCATGCATCATGCCTTTGGAGTTGTATCTAAAAAGGCACCACCACATCCAAGGTCATCAAAGTTTTCTCCTCTGTTATCTTCTAAAAATTCTATGGTTTCGCATTTTACATTTAGGTCTGTGGTAATTTTTGAGTTAATTTTTGTGAAATGTGTCTAGTCTGTGTCTAGATTTTTTTTTTTTTGCATGCCCAGTTGTTCCAGCACCATTTGTCAAAAAGACAAATGCTCCATGGTATTGCCTTTGCTTCTTTGTCAAAGATCAGTGACTATATTTGTATGAGTCTATTTCTAGGCTTTCCATTCTGTTCCATTGAGCTGTTTGTCTATTCTTTTGCCAAAACCACACTGTCTTGATTACTGTAGCTTTATAGTAAGTCTTAAAATTGGGTAGTTTTAATCTTCCAACTTTGTTCTTCTTCAATATTGTGTTGGCTATTCTGGGTCTTCTGCTTCTCCATATAAACTTCAGAATCATTTTGTCAATATCCACAGAACAACTTGCTGGGATTTTGATTGGGATTGCACTGAATCTATAGGATGGGAAGAACTGACATCTTGACAATATTAAATCTTCCTATCCAAGAACTCTCCATTTATCTAGTTCTCCTTTGATATCTTTGATCAGAATTTACAGTTTTCCTCATATGGATCTCGTATATACTTTGTTAGATTTAAACCTAAGTATTTCCTTTCTTGTGTGCTAATGTAACATATTGGTAAATTGGTACACGGTATTGTGTTTTTAATTTCAAATTGTACTTCTTCATTGCTCGTATATAATATAGGAAACCACCTGACTTGTATATATTAACTTTATTATCTTGCAACCTTGCTATAATCACTTATTAGTATAGGAGATTTTTGTCAGTTCTTTTGGATTTTCTACACGGACGATCATATCATCTGCGAATAAAGACAGCTTTATTTCTTCCTTCTCAATCTGTACATCTTTATTTTCTTGTTTTATCTTACTGCATTATATAGGACTTCCAGTACTATGCTGAAATGGAGTAACAGGAGGGGGCATTCATGCCTTATACCTGATCTTAGTTGAAAAGCTTCGAGTTTATCACCATTAACTATAATGTTAAGTGCATGTTTTTTGTAGATACTCTTTATCAGGTTGAAAATGTTAAATTATTTTTACTAGTTCAAAAGAAAAAATGTCTTCTGTTAAACTAGATGATTCAAATGACATTCATTTTCTCACCTAGAGGACCTCAACTACAGTGCCCAACGGCTTCTTTCTTGATCTGACTAATCTATAGTTCTAATCTACACATAGAAAAACTATTTCCTTTATGAAAAGAGCCAGCATTACACTTATATTCTTATTTTGTTTTCTGTTGCATGGCTAAATAGTTTAAAAAAAATCAACACTAGAGGCATAATTTTTTACACGTGGCTAATAACATTTGCTTTTAAGAATTTTTAGAAGGCAGGTTAGAGAAATTATGGATTTAATATGCCAACACAGGCTGCAATGCTTATATGCTGGGTTATCTCTTGCTGAAATACTCCTTTCTGTTTTGATTGTTTCTTCCACTGTGTGGTTCTCTTTTTTTAATGAGCCAGATTATGTTGCTGTTTATGTGTGTGTGTGTGTGTGTGAGAGAGAGAGAGAGAGAGAGAGATAGACAGAGAGAGAGAGACGGGGGGGGGTCGTCGAGAGATGTATCAGGCTGAGATTTGGCACCATGTTTTAGTCCCTATGTTTCTCTCTTAAGCAGTAGAGAGCACAATTGTGGTACTTACTATGTGCCAGACACTGTGCTCTGCACTGTTTAACAAAGCTCAGGAAATACAAGTTTTCCACACTATTTAAAAGTAGAGCATTTCTATGAAAACTTTTGTAAGCCAAAATGTCATAAAGTGAAGAAGCCATTACTATTAATTTATATGGAAAATTTTTTGGAGTGTTCCTAGATCCCTAAAATAACCTCTCTTAGGATTTTCTGATACCTTAGGACACATCTTACTAATGAATGCACAAATGAATGAAGACACATTCAAAGCTACGGAGGCCTGATGCTGATATGCTCAGTGCAGTTCCCAGGGGAGAGCTTGGCAGGGTCCGCCTGGAGTACCTGCTGCCTCTATAACCCTCGCCGCAAAACAAATGCTGGATGCTATTTTTGCTTTTCACCTTTTCATAAGAGCAAAAATCCTCTTTAGATTTCTTTCGGTTAGCAAAAACAGGCACCGGTGTAGGTCTTTTCATAAAAAGCGCAGTGGTGTAATATGAACTTTCAAACAGCAGAGGATACCTTGCTTACAAATTTAGGAGGCAGATGCTATAATTATCTCCATTTCACAGATACTGAAATGGAAGCACAGAAAATTAAGTAACTTGCCCCCCCCCCAAACAATGAACAGTAGAACCACAAATCATAAAAGAAAGAATGCTTTAAAGTAATTCCATATTGTCAACTTCTTCTTAATTATGAAGTCTAGCTTTCCCAGAATTAACACCATTAACAAGAGAGTTAGAACATACCTGCTAAACTCTGATTGCTCACAACTGACAAGTGTTACAAATGGCAGAAGTTGACAATGTGATGAATCCTTAAATTTATTCTTGAGTGAAGGATGGGAGTGGAATATTGGCATTCTCTAGCTTATGAAGAATATTAGATATTACTTGGGTTTCCCGGCCGGCCCACAGAAATCTATTTTACTCATAATGTGGTTGAATCATAGGACAAACCTGAGCTGAAAGTGTTTTGGGGGAGTACTAGGCCTGGAACACGTTAATGGCGCCACAGATGCTGAATGGATGACTCAAAGAAAGAAATATGAGTTATAAATGAAGAAATAAAACTGGGTTTCTATTTTGACTTTTTGTATGCAAACCAGTAGATAAGCATCTTTGTTATTAAAAAAATAGAATTTTTCCTTTGGTTGTCTATGCTCTCAACGTCTAATTTACTTTATCTCCAGCCCAACCATAAGTTCAAATCTCAACCAAAAAATCCCCTTCAGGTCTTTCCAACCTCCCTGAATTTCCATTATACAAAATTGCCTAGCTCTCAGACTCCATTAAAATTCTCCTCAACAGCAAATTCTACCTGGAATATTCAAAATAAATCAATAACTGAACTGAATGGATATTTACTGGCATCTTAGCTTTCTCAGAATACATGCATTTTTTTAAAGTTTATTTTTTTTGGTACTCTCTACACCCAATGTGGTGTCAAACATAATCCTGAGATCAAGAGTCATGTGCTTAGAACTGAGCCAGGCAGGCACCCCTATACGCATTTTTTAAGGGAAATCTTTATCAGATGCTGTCTATCAAAAAAACAGCCATGGTTGAATTCAAGGCAATAATACAGATTCAAACAAAAACCAGACATAATAGGGCACCTGGCTGGCTCAGTCAGAGGAACGTGTAACTCTTGATCTTGGGGGCGTGAGTGGAAGCCCCACGTTGGGTGTGGAGATTACTTAAAGAAATAGAACCTTAAAGAAACAGACATAGTATCATAAAATTAAGAATAATCATGATTACAATGGGCGGTGAGCACCCTTTTGCTGTCTTCCTATACAGATCATGTGCTATTTTCTACTTTTTCAGTTAGGACCCTGTGAACCAAGGCTGTATAATTGTTTTTGCCCTTCAATGACTAATCTTAAATTCTTTCTAACAGACTTCAAGGCCTTCCTGAAAGAAGGCTGAGAATAACTAAATAAATTTTTAAAAATATGTGTATGTATATGTGTGTACAGACTGATATACCTTTGCAGTTCAGTGCCTCCAAGAGATTTACCAGGAGCACCCAAGGCAAACAGTCCCAATATTCCCACATAAAATTGGTCAAGCAAATATTAAATGCATTTCTGGGATTAACATATGTATATATAAAATCAAACAGTTACTGCTTGTTGAAATCCTGTGGTCTCAGTTTAACTGTTATTAAAATAAATGTAAAATTTTAACCCCAGAATATGCTTTTAGGCTTTCATTCTTCTTCACTCTGCTCCCCAGTAGCTAGTGTGGCAGCATATACATTAACTTGCGATGGTATTTGTTTGAATCATGTTCTATTTGTCTGAATCATGTACGCTCAAGGAGAGGGAGAGGGGAGGAGAGCAGGGTACACATCGCTAGAAAGTAGGACACTTGCAGCTAGAGTGGTGGGCTTAATTTGGAGAGGACAGAATAAGAGCAGAGGACTCCTCCTGGAGACAACCTGGCCACCATGGGCTATAAGGCTGAGGCAAGCCAAGGTGTAGTGGGGAGAGTTTAGATATAAATACCCAAGAGACTGAATTTTAAATGCTTCATTAGAGACCAGAAACAGATATTGTGGTGAGAGTCAACGAGCCAAAAGAGCGTGAACTGAAGTTGAACTGTGCATTTCTCTCCATGGCTTTGCTCTCAGTATGTTCCACAGGAAAAAAGGGGCCTCGAGGCCATCACCCAGAATACACCCATGTGATCCCAGGCCCGCGTGTGTGTGTGTGTGTGTGTGTGTGTGCGCGCGCACACACACGCATGCTGGGCCCAGCTCCTACCTGCTTGCAAGAGCCAGTGATAGGCTTCTCTTCCCGACTCTGTGGTCAGTGACATCCTGATGGCAGCTTGGAATCAGCCACAGGCAGAGGCTTTACACAAAGAAACCCGCTAATTCTACAAATTGGGGCTTGCTTTCCTGCTGCACCCACCTTCCCCATGAAAGCCAGCTTGCCAGCACACTATTGACTCTCAAAAGTTTGAGATTCTTCCTTCTTTGGACAGATTCTTACACTTCTTTAGGCAGTGGTAACATCCCCAAATACCTCACTTATGGATGAGGACAAATTAATTAAAATGGTACAGACAGTTAAAAAAATAAGAGTAATAGAGGCATAGAAAGAGGAAAAATGACTTGAAATGATTTGAACTTCAAAGGAGTGGTTCCAGTTACTGGCACCAGGACTATCAGGTGGTGGTATTAATGGCAGCAATGATAATCAGAGTGGTCACTTACCCCGGACATCATCATATCGTTTATCAAGCCGTTTCCTGTATGTTATGTCATATATTCTTCAGGAGAATCTTGTAAAGGTGCTGGGCCTGGGAACTGTTCTCCTCCCACACACCCATTCATAAACTCAAACTTCTGGTTTCTGGAGAAAGCAACATCAGCACCTGTGTTGCATGATTTCCAGTTCAGGATGCTTCTCCCTAATGCCACACTACATCCGAGAAATAAATGTGTGTTGTTCTTGCTGTCTCATGTTTTAATTCTCTGTTTTGTGATGATTCCACACTCTCAAATAGTGTTTGTTAGATTTTTCAAAAATCCCCCAAGCTAAATTAATTTTCATTTGAGTTAATTTTAAAAGTGCTGTAAAAGCAAGCTTTGGTCCTACACATAAGATTTTTAAAAGAAGAGACCATACAGCAAAAGGCCTGATGATATAACACTGTGAGGAAGGATAGAACTGCTGGCCTGCTTTCTTCACTCTAAATTCTGATGTTATTAAGAGCATAATTTCAACATTATTTAAATACATTACGTTCTTGGCACCATGCTAAGTCTGCCTCTAGCCTTAAAAATAGAAGTAGATGGAATGGGTGCAGGAAGTTGTTGTAAGCGAAGGTTCCAAATGGCTGCGGAGACATTTTTGTTCATAACAGGTTAGGGTTTGGCAACTTTACAGAAAATCAGAAACAGTAAAAAGAGCTAAGTCTGTGTATAATTAAATCTTATTTTATCCTAAATATTTTTATTTATAAGAGTTCCTATCTGTTACGTTCACGGTGGAGATAAAATTAGAATATACGCTCTTAATAAACACGTACACACTTTTTTGCCTTGGCAGAAACTTCCTGGGCTGTGACTCCATAACAGAAATAATTCATTAGATCCAAAAGTGCACTTAGTCACTTAGAGCCATTTAATTTTACCGGCAGCATGGGACACTGAGCAGGGCATGGCTTTGGGATGAGTCTTGAGTTTAAAATTGAGTTCTGCTATTTGCTCGCAGTAAAGCCTGGGGGAAATTAAGCAGCCTAGACTCAGTAAATCGCTACTTCATAAGACATCATGCGAAATACATAATTTGATGTGCCCAAAGTAATAGTACCTCCTGCCCTCCCAAAAAAGTTGGTCCCCTTTCTTTCTTAAGAGGCCACACCATCCTCTGGTTTCACTAGAAAGGAAATCATTTACGGCTTCCATGGAGAGAGCCTCTCAGTGCATGTACAGTTGCTCAAGCCACAGATACTTTTTCTGCCAGACTGCCAATCTTTAAAATTGAAATCCTTATCTAAATCAGGCAAAAAAAAATATCTTGGAAATAAACAGCATTAGGGATTTCACTCACATTAACTCTGCACATAGCAAAATTCTCAAAATGTGTTCTAAGACAGGACAGGTACACTGGAGCTCTTTGGGCCCCAGGCAAGACCCATGATGAGCACATTCCAAACGAAAACACGTTTGAATAATTACGAAGTTTACCTTATTGAGGGAACACAATGGGCTTTCCAGAGTGAATAATGCAATATAAGCGAAGCCTTGTAAAAGACAACATTTTATTAGGCCACTTTCCAAAGGAATAAAATAAAAATTGACAGATGAAACGGGGAACATTAACTGATCAAAAATCAACACCGAGGAAGAGGCACACTATGAGGACAGCACCTTTTCTTACCCAGATGACGCTTTCTAACAGATACGTACAATCTATTTCTATCTAATGCTGGGGAAGTTCCTTTGTTGCAGCTCTCCATTTTTCCACTAATACAAAAAGGATGGATTGTATTTTTTTTCCACCTAGCCCTTGAAGTTTGCACCCAATCAAATCTTTCCTTCCTAGGCCAACAATTAGTGGTATGGTAACTTGGAATCCTTTATAGGATGTCCTTGATGGTGTTTGAGATTAAACAGCATCATCATCATACATCTTCTTCTGATTGTGTTTTGCTTCGAACAAAACTGAAATAAAATATGCTATCAGAAGGGACAGGAGAAGGATCAGGGCGACCTCCTCAATGCGACCAGGAGATCCTACCTACATTGAAATCCCTCATGCAACGTATACACAACTTAGCACTCATTTGGGGGAACCTGAGATGACTAAACTCTGAGGAGTTTTATTACTTAATTATATTCAACCAAACAAGAGTACCTTATGAGAACTGTGACTAGTAGGAAGTGTTTCCAGAAATAGTTTATCCATGACAAAACCAGCTCTATTCTTGGGTCTTCTGAACATTCCAACTGTTACAGACTTTAGTTAATTGCAATAACTAATCTTGATAACTTATTAATCATCTAAAAATTGTCTCTTGCAACACTTCCTAAAGGTTCTAGCTATAACTGGTTAACTCTGGTTTAGAAATTAAGAAATACTATCCAAGAGTCTGTTTTATAGTCATCAACAACATTTCAAAAGTATTGTTTCAGGTTCAGAGAAAATATCAAATGTAGGAATTAAAATCAGAGAAGTCAAATATTTTTGTGAAAAAAAATGCAACAAACTTCCAATTTCTTTGAATCTTTTAGTGAACTTTTCTAAGTTGACCTAATAATACATTTTTAACTTAGCACTCATGACAGTCTCTTGTTGAAATTTAGGGTAAACATTACTTTATAAAGCATGATTTATTTTATTGCTATAATCACAAGCATATGGAATCCCTGACCATTCAGTTTTCTATCAAATAGATGTTCTGAACAGCTTCACTGTTTTGAGTATGGTTTGATAGTCTCAGAGGAGAGGGAGATTAGGGATGTTGTTTTAAAACATGGTGCTTTGTTAAGTATCTTATTCCAACAGCAACCACACTTTAAACATTTCTAATGCAAAATACAGAGTTGACTAATGCACCACTATAGCTTCCATGAGAATTAACAATAATGGAATGAACCAAATGTTTGCTTTCTTTCTCTAAAACCACTCAAAATCCCTTTAAAAATTTTTTTGGGGAAGATCTACAAATAGATTATGTTGGAACTTTGTGTTATAATGAGTCAGCAACTTTTCCATCATTTGAAGCACAATAAAATCAAAAGTTATTAAAAAGTATCCAGGTAACCTTCTCCATATAATGTCAATGGGCAAAATAGGCAATTAAGATCAGCTTGGCTTTGTTCACCATCAATTGTAAAGATGCAGAAAGCCTATGGTTCCCAGAGGGTCAGAAAAAGAGGCTAAGTAAACTGGAGCTGCTTTTAAAGTGTTTAACAAGGCAGAAACTGGAACGGATGTGCCACAAACCAATATCCATTACTGCAAAGCAATTGCTAAATTTTCTTGTAAAATAGCTATCAGCTGGCCTATTCAGCATCATCCCATTATAGCTAAAAAGAGCATCCAACTTGTGATTGTTACCATGAAAATAGCAGGCAGTAAAATATACAGTAGCTACAGAGAAGAAAACGATATGCTTCAAGAAGTTTTCTGACAGATTTAAATCTACATCAGTTTCTCTACAGATCTAAGAAATGTCTCTCTAAAAAGTGTTTTTTCCCAGACATCTAGTATGGTGATTGATTTATCAATAAACACTGTATTTCTAGTTATCCCTTAAAGATAATTAAAATTGACTTTCAGGAATAATCACACAGTTCTAGAGAGGATTTCAATGAGCACTTGACTGATGTAGGTAGGGTTATGGTGTGAAAGGGCGAAGCCACCAGAGTCAGCTAACTTTTCTGCCGGTCCGCTCTAGAGAAAAGACTGATTTTCTCATTGGTCAAAGACAGGTGTGCAGATACCATGCATTATCTATTCAACAGCAATTTTCCTTAGCCAGTGATTGGTTTAGAGTGGGAAAATAACAAATAAAAAGGAATAAAAAGGAAAATATCCTGAAGAGAGCCTTTTGTCCTAAATCAAAACACAAATCTTCAGGAGGAAAAAGCCTTTACTATTCTTTTTTCTTGCCTGGAATACCGATATAACACCTGAAGGTGCAGCAGCTATTTTGTGAGCATGAGGCAAAAAGTATGATTGAAAAGAAGTCAACATTATCAAGATGCAGAAAGATGTAAAAAGATATAAGGATACTAGGTATCTCATGATATCAATGAACAATTGATTGCATTTTTGATAGATTTCTGTACTCGTACCATTTTTATGACATCTGAAAAGATTCTCTTCCCATATTTGCCAAAATGATACATAAAATTATGTGTGGATTCGGCCAAGAGCATAAACTCTGCTAACTATATATTATAGCTAAAGGGAAAGGAGATAGGTCTGGTGAGTAGCAGAAAGAGGACAAATAAAAAAGCACAAAGCCTTCCTAGACAGATTGTCATCTTAATTGTCCTCTAAGCACTGATTAATTGTACCTAGATACAAATACAAGATTTGTGGAATTCTTCACTTTCCCCATCAAAGCTGAATGATTTGTTTCCTCGTAGGGCTGCCTTACAGGTTTTTATTACAGTAATGTACATGTAAGCTACTCACTCAGGAAATATTTTCCTACCGATGCTTGGATCCTGAAGTCTGATTTAGTGTGGGATGTTCAATAATTTACATGCATAGATGAACTGAAGCAATCAGGGCATTTTCTGTCCAAATAATAAACAGCAGTCAATTTATTTCTGGCGTTTTATTGAGAAAAAGTACTATATAAAGCTTCACTGTTTGAGTAAAAAAAAAAAAAAGGAAAAGGAGAAGCCTTGTGTTCTTATTTTTTTCCTTTCTTCCATTTAAAAACTGTTGCACAATGAATATCATTTTTGATAAAAAGACTGACTATATTCTAGTATCAAAAATATGAAAGAATTCTAGCCTTCAAGCACACTTACAAGTTTGTTTCCATGCAATATGAAATCACATTTATTAATAATAATAATGGAAATTACAGCAACAACTAACCCTTATTTTAACTTCACTGTGCTAAGTGTTTTATGTGGATTTCTCATTTAATCCTTACAAATTCTTAGAACCACTATGAGGTCAATGGTTTTATTTTCCTCATTTGACAGAGGGAACTCAAGCACAGGGAAGTTAAGTAATATGGCCAAAGACACACAGCAAGTAAGTTGTAACAGCAGGCATTTGAACTCAGGTGATGTGACTCCAGAACCCTCATATTCATATGAAATATGGTTATTTTTATAACCAACATCATTTTTTTTCTCTTCTTTAGAACTTTCAAGCTTTAAAATCTGCTGGCATTTTAAGCATTGCTATAAATTAAATGTCATTATTTGAAGCTCATTTACCTTGAAAGTGGTGATGACTAAAAAATTACAATGTGTAAAGAATTTAAAAACTGAGTAGGAGGAAGACTGGGGACGTTTACATTGGTGGAACAAGCATACTGTTTCATTCAAATGAATGTTTTGCTGGTTTTCTTTGTTGTGGGAAGTGGCTTTGCATGCAGATTGGGTGGGGAGAAGTAGAGTACCAGAACCTCCAAAACTATTGCTCCAAATCCAACTTTGCTCAAGGGTCATGCTTCTGAGAGTGTCTCTTCACACAACCCCAGCACCAGCCAACACGAATATTTACAGAAGATGCAGTTATACCAGGTTATAGTATCTAAAACAAAACCACAACTTAGGATATGTATAATCGGGTGATTTTTCCCAGTTGGACAGATAAAGTGAGCATTTTAAATACTTTCTTGCCAAATATGTATCAGACTTTCCTTTGATTTCTTGTATTTATTGACTCGCTAGAAAGTCATAATGTATGCTCCATCTTTGAAGCATTTTCCTAGCAATTGAACTATGTAAATTCATAATTTCATATTTTAGTCAATCTTCCTGTTGTACTCAAAAACAAAACTAGTGAAAAATAAAGGGGAAAGAGTTTTAGTTACTTAATTCTTCTAAAATCTGGATTATATGGAGAATTGTTACATAACAATGTTACAAAAATGCCTTCTAATTTGGGCCAACCACATGGTTTTGGAAGCCAAGCATATCATATTCTTTATCTCATTTTTAACAACGTATGTCCTTTTGAGACTCAAACAAATTTTGTCTTTCTTCACTCCTAGGGACAGGTCAATTGCCTTTTATATGTGCCTAACACATTTCATACTGCCTTATTTACTTTTCACAGCTTGTCTTTTTGACATACATTAATTTATAGGTGAGGCAGCTGGGGCTCAAAAAGATGAAAAAATAATATAAGCAGTGAGGGGCAAACACAACTGAAATTCAGCTTTATCTGATTCCATAGACCAAGCTTTTTCTCTATGACAACACTGATAATAAAGAACCACATAATCATTTGACTTTTTAGATATAGTATTAAAGATACTCTCCCACACAAATAGATACATATATATCCATATGTATATGTAAAGATACACACATACATATATATTTAGTTGTGTAATTGAATATATATGTATACCAATGTGTATATACCCATATACACAGTGTGTACCTACATGCATGCTTATAAAGGTACACACACACACACACACACACACACACAGGTATATATGTACTATACAAACACCCATACACATGTGAAATGAACAGGACTATAAATTACAAAAAATTTGCATATCCTAAATTAAGCTTGTTAAATATCATCTACTGTTACACATAGCTTTAACTCAGTACTATTCACTTCCTCACAATCAGCTGAAAACATAACTATTCAGTTTTATTTCCACAAAAAGCTTCTGTATTTCACCACCTTCTTTTCCTTTTAATTAAGGGTTTAAATTATAACAAAACCAAAATACAAATGCAGCAGTCTGCATGCTATAAACAAGCAATAAGATAAGTTTTCATTTGATTTTTTAAAGTCATCCTTTACTCTTACAAAAGAAAAGCCATGATCAATTCAAACAGAAAACAAACTCTCTGGTTAATAGGATATTTACTAATCATGTGACTTGACTAATCATGTTACAGTACTGTCAGTTGCATTGTTTCCATAATATCGTTACCAGGTCAACTGATTTTTATTCCAAGCTCTACACTGTGAAAATTTTTTAAAAATATTTTATTTATTTATTTGAGAGAGAGAATGCGATAGAGAGAGCATGAGAGGGGGGAGGGTCAGAGGGAGAAGCAGACTACCTGCTCAGCAGGGAGCCCGATGCGAAACTTGATCCTGGGACTCCAGGATCATGACCTGAGCGGAAGGCAGTTGCTTAACCAACTGAGCCACCCAGGCATCCTACATTGTGAAAATTTTTTAAAAATCACCATTAAAAAAATATTAATTCCCTGCCTCTTGAATTTTACTAGGACTTGTTTCTCTGATTTAGATACCCAACAGTGCAGGTTAGGTAACTTTACAAAAGGGGATGCCTTTCCAAAGGTGGATTTCATCTACAAGAGGATACTATAGGGAAGAATCTATTAAATCCTTAAGACATAGACAGATGGTAAAGTGTAAATTAAGGTTCAGCACATTGCAGGAAACTCACTACTTTCAGTAATTGGTAGAGTATAAATAACCTAATTTAAATGTGTAAAAAATCCAATCACTGCCAGATCACCCCACCCACCCAAAAAAGAAAACTCTTATCATTATCCCATAGTTGAAATCTTAAAAAATTAACAGCAGTGTTCTTCCTTAAAATGTGGCAAAAATAGTTTGGATTCTATTTTATCTGCTACCATTTCCACTGCTCATGCTCTGATAGATATTTTAATGAGCAGTGAAATGGCCAGAAGAAGAATATTCTGCTTTAACAAAGGCTGATGCAATTTAGACCCTACCTACTGAAGCCCTGAAAAATCAAGTACTTGGCACAATTGCATTTTATTTTTTTTAAGATTTTATTTATTTATTTGAGAGAAAGAGAGCACGAGCAGAAGGCAGTGGCAGAGGGAGAGGAAGAAGCAGACTCCCCACTGAGTGGGGAGCCCAACGTGGTGCTCCATCCCAGGACACTGAAATCATGACCTGAGTCAAAGGCAGACGCCCAACTGACTGAGCCACTCAGGTGCCCTGCCGTAATTGTATTTTAATGCACACATAAAAATACTAATGGTTTGCAATGCTGACTACATATAGAATTTAATCACATTTATTGGGCTAGTATGTATTTTTTTAAATGGATCAGGAATCTCAAGAGTGAGCAGTCCATGAGTGTGATTTCACTCTTTTGTCTCTACCCAGCAATGCAAGGGTTTCTCAGAAAATAATAGCTAATATATATTAGTATTTACTGAGTACCAGTACTTTACATGGATTATCTCTTTTAATTCTAAAAAAGAAAAAGAAAAAAAAAAGCCTGCAATGAAGTATTCCCATTTTATATAAGAGGAACTGTGGCTTCAGAGGTGAGTGACTTGCTCAAGGTTCTACCCTGTTGCGCTGGCCTGAGCAGTGATTTGTGAATATATGGCACATCAATAGAAGCCAGAACCAAGCAGTTCCAATTGATAGACATAAAATAATAACTTAATTATTTTAAAGTCCTTATGCTCCTATAAATAAAACCCACATATAATCCTCCCTTCCACAGTCAAGGTGAAAAACTGTTACTCTTCTTTCCCCACTGCCATAAAGATTCTTTCCAATGTTATTTTGTTATTCTTGTTATTTTCAAGATTATCTTGATATTGCTGGGGCAGAGGAAAAAAAAGAAAAAAGAAAAAGGAAAAAGAAGGATTTAAAAAAGGGATACAAATAGAATGAAAGCTTTTAGGGAGGGAAGCCTCATATATTTATGACACAATAATTATTTTTAAACAACTACAAAATAAAACTTGATACCATATTTTCATGCAGTTTTAAAGCCAAGATTTCAAAACTCTTTCTCTACAGAGAAATGTATTGAGAGAAAAAACATCATTCTAAACAGCTCTTAAAATCTTTAAAATATGTGTGGCACCTAAAGAAACCTGAGATAATCCTAAAATATCGAAACAGATGCAAAATAGCTTTAAATGTTTTCCAAATGTTATTTTACCCACCATGTTAGATTACAGTAACATTGATTAAGTACAAAAAAACAGTTTTATTTTCTAAGCATATCTGCAAATACTATCCTCTATAACATAATTTATATGTAAAGTTTATTCATATCTGACACCAAATAGGACTTGTCTCTTGAAATTTTATTTTATTAAATAATGATACATATATTACATTGTATATTTTTCTTAGATATATTTTTTATTTATAGATTTTGAGATTTTATTCCAAAATATATGGCTAAAATATCAAACTATTCTCTTCCAAAATAATCCATCGAAACCAATCTGCCCTATGTTACAAGTTTCAGGTTTTCTTTTAAAGAAGAAAGAGTTAATAAAGTGCAATATAGCGGCACCTGGGTGTCTCAGTAGGTTAAATGTCTGCCTTTGGCTCAGGTCATGATCCCAGGGTCCTAGGATCAAGTCCGTCATCAGGTTCCCTGTTCAGCGTGGAGCCTGCTTCTCCCTCTCCTTCTGCTCCTCTTCCCTGCTTGTGCTCTCTTTCTTTGTCTCTCTCTCAAATAAATAAATAAAATCTTTGAAAACAAAAGTGTAATATATTATGGAAGGGTAAAGTGAAATATTTCTGGCACTGGAATCACACAAACCTGAAGAGTTTCATGACTCTTATGAAAGAACTTTTATGTTCTTAGGCCAGTTGTTTAATCTCTCTGGCCCTCCACTGCCTCAATGGGTAACTATACAACCTACCTAGCAGAACTGTAGAAAAAAATGAGAGCATGTATAAAAAAGTATAGAGTCTCTGCCCAGAGATGTCAATCAATAAATGGTAGTTATGATGAATAATTAAAACTTCATAACTTTTATAAAGTCTAGATTTCTGCTTAATATACTCTCTACCCTAATTAAGTTTCTTAAATTATAGATAATCTTTATTCAAAAGTCTCCTCATATATTCTGAGTTAAATTAAAGATCAAATGAAGCTTTACTTTTTTTTCAAGATAAATTGGCATCCTCTATGCCAAATTTTAAGGCTGAAAACTAATGCATATCCAAGTTCAATTAAATAATGAGTCACTAGAAGAAACAATACATTTTTCAATATATTTTGAATTAATTTATACCTGGGGAAGCTCATGTATAAACTAACAGGGCAACTAGAGGCATAATGAAGAAAATAATTCTAGTTGTTTCTGTACTGAGACTATATTCAGATAAAATGGTTAAATGAACCAAAACTCTCATGGAACTTCATAAAAAACAAATCATATGATTTCCTAGATAATGCATTTCAGAAACTAATTACAGGTGTGTGTATATTGTGTACTATTTCTGTAGGTATATTAGTTTTGTCTTCTTGTATTTCAATGGCTTTGAAGGTAATAGCATTGTTTATGTGCCTGCACTATACCCCCATCATTTCTGAGCACAATATTGAGAAACTAGCAGTTGTTCTATTAGTATTTGTTGATTAGTTTGTAATTAAGCCAAGTCTTTCAAAGGTCTGAAATAACCTTGGGGTGATACTAATAGACCCTGGGCTCACAGTGAAGATTCTCGCTGATATTCTTGAATATTTTACTTATTTCCTTCACCTGCCTCAGATTTAGCCTTCAATGAATTTTATGAGGAAACTGCATTACTGACTAATATGAGTTTAATTTCCTTTCCCTTCCGCTGTTCACAGAGGTATTAAGAAGCATTGAAATGATACTAACATCAACCATATTTGATGTTTGGCATCTGGGACAAATGCTCTGCACATGATTTTATCTCTAATCTTCAGGTAATAATACAATAATAGATACCATACTAGTATCCGGCTCAGCAAGGTTAAGAATTTGCCCAAGGTCACAGTCAGGCAGATTCAAGTTGGCTCACCTCATTTGAGCATCATTACAGAATATTTTGATCACAAACACAGATCATCTCTGGCTTACACACAAACCTGCTGGCCAATTTTTGTTAAGGGCATTTTGGCATTTTGGATTTGTGCCTACAAATATTGTCTCCATTGGATACTTTACAAGTGGTTAACTCAATTTATGAAAAGAGAAGATAAATGAGCCACACTTTGAAGATAATGCTTAGAGGAGAGAAGGAAAACAACAGTGGAGTAGGTTGATATTTTGGATTCAGGACCTTTGTGGTGACCGATATTAGGTTGAAAGAGCTGTTAGTAGATTTCCAACCATGACTGACATTTTTGCTATTTTAAATCATTGACTCACATGCCAACAAGTTCTTCAAATCCTCTTTGGCAAAATAATAATAATGAAGTATCCTTAATGTTTGCTACTTTTTTTTGAGCCAGTTGAAATAAAACACAATTCAATCCAAAAAATATAGACAAATCAGTGTGTCAGACCTGTCTTCTGTGTATGTGGCTTTGGATATAAACAGAACTGGTAATAAATTGGTTTGGGAGAAATGTGGTACACATTGGAAAAGAATGCAAATGTCCAGTACACTCTGTATTAAAATACATAGAAAATTTCCATATTATCCCCCTCTGCCTCTGTAGTTAATGAAAACACATTATGAAACTGAGATGCTGAAAAAATAAGTATTTCTTTTCCAGAACAGGTCACATTGATTTAATCAAATCTATTGTTGAATACCCTAATGCCTGCTCAGTAAGAAGTTAACCAACTCTCAGATATGTGTTAGAGTATGTAACAAAGAATATTGTTGTTATTAAGTTAGTTATGGAAAAATAATCAGGCATTTCCTTCTTTAAGAATCAGGTACATTTTAATAGCTTAATTAATTTTTAACTCAAGACTATACCTATAAAACTAGTTTTTCAATAAATTGTCAAAATGATACATTGTGTGTGGGACTGATGTTTAAAGCAGAGAGCAATATCATTTTGGCAACTGATGATATTTTTAAATTTTAGTTCAACTTCACGTTCATTTGACCTGCTGATCCTACAGGAGTCCAGGATCATTAATGCTTTGGGGGTTACTATAAAATTTATGAATTATTTCTGTTCTTTAAGAGTGCTGAGCACAAAGACCAGAGTAAATATCTTATTTAGAATTAACTGAACAATGTTTCTGTAATAGATGTGAATGTACTTGGTTTGTAATGAATTGTTGGGCCTAATTAATTCTATATTCATATTCATTCCTTCATGATTCAGCCACTCATCTGACCTAATTTAAGACACGAATTGGAATATTTGGACTAGCCATATAAAGTAGGTAGGATCTTCTGCAGAAAAAAAATTAATATTCTCCACTCTGAGTATCTAAGGAAAAAAATATATTGGCCTTTATGCTGAGATGCTCATCTGAATATTAAATATATAAGAAATTTTGTGATCTTATTGTTCCTAAAGGACTCTTTTCCCTAAACAATATCCAAAAAATTGGTCTTAATTTTAGGACTAAAGACTTCATTGGTTGTCTTATTCTATGGTTTTGTGATCCTCAACATTGTTGTTGACTTGTTCTGAAAAGAAATCACTTATTACTAATATCATTTAAATCATTGAATATCACAATCTAATTATGTTTACATTTAATAATGTCAAAAATTTTAAATTTAAAAATTTAACAATCTACTTTTCTGTGTCTGTAATGAGGAGTAGTGCAAATTTGTTATTGACAGACTCAAGGAAGACATATTTGTTTACTTGCCCAAGACACACAAAAGCCACATTAATTTAGAATAGTGGATTTGGCCCAGAATCTGTCATTGAGAGTGAGCTCAGAGAGTGTAAGAAATATTCAGTAACTACTTTCTGTGACTGTTGGCTTGAGGAAAAGTTAGAGAAAATTTTAAGGAAAGTAAAAAGGCTAAATTTTGAGGATTCGCATTTATGTAAAGGATTCCCGGGTACTGTCTCCATTAAAAAATTAATAATAATAGGAAGCTAAGCCACTTTATAAGGTCAACATTAACTAAGCCCTCTTCATCCTCATGACATGCCAGTGAAGTGCATTTTCATGTTCACGTCATTGATAAAACTGATGTCTAGGGCTATCAAGTAATAGTCCTAAATAAAGTGAAACATCTAATAAATTTCAGGGACACATCAAAAATTTTCTTTTTTTATGTTTAAAAAATTAAGTTTTTTTTTAAAGTTTTTAAGAAAGATTTATTTATTTGAGAGAGAGAGAGAGAGAGCGTGAGTGGGGAGATGGGCAGAGGCAGAGAATCTTAAACAGACTCTGTGCTGATCACGGAGCCCAGTTCATGGCTCGATCTCTCCACCTTGAAATCATGACCCTGAGATCATTACCTCAGCTGAAATCAAGAGTCAGATGCTTAACTGACTAAGCCATCCAGGAGCCCTTTTTAAGAAAGTTTTTATTTATATTCCAGTCAGTTAACATATAGTATAACATTAGTTTCAGGTGTACGATACAGTAATTCAACACTTTCATACATTACCTGGTGCTCATCACAAGTGCACTCCTTAATCCTCATTAGGACACATAAAAATTTTTCAAAATATATTTGCTCTTGATATCATGAGGCTACTGTATTTACTATTTACTCTTGGGTCACCGATGTTTAATCACATAGGAAAAAAACCCTACAAAATGCAAGCCCTGTTGTGAGCTGCCTTCAGAGTATGTGCACACTTATTACTAAACATATTCAATGCAAACCCTGCTTTGGTGCACCCCAATAGAATGGAAATGGAAACAAAAGGTGAAGACAAAAACTTCCATCCTTGATAGGCATGAATACATGTTTTTTCTGCCCAGTTCACTGCACAGACTTCTCATGGGTTTATAAAAAATATATATTTTAAAATTTCTCTAGATTAATAAGAAACTAAATTTATGCTCTGAAATAGCTTCATATTCTAAAAGTTAAGTATTGTCCTTATAAAAATGTGTCTGAAGAATGCAATTTTTAAGCTAATATATCAATAATATTCACTGTCTTAATATTTCTTCATATTCCTTGAACAGATATCAAAATATGATTCCAGAGCTATTAAAAAAGAGGAGGTCAACAATTTTGAAGGCATGAAATAATTTCCAGAGCTACTACTGTGAACCCAAGTATATTAGAATCAAAACCACCTTGTAGCTCAGCCAAAGATTTCACCTATATGGTGTCTCTTCTAGAAGCTCTGAATCCATTCTAAATAATCAGTCTGAAGAGATCATTTATAGCTAGAGCAAAAGCATTTAATGAGTTGGGACTTGACTGACAGATCTAATATTTTCCCAATACAAGCTTATATCATCAGTATTTAAATTTTTTTACAGGTACATAATTTGATTTGTAGTGTATCTGAATCCATGATCGGCCCTATAACTGCACATCAAATTACTTGGCTTTCCTGGTGTCAGCTCAAACTCAAAATACATTGTTTTGATAAATCCATTAAAGTCATTGGCAAGAAATACACAGATAGCTGGAGCAACAATACTATGAAAATGTGACATCATTTTGCCTGTGTATTTTATATTTGCAGGTGTCATAAATAATTGTGATATACCTGAAAATATCTAGTCCAGTTTATGGCACAGATCAGGTGATTAACAAATGTTTAGGGGAATAATTTCAAAATTCAGCTGCCTCAGGGGTGCCTAGGTGACTCAGTCAGTTAAATGTCTGCCTTTGGCTCAGGTCATGATCCTGGGGTCCTGGAATGGAGGCCCGCATCAGGCTCCCTGCTCAGGAGGGAGCCTGCCTCTCACTCTCCTCTGTAGCTCCTCCTGCTTGTGCTCTCTCTCTCAAATAAATAAATAGCAAATAATTAAAATGCCAATTTATTAGAATTTATTTTTACCTATAACCTGCCTCATTCTAAGAAAGTTTTGAAAAAGCTAATTTTCTGGAGGTTTTTGATAAAATTCATTTTAAATCTACAAATGTACAATGACTGGAACAAGGACTTAAAAAACATAATCCCAGTTCAGTTACTATTACGTAATAGGTCAGCTTAGAGGAAAAGACAATGAGGAAAAGAAGAAGTAAAAATCTTAAATTATACTAGCTTCTATATTATTTTATTTTATTTTTTAAAAATTTTTATTTATTCATTTGAAAGAGAGAGAGGCAGAGAGAGCACAAGCAGGGGGAGAGGCAGAGGGAGAGGGAGACGCAGACTCCCCGCTGAGCTGGGAGCCTGATGTGGGGCTCGATCCCAGGACCTGGAGATCACGACCTGTGCCTAAGGCAGATGCTTAACCATCTGAGCCACCCAGGTGCCCCAGCTTCTATATTATTTTAATCAAACAGTTATATTTAATTTGGTGTGAGAATACCTTAAACACAATGCATACGATATAATACGTACAATACACATACAATATACAATGTGGTATAACTGAGAAAATTTTAAAAGTCATACAAAAAAATACATTATTTATCACCAGTTTTACCCTGCTTTGCAATTTTAGTAATGGAGGCTAAACTACAGTCCTCCCCAAAATGTACTGCATTCTCATTATTTGCATCACGGCTTTCTCTTTACTCCAATTCACAGTCATTGATTAGTTTTCCTCCGTGATAAAAGATACTTTACAAGACTGTAGGGGAAGAATGCCTTGAACCAAGCACTCACGGCTGAAAAATATATTTATGACGGATGAAGAGATGTTGAGGAGGGTGTGGACATTTCTGAAGCAGTATAGAGTGTTCCTGGAGTTTTCTTTGCAAGAACCAAGACCTGTCTGTGACACTGCAAAATTTAGGATACTAAATGCTCCTTGGAAATTATATGGATATCCTGGCATCAAGAGTGAAAATCCTTAGAGAAAAATATAATACAAGGAACAACTGGGTATATGTTACAACTTGGATGAACTTGGAAAATGTTATATTAAATGGAAGAAGTGGGTTACAAAACTCTACCTATTATACAACTCCATTCATATGAAAATCCACAATAGGGACATCTATAGAGACAGAAAGTAGATTAATGGCTGCTTAGGGATGAGGGTGGAGGGCACGTTGGGAGGTGATAGCTATAGGGTTCAGGGTTTCTTCGTGACGTCATGAAAATGTTCTAAAGTTGACTGTGGTGATGATTGTACATATCTGCCAACAAGCTAAAAACCATTTTATTGTATACTTTAAATAAATGAAATGGATGGCATGTGAATTATATCCCCCCAAAAAAAGCTATTTAAAAAAATAAAATGGAAGTATTCCATATAACAGAATACGTAAGTAATCTAGTCAGTAAAATGCAAGACAGGGCTCATGACCTTCTGATCTCACGGACATTTCTACATGTCACTACAGAGTAGCTTTAACACTACTGTTATTTCAGAGCTTTAACACTACTATTATAACACAGTGTTATTTCAGAACACTACTTAAATATTGAATTGTGAGTCTTGTAGAATTTGTGGCAATCGAGAAAGATATTCTTGTTATATAATTCCATCTTCTATCTAAATAAAATTGAGGTACAGCTTTAAAAAAAAAGCTGATAGAATCAAGAAACCAGAAAGAATAAAAAGCCCAGGATATTTCCAAGTCAGGAGATAGTTTGAATATCTGACATATTTATAGATCGGGTTATATAAAGTAATTTGGAAGGGCCAAGCAATGTTATCTTTGTACGTTACTTTGAGGACCTCCAGAAAAAACTGCCTCCCACTACACACATATGCAACAATTTCTTCTAGTAGAGTAGGATCCCACCATAAATCCCAGACAAATGGCTAAATCATAGATCATGTGGTTGCTAAGAGTAAGAACTCTGGAGTCAGACAATCCCTGGGCTGGAATTTCTAGTCCTCTATCTATCCAAGTGGCCTTACGCAAAGCCATCAACTTCTCAAGGCCTCTGACTCCTTATCAGTTAACATGGAGATCCCAACAGTGACTGACTTGTAAGGGCTCAATGAGTTAACACCAGGACAGGAAATAGATTAGCCAGTGCTGGACACATATTCAAGCAATGTTAGGTGTTATTAATGGCAAACTAACAAAAGGTCTCACATCAGTTACCTGCAGGACTCAGAAATAATCAAATCAGCCTATGCTTTAAAGTGGAGGTTCCACACATTTTGGCAGGTCATCTTGGTATTTTGCATAGCCCCTTGGGGCAGCCAGGCTGCTGAGTGGCCCTTTGGAACCCAGGTCTCTTGGGATCCCCTGGCTCCTTCTGCCAGCGCTCAGCTTCCATTCCCTCTAGCTACCAGGTCACTGATTACACGCTCCTTGTGTTAGAATTCCTAGAAAGACTTTTGCTACCTGGACCAGCTATCCTCACCCCAGTTCTCTAAGGAATAGTCTTGACCTGTGAGCAACTCTCTGGTCCTCCCCTGGAGGGTGGCATTACATCAATTTTCCCAGCACAAACCAATTTAGGTCCTTAGTGACCCTCCCTCCCCTCTAGAATGACCAGAAACTTTTGTCTAATCTGAACTGGAAGCAAGCCCTGACAATGAATCCTTTGTTTTACAGGGCTGTATCCTATTAACAAAATAATTCCTCATGCCTTAGAAATTTTTCATACAACAAAAGAAGACTAGAAGGAAATTTGCCAAAATGCATACTGTAGCAGCATCTGGGTGGTACAGTCATGGGCTCTCTGTTTCTTTCTGCTTCTTTATACTGTTCTGTACTTTTCCTAAAATTTCCACAGTGAGAACAGGACAATTAGAAAACCAGAAAAAAATATTTAAAAATATATCTTGACTAGGGAGATAGGGGCCATAGGGAAGAATAATGTGAATGCAAAGTCACTCTTATTTTACAAAATTTGCTACTGAACAGGTAAAAACGGGGCATTGAGCACAGAAGGCAGTGTGGAACTCTTGAAAGGAAAAAAAAAAAGGTCTGAAAGGACAAGTGGTGTGTGTAGAAGGTGAGTGGTGGGCGTACCTCAGCTACTTCATGAGTTCACCAGAGAGCAGCAGGTTAAGCCTTGTTTGTAAAATTAATTTACCGTTGAAAAAGTCTTCAAGCTCGTTGGTCAACTAAAACAACCAACCCACTGAGTCAAATGGCAAATGCAAACAGCCTGTAGGTCTAGTCCACATTCATTTGTAACCCCGAATTCCAGGGCACCAGCTAAAATGAACATAGAAGATTTAGTGAGAAAGCACTGAAGGCAGGCCATCTAAACATGGCCAGTTCCAGATTTAAGAATCTGTGAGTTGGTATTCTGGGGCCTCAGAGCATGGTCTAGATGGTAGGCTCCGGGTTGTCTCTACTTGGATCCAGACCCAGTCAGTTATAATGTGCAAGACCATGGGTAAATTGTTTACCTTTATTAAATCTCAGTTAGATCATCTTTAAAATGGGGATAATAATAATACCTCATTCTTAGAACTGTTACAAGGATTCAATGAAACAACATATGGCAAGAGTTTAATACTCTGTAAAAATTAGGCGTGATGATGTAGAAAATGAAGAGCTTGTATAAATAAGTAAACCCTAGATCGCAAGAGAGTTGAAGTCATACCTAGGGATCCTATTTTCCAATGAGCAAAGGAAGGAAACAATCAACATGGATACTTTAGAAAGGAATGACATTGTTTAAAGACACTTTTTCTCAGTAAGATCTTTCCCTTAGGTTCCTCAGGTTGGTTGTCTAAGAACACCCTAATTTATTTAATGACCAAAACTATTTGTACCTGGATAATTAAACTCACGTACAAATTTAGCCTTAAAAACAGAAAAAAGAACTGACTGCAAAATTAGTTCAAATCAATGATCCATATACTACAAATTTTATTATTCAAACTTATTCAAATTTTCTTAAAATTCAAAAGTTTTTATTCAAATTAGTCAAGATAACTTAAATTTTAAAAACCACTTGAAACCATACTGACAAATTAGTCACATTAGTCAACCAATAAACATCTCAAGAGTATTGGAGCAAAATTTTATTCAATTTCTGTCTCAATATTCATAAGGCTAATATGCATAAATTTAGCAAACACACAATTAATTTATAACTTATTTCACAAAAGTCTGTTTCAGGCTCATGAAAGGACTGTTTGCATTTTCTTTTCTGTAGCACTCAAATATAATAACCACTAAATGGCACTAGACATGCCTTCCTAAATTGAATGGCTTTAAAAGTCATGCTATTAAATGATGAAAAAAAACCCCAAACCTCAGGAGAGGAAGCACAGATGTTTTGGGATACAGAATATGGACAAAATTAACACACAACATGAAAAGACTCAGATGCAATAAAAACATAGAAATAAAGAGAAGGACATTGTCTTTTCTTTCCTATTACTCTGTTTCTCTCCTTTGTTTTTCTTATGAAGAAAAGGAGTATTGAATTTTCCACTTATCACGCCACCTAATTTGCTCAATAAAATTTTAGTCATTACTTGGGATTTGGTCAGAAGTTAAACACAGCAAAGGCACTAGCTAGCTTTGGACAGTCTGCAAATGAAAGAAATATTTCGTGGCATCAGCAAAAATAGTGGATTTAGTATTTCATTCATTCAATCAGTAGCTACAGGCTATTTCCCTTAATAAGGAGAATCTAAAGATAGATGAAGCAAATTGGATACCATGCCAGCGACACTGAGGAGCTCTTGGAACACAGAAAAGTAATGGGGGAGACACATACTTTGTGATCACATGGATATGGGTAAAAGTCCAGCTCCATTTTTTTATTATCTATGTGACCTTGAGCAAGTTAATTCTTCCTAATCCTCAGATCCTTCAACTACAAAAGAAAGTGAATTCCTGGATGGTTTTAAGAAAAAATTACTGGATGGTTATAAAGAAAAAAAAATGATAACACACATCAGGAACCTAACATGCTACCTGGAACTTCATAAATGTTTGTTCTCTTATCAACACAAATACTAGGATTTATGGTTTAATTCAAGCTGAGAAAAATGCTTAGTCTCATAAATAGCAGGCAACGTTAAGGTCTCAATTTGCAGAAGATATTTAATTTCCTCTCGATATTTGTCCTATCATCACGTAACTGATCAGTAAACATTCGCGGCAACCCTAATAATCTGCACTTCCTCCTCTGATTAACAAAATAAATAGAGCTAATTCCAGTGCCGCAGAGGCTACAAACTGTCCTCCATTATCCATTCTCTCTTTCCTCTTCAGCAAAAGAATCCTCAACTGTTAGTTGAGCACATATTTATCTGAATAAACATTTTATCTCAATAACAAGATATGACCAATAACCAAGTTCTGGTAAATGGGAATTTAGAACAAAAGATGTGTTTGGCTAGTAGGAAATATGCATGCAAGGTAGGACCATGCCTTTCTCCTGTTCTTTTCCCTTCCTGCTCTCTGAGATCCCTACCTATCAGACAGTGGGCAAGGAAGCAGCCATCTTGGACACAAAATGGAAGTTGCATAATGGAGGATGGCAAAAACAGAGAGGACATCTGAGTCCTTGATGAGGATGGCGCACTATGCCAAACTTAGATTGGCTTAAGTTATTGTTACTTCAAATTTGAGACTTTAGTGAAGATAGCAAATTTTTAAAAACAATTTTAAGCCGTACTGACAAACATTTTTCAGGTTTTTTTTTTTTTTTTCATTCTCTCCTGGATCTAGTCAAAATTAAAAATACCTAAGAAAAACTCTGCTCCTAACACTCATAGAATTGTTGGATTCATTTTCCTTCTACAGTCACTAATTGAAAAGAAAAATGGAAGAAAACTTAAGGCATATGGAATCCTAACAAATTACTTCAGCAGTCCAGAAGTGAGTAACTGGTCTAGGGTAGACAAGAGTACAATTAAAGTTTATGGTTAAAATGAGAAATAAATAGCTTTTAGGTACTTAATGACATATACATATTTGCTCAAAGTATTTATTGCTTTTCCCTAGGGCATTTTTCATCTTGCTGATACCCTTTAGGGATTGATGAATCTGCTTGCCTCCTACTTATTTCAAATGGAATTCTACTTTTAGAACAATTAAAAAAGGGATTTTAGGGGACTCTTTGTCATTATAAGACTGAATACATGACTAAATAACATTCCTGGTTATTGAGCCATATTTTTTTTCTTGAAGAGCAATTTTAATGGACTTAATGATAATGCCTATGATTTGCAGAGAAGTGTGCTTTTCTTCCCTCACACCAGGCAATGCCCCTCATTCCATAAGTTCAAACACTACCTCTTCATCAGAGCACACATACAATCATTTGCTGAGAAGTTCACTACAAGTTGGTTTGAATTGAATGCTCTGCTAATTAGATATAATCATGAAGACAACACAATTCCAGTTTTCCAAAAGTTGCTTATTTCCCTTCAAAATGCGATGCCCTGGTTGCTCTAATACCTGCTGCTGCTTCATCCACATCCCCCCTTTCCTAAGTACAGCCCTCCCTAGTTCTCATCTAGACCAGGAAAACTCCATTTTGAAGGACAAATAGCACCTCCTTCTTCTTTTTTTTTCATTCTCTCCTGGATCTAGTCAAAATTAAAAATACCTAAGAAAAACTCTGCTCCTAACACTCATAGAATTGTTGGATTCATTTTCCTTCTACAGTCATTAATTGAAAAGAAAAATGGAACAGACACAAAGATTATTAAGGAACCATAATTAATCGGTCCTCCTCATAAAGAGAGGCTAGGGATGTGATTCTGCTTTTAAAAATGTGTAAAAAAAATGATTGAGGAGAAATATGGATATATATTTCTGCAGGTCAGAAGATGACACGAGTTCAGCTACCCTTCCAGTTTCTTTTGAGAGACAGCCCTAAATCCTGGTGCTCTTTTAGCCCCAGTGGAAAGGTCTGGGGGCTGGAAGCAAAGCTTGCAAGACTGAACTCTCAGTACATTAATCAAACTATAATCAAATTAAGAATGACATGTGGCATCTGAAATATCCTCCCATAGATGGTAGAGCAGTTTTAGCCAAAAAGTAGGTGCTATATTATATTATTTTATAAACTAAGCAGATTTTGCACATAAACACTTAAAAATGGACAATCATTCCCATCTTTCTCTAAAACAAATACATAGGCTTTCTAAGGGAAAAATGTATAATATCTGGTAATATTTCCTGTTCTAAAATATTTTATTTATTTATTTTAAGATTTCATTTATTTATTTGAGAAAGAGAGAGAGAGCACAAGCAGGAGGCAGGAAGAGGGAGAAGCAGACTCCCCCCTGAGCAGGGAGCCCCATACGGGGCTTGATCCCAGGACCCTAGGATCATGACCGTAGCTGAAAGCAGATGCTTAATTGACTGAGCCACCCAGGCACCCCTAAAATATTTTATTTTTTAGTCTTAGACCCAATCATTTATTTTGAATATGTTCCCTGAAGATCAATGGCTCATCTCTAGCAGGTTCTGGGGTTGAATTTACACAGGTCCTTTCAGGGGTGGATTGGAGGTTGGAGGAAGTAGACATATAACAAGGGATTGGGAATTATAGTCAAGTCTTCTAGAAACTTGACTTTGAATATTTTCTGGGAAAAAAAAAGATAGCTTCCACACTGCAAAGTAAAATTCTACAAAGGCACATAATTTAAGAGATACTGTCCAGCATGCCCACAATCTAATAAATACATTTTAAGCCCCTGTATTAACCTAGATAGAGAAGTGAGTATAATGAGCCCTTGTTGGATCCCCTAAAGTGAAACCAGAGAAATTACAGGGTTTTTAAAAAGTTAAAAACAATGTCAGGGATGCAGCCTGTGTCCTACCACTGACTCTCAAATGTTAGCATCGGAATCATATGGAGGGCTTGATAAAACGCACCCATGCATTTCTAACTCAGTAGGTCCTGGGTGAGACCCCCAAAAAGAAATATGCATTTCCAATAAGTTCCCAGGTGATGCTGATGCTGCTGGTCTAGGGATAACAGTTTGAGAATCGCTGCCATATATTTTAAAGGAAGAATATTAAGGAAGCCAAAGAGGGAGCTCAATCTTCACTTCTAAGAGAACACAGCCACATATGGTGGCACACTAAACATCTGAGAAAAATCTAGAGGAGATGGGGTTCCTTAATCACGTGTGTAACCTCCAGTTATGGAGTGAATAAGTCATGGGAATAAAAGGCACAGCATAAGGAATAGAGTCAATGATACTGTAATAGTGATGTAATGGGACAGATGGTAGCTACACTTGTAGTGAACATACTACACAAACTTGTCAAATCACTAAGTTGTACACCTGAAACTAATGGAACATTGTGTGTCAACTATACTCCAATTTAAAAAAAAGAAAAAGAAAAAATCGAGTGTATGTAACCTCATTGTAGTGAAGCAAGCTGGTACTGACAATGGGGATTGTGGAAAGTGGAGAGAAAGAAGAGAGAGGGAGAGTGCATGTGTATGCGGGGCAAGAACAAAGACCAGTGGACATCCACGGGTTCATGGCAAAAACAAATAGATTTCTTTATTCAACAAATATTTAGTGAGCATCTACTATGTAATAAAAACTGGACCAGGGGTAAGGCACTCATCAGGGGTCAAAAGAGAAAATGCTCCTGCTTTCACGAACATTCTAGTTAGAGGAAATAAATAATTACACAAATACATTTAAAAAATACCAGATATTTCTACAATATATAAGTGCTATGGAGAGAAAAATACAGGGTTAGGTAGGTTGGAGTTAAGTACTCATTTTTCACCCAGGGCGATATGGGAAGGATGCCTACCAGATATCAGACATAAGAGCTGTGGCAAGAAACTGAGACACAATTCCAACCTGTAACTTTAGCAATGACTTATCCCCCAGAAGCCAGGATTAGTATAAAGAACTCCAGATAGTGAGGGTGTAGAATTCATGGGAGCCCTCCAGCCTAGAGGTCTACTGCATTCATATATTCACAGATCTATTTTAAGTAGGTCTGGGAGAGAAGAGAAAGTATTTGTTGGTTCTGTGGTCTTTCAGCATTATAGATTCTGCAATCTGTGGATACAGATGTGTTGTGGACGATCAGGCTTAGGAAAGAGGTTTGCACATTTTATATTCCAGGTCTGAAGTGAAAATTTTCCAGCACGCAATGACCAAGATACCAAGATCAGAAAACAGGAATACTGTTTGATTTAGTTATAGCTTTTATTACAGCAACACTTCCTTCTTTCACTTTCAGAATGGCAGGAAATAGTCAGGACTGAGGTCAGCCAATGCTTCTGAAAGGATCTAGCACAGATAGTTCAATTAGGAGGTAAATTCTATGAATTCTCCTGAAACTTCTTGGTTATTTTTCAACATATAGTGTAGACATGGAAGGACAGAAGGATTTGCTCCCAGGCAGAGTCCCAGGCTTTTTAAATTTATAAATGCCTACCTCCTGAACTGCAAATGCTCATGTAGTTTTCCCAGATAGATCTAGAGTGCTCTAAACACATACCACCCCCCACTCCGCCCACCACCCCCCACACACAAAAACCCAGAAAGAAACAAACCAAAAAACCAAAAGACTGGGAAAAGTCTCACTCACTCCAGTGCCTCTCTCCATGCACTCATATGTGGACACTTAGAATTGCAGTTTGAGAACTCCACTTTCAGAATTCTCGGGCACTCAATGAAATAAGCTGTTTGTCTTTGTATGTTATTATCATATCTCTTAGTTTTCTGCATTCTCATGAGGCCACTTCCTAGACTTGTAGTTTCCTCTTTTAGACCACAGCTGCATCAAGCTGACTGCTACACTCAAGAGCACTGGACACAGGAAAAAAGTGATCGGGCACTCCCCATCCACGGAGGGTTGAGAATACGTTCTGACTTATCAGACTGTTTTTCAAAGTCCATGGTATGTTTAATTATGTGGACATCTCCTCTGTATTGCTTTTTAAGCTTTGAAAATATCAAAATCATGACATGACATGGGAAGAATTCCATTCTGACAAAATGAGAAAAACAAAAATTCTTCTACTGAGAAAAAAATCTAACGGAGAAAATAAATGCAAAAATAGAATTGGCTAGAAGCCAGCAACCACAAAAAAGAAATATTGCAGGAAATGGAATTAATCAGTTACTATAGTGAAGACTTTTTTTCCCAGACTTTCTTTGGGAAGGAAAAAAAAAGAAATTGTAAATTAATATATAAACTAAGTTTTGACAAAGCTACATATGTAGTCTTGAAGTACACAGAATTCCATATGGATGTTTTTTGAAAGGACAGCAGAGTTTTTACTTAGTGGAATTTCCAATCTTTTCGAGATTGATCTGATAGCCTAGTCAAGCTTTAGTTAGAAAGGTTGAAGCTGTCGAGGAGTAGGGTCTGTGTAATTATGCCATGATATCCTTTCCAAAGGCATAAGTATCTTGGTTCCTAACTCAAGTCACTCCAAGGGTCAGTCCATTCAGGAATGGACATGCTCTGCTAGAACGTTCCTCATCTCAGCAACAGTCACTGCCTACGGATTAGCCTTCCACGAACTAATAGTTGTCTGCACACTGGCAAATTTGATAATCCGAGAAAGTGGCTCCTTTGGGCTGTCTCTCATTGTAACTTCCTCATATCACTTGGTTATTTTGGTATAAAATATACCAATTGTTTTTTAACTGTTTTATGCCTAAGAAATACCAATTCTAAATATGGACATGGAAAATTGGCATCTGTGTTTTTAAAAATAGATTTAGAAATAATTGTCATTTATTTGCTAGGGATTTTTGGAAAATCAGTATCATCAAACTTGCCAAATATGATTCTAAGTTTAAAAAATTAGTTGCCTATTTACTTAAAGTTATTTTTTTAAAAGTTTGACAGCCTTTGGGCATTGCAGGAATGGCAGATTTAGGGCTATGAAGGATGAAAAATAATCTTTATTATATAATGTCCAATATCATATGTGAGTTTAGTATGTGGTGCCAAGAAAAAAATCGTGTCCAGAAATTCAGACCTTGTCCTGACACCCAGGTTGATAACAGTCACAGTATTAAAAAGTTGGAATATATAGACATTAGAAGCCATATGGCTTATCTCCAGTTAATTTATGTATAAGAAAACCCACGTCCTGAGAGTCAAAGTTTCTTATTCAAGGTCATACAGCTGCTTAGCAGAAGAGGAAAGAATCAAACCCAGCTTTCTGGATCCCCAGGGACACTGATGGTCACTGTCATGGGGTAAGAAAACTCCAGTCAGTAACAGAACAACACAATAGGTAATGAACTGAAAAAATAATTGATATGGAACTGTTTTCACACCTTGTTTTAATCCACAGAAGTTTATGCAAATACTAATTAATGAAGGCCTGGAGACATTTTATAACCAACATTCCACAATATTCAGGCAAAAGACGGAAAAAAAGAATGGCTAATGAAAAGGTTTCTGAATCAAAGTATTTTGTGGAATTTTTCTTTTACCTGCTTTCCTTGTATTTCACAAATATAAGACTGAAAGTTGATGAACATGTACCTCATGCAAGATGCTCTCCTACGTACATTACATATGTCACCTCATTTATTTTCTTTGATTCCTATCATATTAATTTTTAATCTCAATTTTTTGAGGCTATTAATATAGCAATTATTGAATAGCTAGTAAGTGTTAGAACCTGAATCTGAATCATTTCTATATGATTTCACCGTCTATATATGTATCCAATGAATTAAATCCCTTAATTCTTGAAGATTATCCCCCTGGCCCTGCCTACCTACCTCCTTATTATTCTCTAATAAAATATATATTTCTTTAAACATTTTTCACTAAAGAAGTTACTTCTGTTTATGGAAAATATTTCTAAAATTAGATAGAAATAAGCATTAAAATTAATTCTAAATAGGAATAAATAAGAGAACCAGGACTTTCAAAATGAAAATCCTTATGTATCGAGCATCTAAAATGCCTTCTTGAGGTTGCCATGCCAACCATTCTAGGTACTAAAATAAGCTGTGAAACAACATTTACTCACACCACGTTATGTAGGCCTTTGATACATTCAACTGTTTTAATAAGCCCAACTAAATTTTGCATCTTTAGCAAATGGGAGAAATAACACTGGCACAAATCATCAGGGAGGCAAGCAACATAGTTTTTGTGTTTTCTAAATGAGAGAAGCCTTGACAAACAGATTTAAAGGGGACTTTTCATTTCCGTTAACTTTCTTTTTATGTATTTCCATAGTTAGTCATCGCTTTTCAAAATAGAGTTTTATAAAGTTACGCTTAAAATATAAACAGCACTATAAGTGCTTAACACTGAATCTGTAGTTAACAGATCTGGAAATGTAGGGCACTTCCATCCTTGATTCAGACCACCTGGCAAAAAAAAAAATAAATGAATAAAAAGCCAAATGGAGCTGAACAGGTCTGCGGATTCCTGTCAGGCAGTTTGAAGAGATTTTGTTTTATTCACCAAGCTCCGTAAGGGCTAATATGTTGCAGTTTGACTGACTGCTGAGTATGACAGGGGCCTCCGGAGGGGAAAAAGGAGGGACTCCCGAAGGGCAGGAGGAGCAGGCAGACCCAGCCTCAATATGCAGAAGGCCCAGGAATACGGCAGCCCAAAGAGGGTGATTAGAAAGGGCACACAAGGCACTGGGAATAATAGCAACCAGCAACCCAACAAGGGAGAGTGAGCAGAAGTATACCTAATAGGTACGAAAGCTCTATCGGGCACGGTGCAAGGTTACAGCAAGAGGGTAATGACAAAGCATATGGTCTCTGCCTTCAAAGAACTTAAAATCTAATGAAGAAGAAAAATGAAGGTTAGTTAAGCAATGCAAATAAAGTGAAGTACCATGATAGACGAACGTCAGGGCGTTCTAGTAATGCATAGCTGAGACATCTGGCCCAGTGGAGGGAAGGCTTGCCTAAGAAACTCACATGTAAGCACATAATCTCAACAGAAACATGGACAGTAAAGGGAGAGGAGGTAGCAAACTATTTACTGGAACCTATTTCAGGGGAATACAAATATCAGAATTTAATTTGTCTTACCAGCCTTTGCATAAGCATGCAATATGTCATATCTAAAAACCCGATTCAGGCACCCATAGATAAACAGGAAAGACAACTATAAATTCATTAGAGTCACGACTACTCTTGTTACGTCACCTGTAATTGTGGGCTGCACTGAATTGGTATCTTTGGTTTATTGGTTTGTGTTTCCTGTCCCTAAGAATTGTAATATGTCTGACTGGAACACTTCTATTTCTGAGGGGGTAGCATCAACTATTACTTTCCCTGAATGAGGAAGATTTAAGATTTGACCAAAGGTGAGTAGGCAAAAACAAACTTTCAAGTAAGAGCTTTTAGAAAGACCCTAATTAATGACTCTGCTAATAACAATTTCCTGGAGTGGGGGCTCAGGTCACACCCCTCTCACTGGGAGAGACCTACAACTGTAAGCCTCTCATACATATTAATAATTTTGAAACTTATTTTATATATGATTTAAGCCCTCAATCAGTGGGGCACCTGGGTGGCTCAGTCAGTTAAGCATCTGCCTTTGGCTCAGGTCATGATCTCAGGGTCCTGGGATGGAGCCCCGCATCGGGCTCCCTGCTTCGCAGGGAGTCTGCTTCTCCCCTTCACTCTCCCTTTGTGCTCTCCCTCCCTCTCTCTCTCTCTCTCTCTCTCTCTCTCTCTCTCGTGTGTGCGCACGTGCGTGCACACACTCTTTCTTTTCTCTCTCAAATACATAAAAAAATTTTTAAAAAATAATAAACCTTCAATCAGTGACTCCAAATCATAAAATACACTCACAGTACTTTCAAGTTACTTCGAAAAGTACTTGTCATAAACATTTCTTAAAACATCCTCTAAGACAATATTTTCCTCAATCTAAGATTTAAGATTTGTCAACCTACTTCAATGGCATGATTTAGTATCATTCCTCTAAATCTGTAAGACTTCTGCCAGCTCACTCTTCTTCACCTGCCTTCAGAGTTCAAAATGCTATTTTGTGGCAAATGACATCATTTTTGCTCTGGCCATGTTTACAGTTCTCCTGACTTCTGCCTTGTACATGCATGGCCATGCCTTCCTGCTCTGATTAGCTCTTGATGTCTATGTTGCCCCCTTTTCTAGATATCTTCTCTCATACCATAGATGAGATCCAATTGGTGAAATGAAAGGAGCACCACCATTTGCACCGGAGCACTGGTAGGAAAGTCGCTGAAATGAGCTGTCTGGTTCTGTATCTAGTATGAGCAGAATCTCGCCACAGGTTTTGCTACTTCTCTAAAAGTTAGCAGACTGGGGTGCCTCAGTGGCTCAGGCAGTTGGGGAAGTGTCAGCCTTTGGCTCAGGCAGTTGGTGAAGTGTCAGCCTTTGGCTCAGGTCATGATCCCTGGGTCCTGGCATGGAGTCTTGCCTGGGGCTCCCTGCTCATCAGGGAGCCTGCTTCGCCCTCTGCCTCTGTCCCTCCCCCCCGACTTGTACACACTCTCTCTCCCACTCTTTGTCTCTCAAATAAATAAAATCTTTAAAAAATAAATAAATAAATAAAAGTGATTAGACAAACTCTCCTCATTTGAATTATATTTATGAAGACAACATACCTGAACCAAATCTCTAAATATATGATCTGTCAAAAAATTTTTGTGTGTGATTTATGATTTTACTTATAGGAAGTCTTATAATGTTGAACAACTGAACTATATTATCAAATATTTCATCTATCATTTTTATTGAAAAGAATATCAAGGGGTCTCTGATACTTATGAAACAATAATTATTCAATTTAGCAATTTAGCATGTGAAGCTTCTCCTTTAAAATATGCTTAAGAATTTTATATGTAAAGCTTAAACTTTTGATCTCACGATCCCAATCTCCTGGCTTATTGGTTGATGGAACATGAATGGGCTTCTAATGTCATCGTTGAAAGGCACAGAGTCCCAGCTGACAGAGTTCCTAATGTGGCCAAGTCTCTTTATTGTTCTTTCTCTGAGAAGTTAGAAAAGAAAGATATCAATCCTTACAGCTGAAGTAGATTAAAAGAAAAAAAAAGGAAGAAGATTAAAGAGTTTACAAGAAACAAGGCGGGAGCACAAAGACAGACAGATGAAGGTAGGAGGAAAAGGTTATGATCCAATCAGACATCCTTTCTTCCTTAAGAATAAATTGTGTCATTTCCTAGTAATGACAAAAAAAGGGGTGGGAGGGAAACTTGACAGGTGCTGCCACACACACACAAAAAGCTTTTAAAAGCCATCAATAGATGCATTTTTAACTTGTTAATAGATGAAGACAAATCATTTAGCAAACTCCATATTGCATGTGGATATACCACATAAATATGCTATAGAGTGAATGTATGTACTTCAAAGGCTGTTCGAGTTAACTCCTGAATAGAAGAAAGCAAGACTGTACCTGTCATGTTCCTTTGATGGGTTTCAGGGTAGGCCACCCCAAAATGTGCCACTCTGGCATATCGATTATTTTGAAATTAAAGTTACTTAAGAAACAGCTGATGTAAGAAGGACAAGTTGATCCTTCCCTGTGCCCATAAAAGCAGGAAGTAAATTGCCCCTGTGAAAGGTGGCCTCCCTGCCCTTGGAGGATAGAAGGCATCCTTATGTCCACGGATAGGGATTTCAGGGCCAAGAAGGCTGTATAAACAAATCTTGCTACTTCATTAATTTGCTACCCAAGCCCAAACTTCTTTGTCTTGTCAACTCTTCACGAATTTATTGTGTCTTTGTCTAAAAGGTATAAAAGTTGCCTGCTTTGATCACTTCTCTGGATCTCCTATCTTTGGGGTCCCTGCATGTACAAAATTAAATTAAATTTGTTTTTCTCCTGTTAATCTCTCTTTTATTACAGGAGTCTCAGCTGAGAACCTAAAAGGGTAAAGGGAAATTTAGTTTTCCTCCCCTATACCTAGCACACTTCTTGCACGTCACGGTACTCACAAAAGCCATTTGTTTAATGGATCAGTAATTTACTATGTGTCATTTTACACAGACCGGAAATAAGTTTTGTCAGCCTCAACACTAAAATAGGAAATTATAAGCTCTAAAACTGACTTTGGAGGCAAGTTGGCACTATGGGGGATTTTTATTTTATTTTATTTTTTAAAGATTTTATTTATTTATTTGACAGAGAGAGAGGGAACACAAGCAGGGGGGAGTGGGAGAGGGAGAAGCAGGCTTGCCACTGAGCAGGGAGCCTGATGCGGGGCTCGATCCCAGGACCCTGGGATCATGACCTGAGCCAAAGGCAGACGCTTAACAACTGAGCCACCCAGGCGCCCCTATGAGGGATTTTTAAATGATGATGCCATGCATTATCTTTAATTTCACTGTCATAAATAACATCACCTCAATAAGATAGCAATTCAGCATGAACAGAGTTTTGCTCAAAGGTTACCATGTGATACGGGCCAGGGTAAAAATAATCCGATAATATGCGATGAAATGCTTTAATGAAAAGCATTAAGTAACAGGGACCAAGGTAAACAATACTGCTAAAAAACCATCCTATCAAACTATAACCTCTTGAGAAGGAAATGGCCTTACTTACATGGGAAAATAATTTCCCTTGCTAAAGAATGACTCTCAAGCCTTATGCTGTCTGGAGAATTTCCCCTTAAATACATACCCTTATGAATAGAAGTTAGGTCTTCACCCCCAAATTAATAAAACAAAACAGAATAAAATGATATCAAATAATACTTTTGCTGGAAATATTAAGCCCTTGTGACATTCTTTTCTCTGCACAGAGAACTAAAATATGTGTAGGTGAAGGATGCTGCTTCATTATTAGTCATTAAGAGTTTTCTCCGTGTCCTTCTTTAGCATGCTAATATATTCACACACACAAATATGCATTTTCACCTGTTCCAACTAAATTTAAATAAGAATTTTAAGGGAAAAAAAACCTGTAAGGAAAAAGAATGCTCTTATTAGACCATATGGGTTTTAGCTCTGTATATTAAGAAGTGAATAACTGGATGTCTTATAGGGGAGCCTGGTCTTGGTATACTATCTCCGGATCTATTTATCATCAGCAGATGCTCACTCTGGGTGCAACCAGAGTGATTACTTTCAGAAAGCTCATAATTGCAGTAATTAGGGTCACATGACCTCCAGCTTGCATTGCTTTAAAAAAGCAGAAGGCCAAACATTAGCATTTGAATGAGCACTAGAGGTCCACCAGTTGAGAAAGTTTAAGTTAAATGCACCAGAAAGCTTTGAATGTCCAATCTCAAACACACTGAAAGGAGTAGTTTAAGTTATTTTTATATTGTCCTTTCTGCCCTCTGCAGAGGCCTGAGCCTTCCCTTACAAAGGCCAAATCTCAGCAGTATGGCCCCACTAATTTACCCGGAAACAGGTTACAATGACTAAGAAGAAGGAATGATTTTATCTAAATCTTTCCACTTTAAAGCCTATTTTTTTTCTTTGTTTTAGAATATACTAGCAGTATATTTGGAGGACCAAAACCATCCATTCACTACTTTTTTAAAGAAATAATGATTTAATTCATTGTAAGGACAAATACAAATGAAAAATAAGGGGCTTAATTCTGCCTGTTGAAAATAAGGGTAGAGACTTCATCCCTCTCCTTTATCTTTTAGAATTTCTTTCGCTCCCCTTTTCAAATGTACATAAATCTTTACAACGGCTAATTAAGCCTCAGGCATCTCTCACACACAGGAATGTTTCTTCAAGGGCCTAGGAGCCATCTTTTTAAAATGCAAACATGGAGGGAGGTAGCTTCTTTATCTTGCAGTTCCTGTAGGAAATGAAGAGTCTAACTTCAGTGGACTTCTTGCTCCAAACTGTAAAACTAGTTGCTATCATAAAGGTTATGAGAAGTTTGTCTCTCCTCTGGAGAAAGTCAATTAGCTAACACAGATGGTCACCCCAATCACCAGGTAAATTTAGTGCTCTTACTGAAGGATTAGTTATCGTTTCTCTTGAAAGCATGTATGTAATGGGTTTTCTATGCTTGATTATAAAAAAGGGTGAAGTTTCTTTTGGTCTTTGCAATCCCTTAGTGGATTGCCTGTGATGTGCATCACATTCTAGTTTAATGCTTATTCAATAATAGAAGTTTTGTGTTTTGTTTTTTCTCTCCCCACTACCTTTGTGGAAAGGATTTCTGTGTTGGGAGAAGTTTGCTTTTAATTGTATTTCCCCAACGATTTCAGTTCCGATTAACCCTTCTCCCTGTAGTGGAGCCCCTTTAGATAATTTAACAAATAATTTAAATGGTGAAGTTCCAAATTTCTCATGTGAAATTTAACAAAGAGATACAGTACTTAATTTTACTACTTCATTTTACCTTTAATTATAAACAAGCTTGGTAACATTAAAGTCAAAATAAATCCAGATAGCATGAATGTCAGTTGGAACATTAGTTCCCTTGTGTTGAGATATTAGTAATTATTTATTTTTTCACAAAATCTAACACACAAATGCAACTTTCTTAATGGAAGCTTTTGGAACAGACATTCACGTTAATATTTCCATATGTAACTTTTCTTTGTGGACAAGAAGAGCATGAAAGTTCTAATGATGGATTGAATTTCTGTTCAAAGTTTAAAAAAAAGAAATAGATACACATAAAAGTAGATAAAGGCTATGCCCAACCCAGGTCACAAATCTAAACTTAAGTCAGCCTGCACTTTTGGGAATTAACTGTCAAGGAATCCTAGCATCTACCAGTCACAATCCTCCAGCCCAGCTTTAGCTAGCTTACCTTACCCTAGATGACAGAACCTGCTTATAAAGAAATCCCCAACCTCCTAGCCTATCATGCCATTTCTGCATTGCCCCTTCTAATGCTCTATAAAATTCAATGTTATCCAAAGTCCCTCAGGAGCACTGTTCTACCGCTTGTGACGCAGTGTATTCCCCCAATTCATGGATGGTTTCCCCTTGAACAGAGGACATCAAACTTGTTACTAAATTGTATTATTTCTGTCATTTGACATAGTTTAACAAATATTTGTGAAGAAAGAAAAAAAAAAAGGAAGGCTGGGACAGAAGAAGAGAGGGAAGGGGTAAAATCCAGGCCCAAAGTAAACCTGTCCTACACCTTTGCTTCAGGTTTCCTAACTTCTCAATCTTTGGTACCTTCTCTGTGCCTTGGCTTCCACAGAACTCTTTGAAGAAATGCCCTTCTTTTTCTACATCTCACTCTCTATTTTGTGTATTTAAGTTCTATTCACCTTTAAACTCAACTGAAATTCCTTTTTTTAAAGAGATCTCTGTAATCACAGTGAATTATATCTTCTCTAGATCTCTCTAGAAAGTTATGTCTGTACTTAGTATCTGATTGTATCACCATGTATTAATTACTGATTTATATGCTTTAGCTTTCCCTTAGCTTAACTTGACTGCAAGCTATCAGAGAACAAAGGAACCATTTTTAATACTTCTAAAGCATCCATAGAACCTAGCACTCAACTGAACTGCAAGTGTATTCTCAGTATTTGACTTATTAATAACTATTCTGTTCCACTGGAACTGTACCTTCTCAGGTAGCCTTACTTCATATATGCAAAGATTTTAATATAAGAGTACAAATAACAACTCATGATTTAGAAATATGTCTAGACCAGGCAAAAAGTTATCATCTGGGCTATTTTACTCCCCCCCAACCCTTTCCTTTTTAAAAATTTCCATTTGGCTCTCAGGCATTTATCTGTCACTGGGATTTTTTTTTTTACATAAACTATTCTCTTCCTTGGGCACATTTCTTGCTTCCCCCATCCCCCATCATCACCCCACCCTATGAAGTGGTGTACTTCCACCTGGGGCACCTTAGCTGATGACTCCTGCATCCAAGAAAATGGGACATTGTTTGATTAACTGAGTTGGACACCATATATGGCATAATCAAAATGATGAAATAAAAAAAAGTATCAAGAATAAAATCTGTGTGGTCTTTGTGAGGTAAATAATGAAGTGGTCAAAATATCACTGAGCAAACCATGACATAGAAGTGAAGAAGATACTATGTTTAATCCAAAGAGAAACTAGATACAGGAAAATCATAAAATTCACAAATATTTATTCTCTGCAATGTAAAAAAAACAAAAAACAAACAAACTCCCCCTCCCCAACCCCAGCAATTCCAGGTATGGTGGAGGAGGCAGAATTATGTTTGATAAAGGAAATAAAAACTATTTAGGTAACTTCTCTGGGGGATTTATGTTTATAGTTGATGCATAGTTATTTAAGTACTATAAGATATTTTAAGGTAATTTATGTAATTATTAACAAGTAACATGTATTTCTTATATTGTATAATACTTGTACAAAATATAAGAATGGGTGATCACACTATACTTAAACACCTATATATAATAGCCTAGCCTGAACATAAAAGTGTAATTTCTTTTTGGCCATTGATTTCACCTAGCCTACATAGCTGCTTGTACATGCCCCAAACATACTACTAATAGTGAAAAATTTATATCCTAATTTCCAATTAGTTAAAACAGGTGGAAAATCCCAAAGGGAATCTAAGTGCAAAGGTCCTCTCCCCGTGATATGATTTCCAAATCGTCTGTATTAGATCTCCGAGTCCCTAAAAGATAATGGAGTCAAGTGAAATTTGAGTGTTTGCATCTATAAAGTTGTCTATTAAACACTCTACTCACTGACCCATTTTCCCATATTGCCAAACTTACCGAAAATCTTTGAACAATGAAAAAAAAGTGAAAATAAAAATCACTATTAGAAGAGGGAATTCTTATTAATTCTCTTGTCCTCTTATGCTCTTTTCTTGGTGCTCTTTTTCTCGGTGGGGTGTGGGCAATAGAACAGCCACGGGCTTTTGGGGACCTTTAACTATTTTTTTTTCTTTTTTGTTTATAAAAACACTAAACATTCAATTCCAGAGAACCAAAAATCCCACCTCCCCACAGAACACTACTAAGGGGCATGTCTTCTGCCCCATACCTTTCCTGTTTTTCTTTCTCTCTTGTTAATGCTTTTAAAAACAAATGAGTTTTTTTTATATAAATAAAGTTTTTAAAGTGTGGAAAAAAAAAAACCATTTCCCTAATGGTTTCAGAAATGAGGTCCTTGGTTCCTTCATGGACAAATCTGTTTTTTGTTTTGTTTTGTTTTGCTTTTTAAAGATCCATTTATCCATTTAAGAGAGAGAGGGAGAGAGTGGGGGCAGGGGCAGAGGGAGAAAATCCTCAAGCAGACTCCCCACTGAGCCTGGAGCCTGACCCTGGGCTCCATCTCAGGACCCATGAGATCATGACCTGAGTCAAAACCAACTGAGCCACCCAGGTGCCGCATAGACAAATCTATGTTTGAAAACAAATCCCTGTTGTTTAATTTGTCCTCCTCTATGGGGCTGATATTCCTCAGAGCTGGCCTAAGACCCCTTAAAATGCCGGCACAGGTGTTTTTTAAAAAGTGAAGTAGTACATTTTTTCACCTTAGTCTTGTACTGAGAGAACTACTTTTGGCAGGGCACCAATACATGGCAATAGATTTAAGGATGAGACTGAAAAGGTATTTACACTCTGTAAGTAAAACATCTTCAGGCAACAGATATCAACTCTTACTCATCATTCTGAAGATTAATATCTTATAAATGAAGCCATCACTAAATGGTGGATACTTACATATTAGAAGCAAGTAATTACATTTGAGTAAATGTATATTTTTGTACTTATTTTTATCCCCAGAAAGATTCCGCTATATTTTTAAAAGCTATTACATTTTACACAGAAATAATCTTTTATAAAAATTGTACCTAACTTGTGACTAAGCTTCTCTACGCATATAATGAAGATGATAGTATCTAAAGTTTTAAATATCTATTTAGGGGCACCTGGGTGGCTCAGTCGTTGGGCGTCTGCCCTCGGCTCAGGTCATGATCCTAGGGTCCTGGGATTGAGCCCCACATTGAGCTCCCTGCTCCACGGAAAGCCTGCTTCTCCCTCTCCCACTCCTCCTGCTTGTGTTCCCTCTTTCGCTGTGTCTCTCTCTCTGTCAAATAAATAAATAAAATCTTTAAAAAATATATCTATTTATATTCTAAAAACTGGCTAAATATGCTTGCTCTACTTTTGAACTATAAACTTTATGTGACAGACATACAACTCTTACTATAAGACAGAAGGGGGGAAGAGAAAGAGAGAGACATGGGTGGATATAGAAATAGAGACACAGAAGCATGTATATAGTAAGTGTTTTGTTTTTATTCAGCTTTTTACTAATTAGATTAAAATCATGGAAAGAAAAGTAAACAAAGCAAAGACTCTGAAACAACATAAGTTGATGGTCACAAGACATTGAATAATAATGGAATGAAACCAAGTCTACTTGGTTTTTTAGCTAACATTTTTATATTGCTAAATAACTGTAGGGAACTGGTTCAGAAAAGGCAGATAATTTAACTTTCTTTAACAGGAATGGCCCATCAAGTGTGCCCAAAAGCAAAGCCCTTGTATTGTTCATTAGCAAAACTATCCAACACTAGTATACATATCTACGTAGCTACCTAACTTATACGTATTATATGTTATATTCCTTTTTCTCCTATGCAACTGATGATTGTCTATTCTTAGATGAATAACTAATGAAACTAAATAACTAGGGATTTAGAAGCTGAGGAAGAAGAAAGCATATCCCCTTTCAATAATACAAAGTTATCACTTTGCAATAAATAGGCTATACAAGAAATAAAGGATTTCTAAATGAATGGACTCCTTATATAAGAAGAAAATGTACTTCTTATGCTTTTAAATCCTCCAAACTTCCCTAATAAGATATAGGCCGAAATTAAGGTCATGGTATTCTTTAATGATATAAATAATCTGCAAAAAAATCAGCTATGCTATTCTTGGGAACAGCATTCTTTCTTCCCCATGAATTCAGGACCAGAATAAAAATTAGCTGATCAGTGAATTAAATCCACAGGATTGATTTCAGAAGCAAGGGGTTTATATGAAAACATAGCCAACGGACTGTCTTTTGTAGCCATCTGATACTATAAACATTTAGTTAAGAAAAAAAAGGCTCAGCTAGAATTTTTTTTTTTCAACATGGTAAAAATAGACTCATTAGCGGTTACTTAATATGGTTCCAGCAAGTTGTGTTTTTCTGTTTGCCCTCTGTGGCATCAACAAGCCTATTTCCTCAGTATGTCAAGACTGTCAAAATAAAGGAGCAATTCTGGAAACATATTTTCCTGAGGTATTTCACTAGATCATATAAGGAGATTGAGAAATGATAGCAAGTTTGCCTCTGATTAGGTTCTGGGCAGGCCACCCTAAAATATGTCACTTTGGCATATTGATTATTTTAAATACAAGTTACTTAAGGAACAGCCAGTGCAAGAAAGACACTCTGACCCTCCTTTGTCCTCCTGAAAGCAGGAAATAAATCTCCTTTATGAAAGGTACTCTCCCTGTACCAGGAGGTAAAGAGACATCCTTATCACCGGAGAGAGGGAATTTAGAGTCCAGAAGGCTGTATAAACAAACCTTGTTACTTCCTCACTAATTTACTACCCCCAAGCCCAAACTTCTTTATCTTGTCAATTTTTCACAAATTTATTGTTTCTTTGTCTAAAAGGTATAAAAGCTGCCTGCTTTGGTCACTTCTTCGTCTCATATTTTTATAAGCTCCTGTACAAAATTGAATTTGTTTTTCTCCTGTTAGTCTGTCTTATGTCAATTTAATTATTAGGCTAGCCAAAAAATATAGAAGGAAAGAAGGTAAAAGTTTTCCTTCCCTACACCTGTCACCCCCACTTCAACCAGCCCCCACCTCTCCCATTCCAAATCATGTCATAAGCTTGTTTTTTGATTTCAATGTTTGTAACAGGAAGGATTACTTTTTATAAAAAGGAAGAAATAAGTATTTATGATACTTCAGATTTTGGAAAGCTGCATAGGAGAGAGCAAATTCTCCCTAGAACCAACTGGTCTTTCCAGTTTGAAAAATATGATGCTAACAGCTTTGTATCTCTCCTTAAAGTGGTAAGCAAATAATTAGGCATTTTACAAATCTTTCTGGCATCTCAAAGTCACTCTGTCACATGTCAATCCAATAATTAGAATTCTGGGTAAGTCTTCATCCGTAAGTACATTTATACTAATATTATGCTAAATGGAGGAACAAAGCAGAATGACAAAACAATTACCTTTCTCATACCTTTACTTTTTTAAATTTCTCAAATTAAACCTCATGATTGTTACTGTTTCAAATGTCTTTTGATTTTTTCAAAGTCCTTGCTTTTTTGCTCAAATTTTTCTATCACCAGGGAAGAAAATACAGTGATTAATAATTATTAGAACCTATATATACATACATATCCATATATATTTAGCTGTATATTTAGTTTATGGGTATGTAATAAAATTGTTCATTGTGGCTTCTAATCTTTATAATTCATAAAGTAAGCATTTCCTGGGTGTCTACTCCTGCAAGGCCTGACTAGGGCATGAGATAAAATGGCAAAGACCCCAGCTGCTATGAGTTAGCAGGAGAGATAAGAAATGTCCAGAACTAATCATAACACAAAGAAGTCTGAGTAAATGCTATGAGGAATGTGTGAAACAATGTGAAGCAAGGGAGAGGGGAAATATGGTTTCTCCCTGAGGTGGTACTGAAGGTTGACAGTGTCGCCAGCCAAGACTGGTTGGTCTTGACTCTGCAAAGCTCAAAGTACAAAGCTTACCCAGAAGACATAAGAGTATCCTCTCTCCCCACTCCTATTATATTAGAGTATTCACATTTTCTACACTATTTTTCTTAAGTGAAAGTCCACTCAATTGTGCAATATGCTGCTTAGTTTGTTAATAGTATCTTGAATAAAAGATATAGTATCATTCAGCAGAGCATAGAGAAATTACTTTCTGGCCAGTTTAAAATATATATAAATGTCAGTGTGTATATATATATATACATATATACTTTTATATATATATAACTTCTGGCTTCCTTCGTTCATATATTTTGTTTTATGACAATAATTTAAAGATCTTCATTAGTTTTATTCCCTGTCTTAAGAGAAGCACCGGAATTTATTACTCACGTAAAACCCAGGGTGGGGAAAGGCTTTTGATAGAGGTTTAAAAAGTGATTTGGAATCCTCTCTATTTAAGACTCATAACTATGCACTACCTCATTTAATCTTTAAGTGAAGTATAGATTATTTTTGTTCCCATTTTATAGATAAGACACTGAAATAAAAGAACTTAATGGCAAGCAGCTCAGCAGTATGGAAACATACAGAAAACATCAGAATTTGAGGCAGAGTCTCTAGACTAGAATTAGGAGGGAGGTCCAGGTCCAGGTTGAAACTGGAAATAGTCTGAACGTCCAAAAATAGGTAGAACAGTAAAAAAAATTACAGCATATCTGTAGGATAAAACAACATATAATCATTAAAGTCATATTTTCAAGTAACCGGATGGTACAGAATACAAAGTTTAACTTTAATTTTGTGAAAACAAAGTAAGACAAAAAGTGGAGGGAAATATACCAAAATACTGGTAGTGGTAGTAATAATGAAGAGAAAAAAATAAATTGGAAAAATCAATACATATTTTTTAAAGGTAAAAAGTGTGGTGAAAGATGTTTTTAAACATCAGTATCAAATGTGACTTTCTGGTTTCTAAATTTCACTTTGATTCCCTTTTGTAATAACTTTAGGGAATTTATTTTTTTTTTTCTAATCTAAATTCAGTAATACTGTATTTCACAGAACCTAAGAAACAATCCATTATAAGACATATTTCATTTGACAAAGAAAGAAAAAAATATCTGCCAAATTAACTACGGCATTTTTTTTTTATTTTACATAGTTTAATGTGAAAAAACACCTTAGAATTTGAATAAAATACTGCAAGGACATTTCTTTTAAAAAAAAATTTTTTTTAAATTTTTATTGAGGTATAATTGACATACAGTCTTGCATTGCTTTCAGGTATATAACATGATTCAATATTTGCAGAGACAAAATCTTTTATTTTCTTTTTACATGCTTCTTTTTATTTTTTTCTTCCTTCTAAAAAGTGGCCAAAACGAGATGAGATTTCAAGTTGCCATGCTGACCATACCAACCGTAAAACAAAATCCACAGGGCGCCTGGGTGCCTCAGTCGTTAAGCGTCTGCCTTCAGCTCAGGTCATGGTCCCAGGGTCCTGGGATCGAGCCCCACATCGGGCTCCCTGCTCCGCGGGAAGCCTGCTTCTCCCTCTCCCACTCCCCCTGCTTGTGTTCCTGCTCTTGCTATCTCTCTCTCTCTGTCAAATAAATAAATAATCTAAAAAAAACAAAAAAACAAAATCCATAAAGGAAGAGGGACAAAATGTAAGCAATTCAAAGTTAACCCTGTGTATTAAATATTTCTGATTCAAAGATTTATACTTTGCCAAAAATCTCATTCTATTTGTCATTTCTGCTTGGCAGAAGGACAGAGGCTAGCAGGGAAGGAGGAGTAGCAAAAAGTTCAAAGTCTTACAAGAAATTCCATGTTTAAATATGTGCAAGTTTACACAGAATGTACTGAGTAGTGGATATGAAAGGAAGCCAGGCAACATAAAAAAGAAAAATAACAGTCATGCATGCCTCTGTGTGTGTGTGTGCGTGTGTGTGTGTGTGTGTGTGTGTGTTTGTATTGGGGGTGGAAAAACAAGGTCAGAATTTGAAGCCAGAAAAGGTACATATTTACTGTGTGCCTGCTATGTGCTAGACACTACAATTTGAAGAGTAAATATGGGCTTTGAAGGCTAAATTCCTGATTAATGTAAGCATAAATGAAAAGCCAATGTTTTTCTCTATGTTAATTATTAATCAAAGCCCTACAAAAAAGATTTAGTAGCACCTGGCATTTTGCTCTTACATAAGCAACAAAAGCCCTCATTTCATTCATGGATTAGCTTTTTCTTTTGTTTTAAAATCTGAATACATATTCTAGAGAAGAACATAGAAGGGATAAATGAAATTTCAAGCCCACTGATATGAGCGCCCTCTAATGCTCTGTTAATACTCTAAACTCAGTTAAGCTGGTTTTGAGTCTCCCACAAAACCAACTAACAAGAAAATAGAACAAAAGGAATGACATCTTAGGATTTTTGCCAATTTATTGAAATTTGCAACTGAGAGGCAATGTTTCAGCTCCACCATCCTTAGGAAATGTGGCTACCAAACTGCAGGCTTCAAGTGTTTCCCTTCAAATTCAGGAAGCTGACCATTCTTCCTTTTTTTTTTTTTTTTTAGATTTATTTGTTTATTATTTTCGAGGTTGGGAGGGGTAGAGGGACAGGGAAAGAGAGAATCTCAAGTAAACTCCCCGCTGAGCACGGAACCTGACTCAGGGCTTGATCTCAAGACCACGGAGATCATGACCTGAGCTGAAACCAGGAGTGGACACCTAACCGACTATACTACCCAGGAGCCCAAGAAGCTGACCATTCTTTAAAATGTTAGCCAGCCTTACAAAGAAGTCATTCTTTTGATATGTGTATTTATTAAATGAATACATTAGAATTGGATCTTTTCATTTGATCAAAATTCAGCTAGTAAGACAGGTAAAACAAATGAAACAATAGTTGATAATTAAAGAAATTATAGGAACTAGGAAAGCAAATGGGGCTCAGGAAAACATGTGAGTTATGTGCCCCAAGTCTGAAATGTATCCATTTCTCACTAAGTTTCAGCTTTCTACACCGCACTCTGCAAGAGTTAGTTGACCCAGCTGTCCAAAGGCCCAAGATGCTTCTATTTTATTTCACAGCTTATTCAAAATCAATATAAACACACCACCAACCTTAATTCCAGCCAGCAGTCCCAAGATACCTTGGATCAGATCAATAAAGTCTGAAAGATAAACAGAAAAACATCCTGTAAATTAAATCAATTGAATGATTCAATCTTTTATTTTACTAAAGAAGATGAAGTTACTTGGTTTCTTGCACCGTAAAATGTACTGGCTGCCACCACATACATTTACAACAAGAGGGGGTTATGTAGTTATAAAACTTCAAATTATTTTCTAGCTCTCATCTAACACGATCTATTAAATGCCCAAAGTAGGTCCTATTTTTATCTTCAGCAGTTTTTATGTTAAGCAGAACAATGCTTGTGCTTGTCTTCTAAAATATCAACAAAAAAAAATTTTTTAAACAAATTCTGTACTCAGTGTACTACCATTTCTCTTGAAAGATGTTTAATTGAAAATAACACAACTACTGCATTTGGATCCTTAATCTGGTCTAACAGTCTGTAGATTTTTAGTTCAGGATCAACAATCTGTTTAAAGGCAACAAAAGTCAAATAAGATAATTCCAGTGGCAACCTATCCACCTTCCCACTGCTTTCCTACACTTAAGCCTTGCCAGTAAATTATGCTGAGAAGCACACTGTCCAATGGAGGTACAAAGAAGGTCCACCAAGGACAAAAGCAAACCCAAAACTTCTGTACCAAAAGTCAGCCTATCTTTTGGACAGTCAGTAAAGAAAATAACTAAAATGACATAGAGTAAAATTCTTGATTTGCTGCAGGAAGCGTCTATGGTTAAATCTCCAATAAAAAAAATTTAGTTTCCAAAAGTGTGTTTGTGAGTTAACTGGTTAGAAGTTAGAATATGTACCACATGATATTGTTACAGATGGTTCATTATTAGACTCCTAGGTTAAATCCAAAAGCTAAATTGACTGTAAATGGTAATTATTTAATGAAAAGAATAGTCTAAAATAATACTCATATACTCCACTGAGTTACGTTAATTAGCTTGCCTATAGTAATCATTTCACTCTGTATATTTGAGCATCATGTTACCCACCTTAAATACATAGAGTTTTTATTAAAAGAAAATAAAAAGGAAATACTAGGAAACCAGTAAATCAAAAAATTGGATTGGAAGTGAAATTCCTGCTTTTTAATCTTAAGGATAGGTGCTTAAAAAAGTGAACCTTATTATACAAGAATGAAATGATAGGTGGACACATTTGTGAAGATGAAAAAAAAGAATGTGGGGGCATTTTGATGGACTTTTGAGATTAATGATTTTAATATGTCTACTTCCACTTCAAGCACCTGACTTTATTTTACTTTGATACAAATATTATTCTTTTTCTATAAAGCCACCAGCTCCCAGACTGTGTGCCATGGACACCACTGTAAATTCACAGAACGATAAAATATTTTCAATACATGAAAAAACACAGCAACATCCATCAGGCTTAACACAAATTACTCACCTGAAGTAATCCACAGTTTCAATATCAGATTATGCTACATTCGTTTCAATGACAGGGTAACTTTGCAAAGTTGGATTTTTGATAGTATTTGTAATGTAAAAGCAAATACTGCATGAAAACCAGTGTGGAGTGAGAAACCAGTGTGGCGTGAGAAACCAGTGTGGAGTGAGAAATGAGGATGACAACATCCAATCTGACTCCCAGCTTTGAGGGCTGGGTTGTACCCAGCAGGCAAACACACACATACCATTAGTAAGTAACTGTGGGTTTCTAAGTATGAAGTAAAGAGATTTTTCTTTCAATTTTCATGTATTTTTTTTAAAGGGCCACAAAGTTGTTAGCACATACATACTTATTTTACTAATTAAATGGAGCTGTGAAGTATTTCTTTTGGCCTACGGGGCACCATGAAAAAAATTACTAGGATACTCAATGCCATAAACTTGAGAAAGTTTGGGACACTTGCTCTTAAGCATAGTTTTTTTGTTCCGTTTTGTTTTATTTTTTGCTCCATAAATTTAAAGAAAAAAGAAAGCAGGAGAGATTAAACAAAGAAAAAAAGACTAGTAAAGGAGAGAGGAGGAAAAGGAGAGGAAGAAAAATTTTCCTAAAACAAGAAGAAAAATACAGGCAGAGCATGAATGACAGTGGTTCACCACATTGAGTGACTGCATGTGTGGCCGAGTGTGCTATATATGTATGTGTGCATGTGTGAGTGTCCTACTGTGTGTGCAAGAGGAGGCTAAAATAGTACACATGAATACTAGAAATGAAAGACAAAGAACAAGTAGAGGGCACACTGCATATCTGTACATTTTAACCATGTTGATTACCAGTCACCATTCCCTAAGAGACTATGGCTCCCGAGCTGCCTGGAGCCAAGGAAAAACTCCCTAAACCTGCACATTTGTTTGCGTGCAGCTCTAAACTGCAATTTACCATTTGGCCACAGCTACTTCTTGCTAAGACCTCTTTTAACACACTAGATCAATATCCTGATATCTTTCATATTCTTTTAAATTGGTTGGATTTTATCGTTTCTACATGTGCTTTCAAATATATCCATACTTTCATAGTAAAAACAAAATGATACTTATGGAGCTTTTCAAAAGTTAGGCTTTGTGATACAGGAACCAGGCTGCTTTCTGTGTCCCATGGAGAGAAATTCTGACTTGCTGCTACCACTGTCCTCCCCCCACCCCAGGCCTGCCTCCCAAAAATTCTAGTTTGTTTTCTTTTCAATATAGAATGAGGCAAATTCAAACTTTATTTAAAATATTAGTGCCATCTTAGCTATGTGAACCTTGTAGTTGAACCCGTAGACTTAGCAAGGTGTTGAGCACACAGAAGAATATAAATATTTGTCAAATGAATGAAGGTGCTTAGTGTTGTGCTTTTCTGATGCTTTGCCAGATTTAAAGGAATCACTGAAAATTCCCCTTTTGGCAGAAATAAGAAAAAAAAAATCCTATCCTTGTCCCACCTGCCTTGCATCAAAAATATTTCATGGAAACAAAATTCTGAGGAAGAAGAGGTGCTCATTTTTTACTTTAACTGTCAAAGTTAAAGTTTTAGTTTGCTCGGGCTCTTAGGGTTTTTGTTTGTTTGCTTGCTTTTCTTATCTTAAGGGGAACGCGCGTCCATTTGCAGCAAGAGCAGCTGCTTTGTAAATAAATAACTCTCTAGACCTTTTTTTTTCATTCAACCCAGTTATTGAGCAAATAGGCACAGAATAGTGAAGATTTATGTTGCCCTAAGGCTCAATCTTCTCTGCGAACATCTGCCATTTCAAACACACAGGTCAAGACTCTTTGTGTAGTATCCTGCTAAACAATGCCCTAAGCGTAACTCAAATGAAATTTTTTCAATAGGATTCAGCATCTGCTTCCAGGCAGCTTAACTATCAGCATATAAAAGCATCACTTCTCCATCTTCTTGCTCCACAACAAAAAGGTAGGGGAAATGTTGGAAAATAATCTTGAGAGTTAACTGCTAAAGCTTCCCCCCTTTCCAATAAGAAATGATCTCATGCCTACGTATTATAAGTCATATTGTGATGATGAGATCAAATTATAAACTCTATATCAAGCTGAAGTGGGCTTATTTCCACCTCATGTAAAATAAAAATTGAAAATAGCAGACATATTTTAGCTATTAGATTATCAAGGTTCATTGTCAATTGAAAAAACACCTTTCACACTTGCTGTGCTTTTCCCTTCTTAAAGTTACCCAGGAATCTCAATTTACAGAAATTGTTGCTGCTTGAGTATAGAATTTACTGTTGGGAGTTTCAATTTACAGATACAAATGTAGGGAATACTGCAGTTGCAAGACCAATTAAAAATCAATTCTATTAAAAAAACTGAAGTGCCTTTTAATTGTTTATAATCTTTATTTTTTTTTAAATATAGAGCAGTACTGTGGGTTTTCTTTTTTTTTTTTTCTTAATAGCCTTGTTTAGTATTTCAGGGATCCAAATTTCTTTGCCATCAAAGAGCTTAGTTAGAATGTGGTGGGATGGGGGTGGTTATGAAAAGCCAAAAGACAAAGGCTATGATACAAAGCAGAATATGCGTGCTGTCACAGAGAAATACCAGCAAAGAGCTACAGGAGATCAAAGAAGGAAAAAAAAAAACACGTGAAATCCTATTATATAGATAAGGATTCACAGAGGATGTGCGTTTGAGTTGGACCTTGAAGGAGGTAAAGGATTTTGATAAGCGGAGATGGAATGGGGAGGAGACCAACTCAGACAATGGACCCAGCAGAAACAGAGTAACGAAAGAAGATAACCTGGGGGGGGGGGGGGGGGGGCGCTGTCTGTACAAACACCTGCAGTCCTACCTGACTGGAATATAACACACAAGAAAAACACTAACTGGGTGAAAGGCTAGGTTGGGTCTGTATAGGGTAATAACCTTGAATGATAAGCTGAGGAGGCTACATAATTAAATATATTTAATTTTGCATGCTAAAGTGAACTACTTTAGGTTTTAAATTCAAGAATGGCATAATTAGGTAACCAAATCTGGCAACACGGTGTAGATTGGATCAGAGATGAGAAGAGATTAAAGAAGAATCAACCATTTAGGTGGCTCCTACAGAAGTCCAAGTGAATGATAATGAAGAGTCAACTCAGGTAGAGACAGTGTCAATGCAGAGAGGGAAGAATACTCTCACTACTGCATAGGCAAGTATCAGGATGCCATAACAAGGTGCCATAGATGAGGTGACTTAAACAATAGAAATGCATTTTCTCAAGTTCTGGAGGCTGGAAGTCTGAGATCAGGGTGCTGGCTTGGTCGGATTCTGGTAAGAGCGCTCCTCCTGGATTGTATATATACACTCACCTTCTCAGTGTGCCCTTAATATGACCACTGTCAAATGAGGGCCCCACTTTTATGACCTTATTTAACATTATGTACCTCCTAAAAGCCCTATGTCTTAAATACAATCACTTTGGGGTTAAGGCTTCAATATATGAGTTGTAAGGGGATACAGTTCAGTCCACAGTGGTGTCTATAAGCTATGGGACTAGGGGATTGGTAGAATGTGAAAGGCACAGGACAGAGAAAAGGAGTCAAAAGAATTCTGAAACCAACTCCCAGAAGGATGGTGTCATTCTTAGGAACAGGTAAGGCTGAAAGAAGATCAGTTTGTTGAGCAAGAATAGAGGGGCTTTTTTCGGGACATATTAAGTTTGAGTTTCTAGCAGGATTATCAAGGAAAGGTATTTATCAGACAACCTATTCATGGAGAGTATGATCTATGTGATATGGAAAAAGAATGAAGTCTTACTTAACACTACAAGAGAACAAAGAGGAATGAAAATGGTGGTGATATAATTAGGCTAACATGTATCAATATAAAATCAGAAGTATATGTGTGTGTTCCAAATCACAGAGTTAGGTTGTCTAGCCAGCCCACATTATTACATACTTAACCATTCCCTTGATAGGTAGATATAACATTAATAGATACTGGCCACATGTAAACCCCTATTGTTCTTAATGAATGCTGTATCCTGCCGAGACTATGGGCTCTCTGGGACAGTGACTCAGCAAATCCATGTTTGTGTCTCAAGCACTTAGTGTGGCATATAGCATAAAGTCAGGGATCTATCTATAATTGTGGAATGAGTCACTATCTGGAAAAAGAGGCTGAGTCATGGACACTCCAACTAATTTCACCTCTAGACTTTGTATTATTCATATAAAAACATTGTAGGAAGCTAGGCACTCTGGCTTTTAATGGAATGTTCTGTACTCGGACATGTTTGCTGTAGCTGCTATAATAATGATTGCAAATAGAGGTTACAACTAAAAAGGGCCAGTTACATGTGTCTAATTCACCCATCTACTGTCACAACACAGAACAAAAAAATGACTGCATGATACAGCAACTGGATAATAACAACTCATTTAAAGTGAAGAACTTTATGGGGCGCCTGGGTGGCTCAGTCATTAAGCGTCTGCCTTCCGCTCAGGTCATGATCCCCGGGTCCTGGGATCGAGCCCCGCATTGGGCTCCCTGCTCTGCGGGAAGCCTGCTTCTCCCTCTCCCACTCCCCCTGCTTGTGTTCCTGCTCTCGCTGTTTCTCTCTCTGTCAAATAAATAAAAATCTAAAATAAATAAATAAATAAAAATAAAGTGAAGAACTTTCAAACACCTCAGTCACGGAATTTGCTTTTTGAAAACTATTGTACTATTTGCAATACAAAACAACAGCAATAATAGGAAATGATCATTAAGTGTTTCTATAACTCAGGCTTTGTACAAAATATGCCACATGCATTATCCATTTAATCCTCACAAGACCAAATACAGCAGATATTATTATTTCTCCCAGGAGGAAACTAAGCTTATAAAGATTAAATATCCAGTACCTATGGATAAAGATTCCTATTAATTGATATTACACAAGCATCATTTATTAAGGCAAAGAAATAACAATAGAAGTCAGAGACAAAGTAAAATACATACATATATTTGGTTATAGGGCCTGTGTATATTTATATATATGCATATTCTTTCATCTCCTGTTTTAAATTAGGATACCAATGGTTCTTCCTGTGTGATTCCTTAAGGAATTCTAGCATATTCAAATTCAGGCAGAAACAGTGAGGGTAAGCATGCTTTAAAAAAAAAAACTATCAAAAAGCAAATGACAAATTTTTGAAATAGAAAGAGCCCAGTTCCCTGTAGTTCATTGAAGTATTTTCAGTGGGACAAAAATTGGGAAGATGGCATTATTTATTTTTTAAGAAACTTCTTGCTGACACCACCTCAAAGGTCTACAGCAAAAAGGCCTTACATATTCTCATCCAAGAGTCTTTTGGGTTTTTTCTTTCTTCATAATTTGTATTTTATTAATGTTAAGCATACAAACAGGTTAAGAAATTAACCTATTCAAGGCTTAGGATGAAAAACAGCAGTAAGAAGCATGAGTTATTTGAGAGTTAAAATGTATCTGAATAATGCTGTCTTTATTTTTGTAGTGAGGTGGTACACTTAAGTGACAACAGAATCTGCAAAAGCCAATAAGCTGATTCCTTTTCAGGATGAAAATCTATGGGTTCACTCAAACCATTAGTCTTTAAAATACAAGGTCTCCTTTAAAATGGTTTTATAGTAAAGTGAAAGCATTATTATTTGTTCAAAATCTTTAGTGGAGAATCTTGTCATTAATACCTAGATTTACAACTGAGATTTGGAAAGATGCAGGAAACACAAGAGACACTATTCGAGAAGAAATGTTGCTTGTGTCTAACATCAGAATATATTTTTTAAAGATTTTATTTACTTATTTGAGAGAGAGAGAGAGAGAGAGAGCATGTGAGTGTGTGGAGGGGCAGAGAGAGAGGGAGAGAGAGAATCTGAAGCAGACTCCATGCTAAATGTGGAGCCTGAGGCGGGGCTCGATCGCACAACTGCTAGATCATGACCTAAGCAGAAACCAAGAGTGAGATGCTCAACCAACTGAGCCACCCAGGCACCCCTAACATCACGATATTTTTTTTGGATTTGAAGTCACAACCTTGATTTTCTGCAATTCAGAAAGCACACATTCTCCTAGGCCTACCAACAGGTCATTTTGTCATCTCATTGAAACTTGGATTTCAAAGGAATGTGTAGTTACAAGCAATCCTTACACAATAAAGTAAATCTGTTGCCCAAAGCTCTAATTTCCTGAAAACTCTAGTAAGGCACTAACAAGCCAAACTGAAGCATTCCACACATTTCTGAACCTCCTTCTCTGAGTCACTGGCTTTCTCCTAGGTGAATCCAGGTACACTTAACTCCTACATGTGTTGTTATTATAACTCAGTTCCAGCATCATTTAATTAATTTAGTAAAGAATTGCAAACACCCAAAAGAGGTATCAAAGGACTGACTTCAGAACTTTTATTATAAAGAACATTTTCATCCATTTTAATATTCTTATTGCATTTCATGTTAAATACAAAGGACCAAAAAAGGTTAGAACTTACACATAATAAAGGGAAATCCTATAGCTGGAACGGATGTGGCTGCAGCAAAAGTTAGGGTTTCCTTTAAGTCTAAAAGCATTAATGTAGGAAACAGATCTGCTGTTACCAATGTTAAATATTAAGTACTTTCTCAGACTCCTGCCATCCCTCAGCTGAACTAATGAGGGGCTAAAGCTTTAATTTTCCCCCAAAGTAGCACTGAACAGAAAAGCATTATAGTGGAATGAAAATAACTTAAATTAGCTATACATATTTTCCCTATATTTCACATGTAGGCACTCCTATACTTATAATTTCCTGAACCATTTATTTAAAACTATAAAGAAAATATTACAAAGGTTGGTTAAATTCCTAACGTGGTCTATTTAATCCTTAGTATAATTGAAATAGTGCTGCATAGCTAAATAGAATGTGTAAAGCCTGACAGTGACCCAAGACACAGCTTCGTTGTTATATTACTGTAAGAATATTTTCCCAAGCAAATGGAGTACACTTGGCATTTAGTTATTCACTCTTCTAACTAATGATCTCTTAATACTCGCTCCATGGCAGCCACTTTTCTAGGGACTGGTATATCACGGTGATATACCGTGGTGGCCAATAAGTTATCAACAAGGTTCCTGCCCTCTGGGGGCCTGCATTCCACCATGAGAACACAAGTACGTTAAGATAGTGGTGATTTCTATGAAGAAAACAAAGCAAGGTAAGATGTGAGTGAATGAACGGTAGTTGGGAGTCTTCTCTACCACCCAATTTCAGCAGGAAGAAGTAGAAGCTGAAATGGCATTTACTGCAGCAAGAAAGCTAGACCCTCACTTGCTGCCCTTTGGAGGGGAACATTTCAACCAGCAGATCCCTGGCTTTCAACTGTCCTCAAGTTGGAAAGTGCAAATGTAATACATTCATGTGCATTCTCAAAATGCACCACAAATGCAGTTTGTGAACTAGCCGGGGGTTTTGGTAGTAGTGTTGGTGTCAACACTTAAACTAACACCTTACATCTGTAGATTTTAAGAGTTCTTCCACATATACAGTGTTGCTTAATCCTGTAAACCAAGATACCTCTGTTGACCTAGATTTAGTTGGCTCTGACTCATTACCAGGCATTTTACCTGCTTCCCAATGAAAGGCAATCTCTAGTAATGGGTTATCCTCAATTGTTAGCTTGCCAAAATGTCAAATGTCATGCAAGAAATAAAGTAATTGAGAGACAAAGGAAAACAAATGACCCAATTTTTGATACACTCATGCACTGAAATATTTCCAAATAATTAACATGTGTTTCATTTCCAAAATTTAGACATAAAAAAAAATTACAGAAGGTGGGTTCTATCATCCATTCATAATAAATTAACTCTTTGTGCTTGGGCCAGGCCCAGAATTACTTACAATACACCACTCAAAATTCCCGTGGGTACAGACATCTTCAGTTAGCAGAGAGGGAAATAAACTTTGACAGCAGTCAGGCAACACTAACACGCTGCCCCATGTGACTCATATGAAAACAGCCAGCAGTAGCCTGGACAGCTGGTCACCCTGTCACTTCTTGGAGCACTCGGTGCCTGATGGACCCAGTGCCACAGCACAGTAATGATATATACTCTTTAGGAGTAGAGAAAGTCAACAGGCCTCTCCCTGTCTGTAATAAGCAACCCAATCACCAACTTCTGTTGTGTGCGTCAAGGTTGCAGTCATGCTACACAATTGCTATTGTGTTTCCATCTGCCAGTTTCAATGTGCTTTTCTGAACAGAGCAAGAAGATTTTAAGTTCTTTCACACAAATTTTTTTTATTATTATAGCTTATAGCTAACCAGGGATATTTAAATAATTGAACAGGCATTATTTTCTAGCCAATCCCAAATCAAGAAGGCCAAGGTGCTAAAAAGGCAGAGTGAAAGCACAAAATAAGTATTTCCGGCCTTGCAATAATTCATTCCCAAGCAAATTTGTTGAGAAAGATAAGATTCAGTATAATGATGCCTCCAAGAAACTGCCTTGAGTTCCTCGTGCTATACCATAAACTCCCAACTGACCGTCAGGAAACATTCACTGCGGTAAGGAGGCAGCCTGAGCTTCCAACTGAACTCAGGGGAAGTCATTTGACTGTTTTAAACACTCAACACAAATGGCTCCCACAAGAGTTAAAATTACTTTTTTTCAAATGCAAATGAATTTTTCTTTCTATCATCCTTAGGAGGATTACAGGGTACCAGGGTCCTTACCCATATATTTGAAAAATAGAATCAAACTTCAGGAGATTAAGGGAATGTCCTAAAGTCATCTCAATTATCAGAAACACAACGAGGTCCAGCACCAAATTTCCTGATGGGATGATAACCTGGGTGAAGCTGGCAGAAAATGCTGCATAATCAATCTTCTGGAAGGCTCTGAGGCCTCTACAAAAATCTCTTCCAGCTGTCACCCACCTTTCCAGGCTCCACACATTCTATTTAATCTCCTCCAGGATGAAAGGATGCACAGAAGTAAATGATGTGTGCTCTCCTACGGCAAAACATGCTGATGTGACTCGGAAATTTTTCAAAAGATTACTACAAACTCTGACATTGCCAAAAGGCAAATCGACCAGTGAATTATGACATTTTGGTCTCAAACTTCAAAATGCATTTCTTCTTGTATATAAACAGGAATCATAAGTAGACTGTATCAACAAAATATAATAAGTAATTTCAAGAATGACTTTTTTCAACAAGGGGTAAATGTGCCATTGAATCTTGGTACAAATACTAGTGATAAAGTCAACATTTAAACAAGGTATATATTTCAGTGCTGGGGTTTTTCTCTTTTAAGTTTATCTCACTTTTCTGTATTATTAAGTTTTCTTTAATGAACATGCATTATATCCAGTAGTAAAAATGTAAGCAAAATGAATTCTTAGAAAATATTTTTTTCTGTGGTCACAGTACAAAATTTCACATTAAGAAAAATATTCTAAAAACAGAGTTTCAGATCATGAAGTTTACACTCATTAGTGTGTTATTAGCAATTAAGATTTGACAAAGCCCAAAGGACACCTTCATGACTTTATTTCTAAATACACTGCTTTGTGAACTTAACATTTAACTTTGTGCTTCTGTTTCAAATTACTAAAATGAGAATATTAAAATCCACTCCTACTTAATTGAAAGGCAGTTGTAGCAATAACAAGATAGTTATCACCTGTTTAAGGTGGCACTATTTCCGTAAAAACAGACTATGCTTCTGTAAAGGTAGATTGTTTTAATCATACCACTATCATGTGTTACATTAGTATTCAAATTGCATTGCTACAAACAATTTATAATCTTATAGAAACAAAAATTTAAGGTAGCTGGCACAATGGAAAGAACCCAGGCAATGTGTTTGAGTCCTACCGTTTTTTTCTACCAATTAGTGTTTAAAAATGTATGAGCCTTAGTTTTCTCATCTTTAGAATGGGGATAAGAACGCCAACTTCTCAGATTTTTTTGAGGATTATATGAGATAATATATGTTCAGAGCATATGAGAAAATTTGGCATATAATAGGGACCCAACAAATGAATTTTTTTCTTTCTACAACATGCCTCTGCAAACTGCTTACATTTTGAGATTGATGTTTACCTTTGCCAATAATATATTAACCTGTACACGTATCACCACATGCATCAAATGGGAAGGGGTTTACCTAATTTTTAATAAGGCTGACTCCGATAGACTAACAGGTACTAACACTGAAGTCAATGAAGCTGACATTGGATTTCTGATGGTGACATTAATTATTTTACTTAATATAAGCCTTAACTACCCATGATTATTATGGCTTTTTTTAAATCAGCACAATTGACTTACTGACAGATTCACTTACACAAATATTTCTATGTGTCTACACTGTGCAGGGTTGGGTGCTATGTGATTTAAGTGATACAAGGTAAGCATAGCACTCCACTTTGAGAGAGTTACAATTGGATTAGAGGTCTAAGACTTATGACCAATCCTTAGAATGGAACTCCAGTTATTAGTTTTTAAGTATGAATAGACAGGTGTCAAAACTGATTCCACTGTTGTCTTGGAGACAAATTACTTTAATCCCACTTTTTCTATGTGTTTCCTTGTAGGATGCCCTATTTTTTTTAAAAGTTCCACAGTTAAATGAGCTTATTCATACACATAAGACATTATTTTGAAAAAAAAAAGAAAAAGAATTGGATTCTTGTACACTTTAACTCAGAAAAAAACTGTAATCTCTTTAACTTTGTGCTTCTGTTTCAAATTACTAAAATGAGAATATTAAAATCCACTCCTACTTAATTGATAGGCAGTTGTAGCAATAACAAGATAGTTATCACCTGTTTAAGGTGGCACTATTTCCGTATGAATAAGAAATTCATGAATAAGAAATTCATGCAGACTAGCTGTCCTTTAATTTCTATTATATGGTGAGCTAATAAATGCTTAATAACAAAGACTAGGATAGATTTAGAACAAAAACATATCCAAGTTCTATGTTCTGAATAAGAATCTACCGTTGTACTTTCCTTTATTTTCAAACCTTAAAGACAATCTGGCTTCATAGTTAAGGGACCTATAGCAGGGATTTTCATGTATATGTATGTTGGTATAACACCTCTTCTTCTGGACCTGAATTCACCTTTCTGGGGACAAACCAATTTTATATGCTTTAGATGGCATTGACTACACACAATCCAACCCCACCCCAGCCTCAGTCATAGGACATTATGGCTCAATTTATGGACTCCTTTTTCTGGACACCTTAATTGGTTGAGAGTCTCTCCACTCTGTGGCAAATTTCCTAAACTATTTCAAGGAAAAAAGAAGCCACTTAATTTTATAACTTGAAAATGAATCAGCTTATACTAGGACATTAGATATTGATATTCATTGTATTCATTATACAGAATGTTTTATTAATTGCTTCTCAAATATAACTGCTTAAGTGAAGACAAGTCAATAAAACTGTGTGACTGGGAAAATGCTAGACACTTCTTTATAAAGTTGTCTCAAATCCTGAAGAGTATACAGCCTATTGAATTTCATCCTATTTAGTTACAGTGAGGATGTCCACTTGAAATATGAGCAACTCCTTTAAATTTAAGACATATCACAGAATATCAAATTTAAAAATTTACATATTATATCTGGAGGAGAAATGGTTAACATATGAACAAAGTAACAATGCAGAACCTTATAGTGAATGGAAGGTAGCAGCCACTGCAAGTTGGTATTTTAATAATGTATGATAAACACCAGCAGAAACTAAATTATTTACATGACCCTGCCTGACATACATTTGGAAAGTGGACTGTTCAGTAGGAGAGTCTAAGTAGCTGGGATGTGCTAAGTGTCCACAACACAGTAGTCTTACTGTTCGTATTTCATATTCTGCTCAGATGAAGTTTTGTAAATTATACTTCAAATATCCAGAAACATTTTTGAAGACTTGGCAGTTACTAACCATTAGCCTATAGTTAGATAAATAAGTTAGTACTCACTGATATTCTATGCTATACACACACACACATACACACACACACACGTACTAACTCACACAGTCCTCTTAATACACTTAACATGTAGATAATATCATGGCCACCCCCTTTTAAAGATAAGGAGATTAGGCACTAAAGTTCACATGTAAGGAGCATGATCTGGATTTGAATCTGTGCTGCTTAATTTCAGAAACCGGGCTCCTAACCGAACAATAACTGGCGTCCTTCCCTTCCTAGGGAAGTAATAGCTAACTGTACCAATAAGGACATGTTTACCATGATTTTTGCATTTTCTTCTCCCCACCCCTAACTGATCCAAACCAGGCTCTATAAAACTTTAGCCTGACTGGTACTTCTCTAATGCAATTGAATTAGAGTAATCCAGAGTGCCTGGGCGGCTCAGTTGGTTAAGTGCCTGCCTTCGGCTCAGGTCATGATCCTGGAGTCTCAGGATCAAGTCTTGCTTTGGGCTCCCTGCTCAGCAGGAAGTCTGCTTCTCCCTCTGACTGCCCCCGCCCCCCACCGGCTCTCGCTCTCTCTTTCATTCTCTCTCTCTCTCTCTCAAATAAATAAATAAAATATTTTAAAAAAACCCAAAACTTTGTTTAAAAAAAAAAAGAATTAGAGTAATCCAGCAATATATTTAATGTCAGAACTGTCAGAGTAGAGGGAGGGAGGAAAGAGATGAGAGGAAGTGAAGGAAACCTACATAGAGACAGGGACAGACTTAAATATCCATTTACTATTATTATTTTTTTAGATTTTATTTATTTATTTGACAGAGAGAGACACGGCGAGAGAGGGAACACAAGCGGGGGAGTGGGAGAGGGAGAAGCAGGCTTCCCACTGAGCAGGGAGCCCGATGTGTGGCTTGATCCCAGGACCCTGGGATCATGACCTGAGCCGAAGGCAGACGCTTAACGACTGAGCTACTCAGGCGCCCCTAAATATCCATTTATTATTAAATAACCACTTTGCTTGAGTTAAAGAATAACCGAATAACCCAATACCTTCTACTATCCCCTCCATTAAGTGCATTAGTAAAGGGTTTTAGGCACAGAGTAAGCCTCACATGCACGTACCTAAAGCCATAGAAAGAAAAAAAACAAAAAACAAACCTGTGTTTTACTTTTTATTCCCTCCTTACTTAATTGATTTTCTTAAGATAGAGCCATACTTATATATTACAGTTTGATTCTCTCATATGTAGTTGTTCTGGTTGCCCCTTTTAGAATAGAAAAATTTTTTATTTTTAAATAGTTTAAGCCTCATAAGTTGTAAAAGTGGCACAAGTTACCGCATACCTCTCACCCAGCTGACCCCAAATTCCATCCTTTTTTTTTATATGAGAGAAAGCAAATGATCACTTTATTTCCAACTCTACCATCTGAAAAGCAGGGAAAAGAATACTTGTGCCGAAAGCACACCGCTGGCCTACAAGGTGGCTTCCCTGCATGACTCTGGAGGAAGCTTTGAGCAGACACAGTGGAACACTGGACTTGAACGTTAAACCTGCTGGCAATCTGCCCTTGCACAGTATGGTCTTCGTCATGGATGCCAACAAGACTTGGCCTCATTTAAAAAGAAAAATAGCTCAGCCAATCTTTGTGGCAAAGTTTTTGAACACTTAACTGAATTCAATTAAGACAGGAAAAAGGATTTGCCCTGATACATGCAGAATGAAAAATCTTTGTTGGTCTTTTTTTTTTCCTCCAACAACCTCACTTTTCTCATATGACAGAAGACACTTGGTTTAGTATAAGAAAGATGAATTGTAACAAAGAAAACTTAAAAGGCTTGGTATCAAGACAGATTCCATTCAAGAGCAATATTCAGGTGATGGGTTAAGCGAACAGCTGAACAATTAAGGCCTGAGTGTGCAGCCTGCAGTGGAAAAGAAACCAAAGAGCATTTAATCATATGGACATTGTGTATTTTTCAAGAAATAAAACCTCCAGTGTTGCTCTTCCCAGACTAAGGTTAGTGAAAAAGCTCTGAGACTGTTTTTATTACATTGGGCTCTCAGCCCAGTTTTAATCACCATTAGGGAAATGGGGCTCTGACCGGGATACTATGTTTCACTTTCAAGATAGCTAGTGGTAAGCAGCAACATAGTTCCTAAATTATGGTCTGAATTATAAGTATAAGAGAATGAAAAAACAAAACAAAACAAAAAACATTGTGGAAGGATTACTACAGTTTGGCTATTTTACTTTCTTCTGTAAATGAGCCTCTTTCTTTAGCATCTGTTTACGGAGATACTTAATTCCAAAGTAAGAGAGACAATCTAAGTCAGAGGTCAATGGATCTTAGTCCTAACTGACTGTTATCACTTTGAGATGGACAGGACTCTTATTTCCAAAATTAGGATCTACCATTATGTTCTTGGAGAAGGCCTCAGCTTAAAATTCATAACAGTATTTTCTAAATGTTTGTTTCTTCCACAGGCTTTTTCCTCTATCTTGGAAGATAAGAAAACCTGTCTCTTGACATGCAAAGTTTTAACTGTAATAAAATATATTCAATCTAAAAGGATAAAATCATTTTACCATTGAAAGCATCTTCTATTTTGAAGAAGAGAAAGTTTTGTCTAAGAAAAGCCCAGAATGTATTGACTGACTTTATGTTAATTCTTGCTTATAATTTTCCTAGACAATCCTCATAGAAAGATCTAGAATACTGCTACATTGTGACCCACTCCATCCACGTTTCTTGTACTTAGGTACTCAGAATATTTATAGTCCATGTACTTTGAGATAATTACATAGCATTAATGTAAAAAATGTGTTAAAAGACAGGAGAATGCATACATACAAAGGTTGATACTTATTCAGAATTGATACATAAATAGAAGCTAAAAACTATAGTTCAAAAAACTGTGGTGGTTGTTTTTGTTGTTTTTATGGATACATATAAAACCAGAGGATGGTTGTTTCTGTTAGAACGTAACAATATCGATTTGACCCCTAAGTTGTACTTCACTATTCAACATAATTTCTGGTGATAAGTTTTGTGAGGCTTCTCCTTTCAAATATACCCTTGGTTGAAATAAGAATATACCTATTAAACATTTATTGCTGGGGCGCCTGTGTGCCTCAGTTGGTTAAGCATCTGCCTTCCACTCAAGTCATGATCTTGGGGTCCTGGGATTGAGCCTCGCATCAGGCTCCCTGCTCAGTGGGGGATTTTGCTTCTTCCTCTCCCTCTGCTCCTCCCTGCTCCTCGCTCGTGCTCTCTCTCTCCCTCTCTCTCATAAGTAAATAAAAAATATATTAAAAAATAAGCACTTATTGCTAAATAAATATTATTTTTCCCAAATGTTATAAAATATTGTGCCCTCAAGACAACTGCACTGGAGTGGGAATAAGAGGGAACACTTGTAGTTGAGTTGTATACAGTGGCTTAAATTAAATAGATAATAAAATTCCTTCCACAATTTATACTTTTGACATTAAAAAAAAACACAAAATCTTACAAATATGTATTTTGGAGAACTGATTAGAAGGTGGTTTTGTACTCCCTGACTTGTGATTTGTCTATGACATGGTGCATATATTATAAGCACATAGTAGGATGTTACCTCCTTTATGCAAATTCCATGACATAAGCAAACTGCTTTCCCTTAATACATTGGTGTTTAAGGATATATATAACTATAAATCAACTTTCCAGTCCATAGAACCAAGATAAGGAACAGAGTTAAACCCACTCCTCTTTATATACACAGAAAATTATTAGGTAGGGAGAAAGGTGCTTTCTACAAAATGGATAATATAGTAAAAAGCTATCACTTGAAAAAAAAATCTCTATTTTAAATTATATTTGAAATTATCCCTGTTAGAAAGAAGAGGATAAATCATGACCAAATTGGATTCGGAAATGCTATTGATTGAATTGAGAAAATGATCTATGTTCTCCTCATGCTTGTTTATAGGTTTAAACTATACATATCTGGGTGCTTAGGTGGCTCAATCAGTTGAGTGTCTGACTCTTGATTTCCACTCAGGTCATGATCTCAGAGTTGCGGGATTGAGCCCCACCCATGTCAGGCTCTGCTTGTCCCTCTCCCTCTGCTGCCCCCCCAACCAAATAGATAAATAAATAAATAAATAAATAAATAAATAAATAAATAAATAAATAAATAAAATCTTTTTAAAAATAAACTATATGTATCTATGTAAGCCTGGAATAATAATTTCCATGCATTTAACTCCTTGTGAAGTAAAAATTACTTAATATTTTGTCTGAAAATCACCTATTTCAGCCTCCAAGAAGCACTGCTCTTTTCCCTAGTATTTTGTGACTTACTGAATTTGCCATTGTTACTTACGTGCACATTTGATTTTTGTAATAATATATAAGTATATATATATTTTTAAGATTTTTATTTATTTGTCAGAGAGAGAGAGAGAGAGTACAAGCAGGGGGAGTAGTAGAGGGAGAGGGAGAAGCAGGCTCCTCACTGAGCAAGGAGCCCAATGTGGGACTCGATCCCAGGACCCTGGGATCATGACCTGAGCCGAAGGCAGATGCTTAACAACTGAGCCACCCAGGCGTCCCAATATATAAGTATATTTTTGTAATAACATAATTTGTAATATATATGTAACATATAAAATGTATAATGTTTTTGTAATAACATATATAAAATACACAGCCCCCCTCTCTCTTTCTCATAACAATACTGATCTCCAAAGTGAGGAATATTGAATATAACATACTGAATATAATGGGAAACCATTTGTCAGAAACCAATATTGAGAATCATTTTCCTACAGATTTTGCTTTTTTCCTAGGTTACTAGAATAATCGAATAATAACTATTTTAAAAGCTGTGTGATTGCCTTTCTACCATCCTGTACCATATGAATTATATGAAGGACTCATAATTTCCCTTTCTGACCAAGAAAAAAAAATCCAGCTGACAAAACATATGCATAATGTCATTGTCTTCAGGCACTTACCACACTTGGCTTCACTGAATTACAGTGACTTCCTAAAACCTAGATCAAAGTTAAGTACATCTGCAAAGATCAAACCACAAGTCAGTTGTAACCAAAATTGCTTTGGTTCGTCTCCTGGTAGAATGCCCATATCTCATGCTCCCCTTGGGTTAACCACTATAGAGTGCATCTAAGGTTATGAGTACCCATTTCTAAATTTGCCTCCCTAGATTGGTTTAGTGCCATAAAACATTATGAATCAGGTTTGTGAAATGTGAGTAACGTGTGGGGTGGTGTACCCTCAACTGGTGAAGCCGAAGAGAAATAGTAGGCCAAGGATTGCATGGGGTGAATAAATTCAGTAGGCTGGAAAAACTACTAGAACTGATAAATGAATTCAGTAAAGTCACAGGATACAAAATCAATGTGCAGAAATCTCTTGCATTTCAATACACTAATAATGAAGCAGCAGAAAGAGAAATTAAGAAAATCCCATTTACAACTGCACCAAAAACAATAAGATACCTAGGAATAAACCTAACCAAAGAGAAGAAAGACCTGTACTCTGAAAACTGTAAGATATTGATGAAAGAAATCGAAGACAACACATAGAAATGGAAAGACATTCCATGCTCATGGATTAGAAGAGCAAATATTACTAAAATGTCTATACTACCCAAAGCAATCTATACATTTAATGCAATACCTATCATAATACTGACAGCAATTTTCACAAAACTAGAACAAACAATCTTAAAATTTATATGGAACCACAAAGGACCCCAAATAGCCAAAGCAATTTTGAAAAAGCAAAGCAAAGCTGGAGATATCACAATTCCAGACTTCGAGTTATATTACCAAGCTGTAGTAATCCAAACAGTATGGTACTGGCATAAAAACAGATAGATCAATGGAACAGAATAGAAAACTCAGAAATAAACCCACAATTATGTGGTCAATTAATCTTCGACAAAGCAGGAAAGAATATGCAAGAGGAAAAAGTCTCTTTCACAAATAGTGTTGGGAAAACTGGACAACAACATGCAAAAGAATGAAACTGGACCACTTCTTTACACTACACACCAAAATAAACTCAAAATGTTAAAGACTTAAATGTGAGACCTGAAACCATAAAAATCCTAGAAGACAGCTAAGACAGTAATGTCTCTGACATTAGCCATAGCAACATTTTTTACATACATCTCCTGAAGCAAGGGAAACAAGAGCAAAAACAAACTATTAGGACAACATCAAAATAAAAAGCTTCTGCACAGCAAAGGAAACAATAAACAAAACTAAAAGGCAATTTATGGAATGGGAGAAGATATCTGCAAATGACATATTTGATAAAGGTTTAGTATCCAAGCTATATAAAAAACTTATTAAAACTCAACACCCAAAAACCAAATAATCCAATTAAAAATGGGCGGAAGACATGAACAGATATTTCTCCAAAGGAGACATCCAGATGGCCGACAGACGTATGAAAAGATGCTTAACATCACTCATCATCAGGGAAATGCAAATCAAAACTACAATGAGCTATCACCTCACACCTATCAGAATGGCTAAAATTGGGCGCCTGGGTGGCTCAGGCGGTTAAGCATCTGCCTTCAGCTCAGTTCATAATCCTAAGGTCCTGGGATCAAGACCTGCATTGGGCTCCCTGCTCAGTGGGGAGTCTGCTTCTCTTTCTGCTCCTCCACCCTGCTTGTGCTCTCGCTCTCTCTCTCAAATAAATAAATAAATAAAATCTTTAAAAAAAAGTGGCTAAAATAAAAAACACAAGAAACAAGTGTTGGCATAAATGCGAAGACAAAGGAACCCTCTTGCAGTGTTGGTGGGAATGCAAACTGGTGCAGCCCCTGCAGAAAAGAATATGAAGCTTCCTCAAAAAGTTAAAAATAGAACGACTCTAGGATCCAGTAACAACACTACTGAGTAATAAACCCTCAAAATACAAAAAAAAAAAAAAACTAATTCAAAGGGATTCATGTGCCCCTACGTTTATAGCAACATTATTTACAATAGCCAAATTATGGAAGCAGGCCAAGTATCCATTGATAGATGAAGGGATAAAGAAGATGTGATACACACACACACACACACACACACACACACAGAGGAATATTATGCAACAATAAAAAAGATTGAAATCTTGCCATTTGCGATGACATGGATAGAGCTAGAGAGTATTATGCTAAGTGAAATAAGTCAGTCAGAGAAAGACAAATACCATATGATTTCATTCATATGTGAAATTTAAGAAATAAAACAAACAAAAAAAAGGAAAAAAGAGAGAAAGAGACAAACCAAGAAACAGACTCTTAACTATAGAGAACAAACTGATGGTTACCAGAGGGAGTGGAATGGGGGGATGGGTGAAATAGGTGATGGGAATTAAAAAGGGCACTTGTCGTGATGAGCACTGTGTGATGTATGGGAAAAAATGCAATAAGCTGGAAATACTAGTATTTTCTCCTAGTGAAATCTGAAAAGGAAACATGCAATAATACTTAAAAATATACATGCTGTAAAATACTGTGGTATAAATTTGTGCTTAATCATTATTTTACAAGGTAGTTTTAAGAGAGTAATTCATAATTTTAGCTTTGTTCTCTGATATGTTCTAATTTATTATAGTTGCTTCATATCTCAGCCCTTTATTAAATACATTATAAACTAGTCCCACACACTTTAGAGGGCTCTATTAAGAATTCTTGGATCTTTTTCCTTACAGGACAAAAGTATCTTATAAAAGTAGGCAACTACTCTATTGTATCTCTATGTCTATCTCTAGCCCCAAGAACAAAATTTAAAATTAAGATCCAGACATTTGGGAGTGATGGATCATAGTAAAGTCATGCAGGTCCCTTGACGAAAATGTGCTTGATTAATACAGAATCCTTGAGTATACGTTACTATAGCTCCTTCTACCTCCTCAGTCCTGCTGTGGCCTCTTCCCTCAAGTCCCTAACTCTATAACAAATGGATTTTCATTAATTCATTAATCTACATTAAAATACTCAGAAAAATGAAGGAAAAATAAAACATTTCTACTTGTAACTAAATCTTCTCTATGTCACTAAGTAGATTGGTTTATGATCATTTATTTTTGTCAGCAAAAACTAATTATTGAACACCAACAGCTTATGAATCCCTTATAAAACAAGTGGAGTTCACAGATGAACAAAACATAGTCCCAGTGATGATATTAGGCAGTGGAGCCAGACCAGACCAAACACACCACAGTCCCAGGTGGGAAGCTGAGGTAGGGACGATGTCCTGTGACACTTGGAGAAGGGTCTGACTTGAGTTGGGCCAGAGAGCAACACCCTGCTCCTGGATCTCAGATTGCAACACTAGCAGCAAAGGTCTTCATTGGATGATGGGAGAATCCGACAAACACAAAAATAACATACATAAAAATAACCTGGAACATATTTGCTTGACAATGGCCAATCCACTAATTTTTGTTTCTGTAAAACAAGACTGGACTAGAAGATCTCTAAACTTCATTCTAATTCAATGGGAGGATTTAAGTAGTAAAAGTATCTTATGCAAATTCACAGTCCTCTCTTCTTGGAAGTAAAACAATGACAAAGCAATAACTCAGCAATATCATTCAATTGAGCTATCTGAGCCATTCATAACTGTTACATAATTCTCTTCTTTATTTTTTTCCCTTCCTCCCTCAATGTTTTAGGGGCAAAAGTTCATTAGTAATTAGGGTTTAACTTCTCTTTCTTTCATTAGGAATAGCCACCTCAATGTTGATGCTTTTGTCAATAATTTGGTAAATTATTACTTTCAATCTTTTGGAAACAAAAAGCATGGACTGCAAGCTTTGGCTTTTCTGAGATTCACCTAGCCCTAAGCCTCAGGAGGGTTACTTGACAAAGTCCAGTGTAACTTAGAACTGGTGCTGCCCATTGACACTCTGGTCTAACTGAAGTCAAGAACCTTGACTGTACTTTTCTGCGTGGCGTTAATACACCTGCAACAATCCTAAGGGGCTCATTTTCTCCTTAATACACCTAGTTGCCAATTTAAATCTCTGGCTAATGGCCCAGACACACACAGATGCTCTCCGGGGCATCAGGAATATATCCCAGAGGGGCTTCAAGTGAAAGTTAAAAATCAAAGGCCACATAATATGTATCTGACTGTTTTTCATAACATATCTAGTATATTAACCTAATGGAAAATCATTAGTATGAAGGAGGAATGGGGACAGCAACACAGTTGACTTTGAAACCTCTTCTAACCGTAACATTTGAGTTATTCATCTTTTTAACATAGCAGTGAAAATGTGCAATATCTAATTTGCATGAGCTTCTGTTGGACTTGGTAAAGCCAGAAAAGCTTTTTGGACTTTTTAAATCCAGAGCTCCCAATGCTCTGTGTAGGTAGTTCTGGCCCTTAGAAAGGTGTTCCCTTTCCGTATTCACTTTTGGAATCCAGGTAGCTGATCTTGGAAGATGATGGACCGGACTGAGGAGGTGCCCCTAGTCAACCTTGGAATTGAAAACATACCATGTATGGGAGTCATGAGGCAGACAGAACAACCGAGGGTGTTGATGGGTGTTGATGGGGCTGAGGTTGAGAAGCTGTGGATAAGAAAGACAGGGTCTCGTTCTGATTAGGTTTCTCTATTACCCACTGTGGTTCAGTGACACCATCTGCTTTAAAGGGGTAAACACGCGTGCACGCACACACACACACACACACACACACAGAGGGGAAGGGGAATTATTGAAGAAAAAAATGTTTTGCACTGAGTTTCTTCTCTAAATAGGGCAGAAGAGAAGTCTACAAAGGGGGGGCAGTATTTGTAATTACAACATAGCATAAACTCAAACTGCTAAAGAAGACACATTAATAATATGCCCGACTGGATAAATATACAAGAGCACTTTGCCATATGTAATTTTTTTTGCCTTTAAAACAGTGCCAAGGGGGCACTGCTCATCTACATGACAAGCTGTTTCCAATGATCATCTTCTCCTGCACATCATTTGCCTCGCCCAAAGCATTGTTTGGATTTTCACTTCTTTCAGTTACAAGTGTTTAAATTCAAACATGCCATACTAATTCTGAACACTGAAGATTTGCTATATTAAAAAAATATGGATGACTAAGGTCTGAGAGCAAACATATGTGTTTGATGCAGCAAATCATAATAAAACTGGTAGGTGGGCTCTTGAGAATGTAGACCCACACTGGAACGGAAACTCTACAGTTCTTAAAAACTTATTATAAGCCAGGCACTCTCCCATTTACTATTTCATTTAATAGTCACTACTTGCCAGTAAGAGAAGAATTTAATTTTCCATTTTGCAGGTGAAGAAATGGAAAGGCAGTGAGTTACGATAACAGAGCTAGTAAATGGCAATGATGGAATTCAAATCCTAATGTGTGCAGCTGAAAGGCAAATTATCTCTACAATAGCAGTCTGCAAGCATGAGGTAATTTGCTTAGGCAATTCTTAGCCTGGGTAGGAACCAAGGCACTGAAGTGTGCATGCACGTGCGTGTGTGTGTGTGTGTGTATAAGAAAGGGAAATAGAGACAAAGAGACAAAGAGGTTGAGTGTGAAGGGAGGAAGCAGGTGCAGTAAGAAAGCAAAAGATAAAGAATGGGATGAGCCTATCAATGCTTTTTCTCTTCCTAAGAAGATGGAGAGGAAAAGAGGGAGAACCCATTAACTGCCACCGAAGAAAAGCATACTGTACATACACTTACTTGAGAATGATCAAAAAAGGAGGTTTTTGTTTTTAGATAAAATATGAAAAATTGGGTCACATTAGAAACCTATGTTTGATAGGTTTGTCAATAATTTGATAAATTATTACTTTCAATCTTTTGGAAACAAAAAGCATGGACTGCAAGAACTAAGGATATTCAGCTTAGAGAAGAAGACCCAGAGATGGGGCATGTTATCTGTCGTCTCATCCTGGAACAACCTTCCTATGGAAGAATATCAGACAAATCATGAATAGTTTAAGGGAAGAAGGGAAAAAACTTGCAAAATGAGCAAACTGCAAGAAGACAAGCCACAACTTGGTACTAAGAACTCCTTCTAGAAAAATGTGATAAGCCGACTTAAGAGATAATGAGTTCCTTAACATTGGAGGTATTCACATAAGGGCTGAATGAGCTCAGGTAATAAATTTGCTTAAAGGGGATTCATGCATAAGGAATTGAACAAGATGATATCCAAGATCTCTTCCAACTCTCTGATTCTTATTAAGAAAATTCCATGATCTGATGCATTCTGTGGCTCACAGTGTGGTCCTGAGAATATCATCTTGGATATTACCTTGGACCATTCGGAAGTAACATATCCTGGAAGTTCAGAGCAGCAGAGAAATGTTCCCACATGTTGGCAGCCCCGGGCACTGGAGGAGTCAGATGGCTTTAAGTCCCATCCACATTGTTTGGCTGCCCTGTACCTCTGCTTCCTGTTTCCTCACCTACTAAGTAAGGGTAATACATACTCAAATCAAAGACATCTCCATGGCTTAATTAGATACAATCTGTAAAACCCCTTGGCTAAGGTACCATATCATTATCTGTTAGTACAGTTTATAAAAACACAAGAATCATAAAACTTGTGAGGTTGAGGACTGAAGGGATAAACTCCCAATCAACTGAATCTAAGGTTTCGTGTGCTTAAAAAAATACTAAACTTGAAAGTCCCAGGGAGGATTTTAACTTTTCAGTTTTCTTACAAACTCAATTAGCTTGCTCAGAGAGATAGGACATAACTAATAACCAGGTAAGGCTGGCCCAAATCTTAGAACAATTCTAACAAGTATGAAGATAAGAGTTCACTCTTTCAAGGGCCAAGTACCAAACCCCATTATGTACAAATACAATGAAAAAAGCAAAAATCCCATTCTCAAATTGGGGGTGGGGTAGACTTAGGTAAGACATGCATCATGCATGCCAATAATATGTCATCACTGTCATAAGGGAAATATAAACCAGTTGCTACAGTCAATTCTTTTAATTCTTTCATTTAACAAACTTTCATAGTGCTTCTTGTGAGCCAGACACCATTCTAAGTGCTTTTCATTTCATATAATCCTCAAAACAATCTAGGAGATAGGTACTATTACTGTCCCCATTTTACAAATATGATAACTGAGGACAGCAGCATTAAGAAATTATACAGGTCTTGTGGCTTACGAGCCACTGGAAGGGCAGAGAATGAGCCCTGGCTATCGGCGTCCAGAGCCCATGTTCTCATCCTCTTTGTTACCCTGCCTCTTCTGTCCAGACAAGGGAGAGTGAGTGACTCTTAACCCTAGGGGAAATGCAGGAAATAAATCAAGTGCTTTAGTAATAAGATCCGTATGAGATTTTGGCTGGTAAAAGGCGAATAAAATGGCACAAAAGAGAGAGGGAGAGAGTAGCAAAGAAAAGTTCTGATGAGAAGAATATAAAGGAGAAGGAATGGTGGAAAATGGTGGTAGCACCGCCTGGTTGGAGACGAGGGTCCATGAAAAGAAGGAGTGGGAGATGAACTAAAAATAATTTTATGTTTGCAAAATTATAAGTGGTCTTCCCTGGTATGTTGTTGGAAGTTAGAATTTATTTTTTAAGAACTGTTGGACACTGGAAGTGACTTTCAGAAGAGGGACCGGGGTGAGGATGGAATTTAGAATATCTCTTCTGGCAGCAGTATATAAGACAAATTGCTGGTGGTAGAAATTGAAAAAGACACGCCGGTAAAGAAGTTGCGATATTCTTTTTTTTTTTTTTTTTAAGATTTATTTATTTATTTTGGGGGGGCAGAGGGAGGGAATCTCAAGCAGACTCCCTGCTGAGCACGGAGCCCAAGGCAGGGCTGGATCCCATGACCCATGAGATCATGACCTGAGCTGAAACCGAGAGTCTGACACCCGACTGAGCCACCCAGGCGCCCCAAGAAGTTGTGATACTTTTATAAGAGGGACAGAAGGCCTGAAGAACAAGTGGGTGGAAATAAGATGGAAAGTAAGATATAGCAAAAGTAGAAATGACACCACGTGAACAAATAAATACAGAGATGATGGAAAGGTTCTGCTCCATCGGAGTCTGGATGAAAGGGTGGATGTTTAGTGTCCTCGATAAAAATGGGAGAAACAAAACAAGTAGGAGAGGGTTTGGAGGAGGTGGTGAGTTCTCATGGGGACATACTGAGCTTGAAGTACCGGTGGAACATTCAGGGAAAAATGTCAACTGGTAGCTGGAATTTGGGAGGTTGGGGCAAGGAGAGGAGGTCTAACTCCGTGGACCAACACTCTCTTACATCCCACATACTATTCAGGCCTTCAGTCCCTCTCACCTCATGAGATACCAAGGGGCGCCTTTTATTTTGAAGACAGCAGCAATGTAATATATTGCTTTCTTGGCTTATTATCACATCATGGATGAAACGAGTTCTTTTTAACCCTGCTATTTCTGAAACAAATAGACGTCCCTTCTTTAAGGGTTTTCATGGAGGGAGAACTATATAGCACTTAGATAATGGAATTAGTCAGGTGATTCTGGTTTGAACTCTTGCTTCATTATCCCTTCATTAAATTACCATTTCAAAGTCCACACCTCTTCATCTGTAAAATGGGTATGAATGCCATGAGATAACTCTGATGGTGTATATAAAGTGTCTGGCACCTAGTAGGCTCCTGATAAATGTACCTATATACAGAACATTTATTATGGGCCAGGCACTCTTAGGCAATCTTCACAACAACCCTATAGTAAAGGTATTATTAGGAGTCTCATTTCACAGATAAGGACATGGAGAGGTTAAGTAACTAGTCCAGGGTTACATTTCCTAAAATGTTATTTTAGGAGAAAATGTCAGTCTAGAATAAGTGGCCAAGATGAGTTAGTTACTTTGAAAAAAAGGAATGTGAAGGGTATAGACCGTGATTTGCAGGTGATCTTTGAACCAAGAGCTAATACAGATCCCATTCTGTTGGGTGGCAAAGGCAGGCACTAATAGCTGATAGAATCTCATTTTATTCTCAAATATTACTCTACAAAAAAACTGAGATAAAATCTGTAGTAGTAGTAGTCCTTGGACTAAATAGCATTTCTTCAGAAGTATTATGAGACTTTTGTAGGAACCAGCCTGTTCGAAGTTTGATGACACTTAAATTCACACATTCAGTCTTAGCTTTAGGTAATTTGGCAAGGAAATGTTCTTCATGGCCTAAATTAAGTGTCAACATTTCTGATTCTTTTTCACCCCTTGTCCAGTAGTCTTAAGCGGGGCTAGACATGAGAAAGACCTAGGCCTCGAGCTTTGAAGAGGCTTGGCTTCCCCATCATGCTGCTCCTGGAAAATGAAGCATAGCCCACTGATACACATATTCTTAAAAAAATCACAACTCTAGGCACCATTAGAACAGGAAAAGGTAAAACTCACAAGAACTGACATATATCTAAGTCCTAAGGGCATTTGCCAAATAAACTACCATTTAGACTCACATGGAAAACCATAAATTATAGTGTTGTGAACACTATATAAGGAAATGAAATATAAGTTAAAGGCCAAATAGTTATGTCCTAGAGTGGAAAAAGTATTATTGTTCCTTGCAATAACTCAGATTATTAGAATGGAAAGAATTTTAAAAACCAAGTTTAGTTTTCAACATGTGCTCTCTTTATACTCACATAATTAGCTCAGTTTGGAGAAAGCAGAGCAGAAACTCATTTTCTGATTTCACTTAGTGCCATATTTTGGGTGTCCCTTTCTTACAGTGATAGCAACTACAAAAGTTATGTTATATGAACATATTTTGCCTTTTAAAATGTGAAGAAAATATTTATAGCAAATGATATATTAGTCACCCCAATGATAGATTACTCATCCATATTTTTTATTCTATTTTGAAAGTGCCTTGACTGATTCAGTTTATTTTTCTTTCACTACTTTTTTTTTTAAAGAAAAAAAATATTTTTGGAATTACATAACTCACATTTTTTCTAAAGAAAATAAAAATAATCCCTAAGTCAATTAACCTCCCTAGACCTTAGTTCTAACTATGAAATCTAATTATAAAAGGAAAGGAACTGGATTAAATCTTCTCTAACCCCCTTCTAGCTCTATGACTTTATTAACCCCTGACCTTTGGAAATAACCGAAGTGCCCAACAGCAGGAGAATGGTCATAGTCCATCCTTATGATAAAACGCATTCAGCCTGGAATAGAAATTTTATGACATGACATGAATAGGGTAAAGCATAGAACAGTCTATAATTATTTCCACACAATTATAATGATCTGTGTCTGTGTGTGTGTATATCCACACACTGCCCTATAGTCACACTAATAAAAAAAGAACACTTTTTAAAGAAAATGTTACAAGGCGCCTGGGTGGCTCAGTCGTTAAGCGTCTGCCTTCGGCTCAGGTCCTGATCCCAGGGTCCTGGGATTGAGCCCCACGTGGGGCTCCTTGCTCAGCGGGAAGTCTGCTTCTCCCTCTCCCACTCCCCCTGCTTGTGTTCCCTCTCTCGCTGTCTCTCTCTCTGTCAAATAAATAAATAAAAATCTTTAAAGAAAAAGTTACAAAATTATTCCAGTTGTTAGGGAAATAATAAAATTTTAATTTGTCTTTCTATTTTAAAAACTCTACTAATTGTCCATATTGACCTTATATGGTGATATTAGTAGACAAAATTATTTTGAAAAATCTATGTCTTTGTAATCTTTCATTCAAGCTGATTTTTTTCAACATGGACATGTATGCTATTAAAATATTAGCGATAAATATAGGATAATTAACTGAATGTAGGACAGCTAATTGAATGCTGGATTAAGATAAATCAATCACTACTGGAATCAACAAATAATGTACAATTTAATATCTGTAAAGTCATACCTCTGTTTTCCAGGAAAATTGAAATAGAAATAATTCTTTCAGGAACTGAAATAATGTCTCCTCCCTCAGGTTGCTCAAACTTTCCCTACCCTAAACAACAAACACTATCTAACAATGTTACCAGAAGAGTCTGTCAGCCATCACTTTCTTCCACAAGCAGCATTATTTGAATAAATCTAAGTTATTTCATTGAAACCTTTAATTAATCACATGTAGGGATTTTTACCACATTAATTCAAGGGTCGGGAATAGATGGTTATAAATACCTAAAGAAATTTATATTATTTTCAACCAAAGTAGCCATGCCAACACCTCCTCAGAAAGAAGACTAAAATTAAAGTTATGTCAACAAGGGACAAGCTAGTCCTATCTTGGTACTAAAATGCAATAATTAATCTATTTTAATGGATCATTTCAATCATTCATGAAATTTGGAATGGCACAGAGCACAGCCCCAAATTCCAGACTTGTCGGCATTCATTAAACATTCCTGAACTCTGTGATTTGAGCACCTACAACACTGATCATGTCAAGAACTGGATGTCTCAATGAGGGAGATGTTTGTAAACATCTAAATCTAAATCTAGGGAGCAAGAAATAGTTTAACAGCAAGCAAATCCTACATCAATAATTTTATTTACTTCACTGAATCTAGTCTCTAATTTGACTCAGACTAATAATAATATTTTACAAACATTCAAACCTCCAATAAAAAGGTACCTGTAATGATAAAGCAGGAGAAGAGACTAAACAATTATTACAGATTATTTCAACTCTTTCTTTTTTTTTTTAAATCTCACATGAATGACCTTTTTTTTTTTTTTAAAGATTTTATTTATTCATTTGACAGAGAGAGACAGCGAGAGAGGGAACACAAGCAGGGGGAGTGGGAGAGGGAGAAGCAGGCTTCCTGCTGAGCAAGGAGCCGGATGTGGGACTCGATCCCAGGACCCTGAGATCATGACCTGAGCCGAAGGCAGACGCTTAACAACTGAGCCACCCAGGCGCCGGTTTAAGAAAAAATGGTCTTGCAGTAGATGATGCCCTGTGAGGTAACTGGAGACTCTAAATCTAATCCTGGTTTTACCTATAATGTTTTTGGAATAATCCTGTTTTTACTCTCTGATCCCGTGCAACTGGATGCCAGTTTTCCCATATGTGAACCACGGGCATTGGTATTTTGGTACATACACTTTTAAGATTTTTCACTTTAAATGTATTATAAGTGCATCTCATAAAAATCCAAAAAGAAAGAATAGGTTAAAAGCTGTTTTCTCCTCAGAGAGAGACCAGAAAAAGAAATACATTCTCAAGGTATCTAGGGGCTGGGGAAGTCAGACCTTACTTACAAGTGCATCATAAAGCACTAAAGGGATTCTTTGTTAAAAGGATGCCTTTTGTGAGACAATAAAAGTTAAGAAATGGTAGGAGGTTGCTTTTCATTATCTTCTATGAAATAAAACATAATGGTCCTAGTGTAACTTATCAGAACAAATTTTAAAATACCACGTTACTGAGTGAAGGGTAAGTTTACAGTTATAGAATAGCTGTATAAGGCCTTAGGATAAAAACCACTTTCTCCATCCTTTCACCAATCTCTCCCTGATTTTTCTCCTTCTATCATATATCAAATAACCATGATGACGTAGATGTTGAGAATATAGAGAGAAAAGACACATTGTGGCTTTCAAATTGCTTACGAGTGTGTGTGTGTATGTGTGTGTGTGTGTGTGTGTGTGTGTGTGAGCACACACACGTGAGTGTACAGGGGGTTGATAGAAGAGCAGGCAAGTAAGCAGATAATTACACACAAGTTGAAAGAAGTTGGATTCCCAAAAGCCATTATGCAAAGGTGATTTACAGCTGAAGATCTTAAAACTAAGTGGAGAGAAGCAGTGTCAGAAAGTTTAAGTCATCTTTTTAAAATATATTTATGTTTATTAAACCACACAACTAAGGACAAAACACTAGCAAAATACTAAATCAGTGACTTCATCTCATATTAATAATAATTTGTAATTAGCAATAATTAGCAAAACATTTGTGGAAGAGAACATCCAAAGTAAGACGCACGGTGCGGTCTTCCAACTGGTTAGTGCTTCTCTGTTTTTTTGTTTTTGTTTTTGAGAGAGAGAGAGAGAGAGAGAGAGTGAGAGCCCATTTCCGGGGGCGGGGGCAGAGGGAGAGGAAAAGAGAGAATCTTAAGCAGGCTCCAGGACCAGCATGGAGCCCAAGGCAGGGCTCGATCTCAGGACCCTGAGATCATGATCTGAGCCAAAATCAAGACTTGGCGCTTTACCAGCAAAGCCACCCAGGCGCCTCACTTCTCTGGTTTATTGACCAGGAATTAACTTTTTCAGTCTCTTAGATCTCAGATCCTAGGGTCTATTGAGCTCTCAGAGATACAAAATAGCATGCATGCTTGCAAAGGTTTTTGGTTACCTGTATATAACCTAATTGGAATAACAACTTTTTTTTTTTCCCCTCGAACCTCTGGCCCACTCTTTGGATTCCATGGCATTATCTCTTCCCATGTAGAGTTCATTACAAAGCCCCTGTGCTTTATACCTTTTCTTCAAGGATACCACTTGAGTGCAATTTTGGAGCCTGTTTTTGCTTCCTGTATTTTTCTTGGTCTTGTCCAATAAGCCCTCTTGAAAAATCTAACCATCTGCCATTGACTTTACTTCTCTTTTCTATATCCAAACACCAGTTTCCTCTTTTTTTTAATTTATTCTCAAAAAGAAAATTAGATTCAAAAGTCTAATGGTTGCCCAAAATTAAACAGAAGTAAAATTCACATGTTACCAGGATTTTCTATTAGGCAACTCAAGATGGGAGAGGCATCACGTGACAGTTTTGACAAGGGAGATGACTCATAAAATACAAAGAAACCCAAAGTGCTATCGAGACTCTGAGACTTTAAGGGCAACTGACCTAGCGAGAGAAGAGCAAGCAAGGTTTTCTGGCAGGTGGTATCTGGACTAGATTCTAAGATGGAAAACAACCAGAGGAAAAGGGACAATCCTGGGTAATAATGTGTAAGGGGACTGAGATGTAGGAGAATAAAAAAGATCAATGATCCAATAAGGAGGTTCAAAACAGTACAAAGTGGCAAAAGAAGAGGTTGGAAGACCAGAGGATCAGGCACAAAAGAATAAAACAACAAAAACATTAAACTAAGAGTCTATGAAGCTAAAAATCATAAGCAGGGGAATTATTTAAAGTGGTGATGTACAACTGAACTTTCTGCCATGATCCAGTATTGAAAGTATGTGAACTGGTGCTGTCCAACAGTGCTTTCTGGGCTGTCGAATATGGTAAACCACTGGACAGATGTGGCTATGGAACACTTGAAATAACGCAACTGAGGAGTTCAATTTTAAATTTTATTTAATTTTAACTCATGGCATTTACATTCAAATTTAATAGGCACTTGAAGTTAATTTTGGACAGCATACATTTTTGGACAAATGCTTTATTTTTACTTTGAATGGTTTTCTAGCAACAATAATTAAGTTCATTTAGTAAACAAGTTTTCTGGAGTATTATAATGAGTTTTTTAATTTGTTTTTTCCTTTCTAGTAGAACTAGCATCTTTAAAGTTTCTACTTTTTTTTAAGATTTTATTTATTTATTTGACAGAGAGAGACAGCGAGAGAGAGAGAACACAAGCAGGGGGAGTGGGAGAGGGAGAAGCAGGCTTCCCACGGAGCAGGGAGCCCGATGCGGGGCTCGATCCCAGGACCCTGGGATCATGACCTGAGCCGAAGGCAGACGCTTAACGACTGAGCCACCCAGGCGCCCCTAAAGTTTCTACTTTTTAATCACCCATTTAAGCAATTCTACTTACCACAAAGAGTTAACAGGAAATTTGTTATTAATTAAAAAGTGAAAAAAGAAAAACAGTAAATAGAAAGGACAAAAAGAAGTTATTCCTTCACAGTTCACCCAGATCTCAGCTACTAAGAGAACTTTTTCTCCCCCAATCTAAGACACCTCAGTCACTCAATTTATTGCACTGCAATGATTTTCTAGGGCAAACCAACACTCCCATTATGAAACCAGTATCCACACCCAAAAGAACCAGTTTGTTCTTTCTCAAACCACCCATGTTGTCTTCTTCTGGATAGGTATAGCCTGACGTAAACTGTCACTGAGAATAACATTAGTCACGCATTAGTAATTTCCATACATTATGATGGCCGATTTCTCTCATCTATTTTATGTATCTCTAACTTCATTAAAATTATAATTCCAGAATTCATTGAGGAAACTAGGCACAAACTAAACACACACGCTGAAATATCACACTTGTACTCACGAGTAAAAACAGGCCACTATACAAACCCTGAGATATAATTTCCAAAAAGAAGAATTAGATGCTGAGTTGAGAAAACCTGGTCTACTTATGTGTATATCCAAGTATTTGTTTTTTTTATAAGGGTAGTTGAAATCATAGAATATCAATCTAGAAATGGGTCTTATTTGCTCATTGAGGCTACAGTTACTGGGAAAGCAGATTAAGGAGGATCTAAGGCCTGGATATACTCGTCACAGAGATGGGAGGGTTTCAGGTACTAAACAGAGGTTCCATTGAATGGTTAAATGTAATAATCCAAGATCTACCAAACATCCAGTGCAATCTTGTAGACATGAGAAGTAGGGTCCAGAAGCCCCAGGCAGTGAACATAAAAGAAATTTGGCAATGAATTTCAGTTATGTGACTGTCCTGCAAGGCAGAAATAAAGGACCCCGGAGGCAAGAGAGTCCAGGGAGTATCATCAGAGTGCTAGAGTAGAAACCAAGTCACAGGAATCAGATTAGAAAGCCAGATATGTAAGCCAGACAACAAGATCAGTCTCTGCCTGGAGGACAGGATGATGTAATATTATGAAACAGAGTGATGACTTCAAGATGCTCCTCCACCTTCCAATTTAGACCAGGTTTGGTCTTAAACATTTGGGAAGGGAGAGATACTTGGGGAGTATCTGGAGGTCCCAGAGAGTTACAGAGAGAAGAAATTGCAGATGAATTAATGATAATAATAGCTAGCATCGGATGAGCACTTAGCAGGTGCCAGACACTGATCTAGGGCTTTCCACGTCTTATCTCACTTACTCATTACTTACCTCCCAGTACCTCTATCATTGTTATCATCCCCATTTTACATATGAGGAGACAAAGGCATAAGACATAAATAATTTACCCGAGATTACAGCGAATAGAGTGAAGCCATAATTTTTAAACACAAGCAGTTTGACTTTCTCGTTCTCTGAATCACTACATAGAATACTAGAAAACAAAAATGTCTTATGGAGGTAAAATGAATTTCACAAGTAGCAACAGTTTGATTTAAATTTGTTTGTCATTCCACTTTGTTCAATAATTATTTGTCAGATAACATTACCCTTAGCTATTCTAAGAACTTTACATACATTAAATCATGTAATCTTCCCAAAGGTCCTATGCGATAGGTGTAAGTATTATCACTGCTTGACGTGTGAGGAAACTAAGATATAGAGAGGTTCACTAACTTACCCAAAGCTACTCTGATGCTATACTCTTAGCCAGTATCCTCTATTGCTTTTCAGGTAGGTGGAGGGGGCAATGGATGCATGATACGCCTTTATGGGACTTTTGACATGCAGGTATAGCATGTGAGATTTGGAGCTCTACCCATATGAATTATTATTCTGATTGGAAGTAAACAAGATAGACCTTGGAGGAAATTTGTGATTCAAAATATCTTTCAGCATTCCCAAACTCCCACTTGCTTCATTATTCAAATTTAGTCACCCATCCATTTAGCCAATATCAACCATTTCTCTCAATGGGCAGTGTGATCCCTGAGTTGTGAGTGAGTTCTAGTTACTGAATGATTTTGCAAGGACTATATTTTGGTTGCCATTACTCTCTACCTCTGTTTCCCTATTTCCTTTGCTTCGATATTATTTCTACCTCTTTTAGAAAGTTTCAATCAAGAGGCGCCTGGGTGGCTCAGTCAGTTAAGCAACTGGCTCTTGATTTCAGCTCAGGTCATGATCTCAGGGTCATGAGATCAAGCCCAGTGTCAAGCTCCATGCTGGGTGTGGAGTCTGCTTAAGAGTCTCTCTCTCTCTTCCTATCCTTCTGCCCCTTCCCCTACCTCTCTCTCTTTCCCCCTCTAAAAAAAAAAAAAAAAAAAAAAAAAAGATGTTTCAATCAACAGAGGGTATAGTTGGAATGCATCCTTTCAAGTAATAGAGGTATAACTATACAGTCTTCGAATTGTTTGGGGGAGGTAATTTTCCCCTGGAAACTTTGTGTTACTTTCTCTGGATAATTTATATTCTTCCACGACTCCCAACAGAGAGATGAAGACTTTGCTAACAGGTGGTTTCTCACTGGGGAACCTCCTGTTCTTGGGAGTCAAGCCAAGCCCTTTATAATGATTCTACTTTATTAAATGGTATTGCTGGCATTTTAACAGCAGGGACTTCTGTCAGAGAGGAAAAACTGTACCTGTTTATTTGTATTATTATCCTAATGCTTAGGACACACTGATAATCAATAGCAGTCACACGGTGTGACCTTTTTAAATTTAACAATAAGACACATTTGCCGGTCCCAACAAAATCAAGAAAAAGCATGCCAGAAAGATGACTTCTTTTGTAGCTGCTATTCATTTGAATGGTTGAGACGGACACTGGCATACTGTGGAACATGGCTCATAACTTATTTTGGACCATCCTAACTCAAGAAGGAAGGGCAAGCGTGGCAATGAAACTCAGGTCTCTAGAGGACACATCCTGGCCTATCCTCTATCCCTACATCCATTCTTCATCCTCAGAACGCTTCTCAGGCATCTTGTCATTTTCAAAGAACTTTCATATGCTACATTGAGTTTGGTCTTCTTAACAATCCTATGATGTATACTGAGTGGATATTCTTGTCCTTCTTAATGGATGAGGAATTTAATGCTTGGAGAGAATAAGTTAAATGCTTGAGTCACAGAATTCGTAAGTAGGAAAGTGGGAGTTGAAGCACTCATATTTTGATCCTGAATTCAGCACTCTTTTCAGTATGCCCTAGTAGCCCACTCATGCAAAAAATCGAAACTGAAAGAATTTTTGTAGGCCTCATTACTTTGTTGTATTACATCATTCTTGCTTCCAAAATTGGGTGATGATATAGGGGCTCTCTAGTGCACATATGCAGTCTTTTCCTAGCTGTTGGTTCACAGCTCGCTAGCTGAGATATTGAGGTTAACAGGTGCCTCTCGAGACTAGCTAGGGGGTAATTTCAAAAGATCTTACAAGACCCAGTGAAGTGCAAAACAGATGTGGCAGTACCCATGTGAAAGCCATTCTGGGCAGCTGCTATAAACCCCATTTATCCTTTCCAAGATTCATTCTCTTTGAGACTCAGTGTCTTAATCTGTAAAACCAATAAAGTAAGAACCACCACTTCAAAACAGGTTGTAATGATTCAACGAAGTAATGCATGTGTGAAATACACTTTTATATGACAAAGTGCTAAATAAATATTGTGATTAAGATGGTCACCTACCGATAGAGATAGGGTTCTTGTTAAAATGATCCATCTGCTTTCTTCTTTGATTCATGTAGGGTGTGTATGAATGTTGGGGGGGCTACCAATTTTCTTTTGAAATTTCTACAATGTGACCATTTTTCCACTCCAAACATTAATTTCCTTTAGTAAAACAAAGTCCCTCACAATCGTGCCATTCTTCAATTTTTTGAGCATGAGATTATAACTCCTAGGCTACACTGGAAGGTCTTATACACTCTCAATTCCTTCGGTCAAAGTGGGAAAATCTACCATTGAGCATCTCACATGAGCCCTACCACTTAGAAGAGGCCAGCTAAAAAGTACTCAGAGGCATGAGATTGACCTGCTATCTGGGAGTTTGAGTGATGGTTGTTTCTTACTGCTGCCTTAGATTAAAGAGGCACTGGTTTTAACCTTGATGCTAAGGAGCTGACAACAAACGAGGGTAAACTAACCTAATAAGATCATTATGAGAATTAAGTGAAATGGTATAGGTTTAGTGCTTAATAATATACAAGGCACTTAGGAAACCCAAGTACCTATTCACAGGAATGGTGTAATAGTAGTAGTAGTTGGAGTGGTAGTACTCACAAGGATCATGTAGATCAGTCAAGTTCAGAGCCAGGTGAATGATTAAGCAGTAAGACTAAGAATCCAGTTATTCCGAATCACAACTGAGCCATCCATTCTTCAGGCTCTGGATTTCTAAGTGGATCTTCTAAACATTACCAGAAGTTTTCTTTAAACTATTTATATGTCAGGGTCATCCAGCCCTAAGTATATTAGGGATATGAAGCAGGATTTTTATTTTGCTCTATATCTTATAGAAGTATATAGCACTGATAATTTTTGCACTATGCCAAGAAATCTTCCTAAAGATGCATCTATATTTCAATCATTTGGAAATCATGATAAGGAATAGTGAATATGGAACAAGAGTAAACAAATTTGCCCTTCCTTTGGTTACCGTAAGTACAGACCTCCATTGACATCACTGAGCAAAGAGCTTGAGCAATTTCAAAGACAACTTGTTAACCCATTATACTTTAATGTACCTTTAAAATGCTATAGTTGATAAGGACGAAGTGCCAGAGATAATGTAGAATAATTTCACAAAAGTAAAAATATTACCTAAGTAACCTAATCTAAACATTCCTTTCAATCACAAAAATATAGAAATCTATTAAGGAAATTATATCAAGAAATGAAGGATGAACACATAAATATCCTGAACTCAAAACCATATGAAAGAAAACAAACATAATTTTATAGGAGAAAGCTGATTCTAATTTTTAAGATTATGAAATAAAATTGTGACTTTACTACTAATTACCTGTGTGACCTCGACAAATTATTTAATATCTCCTTCACCTCAGTTTCCTCACTTATAAGATTAATAATAGTACCTATTAAGGAGGTTCTTCTACACACACACACACACACATACACACGTGCACACACACACACATGCACGCACACACGCGAAGAGTACAGGGCACATACATAAATATTACCTATGATCACATATTTACATATTATATGCTACTACATATTACATCTTGCATACTTTAAAACAGACTTTTACTTGCCACATATGGAATTTATTAAGCTACCCAGCTCTCACTGAACATATTAATGATTTCCTAACATACTACTTTTTGATGAACACAATCCTGCCTCAAACCATGAAGGAGAATGAATATAGAATTCCTTTATTCTGATGTTAGGATTGACCTTTTTCACTTACTAGTGGCTGAGCTAATGGCATTAAACTTGCCCTCCATTTTTTGATGACAGTAGAACGGTGATTATATGTAGTCTATACGTCTGCGTATTGCTACTAAAGCCCACAAGATAATTACTCATGAACAACACTGCTTTCCATGATATGACACTCCATCTAAGTAAACACAGAACAAGGGAGTCTTTGGTTGGGAAAAAAAATTTATTGATATAAAAAAGAAATCTAAATAAGAAATTTGGTTTACTAAGAGAATGTATGGAATCTTTATCTGAAAGACTTTCAGTGTAAGATGGGCACATAAATGTTTGGGATGATTTGGGTTATTCTTTTGGAAAACAAATACAATCAGTAACAGTCATAGGTTTTTATATGTAGTCCTAACCCTCTGCTAGCCCATCTTAAATTGTTATGTTGCATAACATGTTGCTTATTAAAACTGTACATTCTAATCTTAAAATATTTTTATATTAAGTGATCACAGTCTGACATTTTATTTCTTAGGGGGATAGAGTTTTTTAATATATGAAATCTGACTAATATAGGATTGAATGTGCCAAGCAAAGTGCCAAATTATTACTACCATGGCCAGCTTGTCATTAATTTCTTAAACAAAAGCATAAGTACAAGATGGATAATGGCTGATTATGCATCATTAAAACAGAGAAACTTGCGGGGGTTCAGATAATTCACTAAAGAAACAAAAACATCTCTATAATTATATTGCCATTCTTAGACGTAATAACAGAGTATAAAACACAAAGGCCATAAGGCACACTTCCACTGTCTGAAACATGTTTTTACATAAGCTACAGAATTCATTTTTTGGCTCTTCTATATTCGAAATATAGATGAGCAGAAGAAAACATTGAAAGGAACAAAGAAAACAACAAAAATATGAGGAATAAGAATATGAGGGAAAAATTAAAGATCGGGGCTAAATATTCTCAAGATCTTTTATAGTGGAGAGGAAAAAAATGGATAGACGTAAATTATTATTTGTATACATGAAAAAGATCAATAGTATTTGCAAAGAGAATGGTGACCAACCAAGTGTATCTCCTTTGATTACAAAACAAAAGAACGCTTAAGGCTGCAGCAAAGGGTTTAGGTAGGATATTAAAAGTACTCCCCCCTGCCTCCCTCCATGTTTCAACTTACATAGAAAATCTTGGTTGGTACCAAGGTGTGTCTGCAGGCTAACTGAAGGGAAGGAGGAACATCATGACAAATGAGACTGTGTACTACAGGCACCAAACAAATTGCTATCAAGAATACTAAAATTTGGATCAATTCTTTAATATGGTTTTATTCTAATCCAACTGATGATGTTTCATTATAAAGATGTACTTTATCAGAAATGTCATTATCAGAGGCAGAAAGAAAATGGGTGCCCAAGGATATGTCTCAGGATATCATAAAGGGTTACTAAAATACTATGATTTTTTTCTAGGTATGTGAGAAAATTCAAAATCTATAAGAAGGTCCTCAGACTAAAGGAAGGAAACTGATCTTTTCTCAAAAAAGGAGAGGAGAGTTCCTGATAGAACACCTTTCTTGAAAGAAGGATGTGCCATGAGATTAGATGAAAGTGGGTTTTATCTACTTGAAGAACCTGGGGAAACTAAATAGCTCCTAGAAATAGGTCTTTAGTATTTGCATATAGATCAACCCTCCCCCTACTCTGTTTGCTTCTAGAGATCACAGGTCCACCCCTAGAGGAGAGAGATACCTAGACTGCCACTTCATACTCTTTCCTATTCCTAACCTCAAAGAAATGATCAAGTTTACTCTCAAGCCTATAGACCTATTTTGATTTCAAAATGTTCTTTTGCATCCTCAAGTACTTCCACATGAACTCAGAGCTGCATTCCATTAACAATCGATATGGTTTTTCTATATAAAATGAGAGAGAGAAGATTGAAAAGGTGATGCTAGGCTGAGTGAGGTACACTTCTCTAAAATTCTGTTCTAAAATAGTGTGTGGTCAAGTAACAAGGGTAACTGCTGACTGATATCAGGTTCTTTTTGAGAGTAGAGAAAGGATTCGATTGCAAGAAAAAAAGCTGGTACCAAAAGATAAAGTCCTTACTGAGCCCCAAAAAATAGAGTTAGAATTGCAAAAGATTCTGAGGAAAAAAAAAAAAAAAGATGCTGCAGGCAGAGCTATTCTTAGCCTTCTACAGCTGTGCCTACATACACCCAGCAGCAAGTTTGCTGAAGATCTGTGTTAAACACTCCATCCTTGCTTAGCATGTGTATTCGTCACAGTCCAATTAGAAAAGTGGGGCTCTGATGAGGGGATCCTTTACAGAGATGTGGATAAAGTTAAGGAAATCAACCAGGGATGTTGCAGCAACCAGGACCTAGAAAAGCAGGAAGCTGTTACCATCTCTGGTGCTTGGGAGCAAGCAGAGGGAACAGTATAACCACACTCCACAAAACCTAGAGCCATCAAAGGGGGCCTGCCCTATCTACCAGAGAGATACAAGTCTCTTGGGAATTATAGCAGCAATTGCGAAGTGGGAGAGAGCTTTCTTCTTCTCCCACCTGCAGATTGCCTATCTTGCTTCCCATTGGCTGAATCCCACAGGAAGCCAGAGATAACAGGAACTTGGGTGGGGCAGCTCCTGAGATTCACACTCACTCCCCTCACCAGGGCTGAGATGGGCAGACAGTGAGAATGAAGAGTAAGTGAAGAATCTTTTACAAATTTTGTTTTGCCTTTAAGATGGCCCAACTTCATTTTAAAGAAGCTTCAGTATCAAGGGCATATATTATGGCAGTATCCGTGAACAAGTAACTCAAATGTTTAGATTCAAATTATGTGGATTTGGATTATATCCCTCAGGTTACCAGTCCAATGGATACTGTATTACATACTCAGCAAAAGAAATAAAAGATAAAACTCAGACTTGCTAATAGTTTTGAAAAAAAGAAAACTCACAAAAGAACTTTGAAATTCTAATAATTATACCTATTATATAGTAGCCTATAGTTTGCAACACAATTCAAAAAATTTTTATATGCTCTGCCATACTGTCCACCTCAATAAACTACATTGAGGTGATTTGTATTAGATTTTGACTCTTAAAATTATTTTAAATGAATTAAAAAAATCATAGAGCAATAGCTCTATGGCTAATTAGCTGTAGCCCTTAATTAAATAGGGCATTCGCTATTTACAAGATGCTTTTGGGTGATATGTGGGATACTGCAGTGTAAGACATAATCATCTTCATTACAGATGTTCTGAGGAACATATGAATATACTTGAGCAAAGGCAAATAACGAAAAGTTTTAGATATTCAAGTACTAAGTGATATAGTAAAAATATGTGGTCTCTATTGTAGCATAGGAAGTAAATGTTAGAAATTCCATTTATAATTTTTTTCCTAAGGGGGAAAATGAAACTAAATGTCACTAATGTTTAATATGGAAATTGAGGCTGGAGCTTTCACTTTGTCTAGATGTCAAATGCCACACGTTCCCACAACTAAATGAGATATCCAGCAGATGACGGCATGGTCCCTAATGAAAGGAGTAAGAGAAGTTCCACTTGTTCATTTTTCTTGGCTTATGACAAAGGATAGCAACATATCTTTTTAGATAAAGACAATGGAAGTCTACACAAATCTGACAAGAAGTCAGTCAATAAATTGGAAATCAAGATTATTTATAATACAGACATATCTGATATAATTAATGATGAAACTCACTTAAATTATATTTTTCTTGAAATGTTAATAAAGCCATTTTGATTTGCAAGGGAAAAATGATATTTTATTCCATGCTTAACTCACCCTTTTTATTTTCTATTTTTATATTTATAATTATGTAACATAGTTCTAATCTATAGAACTTTTTAAGATATAGTAAACAAATTAATATGTATTAGGTAGTATGTTCATAGGAAAAATCAAAGGATTTTGAGATCACTGGTAGAGACTGTGAAGAGGTGGGACTTGGAATGAAAACATAGGACTTGGTTATATAGAGAGAAGAGGGAAGGACATTTTCTGAGCATCTGGTTTTCTTCATCAGTCCTTCTCAAAAGTATTTCTGTACTTCTGGAATAAAGAGCATGACCACTTTTCCTTCCTAAATGTTTGTGCCTGTTGGGCCTGAAATAATTTTCTGACCCTACTGTTCCTTCTTTCATTAAAAAAAAAAAAAAATATATATATATATATATATATATATGCTAAGTGCCTACTATGATCCAGCCAATGTACTAGGTGATACAGTAGTAAATAAGACTCATGGAATTTATAGTCCATTGATTGGGGTTCCAGTTGTCTCTTTAAGCCAAGGTGCTGAACTTGGGTAACTCTGTATCTAATACCCAAAACAAAATCAGATACTAAATCAGAGTAGACCTTGGAAATAGGTTTAAGACTTATTCTAGTTAGTTGTGGGACTCTAATAACGACATTATGAAAGTGGGCTTTGGTGCCCCCACATCTCTGTAGTTCAAAAACTACATACCAATGGTATGTAGTGGCTACCACATTTGTCAGAAAGGCCAGTGTAATGGACTGAATGGTGGTCCCAAAAGATAAATCCACTCCCTAATCCTTGGAACCTGTGGATGTTACCATATTTTAAAAAAAGGATTTTTGAAGATGTAAGTTAGAGATCTTGAGATAAAGAGATCATCATGTATGATCCAGATGGACCCTAAATCCAATGACAAGTATCCTTCTAAGAGACACACCTGGGAGATTTGAGAAACAAAACAGAAGGCCTTGTAAAATGGAGGCAAAGACTGAAGTGATGTAGCCCAAGGCAAGGAACACCAACAGCCAATAGAAGCTGAACAGAGGCATGGAAGAGAATCTCCCCTAGAGCTTACGGATTTTGATTTAATAATTCTAGCCTCCAGAATGGTGAGAAAATAAATTGCTGTTGCACCAAGTCTGCAGTGATTTGTTACAGCAACCACAATAAATTAATAGAACCAGTTAAGATTCTGGAGTATGTGATCCAGAGATGTTGTTCTATTAATCCTTGGGAAATAGTAAATGTAGGCATTAGTAAGAATTCTTGTTTGGAAGGCATGCAAAAGGATGGTTTGCACTCTCCAAGCTAGGGTACGGAATATCGTCCACTATATTCTGAATGATCAAGACATAGCTGGTACTCTTGTTTCTTATTTGGAAGCACTGACAGTACAAGTCTCTCAAACTTAAGAGGATCAGTAACAACTCTCTTAAGAGTTGTTAAGTGATGGTTGGGAGTTAGCAAAATCACTAAGGATAGTATAAAGAGTCACATAGTATCAAGAGTCACATGGCTGTCCTCTCCAACAGCAATTGAGAGTGTCCCTTGAGACTCTCTAGACTAAATGGTATTGCTTCTTTTGTTAACCACTCGAATTCTTAGCAAGAATTTCTTCAAATAAGAGAGTTACTAAGATGCTAGCAAAGGAGATTTCTGGAGCTTGAGGTTATATACCATGCTATATTTTAACTGTAGTAAAGCTGAAAAGTTGGAATGCTGAACTCGAAGAGACCTACATGACACAGACAGTTTACAGGGACATGGTTACCAAATTATATTGGTGGGCTAGTATTTTGTAGTTCTACAGATAAGGCCACTTGCCTTACGATCAAACTTGAAGGCTTGTGAGCTACTCAAAAGCCACATTTGAATGTCACTTGGAGCTGGATACAAGGGATGTCTTCATCTAGGCACTGAGAAAGGTCAGAGTCTCGGGGTGCCTGGGTGGCTTAGTCGTTAAGCATCTGCCTTCGGCTCAGGTCATGCTCCTAGGGTCCTGGGATCGAGCCCCGCATCAGGCTCCCTGCTCAGCGGGAGGCCTGCTTCTCCCTCTCCCACTCCCCCTGCTTGTGTTCCCTCTCTCGCTGTGTCTCTCTCTGTCAAATAAATAAATAAAATCTTTAAAAAAAAAAAAAGGTCAGAGTCTCAGGTCCATGTAGAAGCCAGGCAGCTACTCTGGTGTCCCACTGCATTCCTCCAGTTATTTACCTAAACATTCGTTCCACAAAGGGAAAGCCAGATGTTACCAGTGGTGAGCTGGAACTTTGCCATAGAAAAGCACTGTTGGCCTTAGAGGACCTAACTGATTTTAAAATACCTAGAGTATCTCTATAGGTAGGATCTGGGTAATTACCTGCTATCCAAGTGACACTGTCAAACCTTTTAAGTCTTTGAAAATGAATATAGCTCTTTGTATTTGAACTTGGCGTGGACTAATTAAAATCTCAGTAGAAGGCCACGGGCCTCAAAATCTGCAGAATTTACAAAGAGAGTAGCAGGAAGGTTTGAGGTGGCAGACCGGCTCACTCCATGATTGGCTCCACAGAGAAAAAAAACAATTCCCATGATCTGAGAACACCAAGTCTTTACTCAAAATGGGGTGAAGAGATAAAACAGTTGGAACCGCCCATTTTAATAAATGATTTTAGATGCTTTTGTTGTGACTATAAAATTCTTTCCCTTGGTTAGTTCATGTTTAGGTAGTTCTACATCAAGAACTTTCTACCACAGTAAAATTAAAATGTTTCATTTTTATTCATTAAATATCCAACATTTCCAAAATAATTTAATGTAGCATCTCTATTTTTTAAAAAACCGAGATGGGTGGTCGTTCCAAGAAGGGTAAATATGTCTAAGCTATCCTTGAAGCCTTTCTCTTTCAACAAAAATAAAATATAAAATATACAATGTAACATTAAAGCTAAATCAAAGGAAAAAAGAAAAGCCAAGGCATACCCCTGGACACAACTACAGTCAAACTGTTGACTATAGGCCTACATAAATCTAAAGAAACCAGCTATCGAATGCCAGGACCATATTCACCAATCTACCAATGTTTCCTTTACTACTGTATTTGACATTTGTTAGTCAACGGAAAGAACTATGGTCAATAAAAAGTGAGAAACTATATGAAAAGTTACACTTTTCTTAAATAATTTTACTTTTTCTAAAAACACATCAACCTTATAACCATATTATGATATTAAATTGAACAACTTTTTTTCATTTTTAAAAAATTTAGTTTATTTGAGAGAAAGAGCACATGTGCAAGTGAGGTGGGGGAGGGGTAAGGGGAGAGGGCAAGAATCACAAGCGGACTCTCTGCAGAGCACAGGCTCATCTCATGACCCTGAGATCGTGACCTAAGCCAAAATCAAGAGTCCGATGCTCAACCAATTGGACCACCCCAGAACCCCCGAACAATTTTAAAGTTATCCCCCAAATCCAAATATTCTCCAATATTTGGTTGTTTAGCCTCTTGCAGATGAGTTGTTATGGAACACTGAATATTTTATGGAATTCTATAATGGACAGGAAAGCACAGGTACTTAGGTTTTGATTGTCAAAAACATGTGGCTTTTAGTTCATTTATTTTATGGTATATTTTATGATCTGTAGACAAAAAAAAAAAAAAAAAGACCTGCTATGTTTCCTTGTTGAGCTTAAACTTACATATTATTAAAACATGCTGCTTCATAATACCTCAATGCAAAATTGCAATTATGAGTAACTATCTTGGAAAATGTGGGTGGTTGAGTGGTTTGCCAATGCCTCTAATTATTATTCCCAAGTTTACTCCTGCTGGTAGAACATGATTTTCTACATCATATTTAAAAAGCCATCATAGTTAAGATGTTACATAAAAAATGACGTCTTACTCTCTTAATGCAGACGATGTGCCTAGCAGGATCTTGTGTTCTGAGTGATTTTGCTTTTTGCTTAAGAAATCCGAACACCAGTTTTTGTCTTGGCCCCACCCACATTTTTGGCTACATGTTTTAAATGTGTTGCAATTTCTGCTGAAAAATTTGTGCCACATAGCTTTTGGGTTTTAAGAAAACGCAAACAGTGAAACCACTCTGTCAATCTATTCTGAACAGTGACTATGACACAGTCTTTATTTTCATGTGATATTCTCTACTATCATTGCCTAAGCAGACTTACATTGCGCATCTCATAGTCACTTTTTTAAATGTGATCATAAACATCGCTCCTGAGACCATAAAGACAACAATGATATTAGTATCCCTACTGCCATTAGATGTGTTAGAATGGGATTGTGCTGGGGCACCTGGGCTCAGTCGTTAAGCGTCTACCTTCAGCTCAGGTCATGATCCCAGGGTCCTGGGATCGAGTCCTGCATCGGGCTCCCTGCTCAGCGGGAGGCCTGCTTCTCCCTCTCCCACTCCCCCTGCTTGTGTTCCTGCTCTCTCTGTCTCTCTCTCTCTGTCAAATAAATAAATAAATAAAATCTTTAAAAAAAAGAATGGGATTGTGCTTTTATTAGTAATTTTTAAAATTTCTTAAATATGGGAGCCATTTTTAAGTAAGCTAACTAGATATTATGTGACTAGTATCACAATCTAAATATCCTTAGATTACAAACCCAAATCTGAATGATCCAGAAATGTTATTTTCTAAATCCAAAGGTTTCAAAACTAAATAGTTCCTGGGAGATTTACTGACTACAGAATCAGGCAAAAACAATGTTATATTCAAACTAAAATGATGAACCCATGTCTTCAAGTTGAAGCTGAATCCATTCATCATCACATTATCTTGACTTATGCTTTTTTAAATGTAACATTCCACACACTTTTTTGAAAGTGTGGAATTTTACAAAATGTTTTAAAATTTAAATACACACTATTTTGAAAATTGCTCCCAATCAAAAAAAATTAATACAGAAACCAAGTGGGTTTTTTTTCACATTTCTTCAAAGAATATTTCAATAGTAAGCTAAGTCTCAATGATGACTCAGTTTGTAAAACAGTTTTTATAGGGGTGCCTGGGAGGCTCAGTCGTTAAGCGCCTGCCTTCGGCTCAGGTCATGGTCCCAGGGTCCTGGGATGGAGCCCCGCATCAGGCTCCCTGCTCAGCAGGAAGCCTGCTTCTCCCTCTCCCACTCCCCCTGCTTGTGTTCCCTCTCTCGCTGTGTCTATCAAATAAATAAATTAAATATTTAAAAAGAAAAAAAGAAAAACAGTTATTATAATTAAATTCCAAGTTAAATAAATAACTCACATACCCCTCCAGAAGTTACTAAATGGGATTTGAATTATACTTTAATTTCTACTTTCCCCTAACAATTTTAAAGTAATTTTGTGAAGCTGCAACCAAAAACTTATCAAAACCTTGATTCAAAGTATCAACCCAGTTCAAGTTCTAATTTTAGACCAATAGCTTTGATACCCCACACAAAATACTGACCAGCTGGATTTAATTGGAATGTATGTTAATATTTGACCTGACAGCCCTATATAGATGTAACCCAAGACTTTTAATTACAAGATACTAATTAGTATTGCAAAAACACTCACTATATATTATTTAGGCATAAATTATTAATTTTTTTATTCATTGAGACTGAACAACATAATTAATCCTTGAGCAAAGATAAGAAATATTAAATGGGATACACACATAAATTTAATATTTTAGTCCCCAGGAAAGACTTAAGGTAGGAGGTCCTAATTTCCGGCACTGACTTGAGACAGATATCCTAAACTTCTGATTACTTTGCTGGTTTTAATGATTAATTATTTGGTAAATCATTTATTGCCATTAAACTAAGTTAACCTAAGCAAAACAACATAAATTTCAAGCATATTAGGATCTTTGCAGACCTTATAAATGCTAATATCATTGTCACTTAAATAAAATATTTAATTATTATACAAACGATATTGTTACAATAATTCTTCCTCGGTGGTTTATTCTTAAAACTCAATTTGCTTGGAGGTCTGTTGAGCATAAAGAATTCAAAGTCATGCCAAATGTGTAAAGTCGGACCCATAGCAGGGTCCTTCAATAGCTGAGAATTTTAGCTCACCTCTCTCCTAGTAGCAGTTAAACATTCTTATTTTCCAATAGCAATGTTTAACATTTTAGAAAGCATTGAGTCTTCATTTTTTTTGAAAAATCACTAAATATTGAGCGCCAGTGCTGTGCTTGACACTGTGCGACCATTTTCACAAAGGCTCTCTATCACAGTTAATTCTCATAAGAACCCTTTGAAAAAGGAACTATCTAGGGTGAAGAAACTGAGGCTCAGAGCCTTTAGTTTACCCAGGGTTGGGTGGAAAAATGAAACAAGTGCTCTTTGGGAGTAGATGGTGAACAGATTAGAAGCACAGATCAAGAAGCATGATAAAATTACTTGGTATACCAAAGTATTTGACTGAAGTTAGCTCCCTGGATGGAAATTCAATGTAATAGAGGAGCACCCACTTAATCTAAGCAATCAGTAGCAAAAGCTAAATACAAACCATAGACCAGCATTGCTTAGTTCAACAAATAATTACTAAGTGTTTAGTATATGGCAGGCACTCTGCTAGTTACTGGGTCTACAAAGGTGAATATGATAGTTCCTTGCCTCAAGAAGCATAAATATCCAGTAGGAGAGAAATACAAAAACTGATTTGGTTTTGAAAGATGAAAAGCAGTTAGTCATGGAGAAAAAAAAAACTACTATGGGAAAAATATAGTAAGTAATATGTAGAGAACTACAGTAGTTTGGCAGTTCTAAGGGTGGCCGAAAATATAGGCGGGGAGTGGCTGACAATAAGATTGAAGAGATAGGGAATTGAAAGATTTGCATGGCTTTAGAGGCTATGTTAAAAAGACAATGGATTCAGTATGTTATTTTTTTATTTCATTATTTTTTATTTTTTAAATTTTATTATGTTATGTTAATCACCATACATTACATCATTAGTTTTCGATGTAGTGTTCCATGATTCATTGGATGGAGTCAGGATTTTGAAGAGAAATCTAGTTAGATACACAGTTTAGAAAGATCACTCTAGTTCATATAAAGACTGAATTTAATAGGAAAAGATTGGAGGCAGGGAAATTAATTGCTCTATTATAGATGAAAGGTAGAAAACCAATCCAGTTAGAGTAAAGATGAAAAGGAGGAAAAATTGAAAGAAATATATGTTTAGGAAATATTTTTAAAAGTCTAGGATGACCTCTGGTTTCTGAACAATCCCATTACCTGTAACAGGGACTCTAAGAACAATGTCGCTTGGATGTTGAAATAAGTTTCATTATGAACATACTGAGTTTCAGGTGCCCACAGAACCCAGTGGAGCCACCAAGGGGTATATGAACCTGACTCTCAAAAGAAGAAACCCGGGCGCCTGGGTGGCTCAGTTGGTTAAGTGACTGCCTTCGGCTCAGGTCATGATCCTGGAGTCCCGGGATCGAGTCCCGCATCGGGCTCCCTGCTCAGCAGGGAGTCTGCTTCTCCCTCTGACCCTCCCCCCTCTCATGTTCTCTCTCTCTCTATCTCATTCTCTCTCTCAAATAAATAAATAAAATCTTTAAAAAAAAAAAAAGAAGAAGAAGAAACCCAAGCTGGAGATGTAGATTAGAGAGTTGTGAGAATACAGGGGGTTGTTAAAGCTCTGAAAATGGAACAGATCAACCAGCAAGAGTGTGTATAGAAAAAGAGTCATGGATCCAAACAAAACACTGGGTTGGCAGGAAGGGGTGGGAGGTAGGCGCTAAAATTTAAGCTGGTAATTAATTTGCTAATCAAACCCCTTATTATTTTAGGCATTACCTTTGATCTGATCTTTAGCTGTTTGGACACTATAGAAATTGTTCACTAGCCCATATAAACTTTATGGTAATATAAAAGACAAAATTATTGATCACTATGTCATAAAAAATATGTATAAGGCCCCCATACCCCAAAATCTTACAGTTTAAAGTTCTTTTACTCCCTCACTTTCACAGTTTGTGTAAAACCCAAATATAGGTCAATATATTTCCCATTTTTTCCCTCATTGACATTTGATTTCTTCATTACAGAATCATGATGTCCAAGTAACAGTGACATTAACTATTAGGATTAGGTCAGTTCAAATGGACATATACCTGTATGACTTATGTGTAGCCCTTTAGACCTTTTCTGAAGTACTTAGATTTGAGTAAAAAATAAAACAAAAACAATTTCTTTGTGAAAATCCTTGGATTTGAAAACTTTCATGGGTTTTTGTCCTCTGGTTTACAAAGAAAATCCTGACCAAGCTCATGCTTATTCTTTCTATTTTGTTCTCTTGTGGCACTGGCTGTTGCACTGTATGCAAAGACTTCTGTCTTGATTCATAAAACCAGATAAATTGAAATGCAACTCATGCCAGCACTGTGGTTCAATTTACAGTCCTCCTATGGTACTGATGTAGTGACTTCCTCTATTCTGGGCAGTTATCTTGTGATTTGGATTCAGTCCCAGCAGAACTGAAGGTCTGTTCCTCAATGAGTTCAACTGCCCAGAGTACTAGACCATCCATGGGATGTATCCAGTTAGTTTCTTGTAAATCACTTCCCTCCCAGCCTTTCTGTTCATCATCCGTGACTTGTGCTTAGTAGAAAATTTCCCCAAACCCTTCTCTTACTCTGATTGCACTGGGCATTGTCTGAGAGAAATGGCTCTCATTATCCTCCTTTGATAATTTACATTTTAATTCTAGTTCCACAACAGCTGGCCTCTGCTTTGAAAACTAGTACAATAAATCCTTTGGGCACACCTCCTCCTCCTCCCTTCCACCCTTTCCAAAGCATCTTGTCTTCCAGGGGACTTATATCTGAAGCAGAAGCCATTCTCAGAGAATTTAAATGGATATTTATAGATCATCTAGAATTAACAGGAAATTTAGAGGAGTTATGAGAACTATTCCTTTCATAATAAGTTTGATGGATTAAGACTTACTACACAAAGAAATAAAACAGATACCATATATATTGGTGAATAAACATTTTTATTGTCTTTCTGTTGCAAAATAACTTTTTCAAAAACAATTCTTTTTTTTTTTTAATGCACACCAGCTATAGGAGAGCAAATATCTGCCAAAGTGTGTAGAGTTACATCCATTTTTCCTAAAGCCTTGTCTCAGTCTCATCTTTCCAACAGCTCACAGTCTCATCTTTCCAACAGCACTCATTTTAACAAATAACCATACTATGACTTGGTTCCTATTAAAGCCAACACATACACATTTCCTCCTCCAAGTACTTTTAAACAGGTAAATTAAGGATGTGATAGGTGTTCATTTATAGCTTGTTTAGTTATCCAAAGGATGGGACATGGTTGCCTTTCCCTACTCTGTAAGTTCCTGGAGAGTAAGGATGCAGTCTTGTTTTCTTCTTCATACTGCTAACATGACTCATCACAAGTAGGGGGCTCATTAACAGGTTCTTAATAAGCATTTGCTGAATATAAAGTAAGTGCCCATAATGGATAGTTTGAAAGACACCTCATAACGCCAACCTTCCTTAGTGACATTCTGCTTTCCCTAAAAACAAAAAACAAACAAACAAACAAACAAAAAAACAAAAAAACACCTTATGTGTACAGCACTTTAATCACTGAAATCTTTGCTGGGCAAATAGCTAGCTAACATGAAAAACTATTTGTGCAAAAGTGGGAATTAATGCAATGTACTTTCAATTCACCATAGAATGTGAAGTGATCTTGGAGACAATTATATTCACCCCCTCATTTTGTGATTAGAAAACTGAGGCCGAGACTCAATAACTTTCCCAGGGTCTCAACAGGAGTGCAGAGTGATAATGCTTTCTGTGTCTTAAACAAAGGTAAAGATTGAGATTTTAGACAAATGGATTTTTTTCTTTTTAAGGGAGGGGATGGGGTCAATTCCTTAAAATACTACTACCCAAAAAAAGGGCCCTTATTTCCTTTCTGATATAGTACTAAGTAAGTTGTGTTAAGTTTTTTGGGATTCTCAACTACTTTCTCTAAAAACATTCATTCATTCAAACATATTTGTTGACCACTCCCTTCATCCACATAATTTTCTTGGTAGTAGGGATACCTTGTAGGTATTGTACAAAAAAGCAAATAAAAATTATATAGTGACTAAGATATCACATTCTCTATTCTAATAATGAGATTACTGAATTTCTCAAAGATACTTAAAAAGTGAACTACTCTATGAAAATGTTTACAGCCTACATACAACGATCTAGAGAGATAAATATAAGTGCAATGTAATAGAAAGTTTTTGATTCATTCCGAAAAAGTTATGGTGTCAACTATGCCAAGCAATAAAATAAGTAAGGGTCTATAAAATATTATTTTCATTTACATCCTCCTCCAAATAAATTCATTGCAATGCCCATGTCTCTTCATGTTGTATATCCCAGTATCAACTCATGGCATGACTTAATATTGACTTAAAATGTAAACTGCTTAGACTTATGTCTAAAAAAGGCTACAATTCCTTCATTTTCAGCTGTTCAAGAAGGGCTGATATAACCAGTGGATGACAGACATGTCTAATATATGATAACTCTGTCATTGCCTTTTTCTTTGGAATTGGAATTGTGGCATGTAGAGCATTTTGTTCACCCTGTTTTACTTCCTCAGAAACAAGACATCGTTGTCCTAAAGTCAGCTCTAATTTGATTTCCAGATTCTTAGATGTAAAAACAAAACAAAACAAAAACTTGAGAGATCTTTGGCAGCCATCCTCATTTTAAAGATAATGAGACAAGGGCCAAGGTGGTTGTAGATTTTTTTGGAGGGCACTTCCTTTATGAGTCTATGCTAAGACAAGTTGCTCTTTATAAATCACACACACACACACACACACACACATTAGGCATCTTGCTCAAAGGAGTATAGGTATTAATAAGTGTGGCAATCACACATAGTTGTGGAATTAGGTAATTAGGTGTGTAGTCCTACCAATGATAAATGAAAAGAGTAGCAATGTGGGCTCGCAGAAATAACAATGCAAAGTAAAGCTGGAGTGATTGCCATATGATTCTACACTCTGTTCTCCATTTTATCCTCTCTCACTTCAGACATGGAGAAAAACTTTTATGATGAGTCAATGTACATAATGATACACGTACATACTGATGTATAATTCAAGTGTTTAACTTTTAAATGTTATTAATTTAAGTAGTGATAGAATAAAACTCAGCAAATTATATTTTAACTATAAAGTGAAATTCTCATTGAATTTGGTCTAAATTTTTCCAACAAGGGGTCAGTTCTTGTTCTATTATTAGATTATATTATAGCTAATTGTATAACATTGTTATCCCAAATTGAAAATACTGTTTCAGTGTTAACTATGACCTGTGTGTGGATATATGTACACACTGGCATTTCCTACCACACTCTCCTTGGGTAGATCACAGAATCATTACGAAGTTGCAACTAACTGATAACACTTTTTTTTTTTCAGGCTAATGGTCACATGAAGAGCTCTCTTGTCCATTTCTAGAAGAGTCAAACAAAAACATCTCACTATTAGTTTAATTGGACAGGCAAAATTTGTCCAGCTATTTAATTCCAATATATTAACAAGACCTATTATTAAAATCAGAAGACAATGGTATCATTTCACATGAAGAGCATGTAAAACAAAAAAATTAAAACTTGTAGTTTCTTATACCCTGAGTCCCAGATTTCAGTTTGGAGTGAGAAAACCTCATGCACCATTCTGGAGAGAAAGAGAACAATATTTAAATATCTGAATTCTAATCCCCAGAGTATTTCCATGGTCATGCACTCATAAAAGAGAGAAAATATTTGGGTTTTAGTAGCTTCCTGCCAGGATCACTTGAGTTCTAAGGGTTGAAAAATCATTTGAAAGGCATTTGTGAACACAGACACAGTGGAAGTTTCAGAAACAACAAACCATCCCATTTTTTTTAAATGTGAGGGTAATTAATAGATTTAATAAATGTCCTCTAATATCATATTCACACAAAAGTTACAGTTTATGTGTGAGAAAATGATTTCTGTTATTGAAAGTGAATAACAAGAGCAATGCCATCTGTCCTAATTTAATAGCAAACATGATTGACATGCTGTACCACCTTCACTTCTGGAAAAGTAAGAATACTATAGGCACACATTTAATTAAAAGTGGCTCTCTCATGAAAATACAGAAAGTCGCCTTATTTATACCTGACCTTGTTTTAAAAAAGGATTCAAAAGGACAAAAGGAAATCATTAGTAAGAAAATAAATCATAGAAGAGTTAGTATGTGAAATGTATAAGTTCCTAAGAGTTATTGGAAATAGCACACAATTATATTCTGAGGTTACTAGAGGCCAAGAAAAAAAAAAATGTACACACAACATGTGGCCGTATGATGAAACTAATCCAGTGGTTTAGGACTACAGGTTCTACTATGTTCTGACTTGAGACAAATCTAAAAATTCTTCCCATGGGGCTTCATAAAGGGAAATATGCAACTATTGTCCTTAGATAGTTTTCATGTATTTGTGACCTCTTAAAAGTGTGATTAACTAATTGCAAAGACATTTTCTAGATTCATGTTCTAACAGGACAGTATATGCCAGGAGTTGGTAAGCTACAGTCCATAGGTCAAATGGGCCTATCATATTTATTTGTAAATAAAGTTTAATTGGAACACTTCAATACCCATTTGTTCACATATTGTTTATGGCTGTTTTCTTGCTACCACAACAGAGCTGAGTAATTGCCAACAGAGTGTATGTGACCTACAAAGTCTTAAGGTTTTCTATCTGACCCTTCACAGAATAGTTTGCCAACCCTTACCGTATGATAGTAGTTACAAAGATATTAAACATTTTTAGAATGCAAATATTTAAAATCAGAAAAAATAGCAAAAATGTTTTTGTAGTATTTGGAAAAAATCTGTTTAGATATACACACACATTTCCTTGATTTTCAATATCAGTTTACTGTATTAATTTGTGAAGTCATGCAGTCCATTTTCTCTATAGCCTAGAAATCAGAGGAGTTGTACTGAAATTTGTCCTTATTTCTTTGCTCTGTTTTCCAAAGCCATTGTCCTTTTAAAATACATATTTTTTCATGCACGTGACATAACCCCAATAGACACTCATATTACTTACTGACTACAGTTCTACATGGTTTCTAACTCTTTTGGCTTCCTCAAACCTGTCTTCTGGAAGATGTCAAAGGGCTGGGATTCCTTACTCCATCTCTATCAGCATCGTCTATTTCCATTTATTGATACTGATATTTTCTCAATGGTTCATGAAAATGTCTGAAACCATAGCTCCAAAACAAATCCCTTGGTCTTACACTCTAAATAGGTCGGTGTCCTTATGCTATGCCGTCTGTAGAAATTCTAAACCTGCCACTCTATCCTCTCAAATTTGTCTTGCTGATCTTAGATATCATGTTCCTCATACCACTCCCCAGGTCAAAATCCTGATTTCCAAACCTCTAATGGCCTTATGATAAAAACCCAAACTCCTACTAAACCCAGTGTTTAAGGACCTCTACAAATCCAAGACTACCTTCCAATCCCACTCTTCTCCAAAAGGAGTCCTCCATTGCAGGCAATCTGGTTTACTTTGCTCACTGTCGTCTCCGTGCCTTTGCTTTTACTACCATTCTACCTGGGCACCCTTCCAAACCCAGCCACTTACACAGCCCCACTCCACATTCTGCTTCCCACATGAAATCTTTAGCTTCTACATATGGTGCTATATCTCCCTCCTCTGAATTTGCATATCATTTATAGGCCATACTATTCTTTATCATTTATCTTATTGTGGGTTATATTCTTTTTTAGTTTTATGTCTTGCATTTCTAGTCAATGTCAATTAGAGGAGAGTAATATGCTATATATTTTATATTCTGTAACATAAGCATGGTTGTACATTTAGAAGAAAATTACTGTTTCTTTTTAAAGCCTGATCATCAATCCTTTAAAATAACATTTTCCTTTTTATTTGATGGTTAGTGATATCTCAATATTAAAAAGCCCACATTTGAATAAAATTCCAAGAACACTATTTAGTTTAATATATATCAGAATTATTTCTCGGTTTGTTATTCATACTTTTAATATTTAACCTGAGTAACTGCGAATCTGGGACATAGATATATCACTCTATCATATGGTTCCAATTAATCCTAAAAACAAAACAAAATAGAGTCAAGGAAAGAACGAAAAATCAACATTAATTCAATTCTTCACTATAAAATAAAAATACTAATTTATCCTACATTGTGTGACATAGTAAAAATGTCCTGTAAATAACATTACATGATGGAATAAAAAAAAAATTAATAGTTCTGCTTTCTACTGAGGAATGCCTAGAAAAAAAGTAAACAGTCTTGAAGTACGCCAGAAGTAAAATCAATCAAATGTCTGACAGACTGTGTTTAATGCTAAGTTCAATAGATCATTACACTAGGTCTACAAATATCCAACAAGTACATTAAATATTTTAGTATAAGCAATATATGCATGATCATTAATCTTACAGGTGATCCAAGATCATCATGAAATTAGATCAGCTCACTTACTAAATTCTCGGATTTAAACCACTGCCTCCAAGAAGTAAAATATGTGTTATTCTGCTATTTAATTTATTTATAAATTTCAGTACCATGTTGGTTGTTGCTTGGCACCTGGCCTTGTTTACCAGTAAAGCTGCTGTGGAGAAACTAAAGCTGCTGTGGGGAAATAGCCAAAGAACACAACCATATTGAAACTGGAATGATTTTTGTGACTGCTTTTCTCAAATATGTATCTGTACTTTTCTGTTCAGGTTTGCTTTTTAAAGGTTAGTTTTGGGTACAAAAAGGTGACAAGGGGTTAAAATTACTTACACATGTAATTTCCCAGTATCTAAAGATAATGACACAATTTGGGGTACCTGTGTTTAGACCATTATATTAGACTAGGTTTAACATAAGCCTAATTTTAGCCCCACCATTGATTTCTGACTTTCCAAATCATTTCTCTCTTGTGCCTTAACACATTAGTGAATAAGATACAGATATGTCTACAGGGATTTAGAAAATATAATTAATCTTTGAAAGCTTTTATGAGATTCTCAAAAAATTCTGCTTCTACTACCTTAAAAATTAGAATGCACCACACGTCCAATAAAAAAAAACCCTAATCATGGTCAAGAGGACCTGTGTAGTCTGGTACTTGCCTTCTGCTGATCTACTCTCCTACAATCCTTTACCATGTTAATTAGACTACAGTGCCATTGGCCTTGTATTTGTTTCTCAGATATGCCAGGCTTCTTCCTGCTTTTAAGCTGTTTTTTAGGCTGTTTCCACGGCTTGACCCCCTCTTCCCCATATTGCCATGGCTGACTACTTCCCCATACTCCCATGGCTGACTACTTCTCATTACTTGAGTCTCCAAAGGCAGCCTATCGCATCCCAAATAAGCTCTATTGTATGTTTTTGTTTCCTCTTCCTTATAACAGTTCTTTGTTTCAAATGTTCATTCATTTATTCATTCGTTAGTTTCTGTCTCCTGTTATGAGAATATAAACTCCATGAGGATGGGAATTTGTATGGCATGTCCCAAAGTATCCCACACATTCAGAAAAATTCCTGCTGCATATTAGAGATCCAATAACCATCTTAAATAAATAAATGAATGATTTATGGGCCAAAATAATATTAGAAATACCTATGGGTCACCAGTCTGATATTTAAGTGGAAGAAAGACAGACAGTGAATTCTTCCCAAGAAAGAATATCATTTACCAAAAGGTATTATTTTAATTTTGTAGAGGGCATGTATATTTTCAGATTATTAAATTCAATAAACCACAAGTAAGAAGAGCACAGAATATCTTATTTTTAAAAATTTGCCTTCATAAAGTGTAGATTCCTAGTGTGCGGTTAAGATGACTTTTTCTGTATTTATGGCTCAAAATAAAAATACCTTAGAGGAAGACAATATGTACAACCCAGTCTTTTACAAATGTGCATGTAAAATATTTTAAGGAATTCTCTTACATCTACTCAGTGATAAAACAGTCACTCCAATTCTGACAAGTGGTTGAACATGTTCATCTAGAGAAATAGGACATACTATCCAACATTCTCTGGCAGAAGGGTAACATTAGAATTCCTTCACTCCTTAGGTAGTGATATCATTTCAGTTTTCAGTGACTAGGAATATGTTTCTCTTTAAATATTTAAGGATGGTTTCTGCTTAATTTCTTTCCTCCAAGATGCTTTTCATGCCTTTCAAATATTTGTCAGCTTAAGACTTTACAATGCCTAAGCAGCGTGGGTGCAGGTGAAGCTCTACGGAACACAGTAACCATAGCAACACCTAATTCTCATTTAATTTGCTGTCTCCTTGGAAGAAGTGAAAAATAAGAGGGATGGAACACTGGAGACAGAGAAACGGGAAGACATACAAGAGTAAGAAAGTAAGTAAGAAAGTAAGAGGCCTGCAGCCTTTCTAGCTCACTTCCTCTCAGCTAAAAATATTAAGGCTGGGGGAAACACAAAAGGAAAGCTATTTTTGAGAAAATTTCATGTTGCGAGAGGTCAGAAAAAAGTTTCAATTTGGCTATTTTTGTTGGATTCCCCTTGTACACGGAGCCAAGTTTAAACACAGTCTCCAGCAATCTGGAGGCACCAGCATGGATAGTTCACTCTCGGAGAAAAGCTCCCTGGCTTTCCAAGTACCTTGAGTCTGAGCACACATCTCCAGAGAAGCTGAACTTCGGTTTTAAGAGCTCCAAACCGCAGGCGTGGCCCTGGGCAGGACCCCTGTCAATGTTTTCCTGGATCGGTTCAGTCTCACCATTTTCAGAAGTGGGGCTGGCATGGAGCTGGTGGGAACGGCCTTAGAATTCCAGGTCCCTCCCCCTTTTGGGTCCATGGGAAAGTCACTGTGGAGTCACAAGGTTGGGCAGGTATGACTGTCACGTCCCCTAAGCCCTCAGCTCAGAAAACGATAATATGATCAGAATTGGAAATGGAGAGTCAGAGCGGAACAGCACTTCATGGCACCCTCCACGAGCACCGAGCTGGAAGCCGGAACGCCAGAGTCTTCTTGAGTAAGCCGCTTAACAGCCCCCCTCCCCGCGCCCCCCCCCCGCCCCGCGCGCCCCCCCGCCCCCCGGCGGGGTAGATTGGTATGTACATCAGAGGTTCACAGCACGTGCTCCACAGTCCCTCTTTCCCTTCAAACATCATCTAACTCGTATATAATTAGCAAGTCTCAAGAAAGAATGTCCCAATGTACCTTCCACAAGGGGGCAGAGGCACAGAAGGAAAGAATACAATTAATGACATTTCATGTTTCCAGCTGTGTAAGCACATAATCCTTCTGAGCCACTACTTAATAGGGTTAAAAAGAGCTACTCTGTTTATATAGACTATAAATATATTAGAAGCACAAGAAAAAGATTTTATTAAAACTCAAAAATCAGTTCACTCATTTGCAATACCAGCTTTTTAATGGAAAACTTTGGATTCTTATCACATACCCTGCTGTAGGCATTAAGAAGGGGCTGAGATAAGGCAGTGAGACTGTCCAGGGCTGTGCAGTTTCCATAAATTCTAATTTTGATAGTGACCACGCTCAGGTCCTGTTCAAAACAAAAGGAGTGAAAATCATGGAACTGGTGTCTGAATCTGAAATAAGTAGGAACTTTTTAAAACACACACACACACACACACACACACACACACACACACACACACACACACACACACACACACACACACACACACACACCACAAAACCTCAATTTCACCAAAGGCCACTCAGTAGTCTATAATAATTTCCATCATGTATCTATGAATGAGGCAAGCTTTAGTTTGAGAAACAATGGCCAAAGCCTATTTAAATAAACCCTAGACCACACTCACTTTGTTTTAGAAGAGATTTGGCTTTCAGTAGGATGCTTAGTGCTTTCTTAATCCTTTCTTGGCAGTAAAATTTCTAAAGTTCTATCAACTCTGGCTTCTGCTGTTTCAGTGAAGATAAACTGCATTTTGCATGCCACCCTCACCTCTTAAAAGATAAACTTAAGTGCCCAATATTTCAATTTAGGACATTTTGATCAAAACAGAGGTGTTTTTATTTTGAGCACAATGTTTAGCTTTATCATTTGATTTCAATAATGGACAATGGAATCTGGACTATATCTCTAAACAGAAAAGTATACAAATAGGTTGAAATTCATGCAATCTGATTTTATTAATGAACACCCATAACATTGTTTTTCTTTTTTTCAAAAAAAAATTTATTTATTTATTTGAGAGACACAGCACACGTCGGGGAGGGGGGATGGGCAGAAGAAGGAGAAGCAGACTCCACACTGAGCAGGGAGCCTGGATGCAGGGCCCCATCCCAGGACCCTGAGATCATGACCAGAGCTGAAGGCAGATGCTTAACTGACTGAGCCACCCAGGCACCCTCCAACATTGTTTTTCTTATAAAATTGTATTTAATATCAAATGTTCTCATGTGGGACATCATAGTATAGTTTTTAATTTTCTTTAAGGCAACTGATTGCAAAATAATTTATTTCGACTATGAAAAGTGGCATACTTAAAAAAGGCTGTCTTAGAAGATCATACACACACACAGAAATATCCCCACACTAACTCTTTGTGAAACACAAGGCAAATAAATTTTATGTGATCATGAGTTGATACATGTACTATGACTCCATATTATTATCCACTGAAGAAAGAAATTGTATGCTCCAGATTGCAAACTTTTTTCAAACAATAAATAAGTATGTGCAGTAAATTAATGAGATCTTGTCTTAACTATACTCAATAACATTAATATAAAAAGAATGCATAACTGAATCCTACAACTTTTTTGCTTGTTTTTAAAATGGGCCAAAAGAATATGGCGTCTCATACAAACACCAACAAAAAGTAAGCAGCATGTTGTTTAAAATATTGTTCTGCCAAAAACATGCATACACTTACGGAAAGGCTCAATTACAACTTTGAGAGGCATGATGCTCAAATAAAATAAAACTTCAAAGCTGAGCATTATTTAATTGCTTTAATGTCAGTGAAAGTGATGCTGCATCATTCTTTTGAGACAATAAAATTGAGAACATTTTTTCATATCAATTCTTTATAGAATTTCACTGTTATCCATTAACAATACAATGCAGTACTGTTACAACTGTTACAACAATAAAACGTAGCCAACTATAGAGCCATAAACACTTAAGTAATGCAAAAGGTTGATATTAGCATGATTAGTTGACTTCAAATTAATAGAATTTGTGTATTTACTTATGAGTTTGCTTTGAATGTAATAGACCTAGACAGTAAAATAATGAAATGTGCTCATGGATATTCAAGCACTGTGTTTTATGATCACTTTGAAATGGATTCAAGATGGCTAATGATGATGTTCAGAGCAATGTAATTAGAAATATTTTATATAAAACTGAATTAATTTAGTTCAATATTTTCTGATTGGTCATTGACTAGTTGGTGCTCAAAATATTAGGTGTATATCTGTGCAGTTAGTTAACTAGCATAAAATGAAGACAGTGGATTGACTGACACATAATGACTTTACTAGTCGATTTAATTTATGAAAATAGTTGAACCATTTTACTTGGTGTCAGGTGAGAAAAATGACAAAAAAGCAGTTGGTTAACCAAATTTTTCATTTTGGAAACAAGATGTACCACTTTTACCTGCAGATTTTTAAAAACTTAATTTAAAGAAGGTTGGTGAGGACACAGTTGGGATGAGCATGTATACTTAAGATAAGGGAACCTGGGTAAACTTGGTTCAAATCATGGGAAGAAACAAGGGAGTAACTTTTCTTCCTGATTCAGAAAGGCCTTCTAGAGGAAGGAAAACACAATCAAAGACTGGTATCCAAGGAAAAGATTATTCAAGGCTAGAGGATATAAAAGGCAAGACCAAAGAAAGAGCCAAGATAGGGATGGAGTGCTGAGGAGGGAGAGAAGGCAGCATAAAACTACTGCGTGTCAAACGAGAAATATAGATGTAATGGGAAATAAATGTCAATAAAAATAGCAGGCTATATATATAGTATTTGCATTTTCTAAAGATCACTGATTTTCGCTAACACAAACTGAAAAGAAAGAGCAAAGAAAGGAGAGAAGAAAAGAAAGGGATGGGGGAAGAAGGAAGGAAAAAGGAAAAGAAAGAAGGGGAAAGTCAAGCTGTGTGACCTTATAAGTAAAATTATTTTCTCCAAAAGACTTATTAACATAACAAAAAGCAAAAAAAAAAAAAAGAAATTTGCCGCCTCTTGTGTGCTTTAATGGAAAACAAATTCTTTAAACTCTCCCCAAAGCCCACAATATAATGTTTTAAGTTAATATAAGTTAATATATAAGTTAATATAAGGTAACCAACTGAAAGAGGAAATCCTGAGCTCTTTATTTTGTCTAAATTCTCACAGAATTTCATTAAAATGTATAAGTATAAAGTACCACAGTTAAAATACTATCACTCAAAGGAAAGCTTATTTCTCTTGAACAGGAAAGATTAAGTTCAAAGATTAGATTCCAAGTGTTTTCCATAAAAAGTCAATTAATTGTGTTCACATTGTTCTAAAATTTTTGATTCACTACAGAATTGCTTCCAAGAAGCATCCTTTATAAATTTTTACAAGGAAACACCTACAGCCTTAGTTCAAAGTAGTGACAGGGAGGGATATGAATAAAATATTATGAGGAGGCAGAAAAACAAAACAGATTTCTTACTTCTCCACCCACTTAGACACAGGCTCTTCTCCATCCTGAATCGACAACTATTAACAACTGAGTACTTGCTTTTGATCTTCATCTCCTCTACTGCAATCCACCCACTACTGCAATCCACCCACGCAAACTTTCCCACAGACCCTTCCCCTTGATTTTGGTTCTTTGTCTACCACTTCTGACTTCATAGATCTTTAACTGCTTTTGAGGCCTGGAATCAATTCCTGAGTGATAATTCCTTGCGAATATCCAAAGTTGCTTCTCAGAAAACTATGAATTTGAATTTTCATGTGCTATACAGCATTTAAAGACATGACTTTCCACAGCTGACTGATGGAAGTATTTGAGGGGCTATTAGTATTTGCATTATGTATGCATATACACATACATGCACACACAAAGAATTATGTTTTATCATTCCCTAATTAAAAATGTGTAAATATATATGGAATAAAGGAGCTAGGTATACATTAGGGTATTTATATAACTGATGTATAACAGCTTGTCTTTAAGATGTCGGGACATCGCCTCTGTCCAAATGCAGTCCCTTGCTCTCTGTGTCATATCTCTAATACAACTGCTACTCAATTGAATGTCATCTCTTATGAAAGAAATAAATCCTTTGAACTTTATTTGTAAATTTCTTAAACCAAGGGACCATGTCTTCGATTTTTTTGGTATCTCATTACATAGCCTCCAGTATGATATTTCTAATAGGTGACATATAGGTGAAAAATAAGTAAGTAGGAATCAATGTTTTCCTAAAAGCTAATTTGTACTGAGAGTAATACTATTAAGGAATACTAGTAATAGTAATAGAGAAGTCTAATATTCAAATGTGAGATAAATGGTGTAAAGGGAAGAGAAAATTGGTGAAATGATCAAAATACTGCCCATGTAAGAGATGTCGAATGAGTAGATCAAGACAATGACAATAATAAAGGCATAGAGCGAATTAACGTAGCAAAAAGAACTGATATATCTAAAAGAATCAGATAGGATTCAAAGAGCTTAATAACATCTTTAACTCATGTATCAGAGACAAAAGAGTTTATGACTTTCAGAATGTTATCTTCAGGTTCATGCATCTAGTAATGACTTACCTAATGACTACTGTTAGCATTAAGGAGTATAGTATTGACCTGGGTGTAGTGTTGTCATCTACTATAACTGTTATTTCAGATTCTTTATCTTAATCTGTCATAAGGAAATTAAGAATTGAAAAGATTTCATTAACCAGAATAATCAACTTGAATACTAAAATCCCCACGTTGGTTTCATATGGTCTGTCTCCCAAGGATATTGATGAATAATTTAGGGATGCACATTGTTATGTATACATCTAAACAAACATAATAACCATTTAATTTTCAAGCCCAACAGTACGACGATAGTTCTCAAAAGCACAGCAGTCCAGCCTATCATCCAGCTGCTAGTAAAATTCAACACAAAATATGTGTGTGTCATAAGAAAACATGCAAAAATACAGTTACAAATATTTTTCTTCCTTCTCCCTTCTGATGTTTAGAAAATTTACAAATTGATTTAAGCCAAAAGTGGTAAAGGAATGAAATAGTTCCTTCAGGCTTAGATTCTGTGCCAAGTTTCATTTCTGGCTGCATTATTTTTGTCCAAGTTCAAGATCCCTGAAAAGAAATACTTAAAAGAGAAAATATCCCTTTAACCTCAGCAAGGCAAAATTAGTAGAGGCTGCTATGGGAAGCGAAGGGCTTCTGCCTAGAGATGGGTGTGCTCTTGGTGTTTGGTTTCCACTGATCTGCTGCTCTCTCAATGAATCTGAAGTAGCTACTATGATGAGGTAATGGCTGTGCCAGTTTCACTGGGTCATGCTCTCTCAGCACATTCTTTCTCTTTCTCCTCCCTGAGAAGGTGCTGTAAACAAGTCATCCTGAGAGAGAGTTGCCGCGGAGAATGAACAAATCCTACATTCAAAATTCCTGCGACAACTATCTCTGCTGTTGGTAGTCTAGACACAAACTAGAAGCTTAAAGCAGCAGAGACAACCAGAAAGAAACAGATTATCTGACAAGAAGCTGGGGCGGGGGGGGGGGGGGGGGGGGGGGGGCGGGGAATAAGAGAGGAGAGACACAAAGAAAATGAAAACTAATATAATCAGAAAATGTTTAAAGGAAGCTCAATTTTTAAATTGTTTAGATCTCCAGATGTATGTATTCTAGACAATTTTCTACTTACATGTAAAATTTTTTAAAACTTTTGGAAATTAAATAGTACTACAGCAAACTGTGAAATACTACGAATTAAAATTAAATAAATCATGAGCAGATAAGGAGCATGTACCAATGATCTTAAAGGCACAATAGCTCTGATAACACACAAATCATGAATGCAGATGTAAACCTATGATAATCAAATACAATTACCAGAAAATCAATGTTAAAATACACACACAAATATAATATTCTTTATTCAAAGAAAAAAATGCCATTTACCTTTCCTTGGAGGGAGGATGCTTTTTGTGCATAAAGGGGAGAAGGCTGACTGAAACACCCAGGATTTACAAATTCACAAAGATTTCTACCAAAATACACCTATTGCCCAGTTAAATGGGTGTTTTGTGTCACATTCAAGTGAAAGGCTATAATCTTCCTCTTGGGCATTCTAAAGGGCTTTTATTTATTTAATCTATTTTCACTGCCAAAAAAATATAATCACCCAGAGTGAAATGACAGGGTGACAGAGGTACGCTTTATACTGGGCTGGTACCTGAAGCTCAAGCATGGGACATTTTGCATAATGTAGCTCACATAAAAGGCTTTGTTCTCCATCGCCTCACTGTGGCTGCAAACCTCAATTTCAGTTTGCAGTCATTTCCTCTCCTGGATCGACCATTTTTAAATAAATTATACCTTTAACATTTGAGTTAGTTCCTTGCCAACATCCATTAATCCTTCGGCCTCACATTCAAAATTATATATCACCCAACAATATTTTTTTGTTTTGCACTATAGATTTCATTCACACCATAATCCCCAAACCCTCAAGGATAAATTTAAAAAGATGTGTCTTTTAAGTAGCTACTCCCTTTTGTAATATTATGTATATAGTGTTTTATATATATGCATGTGTGTGTGTGATGTGCCCAAGTGCACACATGTACATGAATATGTACGTGTATGCATATAAACAAAAACCCTTCACATTGTGTCAGTTTTAAATGTCTATATCCTGGAAGCATTATGCTAAGGACTTACAGCAGATGGCAACAGCGATTGTTATAAACGGGCTTGTTGCTAATGAAAGCTTTTTATTTTCTGACAAAAATCCTGAAGCCTCGACGCCAGGCAATATAACATCAATTTCAGTTTTCAAAGATGCTTTTTTTCTGACCCCCATCTGCTTTACTACCCCGTCCCCTCCCCTACACACACCCAAACACAACACTTCCCCACTCCTGGTTCCTTTCATACACTCCTCCTTGAAATTTCCATCCTTAAACAAAAGACTAGGTTGGGGAAGGACGAAACTCGGCAATGCGGGCCCCCAAAAGCCTTTAAAAATAAAAAGAATAGATGGACTGTAGGTAGAGGTTTCCCACCCCCCATCACCTGAAAGAGAAAGACTGTGTGAAGCTTCAAGCTCATCCAGACATTTTTTTCGTGTCCCGCCCTCCAACACGACCAGACATTGATTTTTCATTTTCCTAAAATTCTATTTATCAATCTTCCTCTTCCAGCTGTTTCTGGAAGAATTACAAGGAAAATGATTTCCAATTGACAAGGCTTCTCTAACTCCTTCGTCAGTGTGCAGTTCCCTCCAGATAGATGGACAAAAAACCCAAATTCTCCACCTCGAATCCCCCCCCCCCCATTATCTTTGTATAACCCACTCCTCGTCTTTCTACAGCTCAGGTAATATTAGCTCTCAGTATGGATATCCTAAGTTCCCGGGGTTTCAAAGTGGTACCTAACAAGGTCACACACTCTTCTACAAATCTAGAGCCCAGGTAGCAGCAGCACCCATTCCCCTGCTCCGTGGTGACACCTGGAGAGGTCGGGCCTGAAGCTGCCGCCAGGTGGGAGACGGGATGGCCGGCCAACCTGTGCCGGTTTCCAAGGCAGAGAAGACGAGACAGCCCCCTCCCCATTCCCACCCCTTTCCTGGCTGAGACTCCCTCCAAGCAGAGAGCCAAGCAGAGAAAGGAAAGGCGTCCTATACAGAACCAGAGGTGGGGACGGCTCTCTTACCTGTACTGGATGCACCCACGGTGGCCGCTGCCTGCGCTCACGGACCTGAGGACTGTGCCCTCCGGAGAAGAAGGGGAGACGGGGCAGGGGAAGGAGGAGAAGGAGGAGAAGAGAAAGAAGCGGAAGGGAAGAAAAGGAAGCGAGGAGAAGGAGGAGGAGGATGCTGCCGCTGCGCTGCGCCCGCTGAGAGCCCGCGCAGCTCGAGCGCCCGGCCCCGTCTGAGCGCCGCCCTGGCCCGGGCTCCCCAAGCCACCGCCCCGCCCCGGCCCCGCCTCCCCGCGCCGGCCCCGCCTCCCCGCGCCCGCCGCCCCGGCCCCGCCCCGCCTCCCCATGCGGCCTCCAGCCGGCCGCTCGGCTCTGCCCCAGCTGCAGTGTCCGGGAAGGGGGAGCGCGGCCGCCCCGCGTCCTGCCGCAGCCAGCTCGCCGCCTGGCGAGGACCGCGAGAGTGGCAGCCCCCGGAGCCTGCCAAGCCCCAACCACACGGGGCTCCAGAGAATTCCCCCTCCGTCGCCACCGCTACCACCGCCGCCGCCAGAGTGAGACCAGAGTCCTCGGGATAGAGGCACCCAGAGGACCATCTTCTCTGACTCCTTGGGGGAATTGGGGGGTGTCCCCCATAAATGCCCTCCTTTCCTAACTCTGTCCTGTGTGAGCCGAGGGTTCCCCTTACCCCTCCGTGGAGAAGGCTCACTGGCCTTGCTTCCATAAACCTGACAACAGTTGCATTCAGAAAAGACAGGAAAATGGGGGGTGGGGGGCATGAGAACAGAGAACAACTCTTGTCAGTACTAAGGGAGCAATGGCTGAGGGTTTAGAGAATTCTAGACCCAGCTCTGTCACTAATCAGAGTCATTCATTCATTTATTCATTCAACAAATGTTTATTAAATCCTACTCTGTCAGGCACTGTTCTAGTGAAACTTCAGTGAATAAAACAGACTCCCTTGCCTCCCTCCCCGTACCCAGAATTACTGCCTTCATGGACTTTATTTACATGCTAGATAGCTAGATGTATGACCCAGAGTCCCTTCACTTAATCTAAATTTCAGTGTACGAGTGAGGATTAAAAATATTAGCCCTACTCCTCTACCATGTTTAATATGAGGATTAGATCATGAATAAGAGTCTGTGAAGAATATAAAGAATGATATAAAAATAATAAATTAGACCTTCAAATGTTGCCATTAAAAATATCACCTTAGATACTTCTGAAAGTGATATGACCACAGAGAAAACAGATGATTCTTTACCATGGAATCTTCATAGTCAGAGAACAACACTTTATTGTCAGTAAGAGAGGTAAGGTGCAGCTCGGAATTTCTTCAAGCATCTCTATCAAGTTGTAACAAGGTGTTTTTAAGGTCAGCCAAGATAGTGAGGTGTGGCTTGTACAGTTTCAGCAGTGCTGATGAAATAGCATTTATAATTTGGTTTGTCACTTCAATTATCCATAGAATCATAGAACCCTAGAACATTAGAGTTGATTTCCTAGTCATTTGGTGCAATTCCCTCAATTTCCAGATGGAAAAAAAAGAAACCTAATGATGAGAGGCTGTGAAGATTAAAAACCATAACAGAGTAAAATCTGAAACCCTGGCCTCTGAAGTCACACCCCATGCTCTATGTATTGCTTCCCTCCACCCAGCTTCACCCCATGTCTCTGTGACGCTTCCAGTGAGGTTGGAAGTATCAGGGCACACCCAAGTAGCAGGGAAGTTGGAGGAGTCAGGTTTCTTCCTCAGAACAGGGCCTGCCTGAGAGGAGGGAGATCTTAGCAGACTTATAAAATGGCATGAGGGATGGAAAGAAGATTAAGAATCCTGCTAAAGTGTTAGCAGCTGACATTCATGATGCTCACTGAGAGTATCTCCAGACCTACATAGTCCAATTATTGAGTGTTTCTCAGTTCCTGATAATTCTGTGCTATTTGATACAAGAACCACAATCCAAAAGGAATGTACTCCTTCTGCCTTCCTTCACTTCAGGCAGAATTCCCCTGAGTCTGCATCAACTCTGAACTTAAAGTAGACAGATACAACTTCAGACCTTGAAAACAATCCTGCCCATCCTCATTGTCTGCAAACAAAACATTGTTCTAGCTTTGCAACTAGTCTTGAAATCAAGTATTACAAGTCCTTCAATGTTATTATTCTCCTTCAGAATTCTTTTGAATCATCTAGTTTTTTGCATTTCTATATAAACTTTCATGCCCATTTGTCAATTTCTATAAAAATAATGCTATTTTTAGTTGAAATTGTGTTCAATTTATAGGTCAATTTTTGCAGAATTGCCACCTTAACAATATTGAGTCTTCCAATCCATGAACATGGTATAGGCCTCTATTTGTTTAGATTTTCTTGAGGTTTTTTTTTTTTAAATTATTATTGATAAGCTTTATTTCTCAGAATGGTTTTACATTTACAGAAAAATTGAACAGAAAGTATAGAGAGTTCCTAATGTACTTTGTTTCCCTCTGGCCAGACTTTCTCCTATTAGTAACATCCTGCATGGATATGGTACATTTGTTACAATCGATGAATTAATGTGGAGACATTATTATTAATAAAGGCCATAGTTTACATTAAGGTTTGCTCTTGGCATTGTAGTTTTGCAGGTTTTGCCAAATGTATTCTGTCATGTATCCACTGTTTATGGTATGATACAGAATAGTTCACTGCCCTAAAAATCCCCTGTGCTTCTACTTATGCCTCCCTCCTCATTCTCCTCCCTACCCAGATGTCATAGCCCTTTCAGACTGGCTTCTTTCATTTAGCAGTGAGCATTTCAGATTTTTTTTATGCCTTTTCATGGTTCAAAAGCTCATTTCTTTTCCTCACTGAATAATATTTCATTTTATGAATGTACCAGTTTATTCACCTATTGAAGCCATCTCGATTGCTTCTTTTCTTTGACAATTATGAATAAAGCTGCTGTAAACATTCAAGTTCAGGTTTTTGTGCTGACATATGTTTTCAACTCTTTTAAGTAAATACCTGGGAGCACAATTGCTGGATTGTATAGTAGACTGCTTAGCTTTGTAAGAGACTGACAAACTATCTTCCAAAGTGGTTGTGCTTTTCCACCAATAATGAATAAAAATTCCTGTTGCTCCACATCCTCGACAGCATTTGGTGTTGCCAGTATTTTAGATTTTAGACTTCCTAATAGGTGTTCTACCTCATTGCTACTTTCATTTGCAATTCCCTCTATCAGTGAACTCTGCCTCCTGCTTAGAGTAATCAAACTGTAAACTCTGAGGTTTTTTTCTGAGGGAAAACAACAACTGAAACTAGTAAATCTACCACCCCAATGAAAAGCGGTAACTGTCAAACAATATAAATTGCCTAGGGTGGGGGGGCATAAAGAAAGAGGAGAAACTATCTAAGAACTACACCAAGTGGATATTGTATGCCCTGCCCATAGTGCTCCTAATAGCCTGGTAGGACCAGTAAAAAAGCCACATGGATCATGGTGGATGATCACTGACTACCAAGAATTGAATAAGGTAGTGACCCTCCCCCCTGCCCTCCGCCAGCCATGTGGCTGTTTCCTGTATTGCCATCATCTTAGATACCTTGGCCAAGGTCCTAGAAGTGTATCATGCTGTACTGGATTTAGTAAATGATTTTTTCAGTAAAACCTTGGCTGCTAAGTCAGAGGGTGATTTTTGTCTTTATGAGAAGAGAGGCAACAATGAAGCTTTCAAGTGTTTCCGCAAGCCTGCCTGCACAGCCCTACCATATCTCATACGATGCGAGCCAAAGATCTGTCCCTGTTCTCCTTTCCCACATCACTAAAATGGGTCCATTACATTGATGATACAATGTTTTCATATAAAGACTTGCCTCTCCTGCAGGACACCCTGTAGACATTTCTGGAACATTTGTGATGGAGAGGATTGGCAGTGAACCCACAGAATTTTAAGACCCAGGCACTGCCATAAAGTTTTGGGGAGTCCTTTGGTTAGGTAAAGACACATGTTGTCCAAGACACTGTGATTGATAAGGTGCAAGCCTATCTAACCCCTCAGGACATGAGAGAGGTACAAGAGTTTGTGAGGATTTGAGGATTTTGAAGGACTTGTCTTATGTTGAAGGGCCTGTCACAGGGCCACCATCTCCTATACCACCTGACAAAGAAAAGACACATGTGAGAATGAGTATCAGTGTAGCAAGCTGCCTTTGAGAAAGCAAAAATACTGGTGAAGCAGATTGAAGCTCTGGGCTTCCATCTGAGTTAGATGTGTCTGTGACTCTGGAAGATATAGGATGGGCACTGTGGCAGAGACAAGAGAAGGAGAGAATACCCCTAGGATTTTGGTCCCAGCTGTGGAAGGGAGCAGAAACCTGATATATGTCCACAGAGTAACAACTCCCAGCAGTGGACACAGCACTCCTCCAGGCAGACCGTCTCATGAAAGAACAGCATGCCATGGTAGGAACTTCCCTTCTTATCAAGGGGTGGGTTAGTAATGTGTTCCATCAACCCACTCCTGCTGTGGCTCAAACTCCCACTTTAACCAAGGCCTATTTGCAGCAGAGGAGCACCCTATCCACCAGCCCACTGTCTCTAGGAATACAGTACTATTGGGCCCTGTAGAGTACGCAGAATTTCTAAATGCCTCTGCCCCACTCCTGTGGTAGCCTCTTTGGCCTATAGAGAGGGAGTGGAGGAAATTCTCCCTGATGCATGGTAAAGAGATGGGTCTAGTCAGGGCAACCCATCCACATAGACTGCAGCCCAATACTGACACCATCTGGGTGGAAACAGGAACAAACCAGGGCAGCTACTGGGCTGAACTCAGAGTGGTTTGGCTGGTGTTCGTACATGAGCCTTGGCCATTAACCCTTTGCACTGACAGTTGGGCTGTTCTAAAGGGATTAACACTATGGCTTGACCAATGGGAATCCAAGGGGTGGATGATCATGAATAAGCCCTTCTGGGGTCAGGATATGTGGAAAGACATTTGGATTCTCATGCAAGGGTCTGAGGCAGTCCTCACTGTCTTCCATGTCCTAGCTCATAAGGTACTGACGTCCCTTGGCCATCAGGAAGCTGATGCCCTAGCTTGGGCACAAGCCCTAGCAACTGACTCGTCAGTAGATGCAGTAGATTGGGTGCTAAAAAGAGCAACCACCACAGCACCCAGGAGGGGTGCTGCATTGCCAAGGATGCAGGATTGAAATACACTGACTTGGTTAATACGGTAACAGCACGTTCTGTGTGTTCTAGACAACACCAAGGCAACTGCCAAAGGAATCTGGAACCATCCACTGGAGTTCCCAACCAGTAAGGGATCAGGAAATTAACTATACTGTCCCCCTTCTTCTGAGAGAGGATTCGAAGTATGCCTTGGTTTGTGTGGAAACACTTGGTCTTGCCTAGCCCAAACCAGGCTGCCACCGTTAGGGCATTAGAGGAGCTAAGTACTATGTACAGATACCCTCATTGAATAGACAGTGATTAGGGGTCACATTTTCAAAGGTTATGATGTGCGAGAGTGGGCAAAAGAACAAACATTGAATGGAGTTTCCATCTTCCCTATAACATGCAGACAGCAGGGTTGGTCAAAAAGAAGAATGGAATGTTAAAGCAGCAGACCGAATTACTAACAGGTAAAACCACCTTGGCTGGGCAGTACTTTCTCAGGCTTTAATACGTTTGAATGATCAACCAGTAGGCCCTGTTGCTCTGTTATGCCAGACTGGGGACACCTGCCCAAATGCCCAATACTGTAAAAGGTATAGAAGTTTTGGGAAACAGTCGTTATTCTGATTCTCCTTGGGGTAATGCTGCTGAGAATACCAAGGCCCATCACACCTGGGAAAAGCATCATCAACTGGAATCTGCAATGGGACATCTCACCTGGATAGGGAGTTACTTTGCACCACTGGGTGAGTGGAAACTACTCAGTCTCCACCGGGATCCCATTGTCCTACTGCAGGTCGGACCTGCTGAAACACACCATACCTGGAATGGGAAATACACCATTGAGAGAGGAAAGAAGGTGGGGTCCTGGTGTGGCATATGCCAGCCCCGAAAAAACCTCCTCACACTGGATAGGGCTGCTTCCCCTGGCCAACAGTATGGTATACACAACCAGGTCAGATTCCTAAAGCTGCAGCACATTAACATCTGAGGATCAGGCCACAAGTGTAATTCTTGTAGAAAGGGAAGCCCCTCCCGTACAAGTTCCTACTAAATATCCATCTTCTCAACCTTAGACTTCTGCTATCCCTGTGGTGTCCAGTCATGGGATGGGCATCTGATGGAAATAACTTTCTACAATGGGGCCACTCATAGGCCTGGCTAAGAAATCAACCCACTATTGGGTATGTGGGCACTGCCCCTCTGTAACTTGTCATGATTGTCATGGTGGGCATAACCACTCCAGGGAAGGGATCAGAAGGCCCTAAAGCAGTACATTAAGGAAGAACAAGCTAGGACTAGTATTTTTAATCCACCTGATCAATGCTGACCCAGAAACCTGGCCTGTGGCACATACTATCAATAACCCTGGGCAAGGGGATTCCTTTTCTATCAAACTACAGAGGCAACCCATCCAACTGCTGACTGGAAGGGTCCTAAATATATCACCATCAAGGCCATGAGTCACAATGCTCAGATTTGGGATGGGTTCCTGTGGCTCAACTCAGTTTATGCAGATCTGAGCACAAAGGCACCCTTATTCCAAGTTGGGGACAGAAAAATGCCAAACAGAACCAACCCAATTATACCAGGAATATGGGATGGATGTTACCGGAACTGTGTGGCCATTCTGTCATATTAAGGATAGCAGTTAGTTTGGCACTGACTACTCATACCACCCAGGTGTGTATTGGGTAGCCCCGAATGAATTCCCATGGTTGTGAGACACAAATCTTGTCTGTGCTGCCACCTGTGTGGTTGGGGCTGCTATACCCTGGGTTTTCCCTGGACATAGGGGAGTTTGCCCCAAGGTAACAAAACTGGTCAACTTCCCTCTTCTCAAGGCCAGATGGGCACATTCTGTTTTCTACTGGTATGATCATTTAGCCACTTTTTTCTCCCTCGCCTGGCCTGGAGGACGTGACCATCGGTTGACCTGCGAGCTGGACTGGGGCAGTCAGAGGTGTCCCACCCCCTCCCCTGTGCTTCGAAAGTCCGTTCTAACCACCATTCCCAAAGTGGGACCGGTTTTCAAGGATGCAGCTGTGAAAGAGCAATGTGTTGCTGAGAACGTCAGAACCCAGGTAAGGCCTCTTACAAACATTTTTCCTGGCAGGCGAGCAAAGAGATCTATTCATCTTGGGGCCGCCCACGACAAGCCTCAAATGGAAGTTCCCTTGCTTGTTAATCCTGCCACCAACCAATCTGAAGGGGCTTGCTTCTTTCTTCAGTCTCTCCTTGCCCTCTGTGTACAGGGGGCAGGTTCAGATCCCCACTTCCCCCCCAGGGTGCTCCCCAACTTCCCAAGTGAACCAACAATCTTACATTCCATAAAGGCTTTGTATGCAGTAATTATAAAGAACTCAGTAATGCGAAGATAAACAACCCATCTCAGGCCTCCATCAAAAGACTAAATATGTGAAAAGATACCTTCACCACAGAATATATAGTAATGGCTCCTAAGAACATGGGAAGATGCTACATATACCCTAGAAAGAATATAATTACAAAGACTGACAATACCGAGTGCCGGTGTGTATGTGAAGACACTGGAATTCTCATACATGGATGGTCATAGTATAAAGCTCTACATTCACTTTGGAGAACAGTTTGTCAGTTTCTTAAAAATGGAAACGTGCACTTACATATACCTAGGTGTTCCACTCTTGGTTCTCTGCCCAAGAAAAATGAAACATATGTCCACATGAAGATGTTCAGAGCAGCATAATTCGTAATAGCTGAAACCTAGAAGCCACCCTTATGTCCATGAACTTGTGAGTAGATAATATAGTTCTATGCTAGAACACTACCCCACAATAATGGGACCAAATACTGACATGTGCAACAGGCAAGATAAACCTCAAAGACATTTTTCTAAATTAAAGAAGCCAGACACAAAAGACTACTTACTGTATGATTTCATTAGTGTGAAATTTTAGAAAAGACAGAACAATAGAAACAAAGTAGATGGCTGGTTGCCTGAGGTGAAGAATGGGGACAACAATTGACTACAAACCAGCATGAGGGAATTTTTGTATGGTGTTTTTAATGTTCCCAAACTGGACTGTTATGAGCGCACAACTGTGTAAACCTACTAAAATTCATCACACTGTACACTTACAAAGAACGAATTTTATAGTATGTAAATTATATCTCCATAAATTTGTTAGGGAAAAAAATGTGTATAGTGCTGTTGTTAAGTGGAGTATTTTATAAGTATCAATTATGCCAATTTGCCCAATATTGTCGTTTACATCAATGTCCCCGCAGATTTTCTTTTTATTTGATCTCTAAGTAGAGACAAGAGTATTGAAATATCCAACTATAATTTAGATTTGTCTATTTCTCCTTTCAATTCTGTTAGATTTTCTGTCAGGTATTTTGAAGACCTGAAATAGTATACATGCACGTATAAGGATTATTAGGTTTTCTTGATGAATTATCATCAATTATATATATATCATCAATTATAAAAATATCATAATTAATGTTCCTCCTTTCCTGGTAATATTGTTTTTGCAAAGGCCAATTTGTCTGACATTAATATAATCATGCCAGACTTCTTTTGATTAAGATTTACATAGTATATTTTTTCCTAGCTCTATTTCAAAATTGAGATGTAATTCAGATACTAAGGAAAATTCACCCATCTAAAAAGTACAGGGTGCCTGGGTGGTTCAGTCGTTGGGCATCTGCCTTCTGCTCAGGTCATGATCCCAGGGTCCTGGGATCAAGCCCTGCATCGGGCTCCCTGCTCCGCGGGAAGCCTGCTTCTCCCTCTCCCACCGCCCCGCTTGTGTTCCCTCTTTCGCTGTCTATGTCAAATAAATAAATAAAATCTTTAAAAAAAAAAAAAGGACAATTCTGTGGGTTTTAGCATATTCACCAAGTTGTGCAACCATCACCACTATCTAATTTCAGAACATTTTCATCACCATAAAAAGAAACGGCCATACCCATAGCAGCGTAATTCCCACTCTTACTTGCCCTAGGCCCTAGGAACTATTAACTTACTTTCTGTCCCTGTGGATTTGCCTACTTTGGACATATAATATGAATGGAACCATATACTGTGTAGCCTTTTGTGCCTGACTTCTTTCTCTTACCTTAATCCATGTAGTAACATGTATTAGTTCTTCATTCCTTTTTATAACTTAATAATATTCCATTGTAGGATATTCCACATTTTGTTCATCCACTGATAAACACAGTTGATGCACATTTGGGTTGTTTCCCCTTCTTGGATGCTGTGAATTGTGCTGCTATGCACATTTGTGTACAAGTTTTCATATGGATATATGTTTCCAATTCTCTTGTATAAATGCCTAGGAATGAAACAGGTATATACACACACACACACACACACACACACACACACATATCTATAAGTATATATATGTATATATATATCCTATAAATATATATATTTATAGTTATATATAACTATATTTTTAATAATTTGAGTAACTGCTAAACTTTTTTTCAAAGCAAGCTGCCCCATTTTACATTCTTCATACCAGCAATGTATGAAGGTTTCAGTTTTTCCATGTCATTACCAAAACTTGGTATAGCTTGTCATTTTTTTTTTTTAATTTTAGCTATTCTAGTAGGTGTGAAGTAGTATCTCGTGGTTTTGCTTTGCACATCCCTAGTGACTAATGATATTGAGCATTGTTTCATGTGCTTCTTGCCTACTTATATATATCCTCTGTGGAAAATTGTCTGTTCAAATTCTTTATCCATTTTGAAAATTGAGTTATATGCCTTTTATTGTTGAGCTGAAAGTGTTCTTTACACTTTTTGGATATTTATCCTTAATCAGGTGTATGATTTGCAAATATTTTATCTAATTCTGTGGCTTAGCTTCTCCTTTCACTTTCTTGACACTGTCCACTGAAACATTTAATTTTGATGAAGTCTGATATATCCATTTTTTTCTTTGGTTTACTATATTTTTGGCATCATATGTAAGAAACCATTGCCTAATCCAAGGCCATGAAAATTTTTAGATGTTTTTTTAAGAGTTTTATACTTTTAGTGTCTATGTTTAGTTGATTCATTTTGAGTTAATTTTTTATATCGTGTGAGGCACAGGCCCAACTTTATTCTTTTGCATGTTGAGAACCTGTTGTCCCAGAACCATTTCTGAAAACCATTCTTTCCTCATTGAATTGTCTTTTAAAATTAACTCACCAAAAATGTGAGGGTTTATTTCTGGAATCTCATCTCTATCCTATTGATCTGTCTATCTACCCTTATGGTAATGCTACACTGTCCTGATTACTGTAGCTTTGTAATAATTTTTTAAATGGTAAATATGCACCTCAACAATACAACTTGCATTGAATCTATGGATTAGTTTGGGAGTATCATTATTGTAACAATATTAAATCTTCTAATCCATGAATACATGATGTGCTTCCATTTATTTAAGCTTTTATTAATTTCTTTCAACGTTATTTTTAGTGTACAGGTCTCGCACTTCTTTCGTTAAATTTATTTCTAAGTATTTTATTCTTTCTGATGTTATTATAAATAGAACTGTTTTCTTTTAAAAAAATTCATTTATTTATTTGAGAGAGAGAGAGTGCATGCACAAACAGGGGGAGTGGCAGAGGGAGAGGGAGAAGCAGGCTCCCCAGTGAGCAGGGAGCCAGACTTGGGGCTCAATCCCAGGACCCTGAGATCATGACATGAGCTGAAGGCAGATGCTTAACTGACTGAGCCACCCAGGTGCCCGAGAACTCTTTTCTTAATTATATTTTTGGGTTGTTTGTTGATAGTTTATAGAAATATAATTGATCTTGTTTTCTGCAAACTTGCTGAACTCATTTATTAGCTCTGATAATTTTCTTCTTTTTTTTAATCCTTAGGATTTTCTATTTCAAAAAAATGTCATCTGCAAATAGGTATAGATTTATTTCTTCCTTTTTAATCTGGGTGCTATTATTATTATTATTATTATTAATTATATTGGCCCAGTTTCTCTGGCTAGAATCTTCAGGACAATTCTGAATAGAAGCAGTAAGAGCATACATCTCCTTGTTCTTGATTTTAGGAGTAAATATTTCAGTTTTTCTTTAGTAAATATGATATTTGCTATGGGTTTTTCATGGATATTATCAGGTTGAGGAAATTCCTGTCTATTAGTTTGTTGAGTGCTTTTACCGTAAAAGGATGATGAATTTTATCAAATGCTTTTTCTGCATCAATTGGGATGATTATATGGTTTTTGTCCTTTATTTTATTAAAATAATTTATCATATTGATTACATGTTTAACTAATCTTGCATTCATGAGATTAATCACACTTGATCATGGTGTATAACCCTTCTTATATGTTATTGGATTTGAATTGTTAGTTTGTTGAGGATTTTATATATTTATATTTAAAGCCTTTTTGTGTCTTTGAATATAATCTCTCATGGATAGTGTATATATCACATATTTGAAACTATTTTTAAAGGGCATTTTGTCAGGGGCGGAGCAAGATGGCGGAGGAGTAGGAGACCTGGATTTCATCTGGTCTCAGGAATTCAGCTGGATAGGGTTCAAACCATTCTGAACACCTACGAACTCAACAGGAGATCGAAGAAAAGAATAGCAACGACTCTCTGAACAGAAAAGCGAGCACTTACTGGAAGGTAGGACATGCGGAGAAGTGAATCCGAGGCGATATTCGGGAGGATAGACGGCGGGGGAGGGGGCTTCCGTCGGCCGCTTCTGGCAAGTGCTAGAGCCGCGGAGCACAAAATCAGAACGTTTAGAAGTCGCTCCAGTGGCTAAGCTGAGGGACGTCGCTCCAGTGGCTAAGCAGGGGTGGAACCCTCGCGGGACAGTGTGGTCTCAGGACCCTCAGGGTCACAGACAGACTGGGGGTGCCTGAGTGCGGCAGAGCTCCCAGGTATTGGAGCGGGGAAGCCGGCTGCAGAGACGGAGCCAAAGCGCGGGCTCTCAGCTCGGGGTGGCCATAAACTGTGATCCGTGGCCCAGTCGGGCCACTGCTCTTCCAGCAGGGACCCAACAAGCAGCAGATCCGGGGAGACTCCCCTTCCTCCCCTGGGAGGAGCGGCACAGGAGCGCACCGCGGGGATCTGCTGGGTTTGGAGACTCCACACGGGGTCGGGTGCACAGATAGAAACGCTCGGTCACAGGCCGGGTGAGCACGGAGTGCGGCCGGAGACAGGGGAGACAGGAGTGACTGCTTTTCTCTGGGGGCGCACTGAGGAGCAGGGCCCCGAGTTCTCAGCTCCTCTGGGCAGAGACTGGGAGGCCACCATTTTCACTCTGGTCCTCCAAAGCTGTACCGAGAGCTTGCAGGGAACAAAAGCTCCTGAGAGCAAACCCGGGCAGCTTGCTTAGCTGGGACCGACAAGGGCGGGGCAATTCCACCTCCGGCAAAGACATTTGGGAACCATGGCAACAGGCCCCTCCCCCAGAAGATCAGCATGAACAGCCAGCAAGCCAAGACCAAGTTTACCCATCTAGGAGAACAGGAGAACTCCAGCGCTGGGGGAATACTGCACATAGAATTCATGGCTTTTTTACCATGATTCATTAGTTTTCCAAAGTTAATTTTTTTTGAATTTTTCTTTTTCCCTTTTTCAACCAACATCTTATCAATTCCTTTTTTTAAAAAACATTTTTTATTTTTCATTTTTAGTCATATTTTATCCCTTCATAGTAGTTACTCTTATTTTTGGCATATATATATATAAGTTGTTCTCTCTTTAAAATTTTGAGATACGGTTTCTTCTAACAGATCAAAATATACCCTAAATCACTAGTGTATGGCTTTGTTCTAGTCTCTTGCCTGATCACATTCTCTCCCTTTTTTTCTTTTTTTTTTTAAATCTTCTTTCTTTTTTCAAACAACTTCTTATCAATTCCTTTTATAAAATCTTTTATAATTTTCATCTTTACAGTCATCTTCCATCCCTTCATTGTATCAACCCTTATTTTGTACATATATGTCTTTCTTCCTTTAAAATTTTAGGAGGCACTGTCTTCTAACAGACCAAAATACGCCCAAAATCTAGTGTGTGGCACTGATCTATGCACTAGCCTGATCATATTTGATCATATTGTTTTTTTTGTTTTGTTCTGTTTTTGTTTGTTTTTATCTTTTTCTTTTTCTTTTCTTTTTTTTCTCTCTTTCTTTTTTCTTTCTTTCCCTTTCCTTTCCCCTGGTTTCAGGTCTTTTCTGATTTGTATAGAGTATATTTGCTGGGGACGTTGTTGACCTGTTAGCATTTTGTTCTCTCATTCACCTATTCTCCTCTGGACAAAATGACAAGATGAAAAAAATCAACTTAGCAAAAAGAACAAGAGGTAGTACCGTCTGCCAGGGACCTACTCAATACGGACATTAGTACGATGTTGGACCTAGAATTCAGAATCATGACTTTAAAGATACTAGCTGGGCTTGAAAAAAGAGTGGAAGTTATTAGAGAAACCCTTTCTGTAGAAATAAAAGAACTAAAATCTAACCAAGTCAAAATCAAAAAGGCTATTAATGAGGTGCAATCAAAAATGGGGGCACTAACTGCTAGGATAAATGAGGCAGAAGAGAGAATCAGCGATATAGAAGACCAAATGATGGAAAATAAAGAGGCTGAGAAAAAGAGAGATAAACAACTACAGGATCATGAGGGCAGAATTTGAGAGATAAGCGGTACGATAAGATGAAACAACATTAGAATAATTCGGATCCCAGAAGAAGAAGAAAGAGAGAGAGGGGCAGAAGGTATATTGGAACAAATTATAACAGAGCACTTCCCTAATGTGGGGAAGGAAACAGGCATCAAAATCCAGGAGGCACAGAGAACCCCTCTCAAAATCAATAAAAATAGGTCAACACCCTGACATCTAATAGTAAAACTTACGAGTCTCAGAGACAAAGATAAAATCCTAAAAGCAGCTCGGGAGAAGAGATATGTAACCTACAATGGTAGAAACATTAGATTGGCAACAGACCTGTCCACAGAGACCTGGCAGGCCAGAAAGGACTGGCATGATATCTTCAGAGCACTAAATGAGAAAAATATGCAGCCAAGAATACTATATCCAGCTAGGCTGTCATTGAAAATAGGAGAGATAAAAGGCTTCCAGGACAAACAAAAACTAAAGGAATTTGCAAACACGAAACCAACCCTCCAAGAAATATTGAAAGGGGTCCTCTAAGCAAAGAGAGAGCCTAAAAGCAGCATAGATCAGAAAGGAACACAGACAATATACAGTAACAGTCACGTTACAGGCAATACAATGGCACTAAATTCATACTTTCAATAGTTACCCTGAATGTAAATGGGCTAAATGCCCCAATCAAAAGACACAGGCTATCAGATTGGATTAAAAAACAAGACCCATCAATATGCCATCTGCAAGAGACTCATTTTAGACCTAAAGACACCCCCAGATTGAAAGTGAAGGGGTGGAAAACCATGTACCATGCCAATGGACACCAAAAGAAAGCTGGGGTGGCAATCCTTATATCAGACAAATTAGATTTTAAAACAAAGACTGTAATAAGAGATGAAGAAGGACACTATATCCTACTTAAAGGGTCTATCCAACAAGAAGATCTAACAATTGTAAATATCTATGCCCCTAACATGGGACCAGCCAATTATATAAGGCAATTAATAACAAAAGCAAAGAAACACATTGACAACAATACAATAATAGTGGGGGACTTTAACACCCCCTGACTGAAATGGACAGATCATCTAAGCAAAAGATCAACAAGGAAATAAAGACTTTAAATGACACACTGGACCAAATGGACTTCATAGACATATTCAGAACATTCCATCCCAAAGCAACGGAATACACATTCTTCTCTAGTGCCCATGGAACATTCTCCAGAATTGATCACATCCTAGGTCACAAATCAGGTCTCAACTGGTACCAAAAGATTGGGATTATTCCCTGCATATTTTCAGACCACAGTGCTTTGAAACTAGAACTCAATCACAAGAGGAAAGTTGGAAAGAACTCAAAGACATGGAGGCTAAAGAGCATCCTACTAAAGAATGAATGGGTCAACCAGGAAATTAAAGAAGAATTTAAAAAATTCATGGAAACCAATGAAAATGGAAACACAACTGTTCAAAATCTTTGGGATACAGCAAAGGCAGTCCTAAGAGGAAAGTATATAGCAATACAAGCCTTTCTCAAGAAACAAGAAAGGTCTCAAATACACAACCTAACCCTAGACCTGAAGGAGCTAGAGAAAAAACAGCAAATACAGCCTAAACCCAGCAGGAGAAGAGAAATAATAAAGATCAGAGCAGAAATCAATGAACTAGAAACCAAAAGAAGAGTAGAACAGATCAACGAAACTAGGAGCTGGTTCTTTGAAGGAATTAATAAGATTGATAACCCCCTGGCCAGACTTATCAAAAAGAAAAGAGAAATGACCCAAATCAACAAAATCATGAATGAAAGAGGGGAGATCCCAACCAACACCAAAGAAATACAAACAATTATAAGAACATAGTATGAGCAACTCTATGCCAGCAAATTAGATAACCTGGAAGAAAATGGGTGCATTCCTAGAGATGTATCAACTACCAAAATTGAACCAAGAAGAAATAGAAAACCTGAACAGACCTATAACCACTAAGGAAATTGAAGCAGACATCAAAAATCTCCCAAAAAACAAAAGCCCTGGGCCAGATGGCTTCCCAGGGGAATTCGACCAAACATTTAAAGAAGAATTAATACCTATTCTCCTGAAACTGTTCCAAAAAATAGAAATGGAAGGAAAACTTCCAAACTCATTTTATGAGGCCACCATTACCTGGATCCCAAAACCAGACAAAGACTCCATCAAAAAGGAGAATTATAGACCAATATCCTTGATGAACATGGATGCAAAAATTCTCACCAAAATACTAGCCAATAGGATCCAACAGTACATTAAAAGGATTATTCACCATGACCAAGTGGGATTTATCCCTGGACTGCAAGTTTGGTTCAACATCCGCAAATCAATCAACGTGATACAATACATTGACAAAAGAAAGAACAAGAATCATATGATCCTCTCAATAGATGCAGAAAAAGCATTTGACAAAGTACAGCATCCTTTCTTGATCAAAACTCTTCAGAGTATAGGGATAGAGGGTACATACCTCAATATCATAAAAGCCATCTATGAAAAACCTACAGCGACTATCATTCTCAATGGGGAGAAACTTAGAACTATGCCCCTAAGGTCAGGAACACGGCAAGGATGTCCACTATCACCACTGCTATTCAACATAGTATTAGAAGTCCTAGCCACAGCAATCAGACAACAAAAAGAAATCAAAGGCATCCAAATCGGCAAAGAAGAAGTCAAACTCTCACTCTTTGCAGAGGATATGATACTTTATGTGGAAAACCCAAAAGACTCCACCCCAAAACTGCTAGAACTCATACAGGAATTCAGTAAGGTGGCAGGATATAAAATCAATGCACAGAAATCAGTGGCATTCCTATACACCAACAACAAGGCAGAAGAGAGAGAAATTAAGGAGTCGATCCCATTTACAATTGCACCCAAAACCATAAGATACCTAGGAATATAAATCTAACCAATGAGGCAAAGGATCTGTACTCAGAAAACTATAAGATACTCATGAAAGAAATTGAGGAAGACACAACAAAATGGAAAAACGTTCCATGCTCATGGATTGGGAGAACCAACATTGTGAAGATGTCAATGCTACCTAGAGCAATCTACACATTCAATGCAATCCCCATCAAAATACCATCCACTTTTTTTCAAAGAAATGGAACAAATAATCCTAAAATTTTTATGGAACCAGAAGAGACCCCGAATAGCCAGAGGAATATTGAAAAAGAAAAGCAAAGCTGGCGGCATCACAATTCCGGAGTTCCAACTCTATTACAAAGCTGTCATCATCAAGACAGTATGGTACTGGCACAAAAACAGACACATAGATCAATGGAACAGAATCGAGAGCCCAGAAATGGACCCTCAAATCTATGGTCAACTCATCTTTGACAAAGCAGGAAAGAATGTCCAATGGAAAAAAGACAGTCTCCTCAACAAATGGTATTGGGAAAATTGGACAGCCACATGCAGAAGAATGAAACTGGACCATTTCCTTACACCACACACAAAAATAGACTCCAAATGGTTGAAAGACCTAGATGTGAGACAGGAGTCCATCAAAATCCTAAAAGAGAACACAGGTAGCAACCTCTTCGACCTCAGCCACAGCAACTTCTTCCTAGAAACATCGCCAAAGGCAAGGGAAGCAAGGGCAAAAATGAACTATTAGGATTTCATCAAGATAAAAAGCTTTTGCACAGCAAAAGAAATAGTCCACAAAACCAAAAGACAACCGACAGAATGGGAGAAAATATTTGCAAATGACATATCAGATAAAGGGCTAGTATCCAAAATCTATAAAGAACTTATCAAACTCAACACCCAAAGAACAAATAATCCAATCAAGAAATGGGCAGACGACATGAACAGACATTTTTACAAAGAAGACATCCAAATGGCCAACAGACACATGAAAACTTGCTCAACATCGCTCAGCATCAGGGAAATCCAAATCAAAACCTCAATGAGATACCACCTCACACCAGTCAGAATGGCTAAAATTAACAAGTCAGGAAATGACAGATGTTGGTGGGGATGCGGAGAAAGGGGAACCCTCCTACACTGTTGGTGGGAATGCAAGCTGGTGCAACCACTCTGGAAAACAGTATGGAGGTTCCTCAAACAGTTGAAAATAGAGCTACCATATGATCCAACAATTGCACTCCTGGGTATTTACCACAAAGATACAAATGTAGGGATCTGAAGGGGTACATGCACCCCAATGTTTATAGCAGCAATGTCCACAATAGCCAAACTGTGGAAAGAGCCAAGATGTCCATCAACAGATGAATGGATAAAGAAGATGTGGTATATATATACAATGGAATATTATAGCCATCAAAAGGAATGAGATCTTGCCATTTGCAATGATGTGGTTGGAACTGGAGGGTGTTATGCTGAGTGAAATAAGTCAATCAGAGAAAGACATGTATCATATGACCTCACTGATATGAGGAATTCTTAATCTTAGGAAACAAACCGAGGGTTGCTGGAGTGGTGGGGGGGTGGGAGGGATGGGGTGGCTGGGTGATAGACATTGGGGAGGGTATGTGCGATGGTGAGCGAAGTGAATTGTGTAAGATTGATGAATCACAGACCTGTACCCCTTAAACAAATAATGCAATATATGTTAAGAAAAAAGAAAAAGAAGAAGATAGCAGGAGGGGAAGAATGAAGGGGAGTAAGTCGGAGGGGGAGACGAACCATGAGAGATGATGGACTCTGAAAAACAAACTGAGGGTTCTAGAGGGGAGGGGGATGGGGGGATGGGTTAGCCTGGTGATGGGTATTAAAGAGGGCACATTCTGCGTGGAGCACTGGGTGTTATGCACAAACAATGAATCATGGAACACTACATCAAAAACTAATGATGTAATTAATGTATGGTGATTAACATAACAATAAAAAATTTTAAAAAATAAAGTGCATTTTGTCAGTATCTGCATTTTTCTAATCCATTTACATTTAATATAATTATGGATAAGATAGGATTTACATCCGCCATGATGTCATTTGTTTGTATATATCTCGTCTTTTTTATTCCACTATTGTTCCATCACTGACTTTGATAATTAGGTATTTTATATCATACCATTTTTCATTCTCATTTCTTTTACTCTATTTTTTTGTTATTTTCTAGCGGTTGCTTTTGGGATTATAATCAGCATCTTACCTTATAGGTATATAGTCCAGATTAATTCCAATTTAATTTCAACAGTATAAAAACTGTGTTTCTGGCATGGCTCAGTCGGTTAAGTATCTGCCTTTGGCTCAGGTCATGATCCCAGGGTCTTGGGATTAAGTCTGGCATTGGGCTCCTTGCTCAGCGAGGAGCCAGCTTCTCCCTCTGACTGCTGCTCCCCCTGCTTGTGCTCTCTCTCTCTCTGACAAATCAATAAATAAAATCCTTAAAATAAATAAATAAAAATTGTGTTTCTATATAGCAGCATTTCCCACCCTATTGTTTGTCCTACTAGTGCCATATAAATTATACCTTTATACATTGTGTGCTCATTAATATAGATTTATAAGTATTGCTTTTGACGTTCTTTTAAATCAGAAAAGAGGACAAAAAAGTTGTGTTCTAATATTCTTGTAGTTTAGGTCTGTAGGTGACAAATTTTCTCAGATTTGTATTGTCTTGAAATGTTTTATTTTGCCTTTATTTTTAAATGATATTTTCACAGGTAATGCAATTTTTAGTTGATCATTTTCTTTATTTCATCACTTTAATGATATATTTCCATTGTCCTCTGGCTTGCATATTTTTTGATGAGAAGACTGAAGTCATTTTTCCCCCATATGTAATGTGTAACTTTTTAATGGCTGCTTTTATAATTTTTCTTTATCATTTGTTTAATTATGAAGTTCCTTACTAAGTGGGTTGTGTGTTTGTGTGTTGTGTGATATTTATCCTCCTTAGTGGATTATGAGCTTCCTAAATCCTTGGGTTTATAATTTTCATTAAATTTCAAAAATTCACGACCAGTATTTCTTTAGTATTTTGTTAGTGTTTACATGGTACATAAATATTAAAATACATGGATATTTAAGTGCTTAATCTTGTTTCCTATGTCACTGAGATTGTTAATTTTCTCTCTCTTTGTGCTTCTGTCTAGAAATAATCTATTTTTGTCTCTTTTTGGATTCATTAATTTTGTCTCTATGTCATTTAATCTACACTGCATCTCAACTATATCTAGATATATCTAGAAGTTCCATTGTTTTTGACTCTTCTGTTTTTCTTTCTTTTTTTTTTTTTTAAAGATTTTATTTATTTATTTGAGAGAGAGAGCACACCAGAGGCGGGAGGGTCAGAGAGAGAAGCGGACTCCCTGCCGAGAAGGGAGCCCGATGTGGGACTTGATCCCAGGACTCCAGGATCATGACCTGAGCCAAAGGCAGTTGCTTAACCAACTGAGCCACCCAGGCGCCCCTCTTCTGTTTTTCCCTTCACCATGTTCCTGTTTTTCTTTAAGTACTTGAACATTAATATTTGTACCTTTGTAAGATCCTTTCATTCCTCTTTCTGCCATCTGTGTTATTTCTGCTTCTTTTACTTTTGAGTGATATTTCTCTTGGTTAACTTCATGTTTTCTTGCTTTCTAGCCTATCTAGTAATTTTCAGCTGGACACTGGACATTTATGTCTAATATAAGCAGTTAAATTGAAATCCTCTCTAAATACTGCTTTAGTTGCATTCCACCAATTTTATGTTGTATTTTTAGAAAGATTTTATTTATTTATTTTTAGAGAGAAAGAGAGAGAGTGAGAAGGGGGAGGGCCTGAGGGAGAGGGAGAGAGAGAACCCTAAGCAGATGCCAGGCCAAGTGAGGAGCCCAGTGGGGGGCCTGATCCTAGGACCCGGAGATCTTGACCTGAACCTAAATCAAGAGTCAGGTGCTTAACCAACTGAGCCAACCAGGCACCCCCTTATGTTGTATTTTTATTATCTTTAAGTTGAAAATATTTCTAATTTCTCCTGTGATTGTAATAATATTTAAATTCAAAATATTCTGTTGTTTAAAATCCCAGATATCTTATTTTTATTGACTTCTAATTTATTTCCACTGTGGCCAGAGAATGTACTCTGAATGACATTCTTTATGTTGGCCATCTCCTGCACAAGGTCATAAGGCATTTTTCCATGTTAATTTCTTCTTTAGGATTGTATTTTCTACTTTTAAACCTACACATAGTCACCTAAAATTTGGAATTAGTATACTAAGTTATGTGTTACATTGAGTCTGAAGGTTATTTTAGGAAAAATCAACAACTTCAATTAGATGTTATTTAATACATTTCAATAATTTTGTATCATTTTTATATGTAGCAGTATTGTATATTTTGCATGAGATAATTTGTAGGTATTGATGTTTTCCTCTCATAAATAGTATCATTTAAAAAGTGTTTTCCTAATTTTTTATTGTTGATATGTAAAAATATAATTAATTTTTATACTGACCTTGCATCCAGTGAAATGGATAATATACAGAACTGCAAATTTTAATTCTAATAAAATTTTTTTAGAATTTTGCATTCACTATCATTTTATCTATTTTTTTCTTTCTTCCTAATCGTTAAAGTTTTACTTCTTTTGCTTGGCTTTTTTTACCGGCTAGGACCTCCAGAATGCTGTTGAATATGAGTCTTGATGTTAGATACCTTTGTCTCATTCCTTATCCCAGATAGAATGCTTTCAATATTTTACCATTAAGTATGATGCTTATATAGTTTTGATTTGTATTCACCCTTCATCAGATTAAAGATGACCTCTTATATTAGTATTTTGCAAATTTTTTTTAATATTATGGCATAGAATGGGTATTGAAATTTATCAAAAGCTTTTTATATATTTGTATTAGTTTTCTATGACTGCCATAACAAATTGCCACAAATTTAATAGCTTAAAACAACAGATTTATTATCTTACAGGTTAGGTTAAAGTCTGGCATGAGTTTGACAGGGTTAAAATCAAAGTGTCAGTAGGCCTGCCCTCATTACTGAAGGTTGTAGGGGAGAACCAGTATTCTTGTTCATTTCAGTTGTTGACAGAATTTAGTTTCTTGTGGTTATAGAACCAAGGTCCCCATTTTCTTGTTAGTTTTAAAGTGAGGTTTATTTGCAGCTTCTAGATGCTACCGTATTTTTTGGCCTCCTTCCTCAATCTTTAAAGCCAGTTATGGTTTTATCAATCTTTTTCACATTGCATGTCTCTGACCACAGCTGGGAAAGGTTCTTCACTTTTAAGTACTCATGTTATTAGAATGGAGCCACTTGGGTATTCCAGGTTAATCTCTCCATCTCAAGGTCCACAACCTTAATGACATCTGAAAAGTGATTTTATCATGTAAGGTAACATATTCACAGGTTTTGGAGACTAGATGTGGACCTCTTTGTGGAAAGGAAATGTTTTTCTCTCTGCCATAACATCTATTGAGATAATTGTGTAATTGTTCTTTTTTCCTATGCTAATATGGTGAGGAGATTTGATTTTTGAATATGATACCAGTCTTGAATTCCTGAAGTAAGTTCAACTGTGTTATGACGTATAACATCTTTATTGCTGGATGTGATTTGCAAATACTTTATGTTCATGTTTCATGTTCTTTGTTCTAAATCTATGTTTAAGAAGGAATTGATCTAGAACTCTTCTTTATTGCAATATTCTTACCAAGTTTTAGTATCACGTTTATTTGGCCCTATGAGATCTGTTTAAAAATTTTCTTTTTTTTTTTCTATATCTGGATGAATTGGCATAGGTTTTGTATTCTTTCTTTCATAAATGACAGGAACAATTTGTCAGTAATTCCACCCAGACCTGATGTTTTCTTTGTGGGAAGTTGTTCAATTAAAAGTTAAATTTATTTAATAAATGTATGTAGATTTTTATTTCTATTTAGGTGTGTTTTAATATGCTGTGTTTTTCCAGATTATCATCTCGCTCTTTTAAATTTCCAAATTTATTAGCATGAAGTTGTTTATGATATCCTTATTAACTTACATTCATAATTTTATTCATAATATTGGTAATTTGTACGTTTTATATTTCTTTTTCATCAACTTCACCATGAATTTGTAATTTCTTAAGTCATTTTGAAAAGACAACTTTTGTCTTTGTTGAAATAGAAAATAATTGTTTTCTATCAGATCAGTTTTTTTCTATTATCTTTCTTCTTTATTCTGTGCTACTTTCTTTGAGATTCATATGGTGTTCTTTTTCTAGCTTTTTCGTATAGAAGGTGAAATTCTTTTCTAACATGTGCATTTAAGGCGATAACTTTCTCTCTAAACATGGTTTTAGCTGCATCTCCTAAATTTGATATGTCATATTTTAATTATCATTCAGTCAAACTTATTTTCTATTTTCCATTGTGATTTCCTTCTTAACTCATGGTTATTCAGTAGAATATTTTTCATTTCCAAACACTTCAGAATTTGTTACATTAGCTTTTTGTTATTTATTTCTAGCTTAAAAAAATATTTCTCTGCTGTGGTCAGAGACCACATTCTTTTATGACCTAGTACCTGGTTAATTTTGCTAAATAACCCATTAGCACTTTAATATGTAATCTGCAGTTGTTCAAATTACTATTTTACCTATGTATCTACTAGATCAATTTTTAATTTGTGTTTTTAAATCTTGTCTTTCATACTGATTTTTTATTGGCTTGTTCTATTAGTTTCTGAGGGCTGTATGCTGAAATCTCCCACTGTGATGATCTATTCTTCTTTTAATTCTACCAATTTTTGCTTCACATATTGAAAGCTATGCTAAACATATTCAAAATGATCATATATTCTTAGTTCATTGGTTGTTTTATAATATGAAATATTCCTCATTTTTGTGGTAATGTCTTAGAGCCTACATTGTCTCACATTTGTACATTTCCATCAACTTTCTTTTGGCTACTGTTCACATGGCATATCTTTTTCCATTCTCTTTCATTTTAGTCTTTTTATGTTGTCATGAATACTTTGTATGTAACATTGAGTTTTGTTCTTTTTCCGGTCTGACAATTTTGGTCTGTTTCCATTTACCGTAATTCATTTACTTTGAGGCTTAAATCTACCACCTTACTTTTTGTTTTTTATTTGTGCACACTGCTCTATGTTCCTTTTTGTTTTCTTTCTTCCCTTTATCTAGATTAATCAGCTATTTTTATTTCATATTGCCTCCATTAGATTGTTGCCTGTACATTCTTTTACTGACCTTTTTTGTGGTTATGTTAGTGATTACAACCTGCATGTACTCTTTTACCACTTCCTGGAAATGAAAGAAACTTAGAGCACTTTAATTCTGCTTATATCCCTTCCTGACTCATGGACAATTTTCACATATTTTATTTCTCTGGATATCTTAAATGCCAAAAACTTTATTATTGTTCGTGACTTATATCATCAATATTCATTTGGAGCAACTTTCACACAGATATATGTTTATATTTTGTCCAGATCTTCACATTCTTCTTGGAGGGAGAACCAGTCTACAATAAACTATCCTACAATTAGTTGAAGCTGAAATCCCTAACATGCTCTTTTCATTATCTAATCTTCAGCTTTCCTATGGGAAACAAGAGCACTTCTCTCTGGATTACCTTGCACTAAACAAAAACCACTCAAAATACTTTAGGCAGAAAGAGATTCAATACAGTAAATAAAATACTAACACATTTTTAGAACAGACGGAATGTGGGGCTGAGGCCTGGGGGGCCTTCAAATGAGAATGAGAAAATCCTTTTGGATTGGTCAGTCCGGAGAGCTCTCACCGCTCCCACAACCAGAGAGCTGCAAATCCTGAAGCTGCAAATCCTGAAGTTGCTATTGTTAAGTAATGAGTTTAAGAGCGGTGCCCTAAGTGAGATTAAATTATCAGGAAATCAGTCCTGCTCACACCACAACTATGCAGCTGGTGAAAAATGCAGAAAAATCCAGTGTCTCCTCGACGATATTATTCAGCAGCCGCAGCCAATCACTGTCCGTACTTCTTTCAAAATACCAGGAAGTAGTGAACTTAATCTCCAGAACCCTATCTGCAAGAGCATGAGCATGGGTTTCCAGCCTTTGCAATGTGCAATGGAAGGATGAGGTTGGAATAAATTCTGTGTGCCAATTTATTATATCCAAATTGATTAAATTTGCAGTGTGTAAGCAGGTGGTTCTCCAAATATGAGTCATTATGATTTAGTTCTTTCAACACTCTGTCAACTCAGCACTCCAAAAGAAGCCATTTAAAAATGAGACATTGCTATAGAGTTAATAAACTGTCCCTTGCGCCAAATAGCACTTTTCCCTTTTTCTATCTGAATGCTACTCTCTCACGGATCAAAGATATTTTGGCTGGATCTTCAACTTTGGAGGCAATGTGCTAGTCAACATAAAATGAGAACAGTTATTCTTGTGGAGTGACAATGCTATGAAAATATGTAGGTTGAATATTATAGCACAGGATACCATAAACTCTAGCTGCTATGGGACACAGGGTTGCCTCTCCACGTTTTGCCAGGTGCTTAGAAGCCAACTGTGATTACACCAATCAGCAGCACCATGAAGCTGCTCTTACCATTGGAATAGGGAGTAGGAATCCTGTGTACAGTTGTGCTGGAAAAGCCACAGGGTTGTACCGCTCCTGACACAGAAGCCAGTTTGCCCCAAGACCAATAGGGATAATTCAGAGGTTTTGTATTTTTCCATCAACAAACAACAGTACTTTTGTACTGCATTTAACTAGCCCAGAGTTATGGTGGTTGCTACTGAGCATGCTCAGGCTTTGGTCAATGTTTGTGAAGTTTCAACCCACCTCCAATTCTGCAGAAAAAAGACTCAAGCACTGCAGCAGCTGCCTATTCATTTTCCTTTTATAAAAGTAATATTAGTAATACTTGAAAGTAAAAGAAATTATAAATAGGTTTTTTCTAACACATTACAGATCATTTACACACTCTTCCTAACTTTCCAGACTCTCATGCCTTGCAAGCCCACCTACCCAGACACACACACTCCCCACTCAAAATACCAGGGCACATTTAAATGATGACCTCATGCTCAAAGTAGCCAATATAATTAAGAAAAGCATTTCCAGTTTGAGTGTCATTTTTCAAAATTCGTAATACTTGACAAGGTCAGAAGACAAGGTCTTCAAATATCTAGAGGCCAAATAATTCTGCAGTAATGGCTGTAGCACTCTGAATAAGTCTTTGTGTTTTAACTAACAAGTTTGAGAAAGGCAGAGATAAATGTAGTTTGACATAAAGTGAAGAATACCAGGAGCCTCCCAGTTACATATGCTACTCCCACCAGCTCATTGCCATTTTATTGTGAAATTACTGGAGGAAAAGAGAAAAAAAAATTGGATAACTGTGTTATGTCCCAAAATATATTGTACATTTAAAGATATATTATTTCTCAAAGCAGTAAGATATAACACATTAGTCCCTTGAATAGTGAATCAAAATATGTATATATAATTTGTTTTAATTTAGCTCTTTTCACTTGAAGAATTCAGAAAACCTACCAGCTTAAAAGCTCAAGGAGTCAATTTTTACTTTAAATATAATTGAATATACTAATTTTTTTTTTTACCATGGGGTATTTTCATTACTTAGATTAAACTGAAACACAGGCTAACATATGAAACCTGGACCAACCTGCATTAAAATTTTATATTATATGCCTTATGCCATTATTTATTACACAGTTCCTCAGACTTTATTCTTAAAGAAAGGTATTCACAGAAAGTTAAAATATTCCTGATACTGCTCTAAATTGAGCTAATGAAATAGGTGGATGATGCTTTTTAACGATCAGTTTCATTGAAATATGCTTTTTTAAAGATGAAACTGGTTGAGTCCATGAGTGAGGAGGAGTTTGAAAATTAATCTCCAAAACGTGGCCATTACATCCAACAGAAATTTCTTCTGTTCATAGGTTGATCTGATGAAAATCAGTTACTAACGTCTATCTTGATTGACATGTAATTTAATCCAAGCTTGTCATAGTAAGAAATGAAGTGAACATTGTATCAGCTATTTAAGGATAAAGGTTGAAGGAAAAAAGGGAACATCATTATTCTTTCCTTTTAAAGATGTATTTATTTATTTATTTGAGGGAGGAAGGGGCAGAGGAGAGGGAGAGAGAAACTCAAGCAGACTCTGTGCTGAGCGCAAGCCCAACACAAGGCTGGATCTCATGACCCTCAGATCACAACCTGAGCCAAAGCCAAGAGTCAGTTGCTTAACCGACTGTGCCACCCAGGTACCCCAGAACATAATTATTTTTATAATTAATTAAATGTGGCTACTTTTGCAAGGAATGTTCCTTGTTTATGAAGATCTTAAAGACAGAAGGGATTGGGGCTCCTGGGTGGCTCAGATGGTTAAGGTCTGCCTTCGGCTCAGGTCATGATTCCAGGGTCCTGGGATCGAGCTCCGCATAAGGCTCCTTGCTCAGTGGGAAGCCTGCTTCTCCCCCTCCTTCTGCTGCTCCCCCTGCTTGTGCTCTCTTGCTCTTTCTGTCAAATAAATAAATAAAATCTTAAAAAAAAAGAGACAGAAGGGATTGAACTTTTCATGAGGCATTTTGAGTACTAAGTTTAACAAAGAAAAACATGGCAGTTCCTAAAGATGGAAATAAACAAGCTATAATACTACTTTCAGTGTGAGAATATAATGTTATTTGGGGAAGAAGTGTGAAGTTTGCAATTGTCATAATGTGAATTGGATATTATTCTCAATAAATTTCTTTCTCTAAACATATTGATATATTAATACAATTCTCTTTTTTGATCAATTGAATTTCCACTTATCCCCTTAAAAGTTGGTTCCTTTCTTATGATTCTTTCTTTTTAAAAATTTTTATCATTTATTTTTTTTATGTATTTATTATTCATTCATTCATTTTTTTCTTTCTGAGAAGCGCAGGATGCTCCATGGGAGCGTCCACTCCCTCGGATGTAAGCATATATGAATTCTTCTAATTGTTACAAGTAATATAGTCAAATTGAACAAGAAGCAATTCTTTCTTATGCTGACACAAGTTGGTGATTTATTAATTGTCTCTAGAAGGTGATATCTCAGTTAAATTATACCAAGTAAAGTTTCATCATTTTTTCAAGGAATTATGGAGCTGTATAGAGGCTACAGCTTCCTATTATTTGAATAATAAAAGAGAAATTTTAAAATTTGCTCCACTAAAGATTGAGTTTTATCACCTAATTAAATTAAAAAATGGAGAAAATATAAACAATGACTCATAAGTTATATATAAAAAGAAAAATCTCAATTGTTCCTCACAATTTTTATTTCTTTAAATCTTGCTCTAAAAGTGTCCCTACTTTACCATTCATAACAATTAATGAGTAGTTAGTTCAATGGAATCCACAAAGCAAGAATTATATACAAGGCATTGTGCTGGGTGCCATGTAATATGCAAAGATAAATCAAATGAAGAGTTAGGTTTTTATAGAAAAGGACCCTCAACTCTATGGTCAAATAATCTTTGACAAAGCAGGAAAAAATATGCAATGGAAAAAAGACAGTCTCTTCAATAAATGGTGCTGGGAAAATTGGACAGCAATATACATAAGAAGGAAACTTGATCATTCTCTAACACCATATACAAAGATAAATTCAAAATGGATGAAAGACCTCAATGTGAGACAGGAATCCATCAAAATCCTAGAGAAGAACATAAGCAATAACCTCTTTGACATCAGCCACAGCAACTTCTTTCAAGATACATCTCCAAAGGCTAGTGAAACAAAAGCAAAAATGAACTTTTGGGACTTCATCAAGATAAAAAGCTCTGCACAGCAAAGAAAACAATCAACAAAACAAAGAGGCAACCCAGAGAATGGGAAAAGATATTTGCAAATGACACTACAGATAGAGGGCTGGTATCCAAGATTTATAAAGAACTTCTCAAACTCAACACCCAAAAAACAAATAATCTAGTCAAAAAATGGGCAGAAGACATGAACAGACACTTCTCCAAAGAAGACATACAAATGGCTAACAGACACATGAAAGAATGTTCATCATCATTAGCCATCAGGGAAATTCAAATCAAAACCACATTGAGATACCACCTTATACCAGTTAGAATGGCAAAAATTGACAAGGCTAGAAACAACAAATGTTGGAGAGGTTGTGGAGAAAGGGGAACCCTCCTACACCATTGGTGAGAATGCAAGTTGGTACAGCCACTTTGGAAAACAGCGTGGAGGTGCCTCAAAAAACTAAAAATAGAGCTACCCTATGACCCAGCAATTGCACTCCTGGGTATTTACCCCAAAGACACAGATGTAGTGAAAAGAAAGGCCATGTGCACCCCAATGTTCATAGCAGCAATGTCCGCAACGGCCAAACTGTGGAAAGAGCCAAGATGCCCTTCAACAGAGGAATGGATAAAGAAGATGTGGTCCGTATATACAATGGAATATCACTCAGCCATCAGAAAGGATGAATGCCCAACTTTTACACTAACATGGTTGGGTCTGGAGGAGATTATGCTAAGTGAAATAAGTAAAGCAGAGAAAGTCAATTATCATACAGTTTCACTTATTTGTGGAACATAAGGAATAGCGTGGAGGACATTAGGAGAAGGAAGGGAAAAATGAAGGGGGGGAAATTGGAGGGAGAGAGGAACCATAAGAGACTACAGACTCTGAGAAACAAACTGAGGGTTCTAGAGGGGAGGGGTGTGGGGGGATGGGTTAGCCTGGTGATGGGTATTAAGGAGGGCACATACTGCATGGAGCACTGGGTGTTGTACAAAAACAATGAATCATAGATCACTGCATCAAAAACTAATGATGTAATGTATGGTGACTAACATAACATAAGAAAATAAAATTAAAAAAAAAGAAAAGTGCATTTCTTTAAACTGTGTGTTTTGCTCGTACCTTCCCTTAACTATAGTGACACTAATCCTAGTGTTGGGTCTTGCTTTATAAATGCAGCATCAACAATCACCTGGTGGCTGGCAATGCAGAATGTATTCAGTGATAGGTAGAAATAAATTGATTCTGCAAATCTGGCCTTGCAAATCGGAAAATAAATTCCTTGGGACTTAAAAACAATTTTGTTATGAACAAGTTAGCACAGAAGTTGTTTTTATGGCCACCGATGCTCAGTGACACCAGCAAAGTCACTCTGTATTCTCAGCTAGATAATTATCCTCCGGTGCCCTTTAGTGCAAATGCATTTATCGTCCTTTAGTATTTCTTCCTTTATACAGGCAGTTCTTTTACCTTGGCATTCTTAAATCTATTGCTCTTTTTCCCCAGCATTTCTTTGTTACCAGGCATTCAAAAATCAAATGTTCTAGTATGTTTTCTTTCCACACACGGCTTTAGAATGTGATTGTCCTTACACCTCTCTCAAAACCATTTTTTCTGGTATGAATATTTCTCCTAGCTAGGTCATCCACAGCATGATTTGGTGTCTCCTTGGCAACCACATGGTCTTACCATTTCTCAGTATCCTTTTTTACTCCCACTCATCACATTTCACTTCTTTCTAATCATTAATCCTTGAAATATCTTCACCTAGTCCTTCTCCTTGTTTTTGTATCCTCCATGTTAGTTGTCCACATTCTCGTACATATTCTACACCCCAGTCTTTAAATTGCATTAATTACCTTTTTTATAGGTCAGGGATCAGATCTATTTAAGATAGATAAATCTCTTCTACAATTCTTCTTGCTGTGTTATTAGGCTGTACAATTTCCAATTGAACTAGAAGTTTGGTAAACAAGGGTGATGCCTGATGGTCCTATCTATATCAAGGTTATATAATCTATTTTGATCCCAGATACAAATCTGGAATTTAATGAAACTTTTTTTAAAGATTTTATTTATTTATTTGAGAGAGAGAGAATGAGACATAGAGAGCGCAAGAGGGAAGAGGGTCAGAGGGAGAAGCAGACTCCCCGCCGAGCAGGGAGCCTGATGCGGGACTCGATCCCGGGACTCCAGGATCATGACCTGAGCCGAAGGCAGTCGCTTAACCCACTGAGCCACCCAGGTGCCCACAAATCTAGAATTTAGATAGGCACCTGGGTTTTATGAGCATGACCTATTTTAGAATTGAGCTGCTGTGTCTAAACCAAAGTTAGATAGTCGAGTGTTTAAAATTACAGGCTTTGAAATCATACAGAATTCCTAAGTTTGAATCCCAGTTCTGCCTCTTACCAGCTGGATGATGTTGGACAACATACATAAACTCTCTTACCTAAAGTAGGCAAATAGTACTCTCCTTATTGAGTGCTTGGAAGGATGAACTGAAATAATGTAACACACAGTAAATAGGTAGAAGCTTAGCTGATAGTAGCTTTTAATTTAAAGCCTCTATTTTGAGTAAATTTAGCTCACATCCACTTAGAATTGATTTCCTAATTCCATCTTAGAACCCCTTATAGAAAACCAGGGAATATTTTGACCTATATTCTTTCCCCTTTCATTGGTTTAATAAACCCTAAAATGTATATGTTTTTCATTGCCCTTTTTTGTAGCTCTAGAAACTAACTTTACTAAGTGCTTAATATTTCAGTATTTTTACCTAAAGAGAGAGAGAGAGAGAAAAAAAAAACTATATACAGTATCTGAGAGGAACGATGTAGAAATACACCTTTCATTGTAGTGGCTTCTCATTAGCTTATCTTTGTTTTCAGTTCCTCTTGTGTTGAAAATGTTGCAATTTTCACACAAATGTAGAACAAGAATTGTGCATTATGTGGTAAGCTTTGCATAGATAATTTCATGCACTATTATGCTTTCTGTAGTAATGAGTTTTCTATAGCTGTAATTCTTTCCTTCTCTGAGTCTTAAAACTTTCCATGGCAACATTACTTTACAGTTATAGGGTAAACACATCATAACATGGAGGAGTATGTGTACATTGAGAGGATAGATCCCCAATCCCCTGACTCTTGTCTGGTTGCTAGCTGCCCACACTTCTTCAACTAAGCCTCCAATTTATCTCCTCCCTTGCTGAGTCAAATATAGTTTGCACACTATTAGATTTAATTTTATGTTGGATTTATGCATAATTTTCTTCAAGAACTAATTGATCCATTGCTTTTGAAGTGTCAGTCCTCTAAAAGAATTGCCATGATCTGTGTTATTTTTTCTGCTAGTTGCACGTGAATCTATAACATTGTGCTCTATGTATAGATTTAACAGGATTTCAGCATACCCATCTCCTTTGATACTGACATCTTTCAAATTTTTACTTTCTTCTTTCTTCATTGGATAATGCCTGTCAGTGTTCTCTTGAGAGAGTTGGTCCCAGGGTTAATTATTTCCGGCTGCTATCCTACGGCTGCAATATTCTGAAATGCTTAGTCTTTGACCTATTTTGGCTTTTACAAGTCTTCTTCCAATCACCTGTATGCAATTCATATTGTTCATTTTAATTGCAGGGGTATCAGGTAAGGGCATAATGTCATGACTTTCACTGTTTTTCCTAACTTCTATCCTCAGTGTGAAGTTAAGCCTTTATCAGGTATATATTTTTCTGTCACTGAGGCACCTTTTTTTTTTAAATCTTACTTTTTCTTTACTGAGACAAATATAAGTGACTAAAAGCTACTAAGAAACCTGCCTTTTTGACCAGCAATTCCATCTACACCTAGGAGTACATAGAAAAGAAAAACCAGAAAGATTTTGTGATAGGAATGTTCATTGCAGCTTTGGTAATAATAAAATTTGGAAGCAACCTAAATCACCTTACATGATGGTCGGTTAAATAAATTTAAGGGTGACATTATAATGAGATGCTATGCAAACATTAGAAAGATGAAAACAATTTAATGAGGACTTGGTGTGTGTTAGGTACTGTACTATTTTTTTCTTTTTTTAAGATTTTATTTATTTATTCGACAGAGAGAGTGAGAGAGTACAAGCAGGGGGAGAAGTAGAGGGAGAGGGAGAAGCAGGCTTCCCGCTGAGCAGGGAGCCCGAGATCATGACCTGAGCAGAAGGCAGACACTCAACCATCTGAGCCACCCAGGCGCCCCACTACTGTACTACTCTATGCATAATCCCATTTAGCTTGTGTATCAGTGCTATGAGGTAGATACTTTTGTTATCTCTATTATATTTATAAGGCAATTAAATCTTAGATAAGTTTAGTAAGCAAAAGCACACAAGTGGTTAGCAAAATTTAATTCCCGAATTTCTAACTCCAGAGCCTAAGGTCTTAACCAGTAGTTTGTCTTGAATTTGTAATAGAGAAAACAATATTAATGATATTTATTTATAAGATTTATTACACACAATAAAAAGCAATATGATGGGCCTTTTACTTATTTGATTTTAATTCTTTTTATGCCCCATATATTATATAAATTATTGTATAATAAAATAACACATGCTAAAATAAAAGCATAAAAATACACAAAAGATATTGTTTAAAACAAATTTATATGTAAATATAATGTACTTCCCCTATTTTTCTTTATAGTCATGGTGTTTCAAAATTATTTTCCAAATAGATATTCTTTGTAATTTGGTCAAAGGGCTCAGGGCCATGAATGTAGTTTTCCACTCTGTTCTGTTCGATGTTATAAATATTTATCATTCTTATTGACTATGTCACCTATTTTATAATAACCAATTAGACACCTCTTTGGATGTACGTCAAGTATACTTTTTACTTTAAAGCAAACAAATGCCTCATCCAGTGTTATCTTCTCCTGACCATAACTGGACTCGATTGACCACTCTTTTTCTTTTGAAAACTCTCTGTAATTTTATGTCAGGTACATTTTATAGGTTCACTCTAACTAATTTTTAAAAGCTGGTGAAATTTTTACTAAAGATTCCTGTATGTATTTGTTTAACTGAGATCTTTTTTTTTTTTACAAAACTGAATAGAAATAACCAGAACTGTATTATCTTTCTTCCTTCAATATTGTTAAATACTTTTTTTCAGTCAAATAACTTTAGTGTTCTCTCCTTCCCTTCATTTTGGCCACTTAACACCTCTCTTTCCCTCCATATCTATATATTTTTACAGACCTCTCTGTATAGATTTATATGTATCACCACAAAAGTGCTCCAAGGAAATGAACAAATGATGTCTAGTAACGGGGATGAGAAATTAATGAATCAATGTCCTATTAACATATCTCCTGTTAAAGGCAGTCATTAAGTGACCCAAAGCTTTCTTGTTTGTAGGAAGAACAGTTAGGAGGCTGTTAGGAAGGCCTATCCAAGAGATGTTGATGAATACAACCCTCGTGGTAGCGATGAAAAAAGGAGATAAATACATACATCCCAGTGTGGTTGGGGGTTAGCAAGTAAATTTGAAATAAATAATTCCTTAATAAATAAATGGGTAAATAAATGTAAAATTACTAATCTCAGGTCTTTGTCCTTAGGTAGCACATAATCTAATTATGGAGTTACATAGACACAAACAATTGGAATCATTTTATAATATCATTTTCATCGTGTGCATCTTGGACTAAACAAGCAAAAGGCTTTACTCAATTCATTAATCCCAATGTTCTTGTGAAGAGATGAACAAATCTTTTCTTTTAATGCTAAAGAAAATCAAGACTAATACGAAAATTCTACAAAGGAGTTATAATACATATTCATAAGATCTGAGAGTGATAGTCGTACACAGTTAACGAAATAAAAAAGGACATAGAATCATACTTTTTAGATTTGCAAAAATAATGATAACTTTTATTTCATTATTACTATGTGTCAGACCCTGGGCAAAGCACTTCATGTACATTACATCATTTAATAATTATATTTAATAAATAAATAACACACCATTTAATAAACATTGATTGGTAATTTGAACCATTTTAAATATGTAGTTTAAATTCTAAGCAAAAATGTTTACTTTAACATATGCTAAATTTTTATCATTAAATTTGTCCAGATGCTTGTGGGGTATTTTTGTTTGTTTGTTTTATTTTAGAGAGGGAGAGAGAGAGAGCAGGGGAGGGGCAAAGGGAGAGGGAGAGAATCTTTAAGTAGGCTCCATGCGCAGCTTGGAGCCCAAGGCAGAGCGCATGGAGCTTGATCTCATGACCCTGAGATCATGAATGACCTGAGCCCAAATGAAGGTCGAACGCGTAACCCATTGAGCCACCCAGGTGCCCCTGTCTAAATGTTTTTCCATTCATTCCAGGATAATAAAGTTTTTGATTTGTCAGGCAAGTATACAAGTATGACTAAACAGTTGATGAAAATTTCCTCCACTCATTTATTTTTCTAACATTAATTTAAAGTGTCTACATTTCTTTGCCAGTGCTAACAAAGATGCTGAAGCAAAAATTTCAAAGCAATTTTTAAGTCTAAGTAGAATAGTATCACTCCTCCTCTCCTGATGTTTCTTAATCTTTGTGGAGTGAACGAGAGGTAAGACTGAAGGGACGGTCTCTTTGGAGGTGAGCTAAGGGCCTTAGGGAGCAAGTGACTCAGGTGAGAACAGCTCCTGTTTCTACAAGATTCGGACTGCCATGCAACAAAGGACAAATGCCCTTATTTCAGGGAAATCTGAAATTCTGGACTCAGACACGGTCATTCGATAAACCTGGTCATTTACCAGTTTGAGGAGTTCTGGGAAAAGTCCCTCCTTATCCCTCAGCTCTGAAACAATTTCTCTACCTGCTCTGCCACAGTCCCTGAAGAATTCCAATTAGCCATCCTCTATGGTTAATTTATAGGACTTGTTGGGCAATATAGAAAAACACAGTTTGTTGGAAAAAACATCAGATTTGGGATCAAAACTGATTTGCCTTGAACAAGTTACTCAGCTCTCTGGTCTCTTGTTGCCAAATGAGAATATCTTCCTCAGAGAGTTGTGCTGTGAAAAGTAATGTAATCATGTAAGTATTTAGGTGGTAGAGAATGCTGTATAGGGTGATGCTCTATTCACTTATTTTTCTCACTGGCTCACGGGCTTTGGGAGATGAGAACACCAGTTAGGGTTCATGTACTATTGTGAGTAACACTACACCGTCGAGAGGCAAGGAAGGCACATTCTGATTACATCAGTATTTTGTAGGAGGCTGGCCATCAGTGAATGCATTGAAAGTTTGATAAGCATGTGATAAAATGGAGCTATATTAAATGATCTGGAAACTCCAGCCTGTCCTTCAGATTTCAGGATGGCACTGTTCCCAGACAAGTTACTCATCCTGTTCCTAAAAAACTTCAGAGAAAGAGCTTTCTGCCTTAGTAAAGCACCCCAGGGTTTGCCAGCCACAACAACGTAGAAACCCTTCCAGATACCTCACTGCATTCCTGCTGCAGTTGGCCTGATTGTGCCCTTCTTGGAGATGGAAAAATACAGATGGGACTCACTTAAAAGAAATGCATTATATATATATATATATATATATATATATATAAAATGCTGCTGCTGCTGATTCAGTTTTCAAAACTTAAAAAAATTGACATAGAAAATGTATTGTTGAGTAAAATACTGCCTTTCATCTATTTATAAAATACTCAGGTATCAAAATTAAACAGATAATCTAAATGATTAAGTAAAAATACAAATATTGTTGTGGTTAGTGGTTTTATGGAAGACAGTTTTCCTTTGAGTTCCCAACACTCATAGTTACCAAAGGTCTAGATTGCTGAAGTCACTTTTGAGCCTTTTTAATTAAACCTCGATAATTGGAGAATGTAAAAAAGGGGAACCACAAGGAAGGTAGGTCTGAGGGAGAGGAACAAGGGAGAAAAGGAGGGGACCAGAAGGTCTTATAAAGTTGAAATTCACTTGCAAACTGAAAAGTGGAAAAATCCTGGGCCGGAATTATACTGAGACATAACAGAGAAACTGACTCTGGAAGGGCTGAAAACCAGGTTTGTTTAAAAAAACCGTAAAGTCTTTTATTCTTTTAACTGCTTTTTAAATATTGAGCAACATAAATGTTAACAGTAGTTTGCCAATATTTTCAAAGAATTGAATTTAATAAACTTCCTACATTCATTATATGCATTAATGTCTTCTAATAATTCCTAAAATGAGAAAAATAATGCTTCATAATAGACTTTTGTTATTATTCAAGCAGATTAAAATATGCAAGAGTGCATTAGGCAATTAAGCAAGCAATGAACTGCTTACTTTGGAGGCAAATAAACATTTGGGCAGCCAGACTATTATCAAGCAAATGAGCACTTTAGTGCACTCAATGGTACCCCAAGGACTGCTTCTGAAATGATAACATAATAATAGCTAATATTTATTGAGTGCTTATGATATGCAAGGCACTGTTAAGTGCTTTACAAGTAATGGCTTATTTATTTCTTACAACTCCATAATGGAAGTATCATCATTCCTATTTTACATATGTAGAAACTGAGCTCAGAGAAGGTATGGAAGTTGCCTGAAGTCAAAGAGCCTGGAAGGGACAGATCTGGGAACAGAAACCCAATAGTCACTCCCAAAGGTCTCTCCTCTTATCCACTGGGTGGCGCCTTCTCAAATAGTCAGTGATGTGATGGGGAGCAAATGCGCTGAGAAGTTCAGATGCAAGGTCATTCCTGCTATGCAAAGTTAGAAGATGCAGTAGAACAACTCTCACTTTCTTACATCTGCCAAAGAAGATTATGAACATGCAGGGATTAGCACTGGAAAGAGCTACATTTTGTAACATGATGAATTACAAAAGCCAAACCTAAATCCCAACAGAGTGGTCCGTGCAGGATAAAAACACATCCTTTCACTTGTTTCAAAATCAAAATATTATGCAATGCAAAAAAAAAAAAAGTGGTACAGTGCTGACCACATTTTTGGGACTCTAAATTTGCTCTTATTATTGACCATTTTTCTGAGGAAGGATATCTGTTTGCATGGGGGTCTTAAATGATAAATAGCACATGGCATTATATTTTTCAGTTGGTAACTTGAAGATCCCTTGAGGTAATCTGATTCAACCCTTCCATTTTAAAGAGGAAGAACCCAAGACTTGAGTATTAATATCAAGCAGTAAGCAGGAAAGATTAAAACCTGGGCCTTCTGAATCCTTGTGTTGAATATTTCCAGACAGCTTACATAAATAGAACCACTGGAGGCAGAATGGATCTGTCCCTCAACCCCCATTTCTTCCTGTTTTGTACTCTGAATACTCTATTAGCTCCAAGAAAGCAACATGTAAGAGAAAAGCTTTAGGATGGAGTTTTATTCCTCTCGGGAGGTGTCAGAAAGTCGTGAAATCTGGAGAAGGATTATCCTCTTGTGACAGGCAGGGGATAATCTTTGCTATTGTGGGTATGGTGGTCTGACATGACTGGTGACTCCCTGGGGCTATTTGATATTTGATATTTCTTAAATAAAGAGTCTTTGGAATACCTTGCCTGGGATGAGTTGCCATGGAAACAGTGGAGTCAGCGGTTGCAGTCGGTTAGTAAAAGATTTCATCTATTTGCGTACCTTCCAAAACATGGTTGGTGCAGATTCTCAAAACAGCAGCTTTGCCTGTAAAACATTTGACATTGACCACAGACTCTGATTCAGGAGGTCACCTTTTAAATGTCATTCTGCAATCAATGTTGCTACAGCAACCTAGAAAAAAAATACAGTAAGGATTGCCAAACTGGCAATAGTCTCACCATAGAGCTCGAAGTAGCGATGCCTGTGTTAAAAAGTCTGCAAAGCATTTCTAATTCTCCCTGCCCTCCCACCCCCACTCTCTAACCTAGAAAATTTAGCCATGGATATTTCTGCTTCCATGTCACTGATGGAGTGTAGAGGGGAAAGTACACAAGGGGTGAAAGGAAAAGTGAAAGGGAAAGAAGGGAGACAGGAGAGATGGGTCCAGGATGACTTGCAAAATTGAAATGCACAATATCAAATGTGAGAAAGGAAGGAACTGGTATGAATTCTTAGGCAATGCTGGTGGTCACGTTTTTGGAAAACAATTTAGTACTCCCAGTGGATTTGAAAATGCACATAATCTATGACCCAGAAATTGCACTCCTTGGAACAGAGTCTCAAGACATCCTTACACATGTGCCAGAGAACACATGGTCAAGAATGTTCCTGGCATCCCCGAGTTTAATAGAAAAAAATGCTAGAGACTTTACACACATCAGCATAGATGATTCTCATTACCTAATGTCAAATGAAGAAGCAAGTCATAATAGAATATATGCAGTAAGAAAGTAAACTATTCAAAACTAAACATCTCATTTAAGGAAGCATATCCAAATGATAGTTATAAAGAAGAATAAGAGAATTATTAACACAAAATTCAGCAGTGTGTTTATGTTTGGAGAAGAGAAAGAACAATTTTGGTTGGGACATTAACACGGGTACTGGTAATGTTCTATTACTTTTTAAAGAAATTGTAAACTATGCATATCTTTATAGGTGCTTTTAAAATTAATGTTAAAGTAATAAAAAGTTGAAAAATAGAAATTCACCTGCGATGATTGTTTTTTATCTTCTTCAGCAAAGAATATTACAGGTAGATATTGTTATTATCAAACACAATAATAGCATTTGCAGAGAATTCTAGAATTAGTGAAGAATGTTCACAACACTTTAAGATGGATTTGATTATTTCTCAATTGGCAACCAAAAAATAGAGGCTCAGATGTGATATATACAAGGAAACAGACCTACAAAATGAATAAACTGAAACTCTGTGACTCAATAACCTGATGATCTTTCCTCTGGCCTAGACCAGAAACTCACACCTCTGGTACACTCTTTCATTAGAATCATTTGGCTGTTACTCTTCCCCATCTCCTCTCTCAACATCACTCATCTTGAACGCCATGCTCCTGTTGCTCACAACTTCTTGAAAATCTCATGCTCTCTTGGGGCGCCTGGGTGGCTCAGTCATTAAGTGTCTGCCTTCAGCTCAGGTCATGATCCCAGAGTCCTGGGATCAAGCCCCACATCGAGCCCCACATTGGGCTCCCTGCTTGGCGGGAAGCCTGCTTCTCCCTCTCCCACTCCCCTTGCTTGTGTTCCTGCTCTTGCCATCTTTCTGTCAAATAAATAAGTAAAATCTTTAAAAAAGAAAAAGAAAGAAAATCTCGTGCTGTCTCATGTGCCCAGGTCTTTGCCCATCTTTGCACATTTGCTCAGTGGACAGTGCCCTCTCAAATCACAACTCCCTTCCAGCTCTTTTAGTTTGCTCATTCCTCCTCATCTTTCAGGTCTCAGCTTTGATGCCACTTGATCTAGGGCACCTGAATCCTCAACATTAGGTGAGCGGTCTCATAGTATCCTTGACAGCGATTTACCTTCTGGCTACTGATTTACATCATCTAACTAAATTGTAAATCCCTTGAAAGCAAGGGTTGTGTCTTGTTAACTGCCTTATCCCCAGCACCAGAATCAATCTCTCTATTTGCTCTTGCCACAATGAGATTACAAAACAAAGCACCACAAAGCTTAGTGGCTTAAAGTAGCCATCATTTATTCTTCCTTGTGCATTTGCAGGTCTGCAGGGATTTGGCTAATCTGCACTTGGCTCCAAGAAGAAGACTGAATCCTCCTCTGCTCCACATGTCTCTCTCATCTTCCCTGGACCCATGCTCGGTTATGTTCTACTCACAGCTACTGCAGAAAGACAATAGCATGTACAAGCACATTTTAACCTGCCACCTGTGTTATGTTGGCTAGCATTCTTTGGGATAGTCACATAACCAAGCCCAAAGTCAATGGTAGGAAAGAACATGCTGCTTTTACTGGAAAGAACTTCAAAGGCGCTTGGCAAAGATGGTGGATATAAGCAGGGGTGAAAAATGAGGGCCAATAATTCAAGATATCACAGTCTGTGTGCATGGCATACATAGGATGGCTTCCAGATCTTAAAGTACGGCTTTGTTGATCCTTTACCTTCCCTTTATGGGCCTCTTCCCCCATCAAAGAGCTTCTTCTCTCTTACTCTGCCTCTTCTCCAACCTGCATCTGTCTGTACCTTTTTTATCCCTCCCCACAACTGTTTCCTACCAAAATATGTCCTCTTGCTCAGCTTTGTGCATTTTGATGGATGACTTTAAGTCGTCAAAATATCTCAAGATCCAGGATAATGGATTTTAATAGACTTAGGTAGGTGATGGGGAAGATTTGGGAGGATCCAATGGCCTTGCCTTGAACTGAATCCTTAAATTCCTCATCAAGCCCCAGGGACATGCTTTATGAATAGTAGAGCTGAACCGCCAACATTCCTTTACCTCTGTCTCTTAGAGCAACTGTTGTTTTATCACTAATTATGAGTATCACTCATTTAGTCCTTAACAGTAAAGAATTTTCTACTCTTCTATACATCCATTTTTATTCAAATGGGTAGAAAGGAACTGGGGAAAAAGGAATAAATAATGCATATTTTTAAAAAATGTAGTCTATATTTAGTTTCTGCCTCAAATACATTTTATTTAGGTCAAAACATGCTCTACACTTCCTTTAGAAACCAGCATAAATTATAAAAATCATTTTATAGCATTCATAAAACCTTTTGGTATCTTTTATATCAATAGCATACTGTTTATAGAATTGAAAAGAAGTTTAATTATGGAATTTTGATGAAAAAAATTGAGGCAAAGATAGTGGTAATAATTTTACCCTACATTCATCCCCTTTCAGTCATACTTTGTTTGGGAAAAGTTTTTACATTATTGGAAAGAAAATGACAAGTCTGTAGATTGTTTCCTTAGAGTAATGCCACATTATTGAGATGTAGAGCAAGTTTTGTTTGTTTTTGTTTAACAATTAATAGAAAGGCAAAAGAAAATAATGATTAGATTTAAAACCTTACCTTGGAATCACATATAGAGAAATGTATGAATGTAATGTGAGTGTGGGCCTTGGTATTTTCATTATTTGATTTGTAGTGACCGTTATGGTTTTAAACATACCTAGAATTTATTTGGTCCTTTTCCCACTGAGATCAGGTTATGGAGATCACAGACTTAGGATGTCCCTGGGTTTCTGAAATGTGAACAGGATTAGCCTAATGATTTTAGCTTGGGATATTTGCCACTTAAGAAAGGGTAACTAGGGCGCCTGGGTGGCTCGGTTGAGCGACTGCCTTCGGCTCAGGTCATGATCCTGGAGTCCCTGGATCGAGTCCCACATTGGGCTCTCTGCTCAGTGGGGAGTCTGCTTCTCCCTCTGACCCTCTTCCTCTCATGCTCTCTATCTCATTCTCTCTCTCAAATAAAAAAATAAAATCTTTAAAAAAAGAGAGAGAAAGTGTAACTAGGGGCTTGGATGGCACAGTTGGCTAAGCCACGACTTTTGGTTTCGGCTCAGGTTGTGATCTTAGGATCGTGAGATTGAGCCCTGCATTGGACTCTGCACTAAGTTTAGAGTCTGCTTGGGTCCTCTGCTGCTGTCCACCCCCATACTCTGTCTCTCTCTAAAATAAATAAGTAAATCTTAAAAAAAAAGAAAGGGTAACTAATGTTTCTGTTTAATATGTATTCTTATTCTGATTGTGAACAGTAAACACCATGGAAGTATTATACTCAACTCTTAATAGATGTCCTCTTTCAAAGATGAAAGCCAGCTCACCTTCTTTTGTGAATTCCATTAATTTGGAGCTTATGGGTTCTAATAATGTTTTAATTTGTCATACTTAGGCCACAAATCAATAAACCCTTGGTCATTTGTGAATACCTAAGCATTAAAGGCAAAGAAAAATATGGCTCTATTGTTGATATTTTACTTTTGCAATATTGAGGTATCCAATTTTATATGGCATTTAACTATATATTTACTTTGAGCCTATAGGAGCTTAATTAAACTATTCATGTCACATCTTTTACTTTGTTTTGTAATTGTATTTATTAGAAAAAAAAATAACATGAGTTATAAGCTTTTAGTTTCCAGGTAAGTGAGCTCAGAGTTGTGTTTAAAACTTGAGACAATAATGACAAAACCTTGAAGAAAAAGCCAACAGTACAATCTCTTAAAAAGGGAAGCTTTCCTACCTCTTCAGGATCATTAGCACTCTGCTGCTTTCCTCATCCCAAAGAAGGGAGGTTGGCTAATGTTAGAAAAATTCCCTTACAGCCTAGCACTCTCTGACTCAATGGATATGACTCAGCATGCTTGACAGCCAGGACTAGCCTTGAAACATCAGATGCAATTTCCTGGAAGCTGTTGTCAAATCTATTTGCAAAGCCAAGCAGAAAGATTTTCATCAGGAACTCAGTTGTGCACCTGTCTTGGGTATCTATGGAAGTTCCTTTATCTGCAGTGAGGCTGTAGAAATTACATGGAAGAGGGTGAGCTATGAAGTGTTTACCTGCAGCAATAAACTGAAAAAGGGAACAATGAGTTTTATTTCCTTCCTCATTCTTCCACTCTCAACACAGGAACACACAAAGAAAAATCACAAATCATGCGCACATGTGTGTGCACACATACACAGGGGAGGAGGGTAGGAAGGGAGGAAAGACAGAAGATTGCTATTTCAGTGGAGACCTGGCTAGGTGTCAGAATAAGGTCTTTGGGGAAGAGATTATAATAACTAGAAGAACTGGTTTGTTTCCACTGCTGAGTGGAGCAAACGGGTGTGGGAGAGAGAGAAGCATCAGAGGAAGGGATTTGGAGAAATGTGTATGAGAGGTGTGTTGTCCCTCTTCACAATGTGGGTTGGTGGTACTTGACTCATCTTCCTGTGAGGTTTGATGACCCTTTGGGGACATGCCCATGAAATTTTGGGGTGAGTCTTTAATAAGGGGAATGGTGACTACTTTTTAACTGGAGTTTGTAGAGCAGCAGAATTTGGAGACCTAGAAAGAAGATAGCTGAAATGGCTGGAATGACATTTCTAAGGGAGAGAGGGAAGAATTTCCTCCAACCCTGTGTCTTATTTGGGAATGGCAGTCATTTCTAAGTTTCTCATAGAGGCTGAGGGCAGGCCAGAGGAATTAATTTGAATCACGATACAGATTACCAGTTTCCCAAGACATTGCTCAATAATGTAAGAATACCCTTTCAACAGTTTACCACTTAAATTATTGTAATCAGGCATCCAAAGATTAAGTGGTCCACAAATGAGAACTTCAAACTCCCCTGGGTCTTTGCACCTGGCAACAACTGATCATCCTGAACACCTGGCTGAGAAGCAGGCAGGGCTGAGAGAACCCAGCCCAATCCTCACAACCCCAACCTCTGCCAGCTCACTGGATCAGACTCCTTCATCCCTCCACTGGGAGTTAGGCATTCGTGACTCCTGAGCAATTAATGGTCAGACCCAAAGAAAGGAGAATAGTCAATAAATGAAAAAGAAGAAACCTGGGAGAGATGTATTAAATAATAAACTTTGTGTTTGACTGAATGATATCCTCTCCCAACAGTTAGGTTTTTAACAATAAAGCAAGGAAGGAGACTGCTATTTTTTTTTTTAATTTGTGAATTTTGTGCACACATCTAACAGTGACTGGTTGGACAATCAACTCCATCTGTTCTATATGTTTCTTCTGACAGTGAGACATCAGCTTCCAATTCTTCAGTAAGTTTGCTCCCACAAGTGAAAAACTCTAGCACATCAAATCTTTACCTAATTTCCTGGGCAAGGATTTTATCTAATTTCTCTAAAATTAAGAGAAAGAGGTGGGGGGAGGTCTTGGTTGATTCTGAGTTTATAACAACTTTTATAACAGTCAGGATAATGGTACACAATGCTATAGTAACATGTAAGCCCTAAAATCTTAGTTGCTTGTTTAATGCAACAAAAAGATTATTTATTGCTCAGTATGTTATAGATGGGATTGTCTTCTACATCAAGTAGCAAGGCCTTCTACAACTCTGCTATTTGATAGAGTAGCCACTAACCACATGAGGTCATCGAACACTTGAAATGTGTCTAGTCTGAATTAAAAGATTCTGTAAGCAAACCATAAGAGACTCTTAACTCTAGGAAACAAACTGAGGGTTAATGGAGGTGGGGTGGGCGCAGATGGGGTAACTGGGTGATAGGCATTAGGGAGGGCACTTGAAGTAATGAGCACTGGGTGTTGTATGCAACTGATGAATCACTAAATTCTACCTCTGAAACTAATAAATTTCTTTTAAATGCGTAGTACTGTACAACAAAAAAGTAAAATTTGCTGTAGATTAATCTGAAAAAAAAAGATTTTGTAAGTATAACATATGCACTGGACTTAGCCTTAGTAAGAAAAAAATGCAAAATATCTCAATAATTATTTGTATATTGCTTACGTGTTAAAAGGATAATATCTTGGATGTGTTGGATAAATAAAATTTATTATTGAATTAATTTCATGTATTTATTTTAATGGGGCTGCTAGAAAATTTAATGGTACATGTGCAGCTTGCATCGTATTTATTGCATAGCCCTGATCTAGGAACATGTGGCCACCTGCTCTTAACTGCCTCGCCTGTAAATGACGCATGCCATTTTCATTCCTATTTCATTATCCAGAATTAGTCACTTAGCCCAAGCCTAAGGGATTCTGGGAAATGGATATTTTTGAGTCCCCACATTCTCTGCTGCACTCTTTTTTCTCTATTTTACAATTGCTCATTATTCTTTTGCATCTATCCTTTCCCATTCTCATTTGTTGGTTTTTTATTTTATATTAAGATTTTATTTTCACGAGCAGTTTTAGGTTCATGGCAATTGAAGGGAAGGTACAGAGATTTCCATATGTTGTCTGCCCCCAAGCATGCATAGCCTCTCCCATTGTCAACACTCCCCACCAGAGTGGCATATTTGTTATAATCTGTGAAACTACATTGACTTATTATTATTACCCAAAGACCATAGTTCACATTATGGTTCAACTTGGAGTTGTAAATTCTATCGGTTTATATGAATGTATAATGACATGTTTCCATCATTATAATATCATACAAGCTAGTGTCACTGCCCTAAAAATTCTTTACGCTCCATCCATACATCCCTCTCCACCCTCCTGACTTCCTGAATTTTTTTAAGATTTTATTTTTAAGTAATCTCTACATCCAATGTGGGGCTTAAATTTACAACCCTGAGATCAAGAGTTGCATGTTCAGAGCACCTGGGTGGCTCAGTTGTTAAGCGTCTGCCTTTGGCTTGGGTCGTGATCCCAGGGTCCTGGGCTTGAGCCCCACATCGGTCTTCCTGTTCAGCAGGAAGCCTGCTTCTCCCTCTCCCACACCCTCGGCTTGTGTTCCCTCTCTTGCTGTGTCTCTCTCTCTATTTAAAAATAAATTTAAATTTATTTAAATAAATAAATAACATCTTTAAAAAAAAAAAGAGTTGCATGCTCTACCGAATTCCTGACTTTTTAAAGTGTCTCCATAGATCTGCTTTTTCCAGAGTATCATATAGTAGGACTCATACAGAATGTAGCCTTTTCAGATTGACTTCTTTCACTTAGTAATACACATTAAGGTTCCTCCATGTCTTTTTATGGCTTGATAGCTCATGTCATTTTAGCACTGAATAATAATGTTCCAGTGTCTGGATGTACCACAGTCTATTTATTCACTCACCTACTGAAGGATATCTTGGTTGCTACCAAGTTTTGGCAGTTATAACTAAAGCTGCTGTAAACATCCATGTGTGAGTTTTTGTGTGGACATAAGTTTCAGCTCCTTTGGGTAAATACTAAGGAGCACAATTGCTGGATCATATGTTAAAGAGTATGTTTATCTTTGTAAGAAGCTTCCAGACTGTCTTCCAAAGTGGCTGTAGTATTTTATATTCCCCCCAGCAATGAATGAGATTTCCTGTTGCTCCACATCCTTGTCAGCATTTGGTATTTTCAGAGTTCCAGATTTGGGCCACTCTAATAGACGTGTAGTGAGTGGTATCTCATTGTTCTAATATGCATTTCCATAATGACATATGATGGGGAGCATCTTTTTATATGCTTATTGCCATTTGTCTATCATTTTCTCTTATATTGGCCAGTGGGGAAAAAAATGCCTAATTCCTACTAGTATAGTCCAACTATAACATAATCTCATACTCTGTATTTTTCCTGTTGCTCTAACTTTAAGTGAAACTCCTTGCCTTCTGAAGAACTGACTGAACTTGGCCTAACATCATTTCATGGCCTGAGGCCATTCAAAGTCCTCCCTACACTTTTTGAAAATTCCTTTTTACATTTTCATGGTTTTTCTTCTGGTTCAGTTTCTGCTCTCAGCTTTACTCTAAGTCAGTGGTCTAAACGAAAACAAGTCAGAAATTTAGAAACCTTGCTAAAGATCTGAGAGTCTTGGAAGGGATGGTCAGTTGCATCTGTGTCTTGCTAGCTCCATGTGAATAGATTTCTTTGGAAGCACAGTCAAGGCACAGGGGCTTCCTACTTTTTAGTAATCATATTGTCAATGTCTATGAGACTTCTCTCCATGCCCAACCTGCTAGGGAGAGTAACACAATCCATCCGTCTCTTCTGCTAGAATACCATGTAGGATCATTGTAGAAAACAATGTTTATTGTTTTCTACGTCATTGAATGTACTTGTATCAGTCAGCTTGGACTGCTATCACAAAATATCATAGACTGGGTGGCTTAAACAACATAAATGTATTTATCACAGTTCTGGAGACCAGAAGTCCTAAATCAGGTCCAGTATGGTCAAGGTTTGGTGAGAACCCCTTCCTGGTTTGCGGATGGCCACCCGCTTGCTGTGTGCTCATGTGGCCTTTCCTTGTCATGTTTGTGTAGCAAGAGAGGTATCTCTCTCTCTTCCTCTTCTTATAAAGCCACCAATCTTATCAGATTAGGACTTCACCCTTATGACCTCATTTAACCTTAATTACCTCCTAAAAGTCCTGTCTCAGATATAGTCACATTGGGAGTACAGGCTTCAACAGATGAAATTTGGGCAGGGTGGATACATAATTCAGTTCACAACCATACTAATTTCCATCTAATTACAATACCATTTAGGTTTTAAGAGGTGCATGCTGAACTTTTAGGTCAATCAATTTGATATCATGGGGCAGGTGTTCAGAGCCTCTAACTTTAAGATTTCTCATGTGGTTATTAGGGCTAAAAGAGATTAATACCATCAGAAACTCTTGAAGAATTAAAATAATGGAAAGTATCCATAGAACTAAAGGGAGAAGGCAATAATCCTGACTAATAAATAATCCTGACTATTCTTCCCCTACTAGATACGTATCATAGAAATCTGAGTTTAGAATGAGAGCATAGTAGACTAAACCATGTATGATGAGACTTATTTTCATTCATTCTATTTCCTCCCTTTGAAAACTCAAAGTCGTAAGTCCTGTATGTCTCCTTTTAGCAAGAAAATCTCAATTATTTTGATATAAGGAACTTGAAAAGGAGAAGGGATTCAGAAAAGGAAGAAAGGAAGGCTCTGGGCACCACACAGAGATCAGATTACGGACTGAATTGGCCTATGATAAATATTAGGAGCCACAGTAACTCTCTAATACCAGTTCCCAGGTTTTCCTTTGCAGCGTCCTGCCTCAATGTTCCACTGTGTAAGCTCCCATCAGAGAGCTACAGGCCTTATTGACTCATTACTGGGGTTAGTCAAGTGTGGAATGGGTTAGGAATTGCTATAATATCCCATTACATTGCTGTTCTGCCCCATTATCTGAGCCAGCCTAGAGCAGTGTACTGGATATAATGCTGCTCTGCAGTGCAAGAAGACACAGCTTAATTCAGAGACCTTTAATAACACACAGGGAGAAGAGTCTAGAAATCAAGGCACATATACAAACAAATGAACATGCCTCAGTTGCTGCACACTGCTCTCTCCAAATGCTAAGGGTCACTTCCAGTATTCAAGTTCAAGTGCTGAGAGAGTGGTAGGTAGAGAGGCTCTCGTGGTTACAGTGAGCATTTGGAAAACAGTTGTCGTGGAATGAACCTGGAGATTTCATTTAACCTATTGATTATATAACCTGTAAGCCTCAAGGACTCGGCACCAGAGCTCTGGGGGACTGAGCCAGGCCACATATAGTGTCCATAGTCCTCTTACTCTGACTCAACCTCTCAGGCTACTTTCCTGGCATCTGGTTCACTATTCCCTCATGGTAACTATACCTTCGACTCTCTCTTCCTTCAATGCAGAGTCTTAAAATGCACTGGAAGCCCTGGGAACTGTGAAAACCCAGGGCAATGGCAACAGGCAATCCTAACTGGGTATAAGTTTATAGAATATTAATTGAAGTTGGATTTTTTTTACATCAAAAATAATACAATTACCCTGAAAAAAATTAACAGCCTATTTTATACCTACTGAATATTATGGTAACTAAATGTTTAAATTCATTTTAGCACTATTCATATTATAATTAAATGCTTGCTTAGGAATTTGTTTCACTACTTCTCCCCCATAGATGGTTAAATCCTTGAGGGAAAAGATCTAGTGTCTCTTGACTGTCATATCATCCCTATACTTAGTAGGGATTATACATAATAGATTCTCCATAAATTGTGGTTGTAAAAATGAATGAGTCAATGGTTTTCATAACCATGGTGACTTGGTGACAGTTAATATTTTAACTTCTTTTCTCGTCTTTCTGCTACTGTGACTTTAGTACAGTTTGAGTTGGCTACTACTTTTACTTCTCTACAACTGGGGCTTGGCTAGGTGTATTCTTGTGATCTGGGGTAAGGTCCATTAGGAAGTAGCACATTCGTGCTTCATAAGGCCTCTTTAGATTCTTAAATAATTATGACATGAGTGGGAGCCATGGGGTATAGATGGCATATCAGTAGACCGGATGCCAATGACATCTTATGTTGCTAAACTACCTTGGAATGTTATTTAATTTCTCTATGCTTCAGTTTCCTCCTTGCAAAGAAATGAAATAAAACGCCTATTATCCTTGGGTTTTATTTTTTTAAATCTGAAATGGGAAAACAGCCATGGTTATGCCTGACATAGAGTGCAAATTCAATTTATGTTGAACCTGATCTCCACAAAAATAAGCAATTGTCAGAGGTTTAGATGCATCAGATGACAAGCGGTGTTCTCCAAACCTGACCGCAGGAGCTAGTTCTTTGTCTTTCCAGCTGGACCACTTATTGCTTAGCTCACCACCCACACACCCACAACTCCAACACACTCTCAGTACGTCTGTCCTTAGACTTATGTGGCAGCTTGTAACATTAAGAATGTGTAAGTCATCTTGCAGAAGTCTTAGGAGAAAGGGCAAATTGTGAGTAAATAATCTGAGATATATGGGTGCTAAATTTCCATAATCTTAGGGTGGAAAAGACTCTAGAATCTCCTAAACTTGTGCTCAGACTATCTTTTCTTGATCCATAAAACTTTTGGAAATCATCCCATAAGATTTATCAGGTCACAGCATGCAAGAATGGGCAGGGAAAACTGAGAACCTGTCTTCCTCATGCTTCCCCAGGTATGGCCAGAGAGTGAACCATGGGCAGAAGCCAGAAGGATACATTCTAGAAACTATAGGAAAATAAAACCTTTGAAACATCATTAAGACAAAATACCTTAATCCTCCTCAATTATAAAATAGCAGATAAGGGAGATTCTGGAATTCTCTATTTGACCATTGTTTCTTTTGCAATCCCTAAGGACTTAGTTTTCATGTCTAGGACTACTAAACATAATAAAAGGACAGTGTTAGGTGGACTCACAGGGTGTCTTTTAAGTGAATTAGTCTTATTTTGATTATACAAATATAGTTATTACCTTAAAATTTGCTCATATCACTAGGATTTAAGTACTGTTAAAAGCATTTCCTCTCCATGAAAAATTGCCATAGACCATTAAATTCTCTATTGATTTTCAGTTATGGAATATGCACCCCACATTCATTTTCAGTAGATGCCCAGTTGCTTAAGCTCTACTAATATAATGGCCTTCCTTTTAAGTCCTTTGATAATTGTTTTATTTTTCTCCATAATTCTTCCTACTAACTTCTATTTAGCCTTCATTAAGGAGAATGAAAACCTGCCCATCACCTTCTTCTCCAGTTTCTGTCCTTACGGCTGTTTTTTGAATAATAGTAATTAACATCTGTGCAAAATAATTCTTATTCACAGAGTTCTGAGGCATTAATTAGTGTCATAACATCCCTAAGAGGTAAGTAATTATAATTCTCACACTTTTTACACAAGAGAGACTGAGACACATCTGGGTTCAGTCATATGCTTAAATTCATGCATAAGAACATAAAAAAACGCACCAGGACCTGAGTTACAAAATAGATTCTCTATGCCTGACATCAGTGAGCAGTCTGTCTGCCACCTTGCTTATAGCATTGCACACTGGCGTCTCCCGGATGGCTAAAAAAATTTATTTTGATTCTTATAGTGAAGACCTTGAGTGGAATCTTATAAGGAGGGAAATTTTCTGAGAAGTCAAACTAGCAAATGAGCATGAGTTTTGCCCATCGAGAATTCTAGGGGAAAGAGGAAGTCATCCCATGAATACATGTGAAATGTATTGAAAGTACACATAATGCTAGTCAACCACCCCTCTCCCTGTTATCACCATCGTGTCTAATGGCTTAGTGAACATTGTTCTTTTTTTTTTTTTCTTTGAAGAAGGAATTTGTTTATTGAGGGTAAGGGTGCAAGCAATATAAAAATCAAAAGCTTATCTGACTTTTCTTTCTCTGCTTCTCAAATGGGGGTTGGATTTTATTTGTACATTTTCTGAGGGTCCCTATCTGCTCATGGAATCCTTTATACAGGGGGAAGCTGTGGGGCAGATTCCTAGAGATCCTTCGGGAGAACTCTCATTGGGCGGGCGGGAGTGTTGCTCATGTTGCCCACTTCTTTCCCTTCTGCTTCATGTGTATTACAAAATAGTCATTGCATGCGATGGTGAGCCCACCAATTAGAGAGAAGCAGCTCTGGAAGCCCACTTTGCCGTCTCGGCACTGGTCCAGGTCCTTCATTATTTTGTCCACGGCCAGAGGGTCTTTTTGATTTTCCAAAAATCCAGGGAACTCCTTTTCCATGAGTACTCTCAGGTCCTCCTTTGTTAAGTAGCCTTTATCCCCAGCAAACTTGTGAAACGTGAACATCATGGTTTCCATGGCATGTTCCATTTGAGATGGCATTTTGGTGAGGTCTGTTGAAACCTTGGCCCAAGGCGCGGCTGGGACGATTTGCTGGCTGGGACGCACGGCCAGTGAGCGGAGCGCGGCGGGCTGGAAGCCTAGTACGCAGAGGGGGTCGTGAACATTGTTCTTCCCCAAGTTTTCTACTTTGGATTCTAATCTAGAACTGAGGAGAAGAAAGTCACTGTTATACTTCTCTATAGGAAACCTCAAACCAGATTGGATTTTAATCCAAATGATAGTAAAAATAGAATATTTCAAAACTATTTGGCTTTTAATTTCCACGTTAATAGCTTCCCATATGATGCATAAGGTTGGGGCATGATCCCATTAATAACAATGGATATCACTTTGGCCAAGCCTCATTTTTAAGCTAACATTTATTGATAAAACTTAGGGGATTGTCATTTTGTGTACCCACATACTTGAATATTTTCTCAATTATCAGGGATATAACTTCTTAAAAACATTCAATTTTATTACTTTGTAACTTATTTTTAACCTCCTGATATTTTATATGAAGAAATAGAATTAAAATTATAGATTAGTCTTCTCCAAAGTTTTGCCCCATAAGCAGGAATTGTATATTTCAAATAAAATTGGAAACTGGCCCCTCTAGTTGCTTTTATGGAGCCACAAGTTTAGGAGTAATTAAATGCCCTTCATGACTCTTGACACCCTTCTCCTCTCTCTGAAGTAAGGCAGAAATGAGACCTGACATGCTGCACCTGACTAGTTACCTCTGCCAATCCATTGGTCAATCTGTCCTGGTCTGGATTTAACCTGGGAGAAAGGTAAATATTGATTGTGTAAATCTGACTTAACCCTAGACTTCAAGTGAAGAGGTAGATACCATTGTCACCTTAGATAAGAATAATCTTCAGATAAAATATTGATGCGTGATTTCTAAATCTACACTTAGTCCAAGTGGTCATACAGCAACCCAGTGAGCTGGATTATATACCACCCTAGACAATCTTGTCCCCAAAAATAAGTCTAGGAATGACCTGAGGAGGAAAAACATGACACACTTTGGGAAGCAACTAGTGAAGGAAAGTCATCAGTTCTATATAAAGGCACTGAGTGTTGTTAATTCTACTTCTAAAATAAGAACCCAAACTGCCACCATCTCTTCACTGTCAGTGCACCAGCTTAATCCCAGACTTGCCTTTCTTTAAATTATTCTCCTTCTTGTCCAAATTAATAAATGCAACACTACTTATTCATAGAAGAATCTTCTAGAATGCAATGGGTGGTGTCATTCACTCCCCTATGTAAACTTCAGTAGCTCCCAGGAGACCAAAATATATTTAAAATTCCATAGGTGGAATACAGACCATTCATCTTGTGGTTTCTATATATTCTGCAATTTCCCACTGAAACCTTTGGGTTCATTCAGATCAGCTTTACTGCTATGGTTTTATTTGGCTGAAAAAGGCATTCTGTACCTTGATATGTCATGATTCTCTCATTAGAATGTCCTTCTCTTTGTCTGTTAAATGAAATCTTACTGTTCAAGAGGCTCCATCAGTCATTATAGAAACACATTTCCTACCATTCCCCCACAAACAAGTTCGTTGTTCCTTACTCTGTGCTTCAGTTGTGCCTGAAACACATCTCTCTTCACATGTATCACATTGTATTGTAATCACATTAAGGACAGAAATGATTTCTTTTTCTTCTTTGCTTGCAAAGCACGTAATTTAAGTGCCCAATAATTGTTTATTGAACTGTCATTTTATCTTTTCTCTGTTATTCTCCCTCTGTAAATAACAGTGTTAAAATAATTTTCATTAATGCCCTGTGTTATTAGATACTTTATTCAACTGAGTCTCAGTTGTGTCATCTGAAAAAAAAAAACCCTGTGAAAATTATAATTATTCACTTCACAAGGATATCATGTAGATAAATTAGTACCCTCAAAGTGTTCAGAAAATGTAGGACATATTGTTTAGGTGTTAAATTCTATTACCTAAGATCAACAGTAAGGCTTTCTAAATGTCAGGAGTAAAGTTTGAGAACCTGCTGCCACAAAAAATCTATAAGAAGGTGCGAGCTAAGTGTGAAGTTTCCTTTTAGGTAATTTTGTTTCTGAAACTTCACATTGTTGGCTGGAAATTGAGTTTATAAGAATAGGATTAAGGGGGAAGTGGAGTGTTCAGTGTTCTATAGACAGACGTGTCACTGTGTATTTATAGGCATATATATGTTATATAAAGTATTTGTATTGTGTGTGTACAAGTATGTACAAAATCATAATGCACATTTATCTAAATATTTTACACACACACACACACACACACACACAGAAATTAGTTAGTTACTCCTGGTAAACCACAAGGCTATCTGGGTCACACTTCCAATTTATGAGCACTGAAATTTTGTGATCTCTCCTTTCAAACCACACTATATATCTGTATGGCTTCAGAACCAACTGCATATCAGTCCATTCACTGGTTCTCAGTGAATTCTCCATTTACCAACTTTGCGAATTATTGGTAAAACAGACATGGGTCCACATAACCTAGATTTTTATAAGACTTAAAGAGCTATAAAATTTTTTCACACATTTTTGAGATAAAGCCGTTTTCTGACATTATCATGTCCAATAGTTGGTTGGTTAGTTTTAAAACAAAAATGATTTTATTGAGGAAGCTTACAAATAATACATGTCTGACTTTAAGTGGTTTATAAAATTCACAATAACTTGTCTATTTTGATATTGTACCAAGATCTTTCCCTTTATTCTGGATTCCCTACTTTGAATTTTCATATTCCTACCCAATCCACATCTAAAATTCATCCAATATAATTTTGCGATTTAGTTTCCTTAAAGAGGAACAAGCATTTAAAGACATTTGTGAAGCCAATAGAGTAGGAATTTCTTTGATTTATTTTATGATTTTCCCCTCAAATTTTTAGTTTTCTGGATACACCTGAACTGATAAAGAATTTTGGTAGTTTTACATTTACAGTCTTTCCAAAACATTCAACTTAGTTTTCATAGAAATGATTCTATTTTTACATGCATATTTCCATTAATATATATAATGATCAATTTAAATTTGTTTTTACCAAAACCATGAGTCTCTAAGTTCATATTCCATGAGTTCTTTCCTGAAACTTTTCATTCACTGAATAAATACATTGTTTTTAAATGCTTACTGGTGCCAGACACTGAACTCTTTATGTTTCCATAACAATATGTGCTCCTCATTTTGCATGTGATATCTGTTATAAAAATTAATTCAATATTGGTGTTGTTCTCACGGCTGTCAGGGCCTAGGGCATGGAGAACCCCAAGAGTCTCCCACTTTGTGGTTTATGGACTTATGATCTAACAAAGCATGCAATGGAGCAGATAAAACAATGTCAGGTAAGTAGCATTGAATATGTAGCTGCTAAATGTAAGAATGCTAACTCATACGTGTGTAAAAATGGGAGACAGAGGTCCAAATCAATGAACACCTGTGAAAATACTTTGACCTCTGACCTACCTGCCTGGACTCATTTGGCTCTCACTTCTGATTGAAGGGAGTCACCACCCATTCCACCCTTAGGCACCCTCCAGCTTGAAAAACACTGCTCTAAAAATTTTGAGAAGGACCATAAATGCTTCTATAGCAATGAAATCTGCCAGATGACTGCTTTTTGCCCATAATTCGTATTGCACTTGTCATTATTGCATAGTGTTCTATTACCGGTCAGATCAATTAAAAATTAATTCAGTTCAAATAGTAATAGATTTTTTAAGTCATCTTTGTGATGTAGTAAAGGAAAAAGCAATACAAAGTAGGGATGTGTCTTGCCTAGACTTTCAAATAAACGAACAAACAAAAAAGGGATGGTGTTGGATGTTGTTGGATTGTTCATGGCTGTGCTTGTTAGATGACTATGCCTTGAGACAGAAGAAGAATCAGCAGTCAAATGCTTATATTTCTTTGTATCATGACAGCTTTCCTTCTTAAGGGCAAAAGTTGGGCAGGTCCAGAGATTTTGTTTTACTCTATAGTTGCTTTGTCTTCACAATAGACTAAGATAACTGATGTTACACTTAAAAAAAAAAACAAAAACAAAAAACCCACACTCGGCACCTGGGTGGCTCAGTCAGTTAAGCATCTGCCTGTGACTCAGATCATGATCTCAGGGTCCTGGGATCGAGTCCCGCATTGGGCTCCCTGCTCAGCAGAGAGTCTGACTGTGGATTCCCTCTCTCCTTCTGCCCCTCCCCGCCTCATGCTTGCTCTTGCTCTCTCAGATAAATAAATAAAATCTTAAAAAAAAAAAAAAAACCCACACTCTATAGTGGTTGCAGCAAGTTTTCTGAAATACTCCGCTATTATGTTTTTAAATAATGCTATGCTTATAGGTGAGCTAGAGACATTGCAGAAATACATGCTTTAAATATGGGTCATTGCTCTGATTCAAGACAGAAATATCTCAGAAATTTAAATGTAAGGAAAATGTTCTAGCTACCACTAGTGATCACGATGAAGCCATCGTTCTGGATCATGAGTCTATGAGGCCATTGCTGTCGCCGAGACTTCTAGTTTTGGTGCCACTCTTGGTTTCATTCCAGCGCCATGAATCAATGAGCTGAGGTGGTGTTGCCTCAGCTGGTAGGTGTCAGAGGTGAAAATTCCTGACAAAGCTCCAATCAGATGATGAGCAATCTAACCAGTTAGTTATGCCTGGTCATACTGAGAGAGGACAGAGGATGTTGCTGTTGTCGAGAATTAAAACCACTTTATGATGATTAACATGTAAAACCACTGGAAGCTTTGCAATTTACTCTAGGCATCAAGAAGAACAAACATATTATTACTAAATTCTTGCAACGTAGTTTCAAACACATAGCAGGTCTCATCTTGACAACTGATGTTTTCTGTGACAGATTGAACTAGTCTTTTCTTGTAAGTGTGCAAGATTCAGGGCCTGCATGAAGCTCTATTAAGTATTTAAAGCCACAGACCACCACCGCATGGAAAGCACTAGCTGTCAGCAAAATTGTGAAGGAGTGAAGCTCCTGTTGGGCTTTACCGCCTCTCCTTCCGCTAGTCCTTTCTTTGCACCCCTCTCTCGGTGTCCAGTAAATTGGTGGTGGTATAGAACGATCACCGAGCTTGGAGTTAGAAGTCAAGTTTGCATCTTGCCACTCAAATTAACAATGAAGCCTACCCTCACAGAACATAGGTAACCAAACTAGTAAACCCTTAGCTAGTCAGTCAAATACTGCTTTAAGTGATTTCATGTGCTAACTCGTTTAATCCTTAAAACCATCCATGATGTAGGGACAATTATTACCTGTATTTTACATATGGGGAAACTGAGACACAGAGTGGGTACATCACTTGCTTGAATTCACACAGCTAGTAGTAGCTAGAGCTGGGACATGGCTTCAGGCAGCCTTCCTGTAGAGCCAGGACTCTCAGCATGATGCTCTTTGTGTTAAATGAAAGAAAACATTATGTTGAGTGTACTATAACCACTTGTAGCAGATGCTACAAAATGCCTACCTCATAGTCACTCAATTTTTCTTCCTTAGTGTGACAGCTAATTTTATTTGGGGATTGGCAGTGCCCCGTTAAAAGGCTCCATTTCCTAGCTACAAAGAAAACAATAGCAGAAATTGTTAGGTGGGAAGTCTCAGAACACCTCTTGGAGGAGAGGGTAGACAGTTGGCTCGTGTCTTTTCTGCCCATCACGCCTTCCTTTTCTCTTCCTTCCTGGCTATGATGGCTGGGGTGCCAGTTGTTACTTTGCCCTATGAAGAAGCCTTGAGTTTGTAAGCCACCTGCGGAGGCTGGGGAACCAGAAAAGTACTGCGGTCTTTTTTTCTTTTTTAATTTAAATTCAATTTAATTAACATATAGTGTATTATTAGTTTCAGAGGTAGAATTTCGTGATTCATCTGTTGCATATAATACCCAGTGCTCATTGCATCGAGTGACTGATGGCTTTGATAACAAATAGAGCTGCCATTCCCACCACAGTTACTTTACCTTGACAATGTCTTTCCAAATGCAGAAAAATGAATTTCTACCTTATTATAGCTACTTATTTCTAGGCTATTACAAGTAGTTGACATTGGGAATTGATTAAGAATTCAGTCCATTTTTAGAAATTTTAGATCAATAGAAACAGATTTTTTTCAGTGTACTCTTAATGCTAACCACTGTGAGGATGGTAGTGGAGAGAACTCAAAAGGAATATTATGCATCAGTCTGCTACTCAAGGAGCGTATGTTCTTGTTGTGGGGATAAACACACGAAGCAATATTGACACTCTTAACAGGGTTTTGTAAATTTGGTATAATCTCAAAATTAAGAGAAAAACTCATAATGGCTGAAAGAGTCAGGGAGAGATTCCTATAGATGGGGGGAGGCACTTGAGTTCAGTAGTGAGGGTGGGAAAGTAACCAAGAAGGTCAGGAAGTCAGGTCAACTGTTCCAGAAAAGGTGAGAAACACTGGTGTAATTGTAGGAATGTTTTCATGGGTCTACGAAGAGTAGTGTGTTTAGAACAGACTGCTAAACAGAATAATATATGGAAAAGCTCTTAACACTGTGCCTGGTACATACTTTTCTTCTTTATAATTTTAATTTGTATTCTAAACTCTCCCACCCTTGAAGTGATTTTCTATATTGCTCCTAACATACTTTTTCTAAATTATAATTCAATTCGCATTGCTCTCAGGCTTAGAATTATTCATTAAATTTCTACTGGGTACAGGAAATAGTGCAAGCTCATTGTTTCGGTTTTGTAAGCTGGCCTCTGTTTTTCTCTTCAGACTTCTCCTCTCCCAATTCTTTTCTAATATAAAATGAACTACTCGTAGATCAGCAACATGCAATTCTATTTTCACAAATTCATGCCTTTGAACATGCTGTGACTTCCCTCTGAAATGTCCTTTTCCCCATGTCTACCAAGTAAACACCTTTCTCTTTCAATTCCCACTTCAGGTATAACCTTGTGGCTCCAACTCAGAAAAACATAACCTATCCTTTGTGTGTGCGCATGCGCGCGCGTCTGTATCTAATATGTATATTTAATTGAAATTGTATTACGTTTTAAAAAGTTTTGACATTTCCTTAAGAAATATATACATGATACAAATAAATCAATGGGAAGATGTATTAAAAGACACCTAAGAAATTAGAATAAAAATAAAATATAGCTAAATGAGGAATACAAGGTATTATATTTAAAAATTTTTAATACAGGAGCTAAAGTTGGCTGCAAATATGGTTCTAAGCTTCTCAATAGCCAGAGAGAGCGAAAGATATTTTTGAGATTCACAATATCCACGAGATACATTTTTTTAAAGACCAGGTGCTTAAGAACTATTTAACTTTTCATCATTCAGAATGAAATTTTTCCCAAGGATCTTTATAAATAAGCTATTGGCTGATAAACTAATAAATCTTTTCAACTGTATTCAGGATTGGTATTCAGTGGGCATGTATTGGTATGGCCATTCTGGTTGTTAAAATATTGAAATAATTCCTTACTGATTGGTAAACAGCCACTGCCCCGAATGTCTTTTCTCCACTCTTTCTGCTGTGAACCTTCCTTCATAAATATCTGCTTATCCTCAACCTCCATCAGCCAGGGATGAAATCTGGGACAACAGGGGGTGCCTCCAGATCTGCTCCAATACTCTGGAAGTATTCCTCCTGATGGGTCAGTGTCCATGTCTCACTGATCATTAAATATGTTGGCTATCATCTCTGAATTAAAACAATATACCTCTTGGGACTTAGATATTACATTCCCTACATTACATAGCCACTTGGATTTCTCACAAATACCTCAAAGTTAACACATCATAAATCAAGTTTTTAAAAAGCTGAATAAAGGAATAGATACTATATTGAGTTTTTATCTGCTCCCTATTCATTTCTTTAACCCAAGCTGATGGTCTAATACCAACGTGCAATTGATTAAAAGAAAATCTAAGAAGACTGAATAATTTATACCTCTGGATGAACCGAATAAGTACTCATACCGGCAATGCTCCAAATAAAATTATTTATCACAGTCAAAATATTAATGAGAATTAGCAACAGGGTGCTTCAGGCTTTAATTTTTGGTGAGACTTGAAGTTATTTTGTGTTTCTAACCAAGGGAAGATCCACAGGCTTGGATAATGTGCCAGGTTGTGTTCCAGAGGGATGGAAATTTTCAGTGAAACCAGAGAAGTCAATCAGAACAATTGTCTGGAGAGATGGCCACTCCATCTCAATGCAGGAGCAGCGGAGGATTTTTCCTCTGAAAATACTTCTGGGACCATGTCAAATATAACAAAGTGGGTATCAGAGTCCATTTATACACCAGATATCATGGCTGAGTTATGTTACCATAATAAATTAGTAAACATGTAAATTAATCTCTTGATGATCATTTTGTCTTAATTTTAAATCAACTTTAAGTGAGATATCATTTACACATAATGAAATGAACACATTTTAAGTGCACAGTTCGATAAATTTTGACAAATGATCACCCATGGAACTCATCCCTGATGAAGTTATAACATTTTTCCATCATCCCAAGTTACTTTGTCCCTCTTGGCATTCAGTATCTCACCCCCACCACCACTACAAACCCCCGGCGACCATTGCTGTGCTTTTTATCATTATAGATTACTTTTACTTATTCTAAAATTTCATATTAATGGATTGTTATTATTAATATTAATTTCATGTTAATGGAATTATTACTTTTTGGTATCTATCTCATTCATCCAGCATAAAGTTTATGACAATGATCCTTGCTGTAGTTTTTTTCATTAGTAAGTAGCATTCCATTGTATACATGCCACAGTGTATTTATTCATTCAACTGTTCATGGACTTTAGGGTGGTTTCTAGTTTAAACAAATTTTATTAAGAGCAATGCTGCTTTGATATTTACTTATAAACCCTTTTAAGAATTTGTATTGAGATTTATGTACCTTTGCATGAGCATATTTTATATTTGCTTTTAGACTTTTTTAAATTAAAAAAATAATTTTAGACTTACAGAAACATCACAATAATACAGAGAGTTCCCACTTACTCTTCACCCTCTTTCCCTTAATGCTAGCATGGTAAAGCTTTACCATGGTAAAGCTCAAAATTAAGAATGTAATATCGGGGCAACCCTGCTAGCTAGACTATAGACTTTGTCTGAAGTTCCCCCGTTTTCCACTACTGTCCTCCCTGTGTTCCAGGACTCAGTCCGGGATACCACGTTACATTTATTTATCATTTCTTCTTGGTCTCCTCCAACCTATGGCAGTTTCCCAGTCTTTCTTTGCCTTTATGACCTTGACACTTTTGAAGAGCAGTGGTCAGGTACTTTGTAGAATGTCCCTCAGTTGAGTTCATTTGATGTTTTCTAATGATTAGACTGAGAATATGAATTTTGAGGAAGAAAGTCAGAGAGAAGCTAAGCTTTTTGTTTGTTTTTGTTTTTTTTTAGTATATAGTATACTGTAGCAGAGTTAAGTGATATCAATATGTCCTATGACTGGTGATGTGACTCTTGGTCATTTGGTTACGATGGTGCCTGCCAGATTTCTCCGCAATAAAGTCACTATTTTTCCCTTTCTGTGCTCAATGTTATTTATGTATCTATTTATCTATCCATATATGTTAAATATATTTATCATTAAAATATATATAAAATAAAATACATTCATACTTGTATTCCCAGTTCTAATCCACTACCACAGGATTCTTTCCAACATGTCCCTTTTGCATCTCTGTAACTTTACATTACTGAGTAGTGTTCTCACAGTGAGAAACACTTATAATATATTTACTTATTTGTCCAATGCTAATACACCTATAAAATTGTTTCAGAATTGCTAGCATGTACCTCTATAAGAAACAGACTTAGAAGTATTAGAGTATAGTGCTTTATACATTTCTTTTATTGTCTTTTATCCTTAGAATATCAAGTGAAAACACTATTTCTTCCCCCAACATGACCAGTAATCACAGCTCTACTGCTAACCAGCTCTGTGGCATTGGAAAAATTACCTGCTTTCTTTGCTTCAGTTTTATGATCCATAAGATGGAGAGTATAATAGTAAGGACCTTCTTGATTGTAAATAGTAGATGCCTGGCACATAATAAACAATAGATAAGTATTTGCTGCTACTGTCACCCATTAATCCTTAACAAGGCAACAAATTGACTTGCAATTATTACACATATAATTTTGCATTATAATTCATTTTTGTCTTTGTCCTCTTTAGGTTGTGAACTTTTTAAGAGTAGGAATTAAGTCTTTATTTTATTTCTTTACACAGGTGTCTTGCATGGTAAGTTCTCAAAAGATATTTGCTGATGTTATTGAATAGTAAGTACATGCTAAAAATTAATAAAACCTATAAAACAGTAAATGTATATTAATGTACTAATAAATGACAATGGTTCCATGTTAACTTTTCCTAGTCACAAGTTTATGTTTCGATATAATTCTTCTTGAGAAAGTACATATTCACATATGCATATATCTCTCTAGAAACTTATAGAATGATGTCTAAAACTCTATCTATTTGATCTCTCCCTTTGGATTAACAGTTTTTTCAAACTCCTTTGAAGGCAAAATCCAACATGATGTGTCATAAGAACTAATCAAATCTCTTTTATCTTTCTATCTCAAGAAAAAGTGTTGGCCAAGATAAAACAAAAGGAGGAGGAAATCAGGAGATGGGAAGGTAAAAATACCGAGATTGCAATTACTCTGCATCAAGGACGACTATTTAGCAAGGATTAAAATATAAATATTAAATCATGATTTCTCTTTAGGGAAGATAGAACATCCTTTCATAATGACAGATTTTATTCTTATTGCAGTAATCTGTTCTGGTTTTGTGTGCCCTTTAATTTCTGTGAATATTTTGCACGTTAAAGCATTAGAGAGATATGAGATATTTTTATGTTTTTATTTTTTGAATCTATAATTAAGAACTACTTTACACTAGAGAAATGTATATGAATAAAATAACAACTACACAAGTTTCATATTATTTTATTAAACCTTCAAGGAAATGTAGAGAAATCAAGTTTTAGGGAGCCAGGAAGTAATCTGCATTACCCTAAATATAATAATTTAGAATTATAGAACAAAATTAGTATAAAGTAAGTAAATATTTTTAGAACTGTTAACATTTGTGCTTTAGCAATAGCATTTGACAATGTTTAAATAGCTAACAAAAAGGGAATTTAATTTGCTTAAAAAATACTATTTAACCAAGATGATTAATGTAACTTCTGGTTTCTGGGGAATTTTCATAATGTAATGTCAGAAAAGAAGATGAGATTATTAAATAACAAGCAACTGATTTCCTCAAATTTTCAAAAAATCTTATAGGTCAGATTCATATGCATTAGTACAACTTAGTAGACTGTCAAATATTACAAATTTATATCAGGTACTTGGCATTATCTTTCTGAATTGAGGCAAAATTTACTGCTTCAGAGAAAGAGATACATTCTTTGTATTTTCACTATCATGGCCCACTAACCATAAGCTTATGTTTCTATGGAAGCAGGAACATGCAACTGCTATGTATTGAAAAATAAAAATTGTGTTATAGCCAAGATAATAAAATATCTGCAGTGAAGGTACACACTACTTGTCAATCTTTTATTTGTAAACCATTTATTGATTAGGCAATCTGGTCAATGCACTGGGCAATACATTTGGGAAATATAAAGATAAAAAAACAAACGCTATCTGTGTACACACCAAATTACAATACAAGCTTGGAATTGAAAAGTCACCTGATTAACATATTTAGAATTATGCAAATGAAAGGTAATATTAAAATTATGTTAAGTTACAGTGAAATCAGCCACAAAAAAAACTTGGTGACCTGCGTAGGAAAGGACTTGCCCTTGATCTACAATGCCTTTGTGGCATCAAATCATAATTATTTTAACATCAGCATATTTTAGGGGGGCGACACGGCTAGAAAATATTATGGTAAACACACACAAACATTTAATTTTCTAACTAATAACATTTAAAAAAAATCCTATACTGTTTCCTGGGGTGCCTGGGTGCCTTAGTTGGTAAGCATCTGACTTAGGTTCAGGGCATGCTCACTGGGGAGTCAGCTTGTCCCTCTGCCCCTCCCCCCTAATTCATGCTCTCTCTCTCTCTCTCAAATAAATAAAATCTTAAAAATAAATAAACAAGTCATACATTGTTTCCTTGTTTAGCATCACAAAGTTTAAATCTTCTTTGCATTTAAAGTGTTTAAGAATAAAGATTTTAAAAGTTTAAAAGAATAAAGATTCTTTTAACTTGCTTTTGGACCTTGACAAATATGCCTATTTGACATCACAGATATATATTGCTTTTCATAACATTATTTTAATCATTTGGTACCATTCAGATTGTTAATATAATTTCAAAGCACAGCAAAGAATACTGCAGTATTGTTTGCATTTTTCACTTAGCTGAAAACATAGATTTGTTTTTCCTTTAACTGACTTTAGCATTGCTGGAAGTTAAACAACTTTTCTTGAGAGTGAGCCAGAAGATTTTGACAGATACATTTGAATGCCTTAAAATGATAGGTCAAATCAGCCTCCTTGTTTCAAAAGTCCTCTGATCTGTTCTGGGGTAGTTGTCAGTTAACGGCCTCAGATTTCCCAGTGTCAGAACAAAATTCAGTTTTGTTTACGTGTAGGTTTATTCTTCTCGGGTTGGTTCTGTAATGCAGTAGACCATTGCTTTACAAGAAGGTAACTAAATAATTCTTCCAGTGATGAATATTTACTTCATTTATAGTCAGTATATACCTCATAGTTCTAGCTCCATCTATCCTGCTTATACAAAATCCTTTTGTTTCAAAGATGCCAGATGTGGGTTAATGGATATCAGAAAAATAAAACAAGAACGAGAAAAATGTATTGCTTCCCACTGTTTGTACAAAATCCATTACACACACATGTATTTTTAAGGAATGGTGTGGCTCAACCTAAACAAACACAAGTAAATTTATTGCTTCAGCCAAATGGGTGTGTGAGTCCAGATGGGGACCCTAAATTATTTGAGCAAATTTGACAATAGTGCTCGAACAATGGCTACCTTCCTTGGACTGGTGTGGTCATTCTCCCAGAAAAAAGTCCAATAGAATCTAAATCACTTCCAGTGACTCTATAAGCTAAGAACCTCAGAAGAAAGAACTGTTCTGCTTTGCTAGAAGCAGAAAAAAATATTCATATTGCTTTGCAAGAGACTGTTTCTATTTTTCAAACTTTATTGCTTTTTGAATTATGAACACAATAATGTTCATTTTAATAAACCCTAAATATACAGAATAAAATATTATAAAACTTCATCCCCTTCCCCATACTGTCTCCCTCCCCAAGGATGATCGTTGTTGAGTGTCTTTTGAGATTTTAGTGTATACAAACATTCTCACTGTGTGAACATTCCCACACAGATTGAATGGAACTACATCCTGTATAAACATCAAGCTTATCACATAGAGATCTACCACATTCTTTTTTTTTAAGATTTTATTTATTTATTTGTCAGAGAGAGAGAGGGAGAGAGCACAAGCAGGGAGAGTGGCAGGCAGAGGGAGAGGGAGAAGTAGGTTCCCCACTGAGCAAGGAGCTCAACGCAGGACTCAATCCCAGGACCCTGGGATTATCACCCAGGTCGAAGACAGACACTTAACCACCCAGGCGTCCCTATCTACCACATTCTTCAACACTGCTGCAGAATATTTTATTATGTGGACATGCTATTCTTCTCTCAACAATTTCCTATTATAGGCTGTATAGGTTGATTCATTTCCTATTTTTCTGTAATAAACATGCTGTTATAAATACTTCTGTATAAAATCTTTGCAAATATTTACCATATTCTTGTATGATTTTTGGAAGTAAAGTCATTGCTACAAAGACTTGTGTATTGAATAATTGAATTGATAATACCAAATTGTTTACAATAACAAGATTGTGCTTTTTGACATCCACACCAGTATAGGCACTATTTTCTACACTTTCACAAATGCCAGTTATTATCCTTATATTTCTTTTAATTTTATTTTGTACATTTAGATATTTAATTACCTGGAATTTATTTCATGTATAGAGAAGTGGAGCTCACAGTTTTTTTTCCCCAAATGAGTATAAAGGCTCAGAATCATTTATGCATTGCTTATCCTTTTTCTAGCAATTTTATTAGAAACTGTATTCTCAAATGTGATGCATGTGTTTGTTAAGGTTCTTAGATGCAAATGGCAAAATCTACTTCAGCTAGTCTCTGCATAAAAGGAATTTGTTTCAGGATGTTATATAGCTCACAGAATCATCAAGTTGCTAGAAAAAGAGATTAGAATCAAACTTCCAGGACACTTTCTGAACACTGTCCTTCACCAGCCTAGACAACAAGCACACACAACCATAGGACAATGCCACATCAGCAGCCACCACTCAAGCCGTAAAAAATGGAAGCCTGTTGATCCATATGGGTTGGACTGACACTAAGTCTCACATAACTGCATTTTGCTGCAGGAAGCTGGTCCACATACCTGTCCCTGGCTATAGGAGAGGCTAAAAATACCAGATTTTATTGAATTTAAGACGCTATCAATTGTAAAATACATGATTATTTTATGTACCACTAATGAAAAGAAAATGCCGACCATTAAACTCTGACATAATGTTTTCACTTAGAATTTTTAATTTATAATTATTATTTTTTAAGCAAACTGTACCCCCAATGTGGGGCTCAAACTCACAAGCCCCAAGATCATGAGTCATATGCTCTACTGACTGAGATAGCCAGGCACCCTTAATTTATAGTTATTGAAAAGGACAATTGTTAGAATTTATTCAGACAAATTTGTATTACATGTTCTTATGGATATACAAAAAGGAAATTATAGATAAAACAATTTGGTTAAGCTATTCTAAAACTTTACTGAAGGTATCAGCCTTGTTAAGATATTCCTGAATTCAAACAAGGAAGTAGAGGCAAGCAAACTCCTTAAGGAACTTTCTCAGAATGTAGATAGCAGCCTCGAGAGAGACTGGGAGGCACATCACTCCATCCAGACTCATACTTGAAAACAGGATTCCACTCAAGTAGGGGAAGGGGCAAAAATTCCCTGTTCTTTTGACCCACTTTTCCAATAATTCTATTAGAAAAGGCTTACTTTGTGGCAATACTCCATTAAATGGCATTAACAAAAATTGTTCTATTCAGAATATGGAAAGACTGCTTTCTATCCTTTGGACCCAGAAGTCCAATTTAGGATCGACATTTTTTGAATATTTATTTATTTATTTTAGAGAGAGAGAGAGCATGAGCGTGAGGAGGAACAGAGGGAAAGAGAGAAATCCTCAAGCAGACTCCCCACTGAACACGGAGCCCAATGTGGGGCTTGATCGCAGGACCCTGAGATCATGACCTGAGCCGAAATCAAGAGTTGGACACTTAATTGACTGAGCCACCCAGGAGCCCCTAGGATCCCACCGTTCTTAAGAGGGCTGCCCTCTTTGACTAAGACGACCTCCTAATACAGAAGTACAAAAAAAAAAAAAGTACAGAATTTCACATTTGTAATTTCTTAGTGAAAGGATGGTATCAGAGAAAAGAGCTTTCCATAGATGTGAAAAAGTCTACAGCATATATGTACGCAAATGAAAAGAAAATGCTCCAGAAGGAGATCCATCAAATAAGCAGCAGTGAATACTTCTGGGGATGATACTGAGATGAGAAAAAGATGGAGAAAGTTTGATGAAAGACTTGCATTTTTTTATTTATTTAGTTTCTGTTAGGATTTTTTTTACAACAAAGAAGGATGCATGGAACGCTTATGTAGGTAAAATGTTAATTAACATTTCTGTAAGGATATAGATTCATATTATCAAGATATCAGCTGGGTCCTTCCTGTCCAGTGAAATCTAGTATTGCCATAAAACTCCAGCTCCTTGGCCTGCAGAATTGCTAATCTCCAGATTCCAAGAATTTACTCTTTTATGGTCCTTTGTGCTTTTTCCTCTATCTTTAGGTGCTCTGTGTTATGGTAGATGGGCTGAGACATATAGCTTGACAACCCCGAGGTCTCCCTAAAGATCCATTCGTATGAAATCTTCTGGGGGCAATGCAGATCTTTATGAAGACTCCACATGGGAATGCTTATTTCTGTTTTCCAAAGATGCGTTTCCTTGTCCTCCCATTCCAGCATTCCCTCTCCCCTCTCTCCTTGCACAGAGCTCCGAAGCTTCTTGGGTTCTTGCTCTCCCTTCCCAATTTTCCATTTCTAGTTGCCTTCCTTATTTAGCTCCTACTGCCCGTTTTCACTTATTAACATTTCAAGGTGCCTCTGTAGAATACAGCAGCAATGATTTTGGGAAGAAGTTATTGTTATAGCAGCCAATTATTATTATCTGTCATGTTTTGCCTTCCTCCCTTGAAAGAAAACAAATATTTGTAATTCTTAAAACTCTTCTGATTCAGGGCCCGCTGCCTGTCCTTGTACTTGGAATTTCCTTGTTGGTGCTTTCTGTCTAACATAGGGAGTATCTCTCAACTTCTTGAAGGTCCCCATGAAGCACACTGGCCTCTACTCTACCTTGTTCAGGAAGGGGCTTTGCTTCTCATTATTTCTGCATCTGGGCTGAGTTGTACTTGCACGAACTTTAGTTCCCTCATTGCTCCCAGTCCTGAAGAGACGATTCTGTGTTGTTCTGTGGGGAATGCTGGAGTCATTTTCCTCTCTTCCTCATCCCAAATTATCTCCATTTACTATGATAATTTATGGGAAAACTCAGGGCTCTTAAATGCTGTGTGGTTCCCTAAAATATTCAGCACCAAACTGCTTCTTCAGTGACTTACCATAACCAAGCTAGATTTTTCAAACTAAGTTCAATAGCACCTGCTTGTAGGGCTCATTTCAATCATCTCTGATTTGATAGTATATGCAGAGGACTATTCAGATATGCATCCTCTATAATTGCAAAACAAACAAACAAACAAACAAACACCAAACCTTGGACTAAAACCAAATGTCAATCAATACAGGAATGAATATATATATATATATATATATATATATATATATATATATATTTCATTGTAATATGCAGTGGGATACAAGATAGCAATGAAGAGTCAATGATTCAGAGCTATATGCAGCAGACCACATAAATCTCAGGATCGTGACATGGAAAACAAGTCATATGTGAATAGTCATAGTATCATTCCATGTATATAATGTTCAAAAGCACACAAGTTCAAACAAAATAAAAACATATAACATTACAAATATAGGCGGTAAGACTATAAATTAAAGTAGGGGCTGATATCCCACAAATTCAGGATGCTGTTATCTCTGAAAGAAGGCAAACAGGTAGGATTGGAGAGGCATACTAAGAGGATTTCAAAAGCAGTCTTAATAATTTACTTTTTAAACTGGATGTAGTCAGGAGGAGGTTTTTGTCTCTTCATTCTTTATGCCGTACACAAAATCATGAGTATTTTGTATACAATCATATATCTCAGTATTTATATCTAGCATGTATATCATCATTTATATCTAAAATAATCACTTAAAACTCTTGTGATATATTAGTCTAATTCTGAGATTGGTTTTAGTTTTTGAAATGTATCATTTGGAATATGTTTAGGAACTAAGGTTCACCAGAGCTCAGATGTAACAAAGCAACAGGCTTGAGGGATGTAGCCAGTACTGGCCCAAGCAACCAAGTTTGTTGCCATTGCCCGGGTTTCTGTAATTTTTTAGGAAGAGAAACTATTTTGTTAGCGAAAAATGCTACTTGTAGCCTATTATACCAGGCTAATAAGGTACCTCGACCCTGAGAAATTCCTCAGAGATTAGGCACATGGCCCCTTGAAATACCCCAGAGGCAGAACTCCAAGACCAGGATGAACGGCGGGAGATAATGTCAGGTAGAGTTTCATCCTGGAGATTTCTGTGAAGCAGGAAGAAGCTATTTTACAATATCTTCCTCAGTTTTCTAGGGGACTCGAGCCTGATAATTAAGAACTGTCTGAGGAGAAACAGGCAACTAATGAAAAGCACTGAACAAGAAGCTCTGCAACATTAAAATCAGTTCTCAGATTGTATGTCTCAGGAGAAGGCTGCCACGGTTGCCCCAGCAGCATCAGCTGCTAGCAACTAAATGCTGCCACCCAGAAAAGACGAATCCCTTTCACACACACTGTTTGTAAATGTTGGTCAACAGCTATACCGGACTTTAAGGAGGGCAGTGGGCACAGTTCTCCAGTACCGAAGAGTTTGCACATGGGCACCGAGCAGTCATGCCTGTGACGCGGACCAGGAACCCAAAAGTGGTTCATTGGAAGTTTTAATTTATCAATGTATAAATGTTTCCATAGGAAAAAACAACAACAACAACAAAATTATATGATACCCGAACTAACCAGTTTCAGGCAAAAATATCAACTGCTAACCCAGAAAGTATTAAGAAATCTCTTGTCCAAAATGTCTGCCCTCCTCCACTCACTAGAAGAAATGAGATTAATGCAAAACTCCCTAGAAAAGGGAAACGTTTATTAGATAAGCATTCATCACCCAGCTTCCAAGGAGTTTATGACCCCACACAGCATACAGCAAAACAGAACTTTTGCCCTTTTGAGAGCTTCCCCTTGGAGAAAAAGATAAACCTTACACATGTCAACAGACTCTTCATAGATCATAGGCTACTTGGGTTAAAAAAAAAAAAAAATTAGGGAAGTATGTTAGGAAAGAGGAAAATGTGTGGGAAATGGAAGAATATTATTTAAAATAGAATAATAGCAAGAGATTAATTTTGACCAATTTAGCCTAAACTACTTGTCCATCTTTTCTGTAGACATGGTAATCAATTTTGTTGTTTTTTTAATTAAACTGTTGTCAGTGTTGTAAATGAAACATGACTCTCCTACTGCTATGACAAAAATTAGGGGAACATCTAGCTGGAAGGGATATTAGATTCCATTTTATACTTCTCTCTGCCTTTAAGAAATCCCATCTTAGAACAGGTCAAGTCAGAAAAGTTTTAATGTCATGCTTTGTATATATTTCTCTATCTTTACTAGCCACTTTTTTTCTTCCAGCCTTAAAATGTCCTTGGCTATAAAGAAGGTGAAATTTCATTACTCTCTATCAGCATTCTCAAAGATTTGTATGCTTAAGGTCCTCCTAGGGTGGTACTTAAAAAAAAAAAAATCCTATTCCTAGATGTTATCTCTGAAGATACTGACTCTGAAGATCTCAGGTAGGGTCTAGCAACCTCCATTTTAAACCAGAACCCCTGTTGGTTCCATTGTCAGAGATCTGCATACCATTTTTTGTGAAACACTGTTATAAAGCAATGGGCAACATACATAAATCAATCCATCCAAGTATTCTTTCAAAACCTGCAATAAAATGGATGACCAGGAGCCTGGCTGGTTACCACTCATGATGGCACTCCAAGGGAGTTGTGTGTTTCTATAATACTGATTCTTTATGGGATCTTTGGCATTTGCTATCCCGTGCCTCCATCAATCTAGTAGTGAATTCCACCACTAACACGACACTAATATAGCCCCTGTGGAGAGACAAGATAAACAGACTTTGGTACCGACCTCAAGGAACTTAAGCATGTTTTAGGGGAATAAATCCAAGGAGACCAGTCACAAAGGAGAAATAGATGCAGGGAGGTGGCATTTGGCTGGGCCTTGAAGGAGGAGTAGCATTTTAGCAGGCATCGTAGTGGATTGAATCCATTCTCATTAGTGTGGACAGTATGGACCTAGGCTCAGATAGAGAGACATTCAATTTGTGTTAGGAAATGACTAGTGATCCAGGTTGACCATAATGTGATGATGTGACAATTCTCTAAGTGATTTGTTTGCAGTCTAAAATTTTCTAAGTAAATAACTGGGGGGTGGGGGAGGATAAAGAAGAGAGGCAAAAACAGTTGACATACTTTTCCCTGGTAACTGTAATAAACTCTGTGATATTTAATCTTATTTTATTCTCAGGTTAATTCCTTAGTGAAAGGACAAAAAATTAAAATCCTCCAGCAATAGGGAAGGAGGAAAAGGGAGACAAGCAGAATGGAATGAGAGAACCAGATGACACCAATGTGCTTGAAAAGAACACTCCCCACTGCTGGGGTTATTGTGATCCTTCCTATTGGATTAAGCTTGGCATAAAAAAGCTACTTAGAAATGGGCCGCCACACAAAGGAAGGCAAAAAGGAGATAGACATGATTTTAAAACATAGTCAGCTCAAAAAGCTCCCAAGAAATTACTTGATATACTCAAGCAAGTGTAATATGCGACTTGCCTAAGAATAGTATATATAAATGCCATTTCCGATTGTGAAAATATGTAATGTTGTTTTCAAGGCCAGTACTTTGCTCCTAATTAAAACAACTCTTAGAGAAATGAAAATCAGTTTGCCTGAGGAATTTATTCTGTCACATACGTCCTTATTCCATGAGATGCCCATCACTAAAAAGAGCTTTAGTTGTGACACATCGCTCTCATTTTTAATTTATTTTTGATGCTATTTTTCAAAGGATTTCTGAAATCAGAATATGAATTACCTTTCTGTTTGCCAAAACAGGCTACATTGCAGCAGGTTGTAGAGAAATCCACTTAACATGCTTTGGTCAGAAGAAATGTTTCTCCAAATTGAGCTGATGAACTCTGAGAAATGTCAAATAAATTTGAATTGCTATTCTTTGTGTAAGATAATGTCTCTGAATAGAGATAACATAATCTTACATATTAATAATTATGGATCTGTGCCATGTCATCATATTGGAGTCTGGGATAAGTTATGTTTTTTGTAAGCTCCATTTATTACCTAGTATTTCTCCAATATAAGAGAATATGGTAAACAAAATCTCAACTTTAAAGATTTTCCAAAAAGTCTGCATATTTAATAGAACTTACTACCCTCTACTAAAAAAGAGAGAGAGAGAGAGAGAGAGAAATAAAAGAAAAGAAAGAAGAAGATCTTTCAGAGCATCTAAAAAGTCAATTTCCACCTAATTTTCCAGGAATCTGTTTATTGCATTAAGTAAAGCAATCTCTTAACATGGTAACAGATACTAAGGGAAAACACGGGAATCTCTATCCACATATGAAATAACATGGGGTTGCAGGGATATGGGAGCAGAATTTATCCTGAATAGATTATGTGGATAAACTGAAATGCTCTAGCAATGAAGATGGGCCCATTTTGAACATCTTTGTGTAGGATCACAATAACCCCAGCAGTTGGGGAATGTTCTTTTCAAGCACATTGGTGTCATCTGGTTCTCTCATTCCATTCTGTGTTGTAAACTGCAAAATTGTGTAGTAAACCGGAAAGAGTACCAGATCAATCTGTGCACATTGAACAAACTGCTTGGCCTTGAGCCAATCACCTCACTTTTCTGGATCTTACTATACTCATCTGCAGATAATGGGGTTGGACCAGATGCTTGTTACTGAAAGCTTTAAAAATGCACATCACTGGGTCCCAACCAGACCTCCTGAAGCAGAATCAGTAGTTAGCAAGACTTATGGATGATTCCTGTGTACCTCAAGTTAGGAAAGCATTTGGTCTAGATGGTCTCTACGTTACTTAAAGTTGTACTTCTTTTGAGGCTCTCCTTCTTCTTTACAAGTTCTCCTTTCTGCAAGAGAGGCAACAAGCTTAGGAGTAAGGTCAACGTTTTCCTGAGTTTGGGAGTTGGACAAATTTGGGTTGGAATCCTGGGTCTAGCAGTTAGTTACTTTCTTACTCTAGGTAACTGGCTTCCCTTTATTTAGCCACGGTTTTCTGATCTTCAGTATTGTGGGTTCATGGGTTCCTTGCATGGTTTCTGTGTTAGTTAATGTATGTCAAGCCTCTGACACATAGAGGCTTAATAACTGGTAGCTGTAATTATTGCTACTATTCCTATCATTTTTACAACCTTGAATTTCCCTCCTTAATCCCTGTTAGTTAAGGGGTAAGTGTAGATTCTAAAAGGGCATTGCTCCTGGAAGGGCATAGTCAAAATGGCTGTCAGCTCCCCTGTCTTCTCAGTGTCTCTGGACTGTGACTGGACTCTGGATAAGCATCCACATGTGCCCTGCTATCCACATTACAGTTGCAGAGAAGAATGATGATTTGCTCCTGTGATCAAATGCTTGTCACTGTGGCAGACCCTAGACCCACTTCCTTTAATACTCATAAGAAAGTTAAAAGTTTCCCATCTCGAAAAGATTGCTGATCTCTGATTTAAGTTTTGAAAACTATCAACCATTAGATACTGTTCTATGCTGGATGAGCTGAAAAAGGAGTCCGAACATCCTTAGTGCATGCCTGTACACAGCCATTTTGGGAAGAAATTGGCCCCAAAGTGTCTCTCACCCTCCCCATCTTGGCAGCCATTGCTGGTATAATTGACTTTATCTGGGGGAGGTACTCAGCCACTGCCCAAGTCATAGCAAATTTTATCTGGACTGTTGTCTGACCCCAACGCAGGCTAGTTCCTAACATTTGGTGTCTTGCATCAAGAAACAAGGCCCATGTACCACATCTCTAAACTATTTGAAGTGATAAATGTGAAACTTGAAGTCTGCATTATTCATTTATGATATTTATTTAGCCCTTTTAAAAAAAACATTATATTATTTAGTCATTCATTTTTTTAACTGAAGTATAGTTGACACACAATGTTACATGAGCTTCAGGTGCACAACATAATGATTCAGCAAGTCTGTACGTTATGCTCTGTTCGCCACAAGTGTAGCTCCCATCTGTCACCATATCGCACTATTATAGTACTGTTGGCTATGGTCCCTATGCTGTGTCTTCTATCCCTATGAAAGTTAGCATTATTTAGAGAAGTTTGGAATTTTTTTTTAAGTCTGGAAGTTTTAAGTTAATTTTTAAAATATAATTACATTATTAAATTACTTTTATAAATAATATAATTATCTACAATTCTAGTCTTCAAAATTGCCTTAGTTGCCCATGGAAAAAATTAATATTACACTTCATGTCCATCTTTCTTTCTCTAAAAGTTAATGTGTATATATATATATACATATATATATACTTACATATATAAGTTTATTTAATATCACAGTAACCATTTGCAACTGTTACAAATACCCCACTAGTTCCTGAGTTTCTACAAATTGAGATATAAAGGGAAGCAATGAAATGAACTGTCTTTGTCCCTGGGAAACAATAATTATGCAAGAATCAGAAACACTGTATCTGAGAAGAAGGTTGCAGCAAGTTACTTAATTAGTCTTTTCAGTTATTTGAAGGCTTTAACTACTCAGCTTTCTCCCACACTCTGAAGCAGTGTATTTTTCCAACATGGGCAGCATGGTAAAGCCCTTAGACCTTCACGAAATTCGACCACATGTGCTCTGCTTTTGAGGGTGTAGAGCAAAAGATGCGGGGAAGTTTTCTCCAGAGCTTGAAGAGTGTTCTTCAAAAAAGAGCACGTGCAGGTTACAGGTCATCTGTGCCAAGTGACAAAAGAGTCTTTGTGCTCTTTCATTCACTTCTTATTTTGCACATGCCTGATAAGAGAAGACCTTTTCATGGAGGACATGGTCTAGAAGCCCCTCTAGTGTGGGTTTGAGGGCAAAAGATTTCTTCAGCTGCTTGCACAGAGACAGTTGGCTAAAACTGCCCAAGAGAACTCTTGCACATCAAGCCACCCCAAGCAAACTCTTCCCTTTGGGAAATGGGTGGTTCCTGTGGCCAGAATTTCTGTCTTAAAACCTGTCAAGCAAATTTTCTGTGTATTTATGAAGACTCTTCTACATTATGGAATTGGGATCATTGAACCTGAGTAGATGTGGTGCTGAGAAACTGATTTCTGCTCCAACCTCATGCACTATCATCCCTACAGTAAATATGCATTGTTATAGACAATCTGGGATTTTTCTTTCTTGAGACTCCGGGTGACCTAAACAGTAGATCTAATACATATTCTTCACAAATAGCTTCACTTTAAAGCTATGTTATCTTGTACAAGCCATTAATATCCCAGAGCTTCAATTATCTATTAATATAAAATGAAGAAAATTTTAATTGTCATTCGGGGTTGTTTCAAGGATTAAATATGTTCAGATGCTTAGAAAGTACTCAGTCAATTAAATGCAAATGTCAAGCAAAAAAGACAAGTCTGAAATCTAGAAATATTTCTATTGGTAATACTTTCACAATTCATAGCAGTTTAGGTATCATTTTCTCTTCCACCGTGTTTTGTTTTGTAGAATCACTATGATGAGGCTAATAGCACACTTGAATTTGGAGAGTGACCAGTTCCCTACAAAGGTTTCAGAAAGAGGCAGCAGGAAGCTGTGGCTGGTTGCTGAGTCAGGCCTCTACCTGAGGACTGCCAAGTTGGGTTAAGCTTGCAGGTCTTCCATGGCTCAGAGGAAATGAGCTTTTAGTTGGAAGGAGCCCTAGGGCACAAGTAAAATGCCATTTGCTACATTTCTGAGATGTATTGCATAGAAAACAGCTGAAACATTTATTTTCTCCAGTAGCTGCTTACTCCAGTTTTGTTTTCACTTTACTGAGTCCAATCACTGGTGGAGTCTCTTGCTCCTACCAAAACCTTCATGCTTGGATTTCCTTAAAGCTACTCTTATATCACTTTTTAAATTTCCTAGAAATATTTTGTAACATATGTATGGTTCAGAGTTACTTTGCAGAGTTGCTATCCAACATCTAGTATTGGTTAACAATGGGAAATGCAAGCTAAAAAGCATGATATGCCTGCATTTAAATATTGTTTTCTAAGTGTTTAGATATTTTGTATTTTACAGTTCATGTTTCCTAAAGGATTCAGGGTAACTAATGGTATTGATATACATCCAAAATAAACAAATTTTAAAATTCAGACCAAGATTCATGGCAAAAGAGAATAAATGCTGAATCAGAAATTTAGGATTAGTTAGCTAGTCTTACTGAATTCAGAATTTAAGTCTGAGTCCCAGAATCCAAGAGCAGAAAGTGTTCACATTGAATGAAATGGTTATCACATCTGTCATGTGAAAAAAATAAAGGGTCCAAATTCACTTGAAGACACAAAACTATACCAAACATGCATCCTGTCCTCCAGGAGACTGTGTACTCCCATGGCATTTAAGCCTAACCATCCACACAAAGCCCAGTTCTTGGGAAACCTTCGCCAGAGTCTGTAAAATGAATCAATTCTTTGCATGGATCTCTGTATCATTGTAAATATGAAATATAATAAGAATTTAGTTAAAGTTTTGCAAGAGATTCTAAATATAAAATTGGAGCAAAGTTCTTATAGAAAATTTTCTGTACAAGGCTATTTCTTTGTTTAATTTTGTTTTCAACTTTGTTCCTTTCCCTAGCCCCACCATTGTATTTGTTGATTTACCTTCGATGCATACATACCCTTATACAATATGCAGTGTTATTTTGCATTTGTGCATTTTCAGTATATAAATGGTATATTGCTATGGACCTTATTATCCTCAATTTTGTTCACTTGACAATAGGCATATGGCTGTATGTGTGTTAATTTTTAATTGTGGAGTATTTCACAATTCTTAATCATCATATTTTACTTATACATGTCCTCAGTGGACACTAAGATTGGCTCTGACCCTCCATACCCTCAAAAATAAACTTGTGTTGACCTGATTGTTTTTTTCTCTGGGGTAGATTCACAAAGCTGGATTGGTGAGTCATAGTCTGTCTGGGTTTGGTATCATGAGTATGTCAGGACAGTCCTTTAGTAAATGTCACACTTCTTCCTGCGGGGCATGATGGTTTCCATTTCTCTACATACTTTCCAACATTTGATATGTTCTGATTTTAAACTTCTGCTCATTTGATGGGTTAAGAGTATTGTCTTGTCTTAATATGCATTTCTCTAATTACTGATGAAACTGAGTATTACTTCACATACTTGTTAGCAAACAAATTTCCTATTTTGTTTATTCATTAGAACCTTTGATCATTTTTTTTCTATCAATTCATTTCTTTTTGGGTTTTAGGAATTCCATGTATATTAATCCTCAATTTTAGGTATCACAAATATCTTTTCCCAGTCTTATCCCATTATCAGATAATTTTTTAATATTTTGTTTATTTTTATTTATTGTTGAAGTATGGTAGGCATACAATGTTATAGTTATATTAATTTTAGGTATACAACATAGTGATTCGACAATTCTGTTCTCTACTCAATGTTTACCATGATACAGATAGTCACCATCTGTCACCATTCAGTGTTATTACAGTATAATTGACTATATTCCCTATGCTATACTTCTCATCTCTGTGACTTATTTATTTTATAACTGAAAATTTATACCTCTTAATCCCCTTTACCTTTCATCCATCCCTTCACTCACCTCCCCTCTGACACCACCAGTTTGTTCTCTGTATTTAAAATCTGTTTGAGTTGTTTTTGTTGTTGTTGTTGGTTCATTTGTATTGTTTTTTAGATTTCACAATTAAGTGAAATCATATGTTATTTGTCTTCTTCTGTTTGACTTTCTTCACTTAGCATAGTATTCTCTAGGTCCATCCATGTTTTCACAAATGGCAAGATTTCATCCTCTTTTTTATGGCTGAGTAATATTCCTGTGTGTGTGTGTGTGTGTGTGTGTGTGTGTGTGTGTGTGTGTGTATCACATCTTCTTTATCCATTCATCTAAGGATGGACCCTTGGGTTGCTTCCTTATCTTGACTACTATAAATAATGCTGCAATAAACATAGGGGTGCATATATCTTTTGAATTAGTGTTTTCATTTTCTTTGGGTAAATACACAATAGTGGAATTACTGGATTGTGTGCTATTTCTATTTTTTATTTTTTGAGGAAAATCTATACTGTTTTCCACAGTTGTTGCACCAATGGTACATTTCCAGCAACAGTGCATGAGGGTTCCTTTTTTCTCCACATCCTTGCTAACACTTGTTATTTCTTGTCTTTTTGATACTAGACATTCTGACTGGTGTGAGATGATATCTCACCGTGGTTTTGATTTGTGATGATTAATGATTTTGAGCATCTTTTCATGTGTCTGCTGGCCATCTTTGTATCTCCTTTGGAAAAATGTATATTCAGGTCCTCTACCCACTTTTAAATCAGATTTTTTTTTTTGGTGTTGAATTGTATAATATCTTTATATCTTTTGGGTATTAAGTCCTTATCAGATACATAATTTGCAAATATCTTCTCCCATTCAGTAGGCTGCTTTTTTGTTTTGTTGATGGTTTCCTTTGCTGTGCAAAAGCTTTTTATTTTGGTGTGGTCCCAGTAGTGTATTGTTGCTTTCATTTCTCTTGCCTGAGTAGACATATCCTTAAATATGTTGCTAAGGTCGATGTCCAAGAGTCTACTGCCCATGTTTTATTTTAGAGGTTTTATGGTTTCAGGTCTCACATTTAGGTCTTTAATCCATTTTTGTATATTAGTTAATTTTGTATATTAGTTAATTTTGTATATGATTAAATTCACTGATCATAGTGAATTCACATGATTCTTTATATTGATGTGTCAAAATCCAATTAATTTTGTCTTATGATTTGTACTTTTTGGGTCATAAGACAATATTTTTACCCCAAAGTTCCAAGGATAAGAGTCTACGTTTTCTACTCTTAGCATTTTAGTTTTATTTTCATGTATGTTTTTAAACTCTTATAAATTTCTGTCACACTATTTTATTTTATTTATAGGACATGTCAACATCAGAAATAATGTCACACATTCCTTTCCTTATTTTTGGTCTCTCTCCCCCCTCTGGAACATAAGCTCCATGAGAAAGGACTTTGTGGGTTTGATTCTCCACTTTACTTTCAATGCCCAGAACATGCCTAGCACAATATCTGTTCCATAAATTCATTGTTGAAATATTTTACTTAAACATTGAAAAATGACCCCCAGCTATAGAAATTTTAACTCTATAATAATAGTTTATCCAAATTGGACATTTTTAGAAACATTTAATCAACAGATTATATTTCTTAAGGCTTCTTAATTTGTGACTACTAAACGAACACATCACCAGACAGAAGAATGTTTATCTTTCTATTCCATGGAACTCATTAATTTAATGAATTTACCAAGTTGTTTAACTGTATGAAAAATAGAAGTGCTAAGACAGATTCTTTTATGCTATTTAGAATTCGAATTTGATCTGTCAAATTACCCCTTGAATTCTGGCTATACTGTTAGGTATGACAACAATTAGAAAAAACATAACAGCCTCAGGTCTAAGCACAGATTGAACATAAATGCATTCTGAGTCTGTGGTTAAGATCGGATGTGTAATTGTGTCACCTCACACTGGCACTCCACTCCTAGCCCCTAATCCCTTTGTACATTTCCGTAGCTTTCTTTCCTGCCCCTTTCCCCCAAACTCCTTCCACTCCTTGGCTTTCAGTATGTCTTCAACGGCTAAATCTAGGGCTTTCTTCAGCCACCTGCCCTAGGTCGACTTTAATTGGCCCTCCACTCCCACGTGGGAGTACTAAATTTCTGTTCCCTCTTGTCTGCTGAGGACAACGCTGCCGTGCACCTCATACTCCAGAGTTCCCTTGAGGGATCAAGCTGGAGTTACCCTTTTGCCAGAGACCACACCTTGGTCTCTAATATGACTCATACTCCTGGGAAACACCTCCTTAAAAAATGACTTGTACACAGATCCTCTTTGTATGCTAAACTAGTGAGAAGCCCAACCTTGCACCATAATTGATGGACGGCAGCAAGACTCATGAGCCTCCACTCTTAGAGCTGAAACAAGACAATAAAGTTTAGCTCTACCTCAACTCTGTTTTTCAGAGTTGAGGAAGCCAGCCCCCCAATGCCAAAAAGAAAGCGTATTTAGAAGTTCTAAGGAATTTTAAGGATTAATGCAAACTCATTTGTAATTTTTTAAAAAAATTCTGAAGATGGGATAGGTTTTTTTAAACTCATGCCAGGAGAAATATGACCAAGGAGCGAAGAGCTAATTAGGAGAAATTGATACATCAGCGATTCTGCAGTGCGGGAGACTTTCTCTTAGAACATTAAAAACTTTACATAATTAATGGAGTATTTCAAAGCAATGCCGATCCTAGATTACACCTAAGGAAAACAGTTAAATCTGTTAAATACAGGCAAATACTCATAAAAATGTAATCTCTTCTGAACTGACCCAGCAGTCATGTGGTTTCTCACCAAAACTTTACCAGAGGCAAAATGATTTCCAAATATGCTTTATTGTTGACCTCTGAAGCTGTTACTGATTTTCATTAGACCCAATTTAGTTTTCCCTGGTAAATTGTTTATTATTAAAATATTTTTGAACAGGTATAGTTATATGACTCAAAACAGTCTCACATTTCTGTTATAATTGGCCTGGTCCCCACCCCCATTCTCACAGATAACCATTATTAGTTATAGGGGTGTGGCTGTGTAGGCATCTTTTGAATTTTCTAAGGGATGCATACTGAATATTAGCTTCCCATTTAACTTTGATGGCAATGAATGAAGATGGGTCCTATGAATGAGCATGTCCGATTTTCATTTCTTGAGATATGACACTTACCTATTCAATTCCACATGTCCGTTTTCACTGTATATTTTGTGTTATCAGTTATTAAGACCTGACTGTACTCTGTTCATTGGCCAAACTTTTTTTCTAAACCAGAGGGAGAGATGCAAATGAATATAATGAGGAAACATGGAAAGTCGCTCATGCATAGCCCTTTAGCCCTTGTCTTTGAAGCCTACATAGAATAGAGAATTAAATATTAACTTTTAAAGAAGGCAAATAATCTTTATAATCTCCCTCAAAACTAATTTTTATTTTAACTAGGCATTGTTAAATTATAAAACTAATACACAAATACATTTTCATTGTTTAAAAAAAAATCAGTGATATGTAAAATTAAGTTACAACTTGGTGACATTTCCAGCCCCCACAGATTCTATCCCCAGAGGAAACCATGGTAATCAGCTTTGTCTTTAACCTGTCACTTTTCCTGTACATTTAAGTACATTTGTGCATCTATAGATGTAATAGCTTTGTTTTTGTTTGTATATATGTGCTTATTTTCATGAATGGAGTCTGCAAAACTCTGCTTTTCCCACAAAAAGATAACATCATAACATATACATCCTACCTAGTAGTCTGATATTGGGCAAGTTACTTAATTTCTCTTTGTCTTAGATTTATTTTTTTATCTGTATAATGACAATAGTAATGAAACCTGCCACATTGGGTTATTGTGAGGACTGGGTGAGGTAATGCTATGAAATTAGCCCTTCCACCTCTTCAAGTGTTTATTGGACATTTGCACTCCTTTTGCTATAAATTGTCCATTTATGTCATGATTCCATTTTGCTATTTGATTATTTTTCATATTGACCTACACACTTATATCATTAATTAGCCTTATGTCTGTCACATTTTTGCAAACATATTTTCATAGCTTATTTATTTTCCATTGACTTTGTTGAGTTTTTTGCTTATGGGCAAGTGTATTATTTCATTTAAGACATGTATGTGTAGCATATTCATATAAAGCATTGCTGACCTTATAAAACATATTCTTGTGGAGTAGATGGAAAATTTACAAATAGACATACCATATCATGTCAGCTAAGTATCTGGAAAATGCCAAGTACTTTAACAACAAAGCAGGGTAAAGATAGAGGGAGAAGAGAAGTGGAAGCTGCTCTAAATTGGTGATATTTGAGGGGTGCCTGGGTGGCTCAGTCGGTTAAGCGTCTGCCTTCAGTTCAGGTCATGATCCCAGGGTCCTGGGATCAAGCCCCATGTAGGGCTCCCTGCTCAGTGAAGAGCCTGCTTCTCCCTCTCCCTCTGCGTGCTGCTCCCCCTACTTGTGCTCACTTTCTCTCTCTCTGTCAAATAAATAAATAAAATCTTTAATAAAAATAAGACAAAATGAAATGGTAATAATTGAATGAAGATCACAACCAAGTTAGAGAATGCGCCATGGATATGTGGAAATGCCTGTGTTAATAGAGTCCTAGGCAGTAAGAGTAGCAAATTCAAAGCTCCTGAGTCAGACACAGGTTTGGCATGTTCTGGAACCAGAAAGGGCTACCGTGGCTTGAACACAGTGAGCAAAGGGGAAGAATCAGCAAGTGAAATTGAATAAGTAGCCATTGATTAGATCATGTACATTCATAAAGACTGTAGAAAGATTTGTGTGTATGCGGGTGTGTGTGTTTTCTGTACATTGAGGGAAGTTACTAGAAGATTTTTAACAGGGAAATTGACATGGTCTGACCTTAGTAGTAGCAGGGAGACCAGATGGGAAGTTATTGCAATCATGTGGGGCGAGATTTAGTGACCTAGACTAGGGTAGTATGTAGGAAATTGGTAAAAGATAGTTATATTTGGTTATGTTGGAAGTAGAAATTTGTTAGAATTTACCAAGAAAATGGGGTAGAAAGAAAAGAAAACTCAGAGATGATGTCAAAGGTTTTGCCTTGAGCAATTGGGTAATGGCATTATTATTTAGTAGGGCATAGTAAAAAAAAGGGAAGAATAGATTTATGAGTGAGGGGGAGTGGAAAGTAGAGGCTTCCAGTTATGTAATGAGTAAGTCATGGGGATGAAAAGCACAGCATAGGGAGTATAGTCAATGGCATTGTAATAGCGTTGTATGGTGACAGATGGGAGCTACACCTGTGATGAGCAGAGCATAACATATAAATCACTATGTTGTACACCTGAAACTAATTGAACATTGTGGGTCAACTATACTTCAATAATAATAGTAATAAAAAGGAATAAATTTATGGGTAGAGATCAAGCTGTGTTTGATGTATTATATTTGAAATGAGTTATGAGGTAGCCAAGTAGAGTTGTTGAGTAGGCAATTGAATATGGAAATTAAGGGGAGAGAACAGAGCAGGGGTGTGGGGGGGGAATATAAATGTGAGAATCATTAGTGTATGGATGGCATTTAAAGTAATGTGCCTGGAGGAGACCACTTAAGGTTTAATGATAATAAGGAGATGAAGAATACCTGGGGAACTCCCAACTTTTAGAAATCAGGAAGAGGAGGTAAGTTCAATAAAGAAAGACGAGCAAATGTCGCTGAAGAGTAGGAGAAAAACCAGGACCGTATTGTGTCCTGGAAGCCAAGTGTGGAAAATGTTTCTACTGTGTACAATGCTCCTGAAAGGTTGAGTACTATGAGACCTGAAAGTAGACCAGTGGATTTAGCAATATGGAGGTTACTGGGACCTTGAAAACAGAAGCACTAGGGACAATAGCCATATTAAAATGGGAAGAAGAAATAACATGTCATTATTTCTCTTTAAAGCATCTGCATTTCAAATCAAACTACAAAAGGGCTTTCCTATGCAAAGATTCTATAAATAGATGATACCAGACATTATAATGGAATTACCTGAGACTTGATTGTGTCAAAGGCACTGATAGATACACAATCCAGAACAAGATGTGAGACTGAAATAAAGGTTGTAGGAGAATATTGATTTCCATCCTTGGCTGACCACTTACCTCTAATGAATCTTAAAGAGGCTAAGAAAAAAGATGACTGGAAATTCGGAGAATTTTTGGATAGATTATTGGTGTTCTGTGATTCTTCCTAACCACAGAAGGGAAGGTGCTTTGCTTTTCTTTCAGACAAGAACAAGGGTTGTAAAAAAAACAACTTGGAGAGCTTCCTAAATGCCCTGCACTGCCACCATATCTGACTCATGCCTGAGCCACCCAAAAGGCAAGTCTTGGGCTGGCTTTCTGGTGGTGCTAGGGAAGAGGTTACTGTTGCTTCAGAATCATCCTAGACTCTCAAGTTCAAGGCAGTACTGTATAGTTCTCCCATGTCCGATAGGGGGCCGTGTCAGAAGAAAGGCAGTATGAGCCTGTTTTGGTTCTTACCTAGGAGGTGTGTATCAATTAGACTTTGTGGTGTAACAAACCAACCAACAATTCAGCAAATGTTTATTATTTTCATGGGCCAGCTGTGTGATTGTTCTATGGATGGCTGGCAGCATGGCTGGGCTGGATTGCCAAGGAGAGCTTCATTCATTTGTGTGGCTGTTAGCTAGACATGAACTAAGATGATGGTGATGACATGTCTGTCACCAGCAGGCCAGCCTGCCCTGTTCACGTGGTGGTGGTCACAGGGAGAACTAAAAATGTCCAAGAATAAGTTTTCTCTCCGCCCCTCTTTTAAACATTTTCTTTACATAAGTATTATAGGTTCGTTGCTATTTATATTTTTGTTAAAATTACCAACAATGACATAATAGTGAAGTTAACTTTACTTTTCAACAATTATTAGCAATTAATTTTGGAATAAATAATATTTTGAGATGTGGATGATTATGAAAAATAAAACATTTCAACTAATTTTCAATGATAAGACCTGCTTAGTTTTTTTTCATTAGATTTTTTACTTTGGATATACTTCTGTGCTGAGCTCACAGAGATGAGATTGTCACTATTGTGTTTCTATCTACTCCACTTAGATTCCTTGCAGTTTTCTTTTATTATTTTAATGTTCTGTAATTTGAGGTCTAAATATTATCAACAGGTAGTTAATACAATTTACTCTCATTTATGATTGTAAAGTATCTTTATTTTTCTCACTTCAGGATTATTACTTTGAATTCAAGGTTATAGGTCTCTTTTTCTGCATTCTTATTTTAATAACAGATTTCTCCGAACTTGGTGGAAATTTGGCAATACATACTTTTTTGTAATTCAGAAAAAAGCTAAGCTAAATTCATATTTAATGAGTTATTTACTTATAGACTACTTAAATATTATAAAATTAAAAGGATTAATCTTCCAAAATTTCAAGGATAAATTTCTTTCTAGTATCTTGAAGGTTCTATTTGCAAATAGATGTTTAAACAGCTACACTCTTCCCTTGCTCCGAGAATGTTCTTCCTTCCACTGAAAGTGAATCTTAAAGACAGAAATAAATGTGGCCACAGACTTTGCTTGAAACCTTATAAAATAATTCAAATATTAGAATTGTGACACATACCAGAGATTTTGTCCTCCCTGCAACAAGCACCACACAAAAATGATGATTATGCTAGTTACAAATCAGTAATATCTGTTCAGTACTATAACCATTGTTTGCTGAGCCCTTATTCCATGCATTTACATTGTACTAAGCATTGCTATACAATTATCTAATCTAATTCTCATAATGATATGTGAAGCAAAAGTTTACTTTTTATTTACAGATGAGAGAATTGAGGCCCAGAGAAATAAAGTAACTTACTTCTTAAGGTCACCCAGCTAATAAGTGGCAGAAGAAGGATCTGGACTCCAGTGAGTTTGAAGCCAAAGGCCATGCACTTTATCAGCTTTGCTCCTACATTTAATACACCCTTACTAGGAAACAGCTTGGGTGAAACAACTTGAGTGAATAAAGAGATGTTAGCTTAGTAAGGAGGAAATATATTTACAGAAGACAATGTAACTGTATTTAAGTGTAAGATTTGAGTTTTTTGCTAGGTCAGGTAGAGAGGTCTTTTAGCTAGGGTGAATTAATGAGGTTTTACTATTAAGTATTTTTGTATTATGACATTATCAAGGATTGAATGGTTTTAGAACCTGAATTGTATCTGGGTCTTCTAAAAACATTTACTATAAGGATAAAAAATAACGATCTGAACAATTTGCTAAGTTTTCACCATAACGACATTATGCTAACATATATTTTGAAGCTCAGTCTGAAGGTCAGCCACACAAGCCTTAGATGGCATAGCAAATCACCAGGCGAAGAAGTGGTAAGGCTGACTTTCAGGGACTCCCACAATGCACAGCGGGGGAGCAAGGCAAGGAGTTTTTCCTGCCAGCGCTCAGCCTGAGGCACTAAATTCCACAGACCGGCCCACTGGTGCCCTCTGCAGGTCAGATGAATGCTTTACAGCCCTGGGTTTCTACTGTGAAAAAGGTCTCGGTAATGGAAACATCGAGTTAAATTGCCTCCTATAGTGTCATTCCTATGCTTGGCACTTAACTAGGTATTAGCTGGGGTAATGGTGATGACATGTCTCTCATCCTTCAGCAGGCTAGTCTGGGCTGTTCACATGCTAGTGGTCACAGGGAGAATTGAAAATTTCGAAGAGTGTGCTTTCCCTATACTCAATTGCATTTTAGAAATTTTTGTATATAGGTGTTATGTAACTATAACACAACTCTCATATTTCAACTTTTTAAGGTGTTTAACTAACTCAAGAGGATTTTTTTTTTTTAAGAAAAAGGGGAGTGAGACACAGAGCTGGAGATGACAGAAGTAGATTTTCCTTTAAAATGGAAATTAAAGTCTTTGTGAGGCTGTGTGGCATATTGCAAAGAATATTCTCTGAAATGACAACACAGTGATCACATCCTAACTTTCTCATTCACTGGCTGAGGACTTTGAATATGTGATTGAACTTCTGTGAGCCTCAGTGTTCTTATCTGTGAAATGGAGTTAGTATCTTCTTTATTGGTTTATTATAAGAGTTAGATAAAATGAGCCATGTAGAGCACATAGTAACAGGACCTCTGAAAGCAGTTATTATTTCTTGATCAATTAAGTTTTAAAATTTTACGTGAGAACAAAGCAAGCTAGAGTAAGGATGGAAGGGTTGGGGGTCACAGAAGAAAATAAGCCACACAGAGGAAGTCTGTATGGAGTCCTCATGTAAAACCTACCTCCGTAAATACATCATGTATAAAAAAGTAGAAAAGAGAACACAAAATGTAAACACATGTTTCAAGCATAATAAAAGAAAAGCCATTTCAGGTCAATGTACAATTTTTTCTAAACTAGAAACCTAAACCTGTGGTCTTCATTCAGAGCCATACTTTAACTATTGGTTAAGCTTAAGATTTTCTAACAAAGTTTGGTAAAGAATCTCTAGCTTTGTTTTTTTCATCTATTATGTAACTTCACTAGGGTTTTGGGGTTTGGTTTTTAGGCTAAATAAAAAATTCATATAAAATGCCTAACACTTATTATCCTGGGCCTGGTTCTACATTCTTCACATATATTAACTTATTTGACTCTCATACCAATCCTTCAACCGAGGGGCTAGAGGGGCTATTATTTTTCACAAGAGTGAAACTGATGTAGAAAGAATTTTAAATTGTCAAAGATGACACGGTTTATAAGTGTTGGATCCAAATCCGTCTTGGGCAGTCTGGTTTCAGTGTCTATGTTTGTTTGTTTTAAGATTTATTATTTATTTATTTGAGAGGGGGAGAGAGAGAGAGAGTGAGCACAAGAGCAAGGGGAGGGAGAAGCAGACTCCCTGCTGAGCAGGGAGCCTGAGTTGGGGCTCCATTCCAGGACCCTGAGATCATGACCTGAGCCGAGGGCAGACACTTAATCAACTGAGCCACCCAGGCGCCCCTCAGCGTCTATATGTTTAACTGTGTATTCAACTTTGAAGAATTTTTAAAATATGCTATTTAAGACATTGCTGTTAGGATTAATATTAATCAGGCCATTGCTTTTCACACTCAGGTAACGAAGTTAATGTGAACAGCATGGGACCATCTAGGATGATCAAAATCAAGCATTATTCTTAGAGTTCTAGATACTGTGAAACGAGAACAGGATGTGATGTTTCTCTTTACTTAAATAGATTTGATTTTCTTTGGTTGCTTAGGTTTTTCTGCAATGTTAGGCCACTAATGCACCTCCTAATAGCAGTGGTAACTTGAAGTATGAGGTTTAGGTCAGGAGACAAGATTCAACTAAAGTGATTTTTTGAAGTTAAACTATGCTTAAACTACTATCTACGATACAGTACTTAAAAAACAAAACGCGATCTGTGTACATATTTGAAAGAGTTAAGAATAATTTAATCATCTTTGTCTGTTTAGGCTGCTATCACAAAATACCACAGACTGAGTAGCTTATAAACAACAGAAGCTTGCTGTTCACTGTTCTAGACCCTGGGAAGTCTAAGATCAAGGTGCAGCAGTTGGGTGTCTGGTGCTGCCCCACTTCCCCATTCATAGGTGGTCCCGTTCCCGCTCCCCACCTCCCACCCCCAGCCCTACTGTGTCGTTACATGGAGGAAGAAGACAGAGAGCTCTCTGGGGTCTCTTTCATAATGGCACTAATCTCTTGGTGAAGGCTCCCCTCTCACGACCTAATCACCTCCCAAAGGCCCCACCTCCTAATACCACCACACTGGGGATTAGATTTCAGCACATGGTTTATGGGGGAGAGGAACGGGATAGAGGAGAGGGTGCACACAAACATTCAGTGTATAGCATTAACCATATATATGAAAACAACCATATCCTGCCTAACCCTTTCCCACACTAGACTCATAAATTAAAAAAATAAAATAAAACAAAACCAACAAAACAAAAACTACATTTATTCTTCTGATAGCACTAAAGAGTGTGCCTGTAACAATATATTAACTTTATTTTTGGGGGTTTTTTTTAAGATTTATTTATTTATTTGAGAGAGAGAGAGAGAGAGCATGAGTAGGGGGCAGGGGCAGAGGGAGAGAGAGAAAATCTCCAGCAGACTCCCTGCTGAGCATGGAGCCAAGGTGGGGCTCGATCTCATGACCCTGAGATCATGACCTGAGCTGAAACCAAGATTCGGATGCTTAACTGACTGAGCCACCCGGGTGCCCCCAGTGTCTCAACTTTAAATTTATCTTAGTTTCAGCCTCCCTGTCTTTGTGGTTCAGCTTATCGCCATTCTCAGTTCCTTGACTCATCAGCTCTGCAAGGTTCAACCACACACGAAACCTCCACTTCTTCCATTTCCATTTAATATAAAAGCATTTTAATGCCCCCCTTTTCCCCTTCATCCCTTCTTACCCTCACCCTACCCTCAATGTTTGTGAGTTTTATGGAAGTTAAGAACATTTATATTCTGTTTTATGACAATAGTGAGGTATCACGTGATGTGCCTATAGGTTTTTCCCTAAGCCACAGAGTCTGCATTTACACTACTATGACCGCAGAAATATTGTTCACTTCAAAGCCAAGTAGTGCACCGTGGTTTACATTACCTTTTCTAAAGCCAGATTTGTCCCAAATCTGTGCCACTAGGTGGAAACTGTCCCTACCATTAGGTACACATGGTCCTGTTTTTTTTTTTTTTTAAGGTTTTATTTATTTATTTGAGAGAGAGAGAATGAGAGATAGCACAAGAGGGAAGAGGGTCAGTGGGAGAAGCAGACTCCCTGCTGAGCAGGGAGCCCGATGTGGGACTCGATCCCCGGACTCCAGGATCATGACCTGAGCCGAAGGCAGTCGCTTAACCAACTGAGCCACCCAGGCGCTCCAACGCATGGTCCTGTTTTATGCTGAAATAATTCTTTGATCCTATCTTCATGATTTTTTAATGGGCTTGATGAGTGTTCTGCTGATACCCTGGGTGTGTTGTCATTTTTACGTTAATTTAGACCTTTAAAAATGGACCCTCTTGGGGCGCCTGGGTGGCTAAGTTGGTTAAGCAACTGCCTTCGGCTCAGGTCATGATCCTGGAGTCCGGGGATTGAGTCCCCCATCAGGCTCCCTGCTCAGTGGGGTGTCCGCTTCTCTCTCTGACCCTCCCCCTTCTTGTGCTTTCTCTCTCATTCTCTCTCTCTCAAATAAATAAAAAATCTTTAAAAAAAATGGACCCTCTTTCTAATGGAATCTCAGATGGGAGGATGGATAAACAAATAAAAAGATTATTATTAAATAGTAGTATAAGCCACATAATGCTTAAGCAAGAGATGATGTTAGGAGAAACTTTTAAAAGAAAGAGTATTGCCTATCACTACAGGACCAGCAAACTTTGGGCCAGAAGTCTCTCCTTTGTTTTACAAATCAGGAAAACAAGGCGGAGTAAGTTAATTGGCTAAAATTACACAGCTAGTTAGTATCAGTCTAGAATGAATGGCGAGTCTATCTGAGGGGATTCTTTACTTCTTACCTGATGACGTCTTAGCTGCTTTTAAGGGTAACTGATGACTATTTGGGCTTAAAGAATTAGAACTTGGTGCACCAGGCACCTTTAGATAACTCAAATCAATAACGGCTTAATAAGGTATTTTAGTTTTTGTTGCCCTGACTCTTGGCCTATCCTTTGTACGCTCCTCATAGAGCAAGGAGAAACTTAGAGGCTTTTTACTAAGCAAATCTCAAAATACGAGAACAAGCCTACAGCTAATGTAGTTTCTCTTCCGAGTTTCCTTCAGGGAAGAAAAACGTATTTTTTAAACTCCCTTCCAATGAATGATTTTTTTGCAATATTTTATGGAATCATACTGCAGTTAAATTTTAACCAGAGATAATGATCGCTCTAGGTTGTCATTTTTATTTCTATTTTCCAAAACTTAAAATACAATTTGAGTCGATTTACCCCAGTGAATATAAAATAATTTTGGCATTTTAAATTATAATTTCTTATTGATGACAGTAAGCGACAAGGAGCACAGTAAAATATCTGTGTGTGTTTGGACACATTTTTCCAGCTGTAGAATTGCAAAGGACATTGTATAATAAGATTGCTTCCCTAATGCCCCTGAGGTTATAGGACACCGAGTATTTTGTTATTTCTGCCAACACTATGGAGTTCAGATTTTGAAGAGTAAAGTAAAAACTACAAATCTAGACTAACACTTCTCTTCAACGGATACTTCATAAGAAAATTAAAATTCCATTTCCATCATACTTTTTCTCCAAAAGTGTTACCTACCTGTAAAGTCTTGTTGAGATTGTGTTTTCAGAGTTAATGCTCCTCCATTATAAATTCATAAACACTAAGAGCTGGAAGAGAGCCAAATTCAACCAACTAACTTTATAATCAGGTAAATGGAGGCATTGAGAATTTAAATGACTTCCTCAACTGGGTCCACAGTGTAGCCTCAGTGATATCTAACCAATTTTTGATACTTTGTAATTCCATTTTTATTTAGTTCAACATATGTTTAAATTTTTTTCTTATGACTTCTTTGACGCCTGGTTACTTAGAAATGTTATTTAATTTCTAAACATTTGGGGGATTTTGTAGATATCTTTCCCTTGTTGATTTGTGATTTAATTCCATTGTGGTGGGGGAATACTCTTTGCATGATTTCTTTTCTTTCCAATACATCAAGACTTATTTATGACACAGAAAATAATCTCTTTTAATAAGAGCTCTTTGTAAACTTCAAGAGAACACATTTTTTTTTCTTTTTTATTTGTTGGAAGTCACCCACTGCGGGTGTTTCTGAATTTCCTGGGAAGCTGCTATGCTGCCTGAAGAACTTTCTGGAAAGCTGTCCGTGGGTGTCTCATGGAAACTTTGCTGGAAGCAAGCTCACCTGGGTATCCCACTTGCTGGTTGAACACTGTAAGAGCAAGAAAGGAAAAAAAGCACCTTTGATAAAAAGAAGTCCCTTCCTCCTCCGGCTGTATCCCTCAGGCTCCCTCTACTGGCAAAGCTTACCATCTTACCAGCTAGAAAGGGATCAGCTCCACGATCACAAATAAGACAATGAAGAGTGGATTTGGAGTTGAGAGGCAATAAATTGATGTAACTGGCACACCTTAAATAGTATTATTTACATAATTCTTGCTAAGCTTTATGAAAATATATCTTATTTTCTCTATTGTCTTTTATCAATAACAATCATCATCAACAATAAGGAGACTAGAAATTAAAATCCTTGGAACATCCACAAAACAAGTAGAATCATGACATTTCCTATAATTTTCATCTTTAATTATTAATGCAATAAAAATAAGCTATCAGAAATAAATGGATTTATCAGTAGATGGTGCTATATACCTTATATTTTCATTTTTTCCAGAGAGCTTAACAATGTTTTGATTTCCCTTTATATAACTGCTACCTACCTTTAAAAAGGTATAGTATGTGACTTATATTTAAGTAATTTACAAAAGTACTTAAAATTTAAATCATATTTGGCAAACTGGGCATACTCACCAAATATTAAAAAATGCAAATAGGAAAAAATGCAACCAGTGAAGCTTTCGGAGCAGTACACATTCTTCCAGCTGTCTGGTAAGTTAGTTCTTAACTGTAAGTACCTCAGTTTGTGTAAAAAATAAAATAATATTGATGGAACATACTAAAGTCACTCACTATACCTTTGTTGGATTGATTTTTTAGTGACTTGAGATATAAGCATTCATTCTTCCAAATTGGAAATGGATGGCACGGTGGCATAGATTATCAAAGACAGCTTTCCCCAATTTACTTATCTAATCAAAAAATGTTAGTTTTAGCATCAGAGAGGCAATCAGATTGTAGAAATCAAAGACAGAGTCTTTGTCTAGAGTTTTAACAAGAGGTAAGTAGTTAACTGTGCTAGGAATGAGAGCTGGACATGTTCCAGAGATGGGAATGTTTTATGATTGCAAGGAAATAAGAAAGGATAGAAGAGTAAGTCATATTCAAACTTGTACCAGCTTAAAAACTTTAGCCATATGATTTCACTTATATGCGGAGCCTAAAAAAACAAAACAAATGAACAAAGCAAAACTCATAGATGCAGAGCGTAGAGTGGTGGTTATCAGAGGGGAAGGGTGTTGGGGGTAAGTGAAAAGGAGCAGAGGCGCATTGTATGGTGTGACAGGTGATGACTAGACTTATTTGTGATCACTTTGTACTGTATGCAAATATCAAATTATTATGTTGAACACCTGAAACTAATATAATGTTATATTCTAATCTTACCTCCATGAAAATGTCAATGATAAATATTGAATACAATTTTTCCATTTCACACAAAAAATACAGATTTTCATATTAGAAAAAGGAATATCACTTTGCTTTGGAGAGTATATACCATACCATTTATATCCTAAAAGTAGAGTTCAAGATTTGACTTACAAGGTTTTGCAGAAACCTAGTGACTTCAGAACACTGCTGTGCATTACTCTTTCTGACAACACTGTCCCAGTTATTTTGGGAGGTTCATTAGTGGAATATATTTTGTTGTTTGTCCTCCAGGTTACAAATGCCCAATTTGTATGTAAATAGCCTTTACATATAAACATGTACCTCTACAACACTTCACTTCCACTCAAGTCTCTGTGATTGTTGCTTTGAGCATCATGAAGGCAAACCACACTTTTAGATCTGTTTTTCTTGGTGTGACCTGTATCAACATAATTATGTGCGACCCTTAAAAAATGACTCCTAAGAGTAGAAAGTGGGAATTTGCCCCAAAGTCAGGCCTTTGAACTGTCACTGTATTTTATAACATGTTTCCCCCCATTCCTGAATCCATAGAACCATGTATTTTTCTGTATGGCCCATTCTCTACCAAAAAGTAAGGGAAAAAAACCTAAAAAACTATAATAACATAATCGCATTCAATCTTAATCACATTTGCCCAATTTACATATAGGTGTACATAAATCCCCCACCTTTTTTTTTTTTTTTTTGGTCTTCATGTATTTAACAAAAAATAGTCTGCAATGGATGGAAATCAACAACCATTTACAACAGGGTTGTTATAAGGAAATTTTCTGAATTCTAAACAGGTGACTTACAAATAAATGTTTCTGAGCGATAACTAATTTAAATATTGAGAGTCATAGGCATCTATGTGTATACGTTCTACATCCCAAATATCAAGCCATCATTATTTAAAGAAAATGACTTACTAAGTGACTTCCTTATAACACAATGTTGATTTTTAAAACCTTAATTATTTTTATAAGTTCTCTTTTAAGTTATGAAGATTTTTTTAATGAAATTCATTTGTTGTTCCCAAAGAGGATCACTTCATCTTCTTACATCTCTGGACTAGTTTGTGTCTTTATTTTCGGCTGTACGCTCTCAATCCAGTGTTGCTTTGTTATAGCAATGTCGAAGGATGCTGAATTCAAGTTTCTGTAATTTCGTTAATGTCAATTAATATAAAATTAACAAAATGATAGAATAGTAGAGGAAGAAATGCACTCTTTGGAAAGACTGAAATGTACTTCTGAAATAGATCTAAAAATTATTGTACTATCATGTACTTTAAAAAACAAATTTTTTAAGTAAACTCTACCCCCAACATGGGGTTCAAATTCACAACTCTGAGATCAAAAGTTGCATGCTCTACTGAATAAGCCAGCCAGGCACCCCTGTACTATCATGTACTTTAATAATTACTGAAGTATGGGGGCCCCTGGTGGGCTCCGTCGGTAGACCGTGCAACTCTTGATCTTGGGGTTGTAAGTTCGAGCCCCATGTTGGTTGTAGAGATTACTTAAATAAAATAAAATAAAATAAAATAAAATATTTAAAAAATAATTGTGTACTGTGGTGATCATGAAGTATGCTCTTTTTTGACAGATTTGTCAAGGTCAACTTCAAAATCTGAGCTTTCAGATTTTTTAAATAAGAGAAACAGAATAAAACTAGAGGTCAGATGTTTAAGGTTATGCAATATATTTAAAAATATATCCTAAGAATAACAGCTAATTTTAACATTTTAACATTAACATTCATCAATGAGAGAGCAAAGCATGTTTGTTTTCAGGAACAATAACCGAAACTTTTTCAATTTTGTGCTTTCTCTTCCTCTTCCATTCTCTTCCCTTTCCTTCTCTTTCCTTTCATTCCTAAATATGTCTCCACAACATATTTTGTCCTAAAGTCCTAGGTAGAAAGATAGAGAAATATAGGGAGGAGGAAAGGGAAGAAGCAGAAAGAGAGAGAGAGAATGAGAGAGAGAAAGAGTGGAGGGTCAGAGACCTAGGAAGGACAGCTGCCTTGAAGTGTTGCCTGGTGCAGAGCCTGAGCGAGGAGAGAAGGAAGCTCATATGACAGGCACTTGGTGAGGGGTGTCCGAGCAGGGGGGAGGAAGGCATTCTTGCAGGCAGCAGATCTGAGGTGGGGAGTCAGAGAGCATGCAGGGGAAGGAGGAGATACATGTGGTAGGGAGTCGGCACAAACATGGAAATCTGAGTAGGCTGCGGGGGTCCATAGAGTTTAGAGTGCTTAGCTAGAGTACTGTGGTGAATGGCATCCCTGAAGAAGGGAACCACGACCTTGAGCACCAGAGCCGGAGCAGGGTCAGGGACAGCATGCACAGGGTGCTGAGAGATGGCAGGCTGTGCAGATTCATAGCCTGAGAAGCACATTTCTGAGCATCTGAGGCAGCTCTGTGAGGGGTAGTGGACATCCAATGGGTCTCAGCACAATTTGATTTAAAACTATAGACTGAATATACTAAAAAACAAATTTGCATCCTAGGAGGAAATACTTGCTCTTTATGGTTATGACACAAAGTCATCCTAGTTGTGATATTAATAACTGTTTTCAGTCATTGGATTTTATGAAGCATCACATTTTATAGTTTTCTTAAATCAGGAGGTGTCAGTGAGAAAGCAAGGGACGGGGCACCCGGGTGGCTCAGTCAGTTAAGCATCTGCCTTCAGCTCGGGTCATGATCTCGGGGTCCTGGGATCGAGCCCTGTATCGGGCTCTCAGCTTAAGGGGAGCCTGCTTCTCTTTCTTCCTCTGTGCTCTCTCTCCCTCTCACCCTCTCTCTCTCAACGTTACTAACAAAGGAATTAACTTATGATAAAATCCATTACTTAAAAAAAAAATCTTAAAGAAAACAAATAAACAAAAAAAGAAAGAAGGGGATGTTCTTGGAATAGCTCTCCTGGCTTCCTTGGTTTCTTAGAGAAACACTAGCCAGCATTTTTCACCAGTAGAGCCTAAGACTTCCTCATCATGTCTGAGCACGTTTAAAAATTCTGCAACATCCCTCAGGCTTCCCCCTGTTTTCCCTTCTTGGTGAGTAAGGCACAATTGACATTTGTCTATCTAATGCTATACACTGGAATGCACTTAACCTAACCTTTCAATGAGCACCTTTAGCTGTTCATGGTGTGGGAATAACCTACATTCCACCCACATTTCTATACCTCATATATAAAAATTCAAATATACGACAGGGGTTTTAGGACCAACTTTCATCTCTCCTCCAGCTATTGAGCAGCATTCCCTGCCCTACCAAACTCACAAGGAGAGTTTAAGCTTCTGATTGGATATCTCTTATGACAGAAAACTCATTACCCACCAGATTGCCCATTCTATTTTCAGTTAGAATGATGGTTTTTGCCTTGAAACAAAACTGTCTCCCTGTATCTTTGGCCCATCAGAACTCATTCTATACCTTAAGATAACAAGAAATGGAATGTACACCATTTTTCCATGACCACCATTCAGATACTTAGCATATCACTCTCTGCTCACCCATGTCTTCTCCACAATAAATAGCCCTAGTCCCTTCCATAACTCATTAGATGAGATGGTTTTCTGAGTCATGTTATCTCATCTCCCTGATTGTGATTCGTTTGTCTTAACATGTTCCCATTTCTTGATCTACATATGCAGAACCGAACATGATATTCCAAATAATTTTATCTCCACAATTTTGGTATTAATATAAGCAGTTTAACATTTCTTTGTATGAAAATAAGCTCTACTTACTATCTTTGCAATTTTTCAGTAATCTAAGACTGTTCTAAATAAGAAGTTTAATTAAAAATTGCTGAATTGATCTTAAAGAACAGAGAGAGAGTTTATGTTTCCTGTCCCTTTTTAAAAAAAATTATTTATTTGAGAGAGAGAGGGAAAGAGCTAGAGAGAGTAAGAGGGAGGAGCAGAGGGAGAGAGAGAAGCAGCCTCCCCACTGAACAGGGAGCCTGATGTGGGGCTCGATCCCAGGACCCTGAGATCATGACCTGAGCCGAAGGCAGACACTTAACCAACTAAGCCACCCAGGTGCCCCCAAAATTGCTGAATTGATTTTAAATAAAAATACAACTATTGAAATATTTAATTCAACATATTAAACATTCACACGTTCATATACATGAACACTTTCGTTTTTTATAGAAAAAATCTTGAAATCCCACTATTAAACTTAATATGTAAGTTTAATAGGTCACTTGATTTCAGTAGACCAGTTTTCATATCCAGGAAATGATATATTTGGATTAGATGTTCTCTAAATTTTACAAAATTTTTAAATTAAAAAAGCAGCACTTTTTAAATACATTATTTTCAGTAGAATTCAGAAGCTATGCCAGAGCATTCCAAATGCTCAGTAACTTAGTAGTACAACAAAGTTTTCTGACAGTTTCTGTAATACTCCATGAGATGGTGCTATGTTACTACAAGAAAATACTCAGATCTCCACGATTTCATAAAGTTGGTATTAATTATCCTTATCTGTTAGTTTGCATCTATTTTTTTCAAAAACTGAGAAAAAATATAGTTAATCAACATAACTAACAAAGGAATTAACTTATGATAAAATCCATTACTTAAATCAGAGGGTGGCAAATTTCCTTAAAGGACCAGACAGTAAATACTTTAGGATTTGTGGGCCGTATTGTGGTCTCTGTCACTACTATTTAAAATGCCATTGTATTAGAAAAGCGGCCAAAGACAATTTATGAATAAACGTATGTGGCTGTGTACCGGTAAGACTTTATTTACAAAAACAGATGGCAGGCTCATGGGCTGTAGTTTGATGATACTGGATATACATCACAGATGGAACTGAGCCACGATTTATGTCAGTTTGCAAACTGGCCTCCATACACAGAGGGCAAGGAAGGAGAGAAGGAAGAGGAAGACCACTCCAGACTGGCAGGTGGCTAACTTTTATAAGCACTGGAACTTACATATGAGACTTGCTTGGGTAGCCATAAGATGAGCGGATCTCTGCACATGTCTGCCAGAATCTTAAAAGTTTATATAGATATAGAGGCCTTAATTGAATTGAGTCACATATTCAGTCCAGATGGTCTCAAGAACACCTTATTCTCCCAAGGTTATGTCCTCGACAGTTCCCACTGTGAGAATGGTAGGTGGAATGTACATTTCAAAGACAGGAGAGAGAGTGAGGAGCCTTTGATGACCTGGATCTAGCTGTCAGTCCATCAGTGGTCATGTCCTCTTGATGAGCTCCCCCCAAAATTTATTAGTGAACATGTTTACTGCACCAAAATTGATACTTCTATAAAAGGAGCAGACTACAGGGTGGCTCCTCCATGATCCTTGCCTCCTGGTATTCATACCTTTCTGTGATTCATTCCCCTTGAGTGTGGGCAGGACCTGAGACTTCCTTTAAACCCACAGAATATCACAAAGGTATTGGGATGTCATGCCTGTAATTATGTTTTGTTATATAAGATTCCATCTTGCTAGCAGACTTGCTCTTGGAGACTGTCCTTGCTGATGTGCTAAATGAGTGGCCATGTTGGAGGAGTCCACATAGAAAGAAGCTGAGGGTCACCTCCTGCAGTCAGCCAGTAAGAAACTGAGCCCTCAGTCCTATAGCCGCAAGGGAATGTGTTCTGCCAACAACCTGAGTGAGCTTGAAATTGGACCCTTCCCCAGTTGAACCTCTAGATGAGAACCCAGCTTTGGCTGACACTTTAATTGCAGTCTTGCAGAGGACACATTTAGGCTGTGCCTGGACTCCTGACCTACAAAACTGTGAAATAAATAATGTGTGTTGTTTTAAACTTCTGTTTGCTATGCAGCAATAGAAAACTAATATACCATACTTTCATATATGTGCCTATATCGAACTGTATTTATTTGTATGTGTTAAATTTATATTTAAATATTTCTTTACATCTCTGCCCCACCTCTGAAATTCATTTGGTTTGACTGTGGCTTTTGCATTGCTTTAAAGATGTTACAAGACAAAAGAACAAAACCAGAGAAGATAGGAATTTCTAAAACTGGATTATAGTTTTAGAAGTCTATACTCCTATGAGAACAGGAAAGACTCGTGGAAAAAAAAAAAGACAAAGGTAAAAAATCGGTAGTTCATAACCCAAATCTGGCTTCTATTGTTTTGCTTTGGTGACATGTTCTCAAAGAATTTGAATGCTGTCCACCTGACTCTTTACATTGATGGTATGTGTCTGAAAGCCTTTGAGTTTGCATCCCATGAGGAGAAAAAAGGAAAACAAAAACAAGCATAAAACAAAGGAAAAAGGGAAGGAAGGAAGGAAGGAAGGAAGGAAGGAAGGAAGGAAGGAAGGAAGGAAGGAAGGAAGGAAGGAAGGAATGTTAGTAAAATATCAAAGCTAGCTGGAAATGAGTTGCCTTCCTTGTGAGAGAGGAGAGGTCTTAGTGAAAGCAGTGGGAATGTAAATGACCAGATGAATCCTAAGGTGAGGGATCTTTTTCTCTAATCATCATGCTGAGTTTAGGGAAAGTAGAAAACAAAAAGTGTAAGAACTGAAGGGATCCCAAAGCAGATATGCTTCCTTAAGACATCAACACCCATCTGGCCACATTTCTTATGACCACACAAAGTGCAGAGCATCATTTTCTGGGATCTGAAGGCTATGTGTTGGAGTCATGAAACTTCTGCTCTGCCGTTGTCATGTGGGTGGTGTTGATGTCCATTCTATAGCTATTTTTAAAGGTAAATGAAATCGATGCTGAGTGGAATCTATTCTGTCACATGAGTTTGATTTTTAATAAGATTCCAAGAGTACTAATGCTGGTTGAGCAAATTGGGCATAGAATGACTGGAAATGGTAAAAATAAGAGAACAGAGGAATCTGGAGTGCAGTGTCATGTAAAACCAGCAAATACAAGAACTTCCCAAAAAAGGAAATAGGCAAAGGGGAGTCAAGTAATTGAGGGAAGATTGGCTACACATAAAGTTTACTATTGATGGAGGTGACGGAGGGGAGAGGCCATCAGCATCCACTCCTCTCCCCGTTGATGAACTGGTTCTCTCTTCTTTTTCACTTATGCCCACACTATCATGTCTCTACCCTAATGTTTCCTTTAAGATATGAGAGTATTTCATGATGCTCTGAGGCCACAGCTACTGTTTAATGTAATGGAGACTAAACCCAGCCCCCCACATAGAGAATTAAGAACAGAATGGATCCCCTTACCTGTACTGCATTTGAATTATTCACAAACCAATTTCTTCATTCTGCCTTTGTCCTTTCCCTTTCCTGCATCTCTTTCTGGGTCTCTCTCTGTTTTTCTCTCTGTCTCTCTCTCTCTGAATTTCTGTCTCTGTCTCTTTCACACACACACACAGCTTTGTTGAAAAGAGTATTTCCTAAGTGGCTTCCATGAAATTGCTGTAATGAAAGAGTGGGAAGACACATCTTTCCCACTTAACTTTCAATTTATTATTGGGTAAATTGGAGTGAAGATGACCAAGAAGAGATGCACAGAAGACATAGATATTTATTGGCTCAGAGGCTTCCGTTTTTCGGAGCCATCACTGGGAAGAAAAATAATGTTAAATTAAGGGAGAGAAAATACTGGACTGTTGCAAAGATTTTTCTAACATTTTTGGCATGATAATTTGAGAATGTTTTCTAGTTTGTAGTGTAATGTTCTACCCAGCAAAAAACAATGTAGGTGTTTTTTTCTTGAAGAATTTCAAAGAAAATTATCTTTGTCTTTAAAAGTTATCCACCCAGGTAATAGTTCTTTATGGTTTTCAAAACTCCATTATATATCTTTATCAGTATTTGTGTAACCATAATTCTTTCAAGGTTATAAGTAAAAATATTGGCATAAATCTGATTTATAGCAAATACTACCCTGAATCATTATGGTAAGAGTCTCTTCCGTGCTTATGTGTATCATTCAGATTCTGACTTTCATCTCTAAGCTGCTGTTATTTACACGGAGTCAATGAAAAATGTGTTTTATTTGGACTTTGTAGAGTGTATGAAAGATTTATACTATGAATTCAGAGTTTTTGGCCGATGTTATCCATTTAAAGATAATACTGACTCATCTGACTAATGACATTATCAATATTATACAAGTACTCTGTGCATATATTTTAAATATTATTTTTCACTTTGGGAGTTTTGCTTTTTGCTTTTAGTTTTCGTTTTCTTCTTTGATAAACTTAAAGTAGATACCATAGAGTAAAAGGTAGATATTTTAGAAAAAGTCAAACTCTAGACAAGAATGTTTAAGAGGTAAGATATATGCCCCGCTCTGGGAAGTTGGTAGGCTCTTTATAGTTCCATGTGACAGAGTGGATGATAATCAATGGATCATTGCAAAGAAATGACTTCTGTCACATTGTGGCAACAATGACCCAAGCTTTCTACAAAGACAAATTTCCTTTTCCTCAGAAAATAGCATTATAATAAGCTTCTATCTAAGGGCAACGGTGGCAGATGATGAAACACTACTTTTTCTTTAAATTGTGGGTAATAATAGCATCTGACACCTGTCTCTCATTGACTAAGTTAACTAGCAAAAATCAACTATGTATATATGATGTATATGTACATCTCTCTCTCTCTATATATATATATATGTGTATATATATATACATTATATATTTTTCTCTTCTGGATCTTTTATTTTTCTTTGATCACAGACAGACGTTAATTGTGAAGGTTAGTGGAATTGTCTGCATAGGCAATGTGATTTGATATCTCACTATCACTATCTGTGAAAGATGACTGCACGGAATTGGATAATTGGAATATGGAGATTTTTTTCAAAAGCATTAGCATCTATTCACATCGAATCACTAAACTGGATTGCTTCAAGGGATATAGATGAAGAGAACAATCAGTTCCAGAATTTGCCTTTTATATGGGTCAAGTGATACAGTTTACCTCACAAGGGATGGTATTTATGCAAGATAATGAGTGGTTCAGTAAGTCAGTGAGATTTTACCCTCAAATTAACACTTTATCAGCTCTAAAACTGTTACAACTATCCAGAATGCATTTCCTGTGAGATTATGGCTCCTGATGTCCTAAAGTAACACAAATTAATACTACAGAAATGGTCGGGCCATAGAATTGCAGGGATGTGTCATCCTTTCATGTTCTGAGTGTGACTTTTCCGGTCAATATTATCTTAGAGATGGAGTCAATGTGTCTAGATTTCAGATACAAGCTGCTCCCCACACATGTGCATATACACTGTCTCTTGATTATTTCTAAGAATAATAAATGTTTGGTTTAGATGACATAGTCTATGTATGAAAAACTAAAGATAGACATGATAAACTAGAGTATTTGCCTGTCTTGCAATTAAAATTTTTATATTAATAAAACTTATATAGTAAAAATTACAAATATATATAAATACAATTATATAGACCCAGACATATAAATATACATATATACACAATAAGAATGGGCTCAGGAAGATGAATTTAATATGTAATATTATAATATTATATATAATATATGTGGCTCTGTTTTGGTTGTCTTTTTTTTTTTTTTTTTTTTAATCTTGGGTTTTGTTGAATTTTCCCATCCCATTAATGTAGAATTTAGCCACAGGACTTGTTTTGGCCAATGGGATGTTAGTGAGGATGACACAGCAGAACAGTGGAAAATGCTTTGTGGCTTGGTTTGGTCGCTTACCCTCTTGTCACTGCCAAGAGAATGTGTTTTGGACAGCCTGTTAGTCTCAGAAGAATGAAAGGTGCATGAAACACCCAAAGTGATCCTGAAGTCTGAATACAAGCCCTCTTGATTTTATCTGAAATCACCTGAGCCCCAACAGATCTTTTGTCCTTTTTCTTTTTTCTCTTTCTCTTTCTTTTTTCTTTTCTTTTCTTTTCTCGGAGAGAGAGAGAGAGAGCACAAGTAGCGAGTAGAGAATCTTAAGCAGGCCTCATGCCCCAGTGTGGAGCCCAACAGGGTGCTCAATCTCACCACCCTCAAATCACGACCCTGAGCCGAAATCAAGAGTCAAATGCTTAACCAACCTAACCACCCAAGTGTTCCTGAGCTCCAGCAGATCTTAAATCAGGTGAGTGAGAAATAAATCCTTCCTGTAGCACAACACTGAGTTTGGGGTTGTTTTATACACACATTTTTGTGGAAACACCCTTCTGATACACAAGTCTATAAATAATTTGTTAGTACTGGCTTTTTAAAAATAACTGATAACAAAATAACTCTTTCTTCATTCATTATAACTAATCACAACTCCTGGACTAAAATGTAGGGCTAATTTGAATTCCGAGTAAATTCCAAATCAGTTCCTATGGGTTCTGAATTGGTTGTCTTTATTTCTTAGATTTTTTTTCTTTCCTCTTCTGTTGAGTTGGCCTTATCCATATCATCTTTTTCTTAGAAAAATTCTGCCAAGTAATTTTCAATGTACTGCCCTTAAATCTGACAAATAATATTCAGAATTCAAAGGAAAGGTATTTTCACTTTTTGAATGACTCATTGGACAATTTCTTATTGCCACTGATTATTTTTCAAAATGTTTTTTAAAAATAAATTATTTCCAGTTCCGTAGTAATCACTAATTAGAATTTTCCAAGCAGGTATATTCTTAGAATTTACTTTAATGATAATATAACTACCTGAAATGCATGGTCTACACTCTTGCACCTTAAGTATTTAACCTGAAAATAAACACATCAGTGCATTATCTGCTGATAAATAGTATCCTAATAACCTCAAGAATTATGAGCACATATCTAACTTGCTATCATGGGGTGGTTTCAACACACACACACAAAATCAAATTCTAAATAATAATAAAAGCAAGACCACAACATTGAAATTGTGTTTGCAAGGTAATTTTTGGAGTCACAAAATCTGAGACTTAACTCTTTTGCAAGATGTAACATATTCCCATTTGTAAGGTTCTCGTTGTATTGAAATTGCATTATGATCTCAGATCTTTAGGATCTCTCAATGTCTTCCAGTCTCTACAAATCAGTCTGACTTCGATAATTCATGGGTTGTCTTACAGCAACCCATGGTTCACTTCTAAGGGTAACACAGCAACTAATACTAAGTGGGAATGGATGAGAGAAAAGGATAAAAACCACTCTAAATTGGATCATTCTAAACTGAAAACATTGAGAAGACTTGTGAGTACTTCATTCTCCCACACTTAACACGTAGGCACAGGTTCTTCTCTGCGGGAGCATAACTTGAGCCACACTGCCATACCTGCCTCAGGTAGCTCTTCTCTTCACAAGAAGGAGGATAACTATTTTTGTGAAACCTTCTCTAAGTGACCCACCTAGACATAAATCTTTGCTACTCTGTTCCCCTTACTGTTAGCTACTCTACTGTTCATCAACTGCCTCTAATTTTGTTTTCATGAGATGGTAAACTCTATGAGAGCAGAGAGCATAATTCATGCTAATATAATGTTAGGAATCTCCTTGGTACCCAAAATGTATCTTAGAATTAAAGGAAAACCTCAGACACAGAACTAAGAATAGAGATTGAGTTTTCCCCTTCTTTTTTTAACTTTTTTATTTCTTATTTATTTTTTTATTATTATATTGTGTTACTCACCATACATTACATCATTAGTTTTTGATGTAGTGTTCCATGATTCATTGTTTGCATGTAACACCCAGTGCTCCATGCAGAACGTGCCCTCTTTAATACCCATCACCAGGCTTAACCCATCCCCTGACCTCCCTCCCTTCTAGAACCCTCAGTTTGTTTCTCAGAGTCCGTAGTCTCTCATGGTTCGTCTCCCCCTCCGATTCTTTTAATATTAGAAAAATGAGCCACACATCTTAATTGAAAATCTTTTTTTTTTCAGCCACATAGATGAGTGTTGTAAGAGTTAAATATTCTTACTTCTAGTTTATTTGCTATTAAGTTGACATGAAACAAAAATTTGACTTTGTGGTTTGGGCACATAAGTATCCCATGTATACTTAACAATTTTCAGAATTACCTGAGGACTTAAAGGTATGGGGTGTTTTTTTTTTTTTCCATTTACTGAGTTATAAAATTGGATCAAAATACTATCTTTGAATACACTAAAATTATGTTGTCATTAAAATAATTTCCCAAACCACAATAAGCACTATCATTTTCCCACTTACCTATTTCTTTATAAACTTGAAGGTATTGTCCATCCATCATTATCACACTTGTGAAGCTCAGCAACGAGACATTTCTCTAAGAGAACTATATATCCCATTACCTTTCAATTATTCCTCCCTTTTTGCCTTTAAATTTTGCAGATAAAAGCTGGAAATTTATAGGGAATTTATATTCTTAATTGTGATCCTCCTAAACTTTTCTGTCATTGTCCTGTGTTTATGAAGTGCATGAAGTTGGCTTCTGGAGGATGGTAACTGGATATTACACCTACCTAGTTAATCCCAGCTTCCCGCCTTTTTCTTGTCATCATATGGACTTTGGAAGGCTGTTGTAGTCTCAGAGGCATCATCATCGGCCAGCTGTCATTTACCCTCCCAGGAAAGTGGCTAAAGCCCACCAAGAGACTAGCTATCTTCTTCCCTGGAACTGAATTTCTTCTGAAGCCTCTCTTCTTAGTTTGAAGGTGGCCATCTTCTCTGTCTTCACATGTTCCTAATAGGTGTATGTTTGTGTCCAAATTTCCTCTTCTTATAAGGACTCCAGTTATATTGGATTAGATCAATGATCTCATTTTAACTCTTTAAAAACCCTATCTCCAAATATAGTGCATAGCCAAACATACGGCCATCCATAAACCATCTACAAACCTAGTCTGTGGTACTTTGTTTTGGCAACACTCACAAGTTAAATTAAATTAAATGGATTAAATTACTCATAGTTTCAGGTAAAAGGTAAAAATGTTCAGTGATTTTATTTACCACCCAAGTTTAGAGCAAGGTAACTCACTAAGTGTGTAGGAGGGAGGTAGTAAAAAGAAGGAGACTTAAGATACAAGAGAGAAGTGTTTTTATACAGTTTTTTAGCCTTGAGACTTGTAATTTTAATAGACACGATATGAGAAGTAGGTGAAGACCAAGTTTCTCTGGGTGAAGAAAAACTTAGAAGCCAGAGTTCAGCCATGAGACATTATTCAAGATCCATGGCTCTAGATGAAGCAGAAAAGGAATGCAATAGTCCTTGGCAAGGAGAAAAGATATTTTTCTTGAGACAAGAGGAAAGGAAGAGAGTGTGTGAGAATGAAGAGCAAATTAGCAGGTCAGATTTAATATATTGCCCCCAAGGGGTATATAAATTAAGGGCCAATCCTTTAAACCAAATAATATAATTTGAAAGATGAATTTTGGATTTCTTTACAGACTCTTGATGGAGATATTTTTGGATAGGGGTCTTGGGACGTTCTACTCAGGTGGCTACTCTGTAAGATCAGCCTTGATGCTCTGAGAAATCCCCTTTAGAAGGGTCATAGTAAGTATGTTTTGTAAGCATTCATTTTGGAGTCAGAAAGATTTTATTTGAATACTAGCTCAGTTCTTAGAGAATGATGTAGCTTTGGACAGCTTAATTAACATTAAATTGTTCTCTTCTGAGGAAGGTGACTGTATAATGATGTTTACCTCATGGACATGCTGTAGAATGAATGAGCCCATGCAGGTAAAGAAGGCAATGTAGGGGCGCCTGGGTGGCTCAGTTGTTAAACGTCTGCCTTCGGCTCAGGTCATGGTCCCAGGGTCCTGGGATTGAGCCCCGCATCGGGCCCCCTGCTCCGCGGAAAGCCTGCTTCTCCCTCTCCCACTCCCCCCACCCCCGCTTGTGTTCCCTCTCTCGTTGTCTCTCTCTCTGCCAAATAAATAAATAAAATCGTAAAAAAAAAAAAAGAAGGCAATGTATCTGCTGTTGTGATCAATAGATGCTGAGGTTAGCTGACTCTGCTAGAGGGGTAAACGGGTTTCTTGTTCCCATTCAAGCTAAAGATTTACAAGGGACCTTAATTTAATTTAAATTAATAATTAGAAGGAAAGTGCTGGCTCTAGAGATGAGAACCCGGTGTTCACAGAGGAAATGTCCAAGAATTATCTATATACTTTATGGTGTCTATTAGCTATTCACCATTTTCTGAATTAAAAAAAAAAAAAAAAACCTTACAAGATTGAATCTCTTTCTTCCCATAAAAAGAGACTGGTGGGAATTTTCAGAGAATATTTTGCAGACTGTAGAAAATCTTTTTAATTCTGAGAGCAATGTGTGTCCAAATCCATTAGTTCTAAAGCTGTACTTCACACATCTACTAAAGGGCTACCTGTCACGACCTCCTATGGTAGAAGGAAGAAAAGGAGAACCATGGTAGCCTAAAGATGCAGAGTGTTCTCTGCAGAACACTTCTGTGATTATATACCCCGGGAAAAGAAGTTAAAGGCCAGTACTGTGTATGTTCAAAGTTAGATATTGAGTGTGTTCTGTGTTTTTTTGTTTTTTGTTTTTAAAATTTTATTTATTTATTTGAAAGAGAGCAAGCTAGAGAGAGAGAGCACAAGCAGGGATGAAGGGGGTGGAGGGGGGCAGAGAGAGAGGGAGAAGCAGACTCCCCACTGAGCAGGGAGTCCAACGTGGGGCTCAATCCCAAGACCCTGGGATCATAACCTGAGCATAAGGCAAATGCTTAACCGACTGAGCCACCCAGGTGCCCCTGACTGTGTTATGTTTTAAATAAGGAGATCAGCCAAGAGGAATGTAATTTCCCACGTTATGTAAGGTGACTGAGTCATTAGTCCTCTTGTGAGTACCGGTAAGAGAAAAGGGGGTTTAAAAGGCAAGCTCCCACCTGTGATGTAGCAGCCTGGGAGAACAGAAGAGTTCAGAGGCCAGTTTCTAGTGGGCAGGATTGCAGTGGGAAGCCCAAGAGAGCGGAGTGAGGATGAAACCCCCACTGAGGAGTAGGGGCTGCTCATGAAGATTAGAATGTGAAGATAAGCAAGGACCCTATGTAATCATCTGAAGTGGCCATGCTATAATCCAGGAAGGGTCAGAAGTACCACAGACTGTAGCAGCCATATTCATTCTGAGAGAGATGCCAGAGCCAAGCCAACACCCTTTTTGGGGAATGAAAACAAGAGAGAACGGCCCTTGTCTGCAGAACCCTCATTGTTTTCTTCCTCCTCTTTTTAAAAATGTTGGGCGTTACCTTTTAAACCAAAGCTGAGGATTAGAATGATTTGAATGAGGTAGTTCTGAGTGACCATTTTGTTCATCAAAGTCTGTGAATGTGAACCTGGAACTTTGAGGTCAAAGTTGACCCTATGGTCAAAGCATGGATAGCAGTAAATGAACTCATGTCACTTGTTAGGAGCCAAGGACATTTTATAGGACTAAAGCAGCATTTATATTCTCTCAACTTCCTGAGCTTTCAGTGAGGTGATAGCTTCAAAAGACATGCTAAATAAGAAAAATAGAAACCTAAACTACCAAGTAATGAAAACACGATTGCCCACATTTATTTCCTGAACAAAAAAACTTGCTTTTCAAAAGGTTGTCATTCTGTTACCTTTTATAAACTTATCCTTAATCTAAAACTTTGATAAGAATGGAGTATTTTGACTGAGGTCAATTTATTATCCCTCCGTACCAGTTGAGATGGGAAAAAAAAAAAACTAAAATAAAACTTCAAAGTCACTAGAATCTCTCTTAACCACAGTAGAAAGATTGTAGGAAAGCCTGGAGCATTTTTTCCCCCCATCTGTGTCAAAGATGTGATTACTGGATTGTCTGAGGAGGACCATAAACCAATTTTGAAATCCCGCCTGAGTGTCAGTGTGCAAGTCCTACAAGTTTTTTTAGCTTTTGTTTTGACAATGGAGACACACTGAAGGCTGACACCAAATGGAAAAGATAATTTTGAAATTGTATTAATTTGATGAGGACTCCCTTGCCACTCCTCCATCCACATGGGCTATCCCATTATTACAAACCTCCACTCTGCTTTTGTGGAGTTTACATTAATTGTATTCCTGACCTGGATGATATGATTTCTCTCCCAATAAGAACTCCTATCTTTACTCAGTTATCTAGACTATCTCCAAAGAGTCAAGATAATTTTGCAGTCTTTTTTATAAGACAATCAAGGAGTCATTTCTTTGACATGTCTTCCCACACAATTCCTCTACTAATTTAACATTTTCACAGCAATTCTGAAAAGTTATTTCCAAGTGTTATGTATTTTATTGGATTATCTTTATTCAATTTCTAATTAGTAGAAAACCTTTAGTATTAGCATATAGATTTATAAGGACCCATTAGATCATTCATATTTAAAAGGACTTGTTACAGTAATCACATCTACTTTCTTCCCACTCATAGATTCTGTTAATCAATTTTTGCACCTAATTGCCCCTTACATGATCAACCACAGGAGCCATTTTGAAAAGCTTCTCTACTTGTTGATAGTTTTAAACATATTTTTGCCCAAAGTGAATAAAAATCAATACAGATAAATAAAAATACTAATCTACAATAGTTTATCTTATAACAAATTCTTGAGAAGTTCTTTTGTTCTATTCTATCTTCATTATAGACATTTGTTAAGCCATTTTAACATATTTAATTTTATTCCTTCATTAAAATGAATTATCTTATCTTCCTAATTTCTCTCAGGAACACATAAAACACATCCAATGGTGATGGTGTTTCTGGGAGGGTTTGAGGGGAGCATAGTGGAAGATGAGAAGGAAAAGGAAGGTCTTTTAGTAGTAATGAAATAGCTGGGGACTGTGAGTACCCTGAGTCATAGTAGTGACTAAGTAGTTGGGGACTGTGAGACAGCAGAATGGACTTCAATTACTGTAAGGAAAGATTCAGTGTGATGGACTGTGCATTTTATTTTATTTTTTAAAGGGGAAATTATATTTCTTTTTTTTAAGATTTTAATTATTGAGCGAGAGAGAGCATGCGCAAGAGAGACAGCATGAGTCAGGGGCAGTGGCAGAGGGAAAGGGAGAAGCAGACTCCCTGCTGAGCAGGAAGCCTGATGTGGGGCTCGATCCCACGACCCCGAGATCATGACCTGAGCCAAAGGCAGATGCTTAACTGACTGAGCCACCCAGGCATCCCTGGACAGTGCATTTTAACCAGGACCACGCTGCTCTTGGCTTTCTATGAAGGAAATGCAGTTTCAGGCTTTCCACGGGGGATGATGATAGAGTTAGGTAGATGCACCCACATTACGCTTTGATTTCCTGTTCACAAAGTAGTGGAAATGGTTTCCTGAAGCCAGACGTTCACAAGTAAGTTCCCATGGGGTGCCAGGGTGGCTCAGTCAGTTGAGTGCCCGACTCTTGTTTTCAGCTCAGGTCATGATCTCAGGGTCCTGGAATCGCGCTCTGCACTCAGTGCAGAGTCTGCTTGAGATTCTCTCTCTCCCTCTTCTTCAGCTCCTCTCCCCGCTTGTGCTCTCTCTTGTCTTTCTCTCTAAAAAATAAACAAATACATCTTAAAAAAAGGTAAGTCCACATGTTTCAATGAACCATTTCAGATTCCAATGAAAATATGATTCATATTTATATGGAAATGCAAAGGACTTCAGATGATTGATCAATTTTGAAAGAAAAAGAAAATTGAATAATTAAGACAATGTGGTATCACAAAGAAATTGATGGAATTGCTGGGGTGTAAGTATAAGATTTTACAAACATTTTGGGAAAATATCTGGTGGTTTCTAATAAGTTAAAAATCTCCCTATCCCTTAAGCTAGCAATGCTATCCTTAGGTATAGACCAAAGAGGACTGAAAGCGTAGCTGAACGACATGTATAAGAGTGTTCATGGCAGCTTTATGCATAATAGCCAAAACATGGGAAGCAACCATTGACAAGAAGATGGGTAAACATATTGTGACATATTCATGTAGCAAAATATGTAAATCACAAAATGCTCAGCGCAAAAAAAAGAACTGGATAATGTCACATACAACAATAGGGATAAATCTCAAAAACACGCTGAGGGAAGCCAGCACATGATTAAACCCAGCCTCATCACCATAAATACACAAGCATCAGAGAAACTAAAATTGTTTAGTTTGTCTGTTTCCCGTTCCCTTATGAAATTGCTTGTATTTGTTTTCTTTTGTATCTCAGCTGATGGCTAAAGTATCTGCTATTTTTCTTCACTAGTGTTTCCCCCATTCGCCACGCATAAATACTTAAATAATAAACACTATACTTGTTGTATTATGGGATTTTATGTTTATTTGAAGTAGATTTGATCACAGCTTATATTCTTTGGGGGCAAAAAAGGACTAGCTTCTTTTAAAGCAATCTCTTGAAGTTGTATGGCAGGAAAGCTACTAGCTGTCAAACTTGCAGGATAAAATCTCCTCGTCCAAAAACCTCTTCAACATTTCAAATTGAGTACTTTTCCTTATGAAACATTCTGTTCATAATTGATCTGTAGTGCCAGTTTAAGACCAAGATGCTCACATGAGAAGAAACAGACAATATGAACAGGCCTATATTTATTAAAGAAATGGAATTAATAATAACTAATCTTCAAAAGCAGAAAACACCCGACTCATGTATTCATTGGTGAATTCTACCAAACATTTACAGAAGAAATTATACCAATTCTCTACAATCTCTTCCAGAAAATAGAATCAGAGGAAATACTGTCCAAGACATTCTTCAAAGCCAAAAGGTAAAATACTCAGAATAGTCTACACAATATTTAGGGAGAATAACAAAGTCAGTGGACTGATGCTATGCAATGTCAAAATTCTATAAAACCACAATAATCAAGGCAATGTCATATTGGTGAAACAGTAGACAAATAGACCAAGAGAACAGAGTAGAGAGCCGAGAAATAGACCCACACAAATATAGTTGCCTGATCTTTGATGAAAGAGCAAAGGCAATACAATGAAGGAGAGACAATCTCTTCAACAAATGGTGACAGGGGAAAAAAAAAAAGACCTAAAAGTTGTCATCTGGAATTTCTAATATATTCTAAAATTTGAGAAAAAATTACTTCGCCTGGAATTTACAACCATACCATATGATATGACTATTTATTTTTATTTTTTCTATCACTGTAGTGACCTCAAGCCCAGCAAGGTTTAGTAAGTTGTTCAACATTTCTGATCATGTTGACAACGTGGCAGGATTTGAAATGTTAGTTAAACATTAAACTATGGTGTTGTCTTTCCAACAATGTAGATATCTTTTTACCACTGGCACAGATTTCAAAAACACACATACATAATTTGTTCTAATTCTTATGAACACAGAATTCTACTTTTTCATGATATAGACATATCCATATCTCTGACTTCACAATTAAAATTTACTCTGGGTTATTATGAACACACATGGGAAGGCCCTGGTGAATTTTTTTTTTTTTTTTTAAAGATTTTATTTATTTATTGGACAGAGAGAGACAGCGAGAGCAGGAACACAAGCAGGGGGAGTGGGAGAGGGAGAAGCAGGCCTCCTGCTGAGCAGGGAGCCCGATGTGGGACTCGATCCCAGGACCCTGGGATCATGACCTGAGCCGAAGGCAAACGCTTAACGACTGAGCCACCCAGGCACCCGGCCCTGGTGAATTTATGGAGGAAAAGGATTCCTTCTTTTCCTCACTACTATAGCAATTGGAAGATTATCTTCTATATGTGAAACAAATTTATTTGATTCTCGTATTTAGTAAAAATGTGTATATTACTTTTCAGTTTGGTATGATTTTGATGATCTTGATACTCATGGAACTCATCTAAATTTGAATTAAATTTTTCCTCACATGCTATCGTATTTATTTAGACACTGCATTAGATATTAATTAGTACGTTATTATTATAGAGTGAAAGCACAATGGTCAGCCTCAAAATTATAAAATAGAAAAATTAGAATATTTACAAATGCCACCAGTTGCAAATAAATCAAGATCTTTAATTTCATTACATCAGCAAAAATTCCCTTTGCCACCTAAGGTAACATATTCACAGGTCTGGGGAACTAGAGCATGGACATAATTATTTTTTACACAAGGGGGTCACAATTCTACCTACCACACTCCTATAAAAAGGTAGAATTGCTTTGAGCAATTTAATAGGGTTAAGATCATTTTAAGCTGCTTCTTTCGGTTATGAAGGATTGGGAAAAAATATTCATTAAATTAAGATACAAATACATGACCTAGAATAGCAGTCTTTCACTCATAATAAAGGCATCAAAAGAAAAATAACTCAAGAAAATAAACAAAATGTCATATTTAATATCCACATTAACAATAAAATTGATTTGACACAATATAATCATTTATGTGGAAGAGAAATTCTAGGCACACACCCTGAAATCAGAGTGAAAATGAAAAAATTGACAGAGAAGATGGACATATTTAGAAATTTTAAAAAAGCTATCTCATTACATATTTTTCTATAGAAGTAATAGTGATAAAAATAATCTTTATAACAGATAAAACCTTTCTAAACATGATTATTAAATAAATATATAAATGTTTATAAATGTATAAATAAAGAAATTTTGTTGAGTCATTCGAGTACCATACTGATGCATAGACATTCTGGTAACAGTTTGAATTATAGTTATATATATACATTTATATATACAACATACCTCTATCTAAAATTTAAAAAAAAATGAAATTAGAGCTTCCAACTGCCAAAGCTAGAAATATTTGGGTTACAAAATAACATTGGTATTGTAATTACAACCCCAAGAATAATATACAAGAATATAAAAAGAATAAAATAAATATCTTGATTCCATAATGATTTAAATAAATATTTAAATGTATAAATACAAGAAGGGACAAATCTTCCTTACAAAACATTACAACTAGTATATGTACAGGGAATGAGAGTGTCATGGTCTGAAGTGTGTCCCCCTAAAATTTCTATGTTGAAGCCTTAATCCCCAATATGACTGTATTTGGAGATAGAGTCTTTTTAAGGTTATATGAGGTCATAAAGATGGGGCCCAAACCCAATAGAACTGGTGTCCTTATTAGAAGAAGAAAAGACACCAGAGATGTCTCTCTCTCCGTGCTCACACAGAGAAGAGACCATGTGAGGACACAGGAACAAACTGTTGGCACCTAGATTTTGGACTTCTAACTTCCGGAACTGTGAGAAAATGCCTTCATATTACCTAAGCCACCTGGTCTGTGGTATTTTGCTATGGCAGCACGAGAGGGAAATGGAGAGTCACCATTAAAACCACTGCAGTAATCATTGCTGCAGTCAAGATGATCCACTGATGTCTTTTTTTTTTTTTTAAGACATCACGCCTAGCATGGAGCGCAATGTGGGGCTTGAAACGTATACCTACTGAACAACTCCCCATTTCCAACCCCCACCCTTGCAACCACTATTGTATTCTCTCTTCTATGACTTTGACTGATAAGTGGAATCATGGCATTATTTGTCTTTCTGGGACTGGCTTATTTCCCTTAGCCTCATGTCCTGAAGTTACAGTGACATTTCGTTCTAGCAGCAGCAGCTAATTCCAGTTTGCTTTTCTCCTAGCCCCTTGCACCAGCTCATTATGCCTCTCGAAGATGTCAGCATCAATTTTGGTACTTTCTCCTCAGATGTCTGGTTCTAGCTTAGAGGCCTCCTAAGTTTCTGAGGCACTGAGAGGAGCCCAACAGCACCTCCTCCTCAGAGATCTGAGTCCCAGGTTTGTTCTGTCTCTTATCCAAGCATCTACATTTTAAAATTAAAACCTTGGGGTGCCTGGGTGGCTCAGTGAGTTGAACATCCTAATCTTGGTTTTAGCTCAGGTCATGATCTTAGGGTTGTGAGATCAAGAGCTCTGCACTCAGTGGGGAATCTGCTTGAGATTCTCTCCCTCTGCCCTTCCCCATTCTCTTTCAAATAAATATATAAATCTTTTAAAAAGATAAATTGCAAACTCTCCCTTCTGTTCTCTCAGACTAACTTCTTTTTGCACTAATTACCTCAGTGATACCATTGTGTTTTCTTTTTGCCCTTTGTTTTCTAATAATGCCCAATTAAACCATTCTTTATATTAAATTCTCTCTCTGTTAAAGTAACAGATATCTTTCAGTATCCTGACTAGGGCTTGATTGATACATATTTTATATATATTTTTTGATTCATGAGAGAGACAGAGAGAAAGTGTGAGCAAGAGCATGAGCAGGGGGGTGGGTCACAGGGAGAGAGGGGAAGTAGACTCCCCGCTGAGCAGGGAACCTGATGTGGGGCTCGATCCCAGGACCCTGAGATCATGACCTGAGCCAAAGGCAGACGCTTAACCGACTGAGCCACCCAGGTGCCCCTGTATTCTACTTCTATAATATATTGAGGTAGATTATAATAATCTAGCCTTGAAAGAATTTGGATACCATTAGTTGTGGACATGCTTTGTAAGATTATTTTTTCTTCTTTTGCTTTTGCTGGTACACTGTCAGTTCCAGATCATTAAATGCATTTTGTAGACACAAGGGAAATTTTATCTGAAATACAAAGGAAATGTTCTAAAGCTTCAGTGTAATAGTTTATTTTCAGTGTAATAATTTATTCAGTGCAATAGTTTATTGCTCTTCTTCACAGTCCATTCCATCCAACACATTTGGAAACAAAATATCTTTTATAATTTTGGATATTGTAAAATTTGCAGCTTTTAAGCTTCTCAGCTTACCAGTATAAACAATCTTTATCAAGAGAATTTCCTAAAAGAAGGCTCTATAATTGCATTACCAAAATTTTACCTTATGGTACTTTATGGTACATAAAGGTACTTTCTATCTGCTACTTCACTCTGAAAAGTACCTAAATTGTCTAACTGAGATGGGGCCCTCACGGCAAATGCTTGTAAAGGAATGCCTTGCTATTGTTTGGCAAGTCAGTGACTATTGAAGAGATCAAATAAGATGATTTTTTTGGGCTTCATTTTATTATACAATTTCTATCAAATGATGATGACAAACTTTTTAGAGTTTGATCAATTTAGTCAGGATTTTTTAAATGTAGAGCATTTAATGAGCCTGAGAGCCATCATTTTAGTTTAAAGAATGTGGCCAACAGTTGGATGGCACTGTGGTCAAAATGTGAATGAATATGACATGGTACTTTTATTCTGTATAGATACAATGGATGCACATAAAATATTCCTTGAATAAAGATCATTATACATGCACGTTTTAAAGCATTTTAACTTATCTTGGTGGGTTCTCAAATTTTCTCCTTTTCTTGAATAAAAGTTTAACAAAATGGCTGTATTAGTTTTCTATTGTTGCTGTAACAGATTACCATAAATTTAGGGTTTAAAACAATACAAATTTATTATCCTACAATTCCATAGGTTAGAAGTTTGATATGGATCTCTCTAGCCGAAAATCAAGGTAGAGGCTAGGCTGCATTCCCTTCTACAGGCCCTGGAAGAAACATCTTTTTCCTTGCTTTTTCCGTCTTTTATCAGTTGCCCACATGCCTTGGCTTATGGCTCCCTTCTCCCATCTTCAAAATCAGCAACAGTAACTCTCTATTTTTAAGGATCTACATCTCCCTCTCTGGGAAGGAATGTAGACACTAAACATCCATTGATTTCAAGGAATCATGTGATTAGATTGGACCCTCCCAGATAATCCAGGATAATCCTATTTTATAAGTCTTTATAATCAAATTCCCTTTTGCCATAACACAGCATAATCATAAATTCTAGGATCTAGGATGTGGACATCTTTGGGGGACATTATTCTGTTTACCAGAATGGTAATCTAATAATTTTTTTGGCAGAAGTGAAAGTACCTATTGTTCAGATTAAAATATTTTCTTACTAACTGATAATTAAATTGCTGATTCTATAGTGAGACAAAATTCATGCTGCATATGCGCTACTTTTATCATTCATTTAATTCTTTAATTCATCTATGTTTTTGGCAAAGATCTAACTCTTATATGCCAAGTGTGTACTAGATGATGGGATCCTTGTATTCTCTCTCTTTCATTCTCTTTGTGAAATAACATTAAAACTAAATTTCCCTGAAGTTTTTAAAACATAGAGATCCTCTCTATAATCATAGACTAAACATTCATAAAAATTTGATTTTTAAAGTGCTCTAATGTTCTCATAAGTTATTTTTCTTATATTTATCTTTCTGGCATCTGCTTAATCTAAGAAATTATTTGTTGATCCTTTATATATAAAAGATGAAATGGAGATGCTTTATAGTAATTTTTTTCCTTTATTTCATCTCCTCTACAATCAAATGCAAATCCTTCAGGTTCTGGCATTAGTATGTACATAAATTTAAGAATTTTATATTGTTGAAAACCTCCTACCAATTTTCATGAAAATTTAGAAGAGCCTGAATTATGGGTTGTTGGAGGAATGCCAATATGAACAATCTGTGGGTTATTCTTATTAAAGATGATATGGAAAACAAACACAAATATTGAGATACTATAGAATAAAAGAAATTTAGGAGACCCGAACAGTCATATGTCCAATTCACCTACTTTTAAATTAAATGGTATCCTAATCATGATTGACAAATGGACATCCATAATTTTTCCTCCTAGGGAAGCAGCAACATTTCTCATTAATTTCTACCCAAATCTCATGATCCTTGAATTTAAATAAGTTCTAAGATAAACAGCATTGGAAAGTAACCATTCTGAGAAAAGGTAGTTTAAGTTCATTTTCACTTTTGTTGTTGTTCTTGGATTTTTTTTTTTTTTTTTTTAGAGAGGGGGAGGATGGGGACTGGCAGAGGGAGAGGAGATGGAGAGAGAAAATCTTAAGCAGGCTCCATGCCCAGTGCAGAGCCCTATGCAAGGCTCAATCTCACAACCCTGAGATCATGACCTGAGCCGAACTCAAGAGTCAGACACTTAACCAACTGAGCAGCCCATGCTCCCTGTTCTTGGATTTTTAAGGGGAAAACAAATGAAAATAATTTTCTCTAAAATGTTATTTCATATAAATGGACTCATGGTCTGCCTATATATATTTTAGACATCATAACTGCATGACTATAGATTAGGTTTGGTCCTTACTTGTTCTGTCTGTTGTTTTTTAATCTGTTGTTGAATCATTTTGATAATTTTAGGTAAAAGTAGCAGAAACATTTTTCAAATTGGCCTAAATAATAGGGAAAGACACTATCTCACAGAAAAGAAAATCAAGAAATCGGTTGGTTTTAGGTCAGTTGGCCAGTGACTCAAAAATCACATCAAGTTCCTTGTATTTTATAAATAATTATTTGAGTTTACACAGCTGGTTGGCTCTGCCAATCATTGTTTCACAGTAATTTATGTGCTATGGGATTTCTGCCTGGGAGTGGAATGAAATTAACCCTTAAGCTAATCAAACCTCAGATCAAGAGCCGAAGCTCAGCTTTTCCAAGACATTTGGGCCATGAGAGAGAGAGAGAGAGAGAGAGAGAGAGTGTGTGTGTGTGTGTGTGTGTGTGTGTGTGTGTGTTGGGAGGTATGGGGTGGGGGGAGGTGGAAAAGATAGATTTCTGAATGATAGTTAATGCTCTATTAGGAAGGAGAAAGGCGAGAATGGATTTTGGGTAGATAACCATCTATTGCCAACATTTCAATGCCAGGAGATTACAAATATTGATCTAGATTTTTAGAGTATTTTGAAAAGTCAAAACTCTGGTAGCATAGCTCTAAATTCCTGCAAGGAAACAATTGGCCAGGGCTGCAAAACAAAATAAGCCATGACCCCTTAAGACCAGTCATGCCTTCTTGATTTTATCAAGATCTGTATCCCTTACTGTTTTTACTTAATGTGTTTAATTACCTGACTGGCTTTGCGAAGCAACTGAATTTATGATTCATGTTGAACTTCAACTACATTTCAGAATATACATTTCTTTAAACTTCCCTTGGACATTTTGTATTCTAACATAATTCATGTGAGATTTTTCTCTCTAAATGAAAACTCAAGATCGAATAAAGATGTTTATTTTTTTTTAAGATTTTATTTATTTTTTTGACAGAGAGAGAAACAGTGAGAGAGGGAACACAAGCAGGGGGAGTGGGAGAGGGAGAAGCAGGCTTCCTGCGGAGCAGGGAGCCCGATGCGGGACTCCATCCCAGGACCCCGGGATCATGACCTGAGCCGAAGGCAGATGCTGACCGACTGAGCCACCCAGGCAACCCCCGATAAAGATGTTTAAGTATCATTGCTTTCAGTGTTAATGTTGATTAACAGAGATTAAAACTTTGAAACCTCTGATTTCACATTCCAATGTCAAGTTTGTTAAGCATAATAATTTCATGTGAAATTTATGATTTTCAGTGTTGATATTTAGACTTTTTCTCAAAAAATGTATGTCAGCATTTCAATTATACACACATACACATCATGTCTTGTCGTAAGCTTGTTTTGACTATTTCTAATTTTTGTTTTTTTATTCAGCAATGCATTATAAAATATGTCACATAATTTAAAAATCTGTGTTCCTTACATTATCATGCTATCCTTTTTATCTAACATAAAGTATAAATAAGCAAATAACTCAAATGAAGTTAAAAATTATTTATACCCAACTGCAAAGTCTAAAACTTGAAGTATTCTGAAAGATATGTATAGCTCATCAAATGTAAGAGTTTTATATTTATGTACAATTTTAGACTCACGGTATACTAATATTACTACAACACTGTTATATATACCAATGTTTTGGGTTTTTTTTTTAGATTTTATCGATTTATTCATGAGAGACAGAGAGAGAGAGAGAGAAGCAGAGGGAGAAGCAGGCTCCCAAGGAGCAGGGAGCCTGATGCGGGACTCGATTCCGGGACTCTGGGATCATGACCTGAGCCGAAGGCAGACGCTTAACCATCTGAGCCACCCAGGCGCCCTATACCAATGTTTTTAATTTTATTTTCCTTGAAAACATTTCCCTCTATTATGTCGTCTTTGCAATTGACCTTACTTAATCATTAAGTGCTTTTTAAATCCATTCTGATCAAGGCTATGATAGAAAGTTGAAAATAATTTCCATTTTGTAGGTCTAAAAATGCTTACCAAAAAGCATTCAGAAAATAATTTGCAATGGCTTCTTCAGCAACAGTCTTTTAAACCAACCAATTTCTTGAAAGGTGATTATTTTTCCATGTTGTTTAATACTTTGCTTTTCCATGTCCTACAATCAAGTGCAACATCTTGTTCAGAAAGAACAATGATTTGTGATTTGAACAAAATACTATATTTTATAATGAGAACTTTCTGGTGAAAAAAGAAAAAAAAATAACAGGTACTAACTTCCCAAAAAACCCACTTAAGCAAGACATGATTCAACCAGTGTGAAGTAGGATGTTATGCTTACTCTTGCTAGCTCACTTTATCACCTCCCCAGGAGAGTGAATAGTTATTGTTGGAAAAGTGGGCATAAAAATATTGTGGGTAGAAGTTAGCCTCATAGTTGTGTGAAAGTTTTTGAAGCCTCGAGCAAAGTGGATGTTTCATTAAAAAGAACACAGGAAAGCAAAGTCCTTGCAGCTTTAAATATTTCTACTTCTTCTGCAAAGCTACTTTAGATCTTTCACTCTCTACAGAAATCTATTACACAAGTAGACCATTCTTATACAGGTTCAGGTCATCAAATATTTTCCTGAGGGTATTCACTGAAATAAAAGTTCAAGGGGCTGTTAATTTTTGTGTTATAAAAATTGTAGTGTGGTTTGTTCAATGGCTGGGTAAGTTTAGGGAATGGTAAGTTAAATGAAGTCAGTATTATGAATTCCAAGAGTGGGGAAATTATTTCTATGTTTGTACCTTTCATCACCAGTGCCTTAGAATATGCTCCTCTCTCACATTCTTAAGATGTTCCATATTGCTACTGCAAAATGTTTTATCTTCATGCATTTTAAACCTACACAGTTTTTGCCAGGACAGAAAATTCCCAGAAGCACATTTCCTTGAAGATGTTAGTTAACATTAAACGGCATGAAAGTGGCCAGTGAACTGTGTCTTGACAGTCTGTCCAACTCTAAAATGTAATGACATTACACAAGAAATACTGAAAAGATCTTAAAGTAAATATTTTGAGTAGAATTGTGCATTTTTTTAAAAAGTAGTTATGTGAGACAACGCTGAATAGCAACAGATATTTATGTTGGAGTTTGTAGATGGGACAATGATATTATTTTCTCCTTATGTCTGACATCAACTGAGAACGGTTACAACAAATGAAAATTTGCCTTGGGTCTGTGGCCACTCTCTGGACCCCAGTACTACCCTCACATTTGTCCTTTGGGAAATCTCATCCAAAACTAAATTGCAAAACAAAAGCTATAACAAAAACAAAAACAAAAAGTTAAATTACAGAGCAGATTTGCCAGAAAACTATGAAGGGAATTACTATATTGCCTCATACTTACTTGGCCTGTTAGCGCAAACAGAGAAGGAAGGGCCTTCATATCTGCCTGATGAAGAAATACTTGGGTCCTTTCCTCCTGTAATTTCTGGGTAGAAGGTGGAGTAAGGTAAAGCCCACCTGCTCTTGAAGCAGATAGCTTTCAAAGGCTCTGAGCCAGGCAGAACCCATTTTCTTTTCCCAGCCTCAATAAAAATCAAGGAAAAATTTAAGACAAGGAAAAACTTAATCCTTTAAGGAGTAGATTGGGCGATGTGGGGGAAAGGATAGAAGATACCTTTCTATAACAGTTTGAAATTTTGTGTTTTCTTTCAAATATTTCTAAATACCTAAATTTTCAGTGTCAGGTAGACAAAATGGTTAGTCACCTATAATTTTGGATATTAATGAAGTTAACATGATCTGTTTGTGGAAAAAAATTGAATGGCAAACATTTTGGCTAAAGTCATTTAACAAATGGGGTGGGGGCTCGCAAATATTTAAAATCTGTGATATAAGAAGCTCAAGTTATGTTTTATATTGGTTTAATAATATTTTACTATAATCAAACTACTGAATAACACAGGAAACATCTATCTAAACAAATTGTTTATAGAAAGTAACTATCATGAACTCAAATTAGTAGATGTAGCCATAGAAAGAACACTGAACATGAATATCTGTAAGTGATAAATGTATTTGAGTCAATACATAAGAAATAAACAATTTCATACATAAGCAATAAGCAATTTATGTATTATATAAAAATATTATTTTGCTATTTTTTTGTAAAACTGCTCCATTTTCTTCAGAAAGTTCAAATTTTGATTGGACAACTGATTCCTTTTTTATTTAAAGAAAAGGACTATTAGCTGTACAATGAGAATGTGTTTTAATTGCAATAGGCATGGTTTGAGATTTTTAATTTTATATTAAAAATACATTGTTTCGTACCTGGCAAAATCTGTGATTTCATGTAGGTATACAAACTAATATCTTCCATTCATTTTCCTTCATAACCATATACTTATTTATAGTAATTGCTATAAAATGAACTTAGGACTAGAGACTTGGACACTTTGGATCTGAATCAAGTTCTGCCATTTCTTTAAGCAGGATTGTATAGAAGTAAAATATGTGACTTTGGAGTCAGGCAGCCCCGGTGTACTCCAAATGAATATCATTTTTAATTAATTGAAATTGTTGTACTACAACAGGCAGATTTTGAAACTGGTAGGATAATTTAAAAAGATCAATTTGTTGTTCTTCAACAACACAATCAACAACACATTTACAACAACACATGTAAATAAAGCCAGAAATTTTCAGAAAAATATTTTAGTAAAATATGGAAATATTTTAAATATTAAAAATTTATTTCAAATTAAATCTTGATGAAAGAAATAAGATGGATATAGCATATGGTCTGAAATTTCTTATCTTCAAATTCCTTCTAAAGGGGTTATGATTAACCAGAAACCCACCGAAGACTTAATTAATAGTAGCCAGGGAATGGGGTCTTAATGTATGAACAAATGCCTGGGGGCGGGGAGGCATGATGGGAAGGAGAGTGTGGAGGTGGGTTGGTGTGCAAACAACTGTTTATCTCCGGGTTGTGAGAATGCAGCTGAGTTTTGCCTTTCTTCCATTTGTAAATGCATTTAAAAATGTTCTTAATAATAAATATGAGTAACTTTAAATCACAGAATAGTTTAAATTTTTAATAATGATTATTTAAATATTCTCCTAAAATTCAATTAATTTTTTGTATTTTGGTAAAAGATTAGAAAAGAAGTTAATGCTCTTTGTGTGTTTAGTTTCATGGGCTAATGAAATATAAATTTGCGTTGTTTTGTCTGTGGGTTGGAAAGCTGCACTAAAATGTCCTGCTTTATGTCCTGCCTTTGCTTACATTTTGTGACTAATGGAATATCTTGGCAAAATTCCTGGCTTTGAAGGTGTGACACCAACACTAATGCTGTAGGTGGCAAATGTACTCATACTGTGGACTTTATATGCCCTAAACTTCACGCCACCGGTACATTTGTACAGTGATATTTTTATTAGTCTATAACTCTGAAATGTTTGGGTTTAGTCTACCCAAATTTGTTTTCTTTCTGGGTAATTTTAAAGATCTTTAGGAGAGTTCCAAAGTACTTTGAGAAATTAATTTCTCCAATTATTTTAAAATGGAAGTTAGGTGATAAATATACATGACTGTGTTCATAGAATAACAAAGAAAAGTGATATAAGCAATATATAATATCTAAATTTTAAAAAAATCAGCCCATTAAATGATAGCTAACAAAATTTGTTTTTGCTAACAAACGAAAACTTCCCAACCATTTCTGGATCCAGAGAAAATAATAATTGTGACAATAATAATTTGGCTAACATTTATTGGGTGCTAACTATGTACATGTTGGATGCTAATTAATCCAGTTACACCTATTCACTCATTTAATTCTCAAAACAAGCTTGTGGGGGGGTAGGTACTCTCAAGTTCCCATTGTACAGATGAGGAAAGTGAGGCACAGAGGTTAAATAACTTGCCTAAAGTCACAAAGCTAGGAATTGGTGAGCCAGAATTTAAATCCGGACAGTTGGGCTCCAGTTTCTATATTTTCATCTTTATACTACAATGAAATGTAATGAGAAATGAAATACCATCTTTAGCCGTGCTTTCCCTTTTCCAGTTATTCTAAGCAACTAAACAGCTTGGGCTTGAATGTGGGATGCTAAGATTTCTAATTAAACTGTCACTTTTTTTTTTTCAAAACTTACTCAAAATCTACTCTTTGCTTTTGCATTATAGTCCTATCTTTTGTGGCATTTTATTAAGTAAGAGTATGACACGTTAAGTAGTATTTCCTGCCAATTTAAAATTTCCGGAAAAATAATTCTTCTTAACATTTGTTTGAGAGATAGTATCTATTGTCAGTAGCTTAAATACTAAATGTTATGTGGGAACAAATGCTTGTATTTTTAATATCTTTTAAATTAACCATTGGATGCCTGGGTGGTTCAGTCAGTTAAGTGTTTGCCTTTGACTCAGGTCATGATCCTGGGGTCCTGGGATCAAGCCCCAGGTCGGGTTCCCTGCTCAGCGGGGAGTCTGCTTCTCCCTCTCCCTCTCCCTCTGCAACCACCCCCAGCCCACTTGTGCTCTCTCTCTCAAATAAATAAATTTTAAAAAATCTTTTTAAAAAAACCTTAAAAAATAAATTAACCATTAAGGCTATCTCTATATTCTAACAAGATTTTATAAGTGAAGTAGGACGTTTACAGAATTATTTAAGGAAAACTAGGAATGCCTTGGTCTCCAAATTTGACTCAGTACTATTAAGTCCTAGAGCTAATTAATTACAGACTCATTCCTGTGAATTTACATTTATGCTCTTACATTGTATTTTTAACCACTAACATCATAAAATTTAATAACAAATTCCAAATGACTAATAAATAAGACCAAATTATCTTTTATTTTTTATTTTATTATTTTTTCCAGGACCTGAATGCCTGGAACATAGTAACTGCTCAATAGTCATTTTTAAATAAACAGAAGAAAAAAATAATTGAATTAATCTTTCCATCTTTTTTATTAAGAAAAATAATCTCCAGGTTGGAAATGATCACACAGAAATAATTAAGAGAAAGCTCAAAAAAGAAGAGAAACATGTGAGATAACATACAGCTCTTTCAAGTGAACCCAAGGGGTAGATTTAATTCTTAGGTGCTAAAATAAATTTTTCTCTAAAGTCTATTTTTCTTACTAAAGTACCAATTTCATTAAGAAATGATACAGAAATTTTGAAAATAGGTATTTCTGTACCTCACTTATCAAATTTTGAATTTAGTTTGAGATGGAGGTCCAGGAATCCTTATCTTGTCAAAACTTCCCAGTCAGATTTCAGAATCACTGCCTACTTTTAATTAAGCCTACTTTTCAGCATCAAATTCCCATCTCTATAATAAATTTTATCTGTGCTAAATTGTCTCCTTTTCCTAAGTTCTTAACATTGTCAGGATCTCTACATAGAGATATTTGATGAACGGCATGGTGAGGAACTGTATGGGACATTATTGCCTTGATATACAAATGGAAATGCATGTGAGATTTTAGCGTTTTATCTTGTCAACTGTTTTCAGAGCTGCCGAGGAATAGACACATAGATACTGCTCTCATGACTTTTAATAATAAAAATTGTGAGAGTTCACGCTTCCAAGAACTAATTTATCATGAACAATAGCATTTACCATCCATTTACCTCATATTCAATGTTCTATTTTACTTAAAGTGCACTTTGTTCTTTATAACACAAGCTTAGATCTTTTTTAAGAAACTTCACATATATTACTTAATTTCTTCACGTAGGATTTCTATAAGTGGCATGTCTTATTCCTCTATAAAAATAAATCATTATTATAGGAAGAGAAGTAAACGTAAGTAGATTGTAGCATAAGCCCATGGCAATCTATATCATCAGTAAGAAAGTGTTCTGGTAATTGGCATTATAGCATAGAGGTATTCATTTTTTCCTTTTGGAATCACAGAACAATACTGATGCTTTGATAAAAGAAAGTAAATGTGGATCAATTTGCATAAATATCACTAGAATTCTTTTTATTTCTAGCAATCAGATAACAAAACCATTTAATTATGACATGTTTGGTTGTGTGATAGGCTTTCTGTATTTCTGAAACAGTTGAGCAAATTATTTTTTCGGTGTCTGTAGAAAACAGTGAGATGCCCTTTGAGTCCACTTTGTGTCCTGCTTAGATGTCATTTATGACATTTGTTATTTAGGGCTTTTATTAAAAATTTCACATGAACACCATAACAAATTATATTTCTCAGTATTTCTTATATAGCATTGCACAATATCCTGCTGTTGAATTACCATTATTCATCTTCATCAACATCATCAAATAAGAATGAATGGAATAAACTTAAATGCAATTTACTAAGTGAAAGAAGCCAATCTGAAAAGGCTGTATCTTGTACAATTCCAACTGTATGACATTCTAGAAAAGGCAAAACTCTGGAGACAGTAAAAAGATCAATGGTTGCTGGGGCAGGGGAGAGGGTAGGGATGAACAGGTGGAGCACAGAGAATTTTTAGGGAACAGGTGGAGCACAGAGAATTTTTAGAGCACAGAGAAAATATATGATGTTATAATTGTGCATATATGTCATTATACATTTGTTGAAACCCATAGGATGTACAACACCAAGAACAAACCCTAATGTAAATTATCGACTGTGGGCGATAATGATGTTTCAGTGTAGATTCATCAGTGGTAAAAAAATGTACCACTCTGGTTGGGGTATTGATAATGGAGGAGGCTCTGCATGTGAGGGAGCAGGGGATATATGGGAAGTCTCTGCATCATCTGCTCAATTTTGTGATAAACCTAAAATTGATCTAAAATATAAAGCCTATTTAAAAATGAATGGAATGTTAGTATATAAGATTTTTCCAATTGTAATTTACTCTTTTCCATTGTGGTAGCAAATGATATCTATATTGTAAATTTAGATAATAAGCAAGACCTTTGACAGAATAAAGGAATATATTTTTCCAAATAGTAGCAAAAACAATGAATTAATTTGTTGCTCTATTCATAAAGAAAATAAAGTCAGAGAGAATATACCATTCAGTTAGATAGATTGGAGTTATAACCAGGTCAGATTCTTATGTTAGATTTTGATCCAAATTTTTTGTATGGAAATAAAAAGTAGTTCTTAAGCTATTATTACTTCAAATGATTTTGAAAAATTAAATGACAACTTCCTCCTGAAAACTGAAGTTACACTAATGGCAACAATTCAGAATAGATGCTATGAATGGGATAGATCTTTTAGTCATATTAACGCAGCATGCAAGAATAGGGGGTGAGGGTCTGTATTTTTGCATCGTTGGGGCAGAGCATGTTCCTGGAGCAAGCCACCCTGAACCACACTCCTGAAATTGCCACCGTCTTTGCCTACTAGACTCTCAACTTGATGCACTGGTGAATACATGCCTGTAACCTCAGGGTTTTCAAGAATGACTTTTTGGTTATTGGCTATGTAGGTAGATACACCTGGGAGGTGACAAGTTTCAAAGACTCTGACCCAGTAAGAATACTCTGTGGTGGATGGTGACTAAAGAATCTATTCTGATCCTCTTTCTTGGACATTTTGATTCTAGAGAGGGCAGCAGAAATAAGAACTGTGTGTAAGTGTGAATTATTGATGAGGCACTGGTTTGTAAGTACAGTGGCATCCCTAGAGTGGGGAGCAAGAGAAAGCTGGCTTCCAAGGGGATGAGACACCCAGGTCTCCAGCACTTCTTCTTGTTCATCCAAGTTGTCATTTTCTCTTGAATGTTACATCTGGTCTTCCAGATCTGCGCAGGCTCAGACAGGTTCCTCAATTTCTCTAATTTCTGGCACACCGTTAATAAATCTCTATCTGGTGACCCTGACATGCCCTGCTCCTTATAAAGTGAAAGATTCTAACACAATAATAAAAATGAGAGAACTAAATCAATGCTGTCTGTGATAACATACATTCCAACAGCTGGGCAACATCACACCATACTTATTATTTTTTTAAAGATTTTACTTATTTATTCATGAGAGACAGAGAGAGAGAGAGAGAGAGAAGCAGGCTCCCAAGGATCAGGGAGCCTGATGTGGGACTTGATCCCAGAACCCTGGGATCCTGACCTGAGCCGAAGGCAGACGCTTAACCATCTGAGAGAGCCACCCAGGCGCCCCTCATACCAAACTTATTATTAACATTAAGCCCTGTAGTGCTTCTAATGTACTACAGTAAGCAATGATTGTATGGTTTTGCCAAAATTATATCAGTAGTGTCAGATGTTGTTAGCTGAAATATCAGCCCTCTTTATTGACAGCAGATAATTGTTTAAATGGTATTACGAAGAAAATTAACTAGGAAATCTTAAGAAGAGATTTTATTATCTATGCTATGTTAGTTATTATTTGAATTAAAATATATACTTTAAAATTTCTTCTTGGAAATTTAAATAAACTCAAAGTAGACTAATATGTCATTTTCTCCATTGGTTCTGATTAACTGAAGATTAAATACTTTTGCAAACCTTCAGCATATTTGCAGTTAAAATTTCATGTTACCATAACAATTGATGAACAGAAACATATATATAATATGCAAAGTGATTTTGAAAGTACCCATGACTTTTAGTTAGAGTTTTAGGACTGACATTCCAAACCACATAGGCAATTATTTAGAAGAGTACTAAAAGAAAATTCTCATCTGAATCATCTATATCTTTTGGCTATTCGCAGTGATCCAGTATGCAGTTTCTGTAGCTCATATTAGTTAGCAGAATGCCTGAGTTCTATTCAAGTTCAGTAAATGTGGGCTCCCTGGTATATCTTTTTTTTTTTTTGTCCCTTTCCCACCTTACCTAAACCATATGCTCCATCCCATCTCCTTTCCTGGAAAATGCCTTTTAAAGAATCCACTCAATTATGCAGATACATTTGGTCCCCTGGACAAAATTGATAACTTTCTTTGGCACCTAAGATCAACTTGAACTTTAGTAGAATCTAGATCTATTCTTAATAAAAGATGATAGCCATTTTAATTTAATTTATTTTGTTTATAAATTCAAATTCTGGAATACAGCACTCTATTATTTTTAGATAGAACTGGCTAATTCAGGTCCTATGAAAATATGCTTGCTTTTCCTACTTTCTACCACTCTGTGGATCTCAAAGCATTTTGCAAATGTGACTAATTCACAAACCCAGATCTGTTGCATACGTGTTATACTGGGAAAACAACAACAACAAGAGCCCTGCTAATATATAAGGTTAGATATATGCTGGCATTTTCACTATAAATTCAAGAAATTCACACAAAAAATTGAGACGGTTAAAAAATGCAGGAAGGTGACAAAAAAGCTAATAAAGTATGATTGCCAGATTTTTTTTTAAAAGCTCATCCTTTTTTTTTTTTTCAGTCCTGAAGGTATGGACTAATACACTTAGTGAGGTTAAAATCATGGAAATACTATGCATACCCAGAATCCTGTTTTACTATTTGTAGATTTCTTTTTATTAAACCAAGTCATTTCAAATATTTACTCAATAAAAAATAATGTCTCACATATAAAGAATATTTACCAGGGGAAATTTATATTTGCTCCAATAATATTTTAATATGTTGCTACTTTCTTTCAAATATTTGTAAAGGCTGTAGTGCATTCTTAAGATATATGTTCTCAGCTCTTCTTTTTGGATGCTGTCCAGCAGTTATTGAAAGCTGGAACTTGATATCAAACAGAAAACATTGCCTTACTGTACTTACAGATTGCTGTTTTGTGTACTGAAATTTCACTCATATGAAAATTGGAAAAAATTCCTTTAAACATTCAAAATATTTATTCTGAAATGCTGCCAACTCTCAAGGTATGAAATCTATTCCATCTTCAATTAGAGTAAAATACTAGCCTTTCAGAATCAATCAAATTGTCTACTTTTTTGAGAATTTGTGATGAGAGAAATTAAAGATCTTCATAAACTAGAAATATTATCAAAGGCATATTCTCTGGAGCATCCAGTTATATTATGATAGTTAATTAAATGGAAAATTAACTTACATAAACATTTCCTAAAGTAAGCATCATGTTTAACTTATGACATGTGCAATAATGGCTATGTATCAGGGCTGTTATCATTCCCTTCTGTGACAGCCTTGGAAATGAGCATTTTGGTTTCTTTAGATCTATCCTGCAAAACATTTTAAATAAATAATCATTCCCCATTTTCATGTCACCAACTCAATAAAAAATAGAATGAGCATATTAAATAGTAAACTATTTCAATGGCACAGGGATATAAATGGTGGTAAAAATCACTCTATAGAAACATTCTTAGAAAAAAATATATTCTACTTAATACTAAGATGTTAAAATATTTTTTATCATTCCTTCAAAATTCCTCTTAAGTAAAAATCTGATCAAAATTTCATTTTCTAAAAGAAAGATTTACTTATTTATTTTTAAGAGAGAGAGAGAGAGCATGGGGGCAGGAGCAGAGAGGGAATCTACAGCAGACCCTACCCCCTCGCCCCCGGCTGAGCAAGGAGCCTGAGGCGGGGGCTTGATCTCACGACCCTGAGATTATGACCTGACCCAAATCAAGAGTTGAGGCTCAACCAACTGAACCACCCAGGTGCCCCAAAATTTCAATTTTAAAGGCAGTACCTTGATGTAATGTAGGAGTTTTTGGGGCCAGGTGAAAACACCTGAGATCTAATACCAACCTCACTGCTCATCAGTTCTGAGCCTGGGGCTGCTTAATAAACATCTTGAAGGTTTGGTTTGCTTGTTTACAACATGGAGATAATAATAGCTACCTTGCAGGGTGGTTGTGAGGATTAGAGATAATATGTATAACTGACCAGTACCTGTCTCATCAGTACATTGTACTGCAAGCGGTGTAACTGAAGAAGCGGTTGACAGCTGAAGATAACCAGCAAAATCCATTGTTCTCTCTACACATCATACAAGTCCTCAGTGAGTTTCTCAAGTGTGACTGCAGTTTATACCATCACCTGTATTGAATGTCTAATAAATAATTCTGATACCAGACTGAATTCTTTTGAATGACATTTATTAGAACAGTTGCTGCCTTGCTGGACTTCCATGGAAAACATTTTATATTAAACCAAGTCCAGTATTAATGTTCTTTGCACATATTTTTTTTGCTATAATATGGAGACACAAAGGGAGAACCATGTGAAAGACATTTATGCTATTGAATGAGAGTATGTTGTGACTCTTCTAATTAGTCGAGGAAGGCTTTCAGTAATTACCTTAGATTTTGTTCTTTAATCAAGTTTGGGACTCAAAAGCGAGTATGAAACTATTACCTGCCTTTTAGGAATATATTTACTTCTTTCAAAATCATCGAAGAGGCAATATAATAATATAATAATAGTAGTAAATATCTGGCTTAATATTTTTAATGGATTCTAAACCTTAAAATGTTTTGATACTTAAAATGGATTCAAAATGCATAGCTTAGAGATAATTAGTATAGAATGTTGCTTTTGGAAAATATCTAGTCTATTCTAACACAGTGGAAAGTGTCATAGATTTATTCTAAGTCAATTTCAGCATTCCACTAGCTTTTTTCCAGATTTCATGCACACTCTCAATATAAACTCGAACACTTATGTATCTTATGTGAGCCACAGATTTTTATAATAGCTAACCTATAGGTTAGTCATGAATATTAAATGAACAGTACATGTCAGTCTCCCTGGCACAATGTAGGTTCCTCTTAAAATGTTAATTTACTCCAGCGTATGTTAACATCAGGAATATTTATTTCTGATTAGCCTATGTTAAATTTAAGAAGTTTAATGGAATTACATGATAAAGAAACATGTCCAATATCATATACACCTTAAATTCACAGACTACTCTTTTGTACATTGAGAGCACTTAAAAAGAAATTTAAAGTTTTAAAAATGTTTTTCTTTTATCCTATCTCATGAGGGCTTTATCAGTACCCCATAAGGCATGAATGACAGTAATTTTTCCCCTCAGTATTATGAAGTTAAAAATATTTAGTTTCCTTTGAAATAGAATCACTAGTTACACATGTATGTGATACTGTGTTGTCTTATTTTCCTTTTCCATTTGAGGAAGGAAAATTTCCCTGAAAAGTTCTCATTGTTTTGTAAGAAGACAAGATACTGATTTCCTTTTGCTTGGTTCATGCTGCTCTTGTGGAAACAGCGAGCTGGATAAGTTTGTATGCTCAAAGAACTAAGTTTCTCTTGTGTGGACTAATCCAAAGTCTACCCTGGGAGCAGTTAGCAGATTGAAGCTATATTCTCTAATATGAATTTTACAGTATTAGAAGTGACGGTTTGATTTCCGTATTTCCATATGCTCAATTACTTTGTGTGTCTGTAAACTGGCTCTGAATTTATTTGGTGATAAATGGTATATTTTCCCTTCTCAATCCCCAACAATATTTTTAAAAAAGGCTCAAAGAGGTTAGTAACTACCCAAGTTTACACAATAAACAGAGCATTCAAATTGCAAATATCTTCCTTCATATACAAAATCCAATATGTCCAAAATATTAGGCAATGTATTTATAGTGTGCTTTTTGTTCACATATGTATATTTTGCCTGGAAACATTATTTCTTGGGCCACTGTTTACTAGCTCTGTGACTTATGGGCCTTCTGAGCCCCAGCCTCCCTTTCTAAAGTAGAGATAATAATAAAAATAGCCTCACCAGGCTGTTGTAAGGCATGTGTGTGTGTGTGGGGGGGGAATCTGTCAAATATAGACATCATTCCATCCCTGATATGGAGTAGACACTTCAGAAATGTGACTTTCTTCTCCTTCACTCTTATTTGTATGACTTCTAGCTAAAAAGTTTTATTTAAATCTTGAAGTTAGACTATTAAATTAAAATGTTTCTAGGGGTCATCACTACTGGAGTTATATATGTTCCCATTGTTAATCTATGTAAAAAAAAGGACATTCATTTCATGAGTGATTATAAAAGATCACCTAATTTATTTAATCAATTTCTTTGTTATTTCTCTTATAATATAAAAGTACTTTATTTTATTCATAAATTTTGAGTAAATTACATTAAATAATAATTATGCTACCACCTTTAAGTGTATAGGAATTCAACCCTCTTCTGGTAATTACCATTTAAACAAAAAATAGAAACTTGGAAAGAAAATGTCACAAAATATAGTTTCATTAAAAGTTTTGCTAATAAATGAAAATCTCTTTATGCAATACATGCGGTTGGAGAAGTCAGCTTAAGAGACAGGTTGCGAGGGCACCTGGATGGCTCAGTCAGTTAAGCATCTGCCTTTGGCTCAGGTCATGATCTCAGGGTCCTGGGATTGAGCCCCGCATAAGGCTCTCCACTCAGTGGGGAGTCTGCTTCTACCTCTCACTGTCCCTCTGTGCTCTCTCTCTTCCTCTCAAATAAATAAATAAAATCTTAAAAAAAAAAAGAAAAAAGAGAGAGAGAGAGAGGTTGCCAAAAACAGTGGGGTGAAAATTCTAGAAACTCATTAGGCCTAATTGTTCACTCTCTGTACTATACCTCCTTGCCCTTTGCAGTTTTTCTCACTGATGTAGTTGAGTGTTTCCTCACACTTATATAAATTTAATCATGTACTCTGCTCCGGTCACTAAAATGTGTTGGAAATGACAATGTGTTAGTTCTGAGCCTAAACCCTAAACACATTCCTGCTTGTCTTGTGAGACTCTTCCATCAACTTGATGAAAATACAGACCAGCTGCTCACTGGTTGAAGGGGGACGAGAAACGTGAAGCACAGTAATAGCAGCCTACCTAAGACCTTCAGCGAGGGGCAACCAGTGTGCAGGACACAGAGCGACCTAGCCAAGCACACCCTGAATCAACCAAACCCCAGCTGACCCACAGATCTAAAAGCAAAAAAATATATATTATTTAAGCCACACCAGAAGGGCTACATTGGTGAAGGGAATGAAGAGAAAGAAATTCCTTGGGCTTTCTCTTTTCCTACCCTCCTGTGGCTCATATCCATGAAAAATCATTGGAAGCCAGCTGGGAAGAAAGAACAAATAAGGCAATCCAGAAGGGTCAGCCTCACTTGGGACAGAGAAGGCTACAGGTAGACAAGGAAACAGTACAGGGAATGGGGGGAGTGGCAGGCAGCTAATCAAGAATGAGCAACGTAATAGATCAGGTGAAGGAATCAGGAAGTCGTGTTGGGTTTGATTTAAGCTTGAAAGAAATTTCCTTCATGTTTCCTCCTTATGTCCTTCTTATTCATTCATTCATGCATTCATTCATTCATATTTTGTTTACTGAAAACATTTGCAAGTTGGTAGACTTCCATCTCACGCCAGGACAGACGTTGCTTGAGTAGTGGAGACCTTGATTTGTTTAACACATATATGTGCAATATATGCACACTGAGAGATTATTCAGTTAATAAACATTTATTGCAACTTATGATGCCTTATTGTTATATATATAAATATAGATAGATAGATAGATAGATAGATAGACAGATAGATAGATAGATAGATAGATAGAGATTTAAAAATCTATTACTCCTGGCTAGACAATATAACATACATTTAGTGTTGGAATCATGCAACTTGTTTTTAGAGAGTAAGATCCTATGATTTGAGAGGAAATTACATTTATAAGACTAGAAAAACCAAACAGCCATGTATTTTACCAAAATGCTGCAAGGAATGAGTTAGTATATTGTGGAGTCATATCCAGGTTTGAAGAGCACCATGGATCTCTGTTTTATAAAAAGGCTACAAAAACTAGTCAAAAGATTTTGATAGCTCTGTCTTTGAGATATCTTTTTCTTAAATGTAGTTTTCTCATTTTCAGCTGAATGGGCCTTGCAAAACTGCAGGGAATGTGACCAAGTTCAGGCCATTCATCTCTCAAACACTGTTAATTATTTATTTTTTTAAAAGATTTTAGTTATTTGAAAGAGAGAGAGAGGGAGGGGGAGCAAGTGCAGGGGAGGGGCAGAGGGAGAGGAAGAAAATCTAAAGCAGATTCCGCACTGACCATGGAACCCAACCCAGGCCCAGTCCCATGACCCTGAGATCATGACCTGAAAACTAAGAGTCAGACGTTTAACCAACTGAGCCACCCAGGCACCCCTCAAACACCATTAATTATTAAATATGGTGTGACACTGGACCAGAAGGCATAGCATCACCATCCTCAAATCTGAGCTTTTCAAACCTCAGTTTTTCCTAACAATTCATTTGAAGACCTTGTTTCTGTTGAGTGACAGTTGCCATCTGACCTATTTTCTGGGCATGTTGCCCACTTGGTTTCATGCTTGCATAGTCCTTTTAACTAAAGGTCTATTTTGGTTTTGGAGGCTGGAACTCAATATTTTTACATCTATAATCATTGCATGGTGGTGTAATGTTAAAAGTCTTTGAAAAAAATTACACAAGTGAAATATCTATAAATTTGAACAGTTTTCTGTTAACCAGAGCATTATTTTCATATTTCAAGCCACTGTAAACAAAACTTAAATACAGAGAAAGTAATATATTGAAATTCACTCTGTTGAATTTAAACTGAAATGATTAAAAATTCAAAAAAGTAAATGGTATGATGATGTTACTATAATAAACATCATGGAGAGCATAAAAATATTTTACACAATCTAAATGCTATATAATTCAGACTGCCTTGCAATTATTATCGTCCAATGGTACTTAATAACAATGATTTTTTAAAAATTCATCTTCTTTTATATAAATTGGAATCTTTTCCTTAGCTTTTCTTTTGGTAGTGTATGTCCAGTTTATGATGGACATGTACTTTATAGTTTATGATGAATATGTACTTATTAGCTTAAACTTCAGTATTATTTGACTTTGAATAAAGTGAATTTTCTTAGTCTCTAAGTCAAGGTCCAGTTCTTACTACCATCAGATAAACTACCTCAGTTCCTATTTAAAATAACTGAAATATAAATAACTATGTCATTGCCTTACATGATTGTTGAGATGTCCATGCTGGGGTAGAACAAAGGAAAAACCTAAGACCCTGGAACATGCTGAGATAACAAAGTCACAGAATGACTAAGAGTACTCTCTAGAGTGAGTTCCAAAGAATTCAGAAGCACTGTATACATGATATAAACAGTTTCTTCAAATATCTCTAACATTATTATATATATAAGTGAGTTGAAATACTGAATAAATATAAAGAAAAAATGGCCTATCATTCTTGCAGGATTTCATTCCTCATGTACCATTTTTTTTTTTTTACTTCAATGAGAAATCCCTAGGTAAATGCAAATAAGAACTTAACTTTTATTGAAATGGTATCATGTCTCAGGATCATATCCAGAATTTCTTTTTCTTCTTCGTATTTATGTCTTCCTTCTTAAGATAAGCACTTTTATATCTAGTGATGTTTGGTTTCATAATGGTGCTCAATAAGAAAATCCATCATAGGAAATTGGCCAGAGGATTACACAAGACAAAATTTTAACTTTTGAAGTAGTTTTGCTGATGTATGAATTATTTAAGTGTTTTTGAACTTGAAATATGTTTGATCTTGTGGCCTCTTCTCTGTGGTACTTACATATACTTCCATGAAATAATTGCCTTGATTTCTGAGTGAGATATGATGATGGAACTAATAACACTGCTAAAGGAATAAAAATTCTTTCCCAGGGACAAAAACAATAAAATTCCTTTCAGTAGTGACTCAGTATAGTCACACAGCAGACTATGGTTCTGACAAATCACACTTTCAAGAAAGTGGAACTAATCTGAGAGGAGATCACAGGCTCTTTTCAATACTACCTATAAAATCTAAAGTGGTGTTTCATTTCGTTTATCAGAGATAAATTGCATGTCAAATAAATGCTGAGAAGCTAGGATTGGTAATCTAGGTAAAATGAATCTTGATAGCTCTATAATAACACAGTAGAAACTTTATTCTTTTCCTGATGGGGGGGTGCAGTGTTCCTCATTTCAAATAATATTTTGAGAGTATGTACTACAGAGTTAGCCAATAACTGGGAAGTATAACTTTTTGAAGAGCAAAACACATAGATTCATGGGAAACTGATTACAGTTTATAGTATCTGACTTTGCCATGTAGACATGCCTATGTGTCTCTCAGAGCCTCTACCTTCTAATTCATTCTTCTTACACCATAAACAGCACTGTCTCAGTGTGCTACACTGACTTCTATGAACCTTTACAAATTAACTAGTACACCAGATAAAGAGTTATGAGAAGTCTGCATTATCAATCAACCTCTATATGTATAAATGGACATTGTACATTTAGACTAAAATAATGGAAAATTCAGTTTACCCAATCAACCTTTATTTTTAGTGACATTTGGAAAGCCATCATCTTTTCATATAGCAATATTAAAAAAAATATTTTCTCAAAGGAGAATAAATATATTTCTTAAAGGACAATACATCAAAGAGTATACCAATTCTGGGGTCTTTGATATGTGTTGCTGTTGATGTAATATTTGTTTTAAAGAGACTTTAATTTTTAGAGCAGTTTTAGGTTCACAGTAAATTAAGCAGAAGTTACAGAGATTTCCCATATACCTCCTTCCCTCACACATGCATAGCCCTCCACCATTATCAACATCCTCCACCATAGTACTGCATTTGTTACAATTAACGAAACTACATCTACTCAGTTATCATCCAATGTCTCCGTTTTACATTAGGATTCACTCAGTATTGTACACTTTATGGTTGGATAAACTTATAATGGCATATATCCACCTTTATAGTATCATTCTAAGTAGTTTCACTTCCCTAAAAATCCTCTGTGCTCCACTTATTCATTCCTTCCTTCTCCCTAACCCCTTCTCTCCTTAACCCCTAACTCCCTAACCACTGATATTTTTGCTATTTCCACAGTTTTGCCTTTTCCAGGATGTTGTATGTTAAAAATATGCAGTATGTAACCTTTTCACATTGGCTTACCTCACTTAGGAATATGCATGGAAGTTTCTTCCTTGTCTTTTCATGGCTTGACAGCTCATTTTTTGGACACTAAATAATATTTAATTGTCTGAATTTATCACAGCTCAATTTTTGACACTGAATAATATTGTCTGAATGTATCCATTCATCTCCTGAAGAACATCTTGGTTGCTTCCGTGTTTGGGCATTATGAATAAAGTTGCTACAAAAATTTGTTTGCAAGTTTTTGTGGCGACATAAGTTTTCAATTCCTATGAGTAATACTAAGGAGTGCAATAGCTGGGTCATATGGTAAAAGTATGTTTAATTTTATAAAAAACTACCAAATTGTCTTCTACAGTGTCTGTGCCATTTTGCACCACACTAGTAATGAGTGGAAAGTCTTGTTGCTCTACATCAACACCAGTACTTGGTATTGCCAGTGTTTTAGATTTTGGCCATTTGAATAGATGTGTAGTTGTATACCACTGTTTTAATTTGTATTTCTTTGATGACATGTGATGTGGAACATCTTCTCATATGCATATTTGCCATCTATATATCTTCTTTGGTGGGGGTATGTTAAGTTTTTGGCCCATTTTTAAAGTGGGATTGTTTTCTTATTGTTGACTTTCAAGAGTTCTTTGTGTATTTTTTTTTGATAATAGTCCTCTATTAGATGTGTCTCTTACAAAGGTGTTCTCCAAGTTAGAGGTTTATCTTTTCATTCTCTTGACATTGTCTTTCACAGAACAGAAATTTTAATTTTAATGAAGTCCAGGTTACCAATTCTTTCTTTCATCAATTGTGCCTTTGAGGTTACATCTAAAAAGTCATTGCCAATGCTACTGTCATCTAGATTTTCCCCTATGTTATCTTCTAAGAGTTTTATAGTTTTGTGTTTTATGTTTAAGTAGGTAATCCATTTTGAACGAATTTTTGTGAGGAGTATAAGGTCTGAATCTAGTTTACTTTTTTGCACATGGATGTCCATTTATTGAAAAGACTACCTCTGCTCCATTGTATTACCTTTGCTCCTTTGTAAGTATCAGTGGACGATACATATGGGGAACTATTTCTGGTCTGCCTGTTCAATTCCACTGATTTGTCTATTCTTTCACCTATACCACACTGTCTTGATTACTGTAGCTTTATAGTAAGTTTTAAAATTAGGTAATGTCAGTTTTACAACTTTGTTCTTCTTTGATATTGTGTTGGTTATTCTGGGTCTTTTGCTTCTCCATATAAACTTCAGAATCAGCTTGCCAATATCCCACAAAAGCTTACTGGGGTTTTGACTGGAATTGCATTGAATCTATAGATCAAGTTGGGAAGAACTGACATCTTGACATTACTGTCTTTTTACCCATGAACATGGAATACTTTTCTATTTATTTAGTTATTTGTTGATTTTTAAAATTAATGTTTTATAGTTTTTCTCATATAGACCTTATAAATATTTTGTTAGATCTATACCTAGCATATAATTTTTTGGATGCTGATATAAATAGTATTGGGTTTTTAATTTCAAATTCCACATTTTCATTGCTAATATATAGGAAAGTGATTGACTTTTGTGTATTTACTGTATAACCTGCAACTCTGCTATAATCACTTAATAGTTCAAGGAGGTATTTTTTAAATTTTCTACATACATAATCATTTCATCTGCAAACAAAGACAGTTTTACTTTTTCCTTTCTAATCTGTAAAGTTTTAATTTTCTTTTCTTGCCTTATTATATTAAATGGGACTTCCAGTAAAATGTTGAAAGAAGTGGTGAGAAGGGACATACTTTGGGAAGGGTATATTGTAACTTAAGTTTTATCCTAGAACAGTTTTGACCAAAAGAAATATATGATCTATACATGGAATTTTGAAAAGTAATGAAGAGAAAGTGACATTATTTTAAGAATATATTTAATTTAATCCAATGTATACCAAAAACAGTGATATAAAATATACTAATGAGATATTGTATATTCTTTTTGTTTTCATATTGCCTTTGAAAGTTGGTATGTAATTCTTACAGCACATCTCAATTTAGATACTACATTTGCATCAGAAATACATTATAATTTGTGCATATTAAGTAAATTCCCTAACTCTTGGGTATATATGATATTATTAATATTAAAATCAAGCAGTATTGAATAAATTGAAAAGCAATTCTAAATTTATATATAACAAAGCAGTCTTCAAATTTATCTTGTAGATTTTGCAGCAGGTTTACATAATAGTGTTGATTAGAATTAAGCTTTTCTGCATTTTGATGTTAGAAGATGTTTAAAATTAGTTTTACTGATTTGTATTAAGCTGTTTAAAATTCAATATAAATTTTTGGGCCTCTCTACTAAGTCAAACTTTTCCTTTCCTGGGAGCTTCAAATTTAGTTGGTTCATATGTAGTGTGGTAGCAGTGAGAGAACATAAATTAAATCACCATGTTTCTGGCCTTTGAATATTTGTCAAGTATTCTTTTTGTTTCAAACAAATTTTGTAAAACTCTTCTAAACTTAACCAACGAGCACTGGTAAAGAATATAGGAGCATTAAATAACTCATCTTCTATTCTTTCAATAACTTCATAAATTGGGGATAATTCATCGATTCCCATGTATGGTTTTAATACGTATTAAATGTATCGTATTAATACGTATTAATACGTATCTCATGTATGCATGATTTTAATAAGTGTACCTGAGGCTTTTTGTATAGCTTGCTTTAGGAGGATAAATACTTTAAATATGAATCACACAGTGAAATGTTGCAATAAGGACAACAACAACTTGTTCTTTTTTTTTGTTTTTATTTATTTATTTGACAGAGATAGAGACAGTGAGAGAGTGAACACAAGCAGGGGGAGTGGGAGATGGAGAAGCAGGCTTCCTGCCAAGCAGGGAGCCCGATGCAGGGCTCCATTCCAGGACCCTGGTATCATGACCTGAGCTGAAGGCAGATGCCCAACAACTGAGCCACCCAGGTGCCCCAACAGCATCTTGTTCTTAAATTTCATTAAGTAACTGAAGCATCATCCACCATGATAAAAATTAATATTTTCATATCTAGCTAAAATTTTTTCTTTAATTTATGAAAGAACTTAAATTTCTACATCACAAGTTCAGTATTATTTTAGGCCACAAATCGACATCTCTCTACAAATACTGAAGTGCTGATCTATTTTGCTATGGAGGCAATCAGAGAACTTGAGAGGGTTGTGGAGACGGCTCTACACGCTGCACGCACTCACCTGGCTTCCGAAGCCTTCAACCACACTATCCAGAGTCTCCCGTGAGTGGTAGTACGCTGCTGGACAGCAGGGAACTTTCAGACCACTCCCTGAGGACCCAGGGCACCCCTAGAGACAGGGGGTTGGAACCCAGTACAGGGTGGATGGAAGTCAAGGTAGCCTGACCTGGGCGAGGCGGCAGCAGAGTGCTGGATCCGTTGCCCTTGGGTCCCCTGGGCTGCGGGAAACAGTGACTCTGAGAGCGAGCATCTCCCACCCGTCCTGCAGCCATGAGGGACGCTCCGGGATCCGCGGGGTCCGCCGTCCCCCTCCTCCCACGCGGGCCTTGCGGGGCCGCTAGTCAAAGAGGGGAACCGAGTGGGTCTTCCCCGGGAGACGCGACCAAGGCGCGGCCTCGGCGCGCGGGACCGAGATCCGACACGCGCTCCGAGCCGCCCCGGATGCGCCGCGCTCCCGGCCACAAGTTTGCCCCGCACCGGCCCAAGTTGCGAGTGGGGAGCCCCTCCACGCTCCGGGAGAGCGTCCCTGCTTCTCGTTCGGGCTGGTCTGGGCGTGGCAGGCCCGGGAGCATCGCCCTACATCTGGGGGTGGCTGCTGCTCGGCGGTTGCCTTCTCGCCGCCGGAGCCCAGGTAAGAGCAGGTGCCCCGCGACACCTGCTTCCCGGAGCCTCCGGACGTAAAAAAGGGTCCGTTAAGACAATGAGTGTGGGATTATTTCACAACGGTACCTCTCCAATTTGAAAATAACTGTTCATCCACAGATCCATTGAACCAAATAAAATGGAAGGTTTGCACTCATCTTTTTCGTTGAGTGAAAGGAAGTGTGTAGAAAGTGATGCTAGAGAAAGTCAATTCTATTATTTCATTTTAGTTCATATTTTAACCACGGTATCACAGGGGCGCGCTGAGAGCATCCAGTGAAAGTCTAAATTGGATAAATCATGGATTCATATATGGGTGTAATTTAAAATAATACTGTATACGTGGCTTTCAGGTGATGAAAGTTCAGTTATTCCAAAATAGGACTCCCCCTTTAAACTATTTGTCAGTTGAAATAAGCTATTTCTACTAAAGCAAAGGATCTCTAAGTTCTTTGGTTTTAACCAATATGGTCAGAGGTTTAAAATAGACTGATTCCAAAGCCAAGTCACTTGTGTTTCATGTATTGGCCAACTATATGAGCAACAGATTTTTGAATGTAAAATTCATCCCATAATTAATTAATTTAGTCTGAATTTTGCCACTGAGTTAGTAGGAGGAATATGAGTGCAGGGAAATCTATCTATAAAGATTTTGGTACTAAATTTACATGATATTGGTAGAAAACAGATCGTCTTTAAAGCCTTTCTTTCTATTTCATGGGAAACTTACATAACATGCTTAAACACATTTCTTGCTATAAGTGGCACAAGTGAACTATTGCTTTGTCTGTTCTTTATCAAAAATATTCCAACTTACTTTTTCTAAGATAGTGGAGAATTGCTATTTTGTTGAGCAAAGAGAGAAATCACTACAGGATTATATGTACAATGTTTTGTATTGATAACCACAATTTGCTTCTAGCTTTAAATAACAGAACTATAGTTGTAAATGATTATATTTATAAAAATGACTTCAAACTGATGTATATTTATGGTTGTAGCTTGCAAATTATGTAAAATGATAATTTATGATGACATACAAAATGTAATCAAGTGTTTGGTGCTTCAAAAAAATCTAAGTGCTAAATTAAATTGATGTTTACATATTAACACTTTTTCTGACCTTCAGTTTCTTCATTTTAATTGTTATTGGACTCATCTTTCTTCAACTCCATAATTCTCAGGCTACAGTTTTAAGTCACGGTTGTTCTGAAATTTCACTGATTTATTTGGAGGTGTTATACCTTTTGAATAATACAGGGGTATTCTTTATACTCAAGATTTAGTTTCTGTTTCTATTAGCATAAGTATGGTAATATTTTCAAAAAATTAACGCAGTTTATTATAGTACATATTTAATGGTGCTAATTAAATAGCCTCAAAATTGATAGAACACACACTATTTTAAAAATTCCAAAAAAGGTGATCCATGCTTGGGAAGAAACAAATGCTTAATGTGTAGTCAATGGTGGGTATTGTCACAAGAAAGATAGAATAATTTAGGAAAGGGACTCATGGGTGGCTCAGTTGGTTAAGCATCTGACTCTTGATTTTGGCTCAGGTCATGATCTCAGGGTCCTGGGATGGAGCCCTGTGTGAGGCTCCTCACTCAGTGAGGAGTCTGCTTGGGACTCTCTCTCTGCCTCTCCCTCTGTCCCTCCTTCCCTTCCCTCCCACTGACCCCCCCCCCCAAGCTCACACACACTCTCTCTGTCTAAAATAAACAAATAAATCTTAAAAAAATAATTCAGGAAAGAGTGAGGTGAAGATGGATGAAGAGAAAGAAGCTGTGTTCCATTTTAGATAAGGTGTTTGAGTGGTCTAGCTAAAGTCCAAAAGGAGTTGGATATATTGATACAGAATTTTAGAAAGAAGATTGGACTAGAGGTATGGATTTTACATTTAAATTCAATGGTAGAAGCTGAAACCACATGTGTAAATAAAATTATTTAAGAGGAGTTTCATGGGAAAGGAAAAGGATGGTTAACTAAATTAGTTCTTTTAGAAAAACATGGAGACTAAAATTTTATAGGACTCATGGTCCATTAGAAACGGTTTTGTATAGCCTGTGACAATTAGTTGTCTACATTTGGTGTGGTAGATAATAAATTTTTGAGGAGAAGGTTTGTACTTCATCTATTTAGAAGAAATTTATCCTTTTAATTCCATTTGAAATGTAAGCTTCTAATTGTTTTCAGTCTTTAAGTACAGATAATAGAGCTTTCATGGATAAAGACACATGAGAGCAATAATTTTGTGTTTCTAGTAAAGCATCTCTCCACAATATTCATAAATGCCACTTTTGTACTTTGACATTCTGAGCAGGGCTGGGCTTAACAATCGTACTATTGGCTGATGAGGTTTGGGGTCGAAATAAAGAAAATCATCAAAGCTTTCAGGGGAAGGAATAGAGCAAACACAATGACCAAGGCTATGGCCTATAATGTCAGACAATTGAATTTGAGTGTGGTTATGCTACAAACCAGCAGTGAATCAGTATGTTATTTAACATCTTGCTTAGTTCTTTATAAAGTGATAATGGTAAGAGAAAAATTCATTGGAGTGTTGTTCGGGATTACCTGAAACTACCCACCAAAATCATTTAAACTAATCAGTGCCTAATATATATTAACTGTAAAGAAAATATTACTCATCATTAATCACTATCATTATCATTTCTTTTTTTATTATGTTGCTAATCACCATACATTACATCATTAGTTTTTGATGCAGTGTTCCATGATTCATTGTTTGTGCATAACACCCAGTGCTCCATGCAGTACGTGCCCTCTTTAATACCCATCACCGTTAACATAACCATAAAAAAATAAAAAAAAAATAATACCCATCACCGGGCTAACCCGTCCCCCCACCCCCCTCCCCTCTAGAAGCCTCAGTTTGTTTCTCAGAGTCCACAGTGTCTCATGGTTTGTCTCCCCCTCCGATATCATTTCTGTTTTATATATTAATTATTTATAACCAGCATAGGAGAATTCTCTTTGTTTTTGTACCTTATTGATGTGACACCCAGCATTTGTCTGTAAGGGAAAAAAAAGGTGAAAAAATGTATCTCTTTCCTCCTAATATGTATATTGCTTACTTTTTTTTCCTCTAGTCTTACTGTATTGGTAAGACTCCAGTACAATGTTGAAAGGTAGTGGTTACAAGTGTGAAGGCTTACTTTAATGTAGAATTTCTAAAGTTCTTTTATTAAATATATTTTGCATAAGTGTTTGGTAGGTATAAAATCATTTATAAGTTTGATGATTTGACCAAGTGTAACAAAAGTTTTGAATCACCACAAGAGATATAATTTTGAATTTAAAACTGACAAAATTTAATTTAAAATTAAAAAGAATGTACCTTTTATTTTGAACATTTTTAAATAAGTTATATGGGACTCCTAATCTAGATTTTGGACAGAGCAAGAACTGATTCTTCATAACTTGCTCCCTGTGACTGGCACCTAGCAGATGCTCATCAAATGTTAGATGATGTCTGTCTGGCTATAAGTGTGAGTCATTATATATTTCAACTTGACAGTTCTCAGCCAACAGGTCAGAACTCTTGATAAGGAAAAGATGCAAATTGGTCACTTTCATTACTCATATGGTTAAGTTGGCTGTTTTCTATAAGAGAGAGGTTTTTGAGTTACTTGTACTTGCAATGTATTTGGACCAATTGAATGGACATGAGAGCCATATGAGCTTGCAAATTTTTCTGTCTACACTAAAAGAGAATGTGGTTTCTACAGTTTTAAAAAGACATTCAAACATATAGTGTGTTCCAAGATGTAACTTCTAGATAGTTCATTTACTGAATGAGTAAAATCTGCAAGACATAAAAGCCCTCAATAGCGTGTGGTTGTCTTGCACTCAAAACTTGAGTGCATTTTCTTTATATTGACTAACGTGGCCTAGAACTATCTGAACGCCTAAAGAAATCTCAAGTGAAAACAATGCTTGCAAAATTCTGTAGTTCTTTTTCTGCAGGATAAAAAGTGTCTACTAAATCAATTTCTAGTACATCACAGAACACCATTACTCAGCAGATTGGTGACATATTACTAATGGCATTCTGTTTGTAGGTCAGTTGCCTTTGGGACCACTCACAGTTGTTATATGCTTACTTGTATCACAAATACTTGAGAAGGTATCATTCCTCCTAAGCTAGCTAATGGTTATAACTTTGGCATTGACTATCCACCATCCACCAAGAGAACATTTTGACACACATTTGTGGAACAAATGAACTCAATAGGCCATGCTGATGCACCAGTAGAATTTGGTCCTGAACGTAAACAACTGGCTAGTGGATTTCCCACACTTAAAATACTTTTTTCTGGGTCTCCTCATTTTTAAAACGACACATTTACTGAGCTCCTGGACACGATATTTATTGTGAATGTCTAATGATTAATCCATGGCCCTTACGCCAGTGGAGCACAGGGGAGGACACAGATGAATTGACACTAATACAAAGATGTGCCCTTTGTTGCCACCCTTGACTTCAGTGTCTCCCTGTACTATCTATTACTTTTTCTTGTCCTTAATGTTTACCATTTGGGTGTTTCTATTTTTTAATTCCATGTGTGTGCACAGTGAATGTTATGCCTTAAATCAGAGACGGAAAAGTCCTACTTGATATCTGTTAGGTCTTTTAGTCTCAGTATTTTAAGCAATGTTGCTAAAATTGAATATGTACCTTGGAAATTCATATTAATACCACCTCTGGAAGATGATGTCTCCTTGGGAGGGTGATTGGCCAGCAACGTCCTTTATGTTAGATTTCTTCTTTTTGTATCACTCCCCACCCCAAGTCTATTCAAAAGGATGTTCCCCAATTTACAAATATAACCCTTGTCGTCCTGTCTGAGCTAATTTTCCTTTGCTTCAGGTAAGGTCTCACAAACTCTTACCCCTTAAAACATCTTTGTTTTTACAAAATGTTTAAAATTATCTATTAATTTATCATTCTTTCTCCCTCTCTTGGTTTTCTCTGATGTTATCTCTAATGTCCAAGAACAAATCCACCCTTTGCAACTTCTTTTTGATTAATAAACCCAGATGCATTTTATAACTATAACCATATATTGGAAATCAGGAAAACTGAGTGTTCATTCCAGTTTTTACTCCATTGTTGAGTGGCCAAAGCAAGCAGTTTAAATTGCAGGACTTCTGGCTGAACATGCATGATAGCAATGGACAATGAGAAACTGAGGTTCTAATTTTTTACTGGGGATGACCTTACCTCATTGTTTTTGCCCCAAATCAGCCTCCACACTGCAGATTGCTATAAAAGGGTTTTTTTCTCCAAACTGCTATTTCCCAGATACCCACAGCTGTGCTGAATACAAAAAGATGGAAATCAACATCTCATACCCAGTTTGCTGAGGGAAACATTTTGGAAGCCTGGAGTAGTTGAATTTGTTGCATATGGTCATCACGGCAGATCCTACAGCCATTCTATGTAGGCTGGGGGCTTGGTTCTCTGTTACTTCAAATTCTAAATAGGGTTATGATCTCTATTGGTTTTTTTTGTCACATTTTTGTTGGAAAGTACACTGATGCAGATAAATAGTAAACATTTATAAACTAAGAATCCAGAAAAACGGATTATGGATGATAAACCTGCATGATCTTTCAGTAAGATCTAATATTGGCACACCCTCTAATCATTATCTAGGCATAAAACTTTTAAGAACAATAGTTCTTGGCATATGAAGTGTATAGGAACTGTTTCTTTTCCTAAAATTAGAGCTCGCTGACTTTCATTGTGGGGTGTGAGCTAATATTCTTTTGATTTGGTGACAGCTTGCTTCTTGTTTACTTCAGAAAGGATTTTGGTCAAGGAAAATAGAATCAAAGTAGTAGAAGCAAACTGACTAAAAGGAGAATAAAAGAGGGATTTATATAATATATACAATGTACATGTTCAATTAGGAGAGAGTCAGGCCAGGGGCACCTGGGTGGCTCAGTTGGTTAAGCAACTGCCTTCAGCTCAGGTCATGATCCCAGGGTTCTGGGATCAAGCCCCGCATTGGGCTCCCTGCTCGGCGGGGAGTCTGCTTCTCCCTCTCCCACTCACCCTGCTTGTGTTCCCTCTCACGCTGTTTCCCTCTCTCTCTCTCTCTCTCTCAATTAAATAAATAAATAAAATCTTAAAAAAAAAAAAAAGAGTCAGGCCAAACACTAACTATTGCATCTATGACAAAAAATCAGGCTGTATTTTTTAAAAATAAATATATAATTTTATTTTTACCTTGGTAATAACCACTTTACTGGAGTTTTGAAATCTTTAACTATTTTCTGATATTTATTCTTTAAAAATAGTTTAAAAGACAAATACAGCATGATCTCACTTATATGTGGAATCTAAAAATGTCAAACTCATAGAAGCACAGAGAAAATCATGGTTGCGAGGGGCTAGGGGTTGAGTAAATGGGGAGGTGTTGGTCAAGGTGTGCAAGGTTTCAGTTATTCAGGATGAATAAGTACTGGAGATCTAATATACAGCATGATGGTATAGTTAATACTGTATTAAATACTTAAAATTTGCTAAGAGAGTAGCTTTTGTTTTTACCACCGTAGGAAAAAAAAATAACTTATGTGATGTGATGGATATGTTAATTAGCTTGATTGTGGTGATCCTTTTACAATGTATGTGTACATCAAAACATCACATTGTACATACACTGTAAATATATACAATTTTTGTTTGTCAATTGTACCTCAACAAAGCAAGAAAAATGCTCTAATTTTAAAATAAATTTGAAATTAAATACATAGCACCATTCTGTTCTTTCCTTCCCCGCTTAATAAAATAATGGATCTACTCTAATAAAGAGATATCATCTAGCTCTTTCTATTAATAGTAGCACTAAAGTGGCTAAATGCAGCCACTGGTAGAATTATGATAGCTGAGTTATTAAAGCGTGTAGATAGAGAAGATAAGTTACTTCCCACTCAAACTATGTAGAGCTTTGTGTTTTTTAAGTTTATATTTTTTTAAAGTATATGAAGGTACAAAAAAAATGGATTGTCCTACTTTAGAAAGTCCATAGTGTTTTTATGATCCCTGGTCCCATAAAGTTCTAAGGACTAACTAGCTGAGAAGTCTTCAGTCTTAGAAGTAGTTCATTTAAAATACTGTCAAATGCACACATTTGGAAAATGAATACATATCTTACCTTCCTCTACACATTTATTAATTTGTCCACAAAAAGTGTTGGCAATAGTGAGTGGAAACTAAATTTGCCAAGTATCGCTATTTGATATTTTTATTATCAAACCGTTTAATAAGTTGCAAAAGTAAGCTATTGTTGGGAGTTCACTCAAAAGTGTGTTAAATGCAATACTGCAGTCAAATAACTAGGTAATATCGGCTTCAGTGATAACCAGTCTTTTTGCTGTCTTGGTTTATTTGCATAACTATTTTTTGCAACTATATTCTTTAATAATACTGTAGAGCATAGAATATATTGTAAATTGAAATATGTAATGATATTGTTTTGAGGGTTCTGCTCTGTTTCTGTCACTCAGCCAGTACTTAATTGAGCAAATACTTGAAAGCATTTCAGGAATCTTAAAAAAAATTAATTATATCATTAATGATAGGATGCCTAATCTCTTTTTTTCCTATGCAATTTTAAAAATATTATTTTTACTGTGGATTCCTCTTTCCAAAATCTTATAAGAAATACAATGATCCATAATATTATAGCTACTTTGTAGGATCCTTTGTAATTCATAGTGAATCTCGTTTCAAACTTTCTTCCAATGAAGTGATTTATTGGTTTCATTAGAGAAGTTGTTTGAATGTCTTTGCTTCATTTGTTACACACATGAACCAGTTAAAGTTTTAAGCTTTATCCACTAGATACAGTCTCAGAATTGTATCTTTCACACTGTGTTGATATATGAAGCTATTTTACCTATTTTGATTTTGCTGAACTTAATACATTTGGATGGAAAATAAATTACACTATTGAAGAATAAAAATTGTGTCTTACCTGGTATCTTTACTAAATTAGAGGCAGATATTGAAAATGAATGTTTTACATTTATTTTTATTATAAAAAAGGTATATATATATATATATATAAGTAAAGGTGAATATTTATTTTCTTTTTCTTCAACCAGTTGCATTCTTATTTTTTCTCTGTCCCTGGCTTATTATCCTCATAATAAGGAAATTTGATTCTTGGTTCCATTTTTCTCTTTCAACTTCATAACTTTTTGAATATAAAAATTTTGGTATTATTTCTCCATTTTTATTGAAAGTGGTATTTACCATGATCATAATGGCCATCCCAGTTTCCCACTATTAGAAGAGACTACAATGTGTATGTTATCACGTGAAAGTATTTATGCCGAGAATACCATGTTGTCACTTCTGTATTGCTAAGCATCACATTAGAATATTTTCATATACATATTTTGCCAGAAATAAGAAGGTGTGAGGATTCCAGTTTATTATTTATGGGGGAAAAAACATTTTCTATTTTAATTAAATAAACATTATGGAAAATATAAAAGTATGTTGAGGACCCTGTCTCAAAAAGGCATGCAATTTCATTCTTTTGGTTATTTTTTCTGTTGGTTTCTATCATTAATAGCAATTTTTAATTTATAGAATCTATTCTTCATAAAATTCTTAATAATAGCTAAAATGTACACTTACTTTCTGATGCAATAAAATCATAAAATTTAAAATCTACTAGATGAACTAAAGATTCCTTCCACTTAACACTTTTTTTAATGCTACTACTAATTCCTAGTTGTTACCGTCAATATCTTTTAGCCTTGATGCAGTGAAATAAGACTACAACCCTGGGAAAGCCTGGGGCATCTCAGAAAGAGAATGTCAGAGAGGACTTACAGGATTTGAGATTTGCTAAGGTAATTTTGGTTTGAATTCAGTGCTATTTTATTGAAGTTGTTACAACTCATCACTATCATTTTGATAATCAAACTGTCCCCAGTTTGGCCATTGGTAATTCTTTCAAGCTGATGTCTCTGTCCTTTTGATATGTTGTCATTATTCTTTGAATATGTTTTTGCTCTTTGGCAAAAAGAAATTGGGGCGGGGGCTCATCATGTAGCTTCTCTGATAGAGGACTAGAATGAGCTTTTTCTCCAAGGATCCCTGTTTGTTTGGTTTTAAATAGAGAATGGTGTTTATAAGCCAAGAATTGGGCGTTATGCCTACTCATTGCTATTGGGCTGTCCCTGCTGCTGGGCTCTTTCTGGGGACAGCTGATAAAAGTAGAGAGAGAGATAGATATCCACATTTATACCCATAGTTACTTCTGTACGTGTATGTAAATATTGGGAACATTAGATCATGAGGAGACCTCCAAACATGGAACTTCCTTGTCCTGTCCTTGGAGAGTCATAAATAGCGTTACTTTCCTGGTATGGATATGTGACAAAATGCATGTAGTATCACCAACCAGGAAAGCTCACCAAAGCTTGGTTGTGCAGACTTTTACTGGGGCTTGATCACATATGTCTGCATGGCTGACCTTGAGGCTCCATCTCTTCCAAAAGCAGGACTGATGCTATGCGATCCAAAGCCCCATCATAACTCACACTGGTAGTCTCTCCTTTGGCCAAGGTCCCCCGGCAAACAAATGTATTTCTATCAAACATGATATTCTAAGGGCTAGAGATCACCTCCCAGTAGCTGAGGGCAAGGGTCAGAGCTCTGTTTAGATAAGGTCAACTTTTCACTATGCAGCTTCCTTTTTAAACAATATGTTGAGAGTGATGAATATAAAATATAAATTAATATAAAAAACTTTATGAAAATAAATTAGCTGAAATTACTCTTTTCTGATTGCAGATTTTTGAGCCAGGTCAACCTAACCTAACCATTTCCTATATTTTCTCTCCCTCATAAAATAAGTTCACGTTTAATGTTTTTCTTCTCCGCTAGCCAGGAAGTTCTGAATGCAACAGGATCTGTGTTTCTGTGTTAACCTTTATTTCCTAAACTCAGTAGAGTTCATGGTACTCAGTAACATACAATACATGTTTCTTGAATTGAATGAATGTAAAAGTATCTGGACATGATTTGAAAACTTTGGTGAAAAACTGGTAACTCAAAAACAAGTCTCAAATAAATAAAGGTTCTAGAAGCTAACAGAAAAGTAAATGCTTTTGTTTCTGTATTTTGTTTTAATGACAACAAAAGTAACTTTTCATTGCATTATACTTAGGAAAGTCTTACAACTTGCTCAGTTGCTCTGGTATTCTAACTATTTTAAAAATAAAATTATTTTAGTAACAATTACAATAGTTCCCTTGTTGCCTTGCAACTCAGAACCCATTAACCCTCCATTATTTTGGTTGTTTTAAATTATTTCCTCCTTTTTCCTTGATTCATCAGCCTATAACCAATTGCATAAAATATATTTGGAAGACTTAAAACATTACTTAATTCTCATTGTCTCTACTTTGTTTATTGAGTCATTAAAACTCACATTACAGATGCTGGGGACATAGTGTTGGAGATACCAGGTGAATTCAGTAAGCCCCAGTCCTAGCAATTATGGGGTAAATTTAATAGCTTGAATGAAAATATATAAAGAAGAATATTTAACAGGCAGTTTATTTTGATTTTGTGAGAGGTACAGCAGAGGAACCAGTTGAGCCCACCCATTCTTCTGACCTAAAGAGCTATGACATAATCGATTTGCATCATTTTAAACGACTAAATTTGTGATGGTTTGTTATGGGAAATATATATATGCATATATATTTCCCAGGATGATATCTTATCCATATTCAAATAAGAATAGCATGAATGATTTGTTTCTCTGCTTTGCCTCATTTTGGAATTCAATTATTCAATCAGAAGCTTTATAGTCATATGTTGAAAAGCAAGATTTTACTTTATAAACAGAGACTTAGGAGAAGGAAGTCTGTGAAGTGTAATTTTATTTTGAGCATAAATAAATATTTAAATTCATATCTTCTGTTATCACCTATGTATCAAAACAAATCTAAAGAACCTTATTAAAATAAAATACTGAGCATGATGACATATAAAGCAGTTAAGCTCATCTGCGTGGATATTATCTTCTTCTGGAAGACTGATGATACTCTGTCAGATTGAGTTAGTCTCTTAAGTGGAGTTGAAAATGAAAGAGGTATATGGTCAACTTATGTTTCAACACATAAACACACACACATGAAATACATATACATACATTCATATACAAGGATTTCTACAGAACAAGTGTAACTCTCTTAGTACAGTTTTAGAAAATTGAGCCTTGAAGTAATTCAAGTAGTTATTTTAAATCAAGATTGGTGTGAAGAAAATCAAGGAATGCATCAGACCAAACATTGTAACTAATATCTTTTTCCCTTAAATCCTGCAACTCAGGGTCTTTGTGAGGCAAAGCAATGGTAATTAGCAAAAGTGAAGGAATATATGGAAGAAAAATTGAAAATTTAATAGAAAAGAAAACTTGCTGATTTTTTCCAGTTTATGCAGATGTCCAATAAGCATTACATTAAAAAATATGACCTTTTTGTTTATGTATTTTGGTATAAATTCACCCATTATTTACTGTAGAATATAATAACAATGATATGTTTAAAGTCTGAAGCCACCACTTTCTTTTTGACTTTGCCCAGCAAGTACTCACCATCCCTGAGCCTCTTTCCTCATGTGCAATGGAAACCTTGCAGGGATGGTGTCTGGAAGAAATGGGACAACAACTGTGGAAGCCAAAGCACAATTTCCAGCGTCTATGCTCAATGGGCAGCAGCTTCCTTTAGAGAGAAACTTCCTTGTAACACATACTGTTTTAGATGCATGGGAGGAAAAGGTGAAAGATGAATAAAACATGTCCCCAGCTTTTTTTTTAAAAAAAAAAGGATTTTATTTATTTGAGAGGGAAAGCGTGCAAGAGAGAGAGCACATAAGCCAAGGGAGGGTCGAAGAGAGAAGGAGGAACAGAGGACCCTGGAATCATGACCTGAGCTGCAGGCAGACACAACAGAATGAGCCACCCAGGTGCCCCAGACATGTCCCCAGCTTTGAGAGAACTCACAATCTAGCAGAAGGGACAGAAAAGTAATCAGAGCAGTAAAGTAAACCAGGTAAGTGCCAGGAGGGGCATATATACAAAGTGCTATGGGGGTGTGGGAAAGAAGATTGCTTTAGTCTCAGGAGAAGTCAAAGGAGGTTTTAAAAGAGTGATGTTTCTGAGCAAAATGTGCAGTTGAAATTGACCAAGAGGAAAAATTTCAGCAGAACAGCACAAGGAGAAATCCACAGCACTGCTGCTCAAGCAGATGTGAATGTGGAAAGACAAAGTCAGGAGACAATGTCCTATATTGGAGAATAGTAAGTACCAAGGTATCATTTTTCAGAACAAGATCTGGGAATAAAACTTTTTGAGTTCTTTGCTTTCATGGCTTTGACTTTGGACACACAGTCACCTCCATGTGCTAGCTGAAGCCGGAAGGCCATTTTCTGTCAGTGCACTCCTGAGTCATCCCATTAAGGAGCTGTTCCTTTTCAGAGAACTGGGTTGCAAAGTTGTGGGTGGTTGTGCAAACAGCTGGATGGGTGACCAGATGTACGCCAACCAAATTTGTGCCCCAGAGAGCTGGTTGATGATGTCAGTGGAAAGGTCTGTGTTCATGAGTGAAAGGATTGAGAATGACCAATGCATATATTTAAAGCCTGGCACAAGTTATTATTCACTATTTCACCACATTGAACCAAACTGGCTCTACACTTGTACATCTGTGAGCCTTTCACACCATATGTCTTTATGTTCCATTTTAACCTAATTTTAAAATGTTAGTATCATAGAATGGGAGGAATTGAAGTCAAGTTTTATTTGGGAAAAAAACAACACAACTTCCAGGAGTATTTAGAAATTCATAAAATTGGAGAGAAGACAATTTTCTATTAGAATAATTTTGAACTAGACTTGAAGGTTTTCTTGAAAGTGTAATTAATACTGTTTTCTTTTAACAACTTTATTGAATTGAACTATAATGCAATGGGTATACTTCTAGTGCTCAGCCAAGCCCAGATACTGATACGAGAGGCACCCAAGTAGTTATGGTTTAGAAGCTGAATGAGCTCACTCCAAGGAATATATGACCGTTGAATTAGGAGACTTTTATAATTAAAGCTAAGGCCATATCAATTGGGAACATCCAGTGCCTTTTTTTTTCAGTGCCTTTAACTTCGTAGATATTTATTCATGCGTGCAGCAACAGATAAAATGAAGTGACCAAGTTTGCCTTAAAATTCTCCTTACCTTGCCTAACTTCAGAGTCTTTTTCTTGTTCCTAGGCCCTGACCTCCCTTTCATAGAGCATTTGCTTTAGAAAACTTATAATTGTGATTCTTTCTTTGCACCTTTGTGATAAAAATCTTTTCCAAAACCTCTAGCCAATTTTACAACCCAGGACTGTCCTTCTCGAAGACCTAGAAGCATCTCTTTGAAATGTAATCTAATCATCAAGGAAGCTAGCATCCCAGCTCCCAGTTTCTGTGGGAGAGTAGGAGCCTAACGTTGGTGGATGCTTTGCTCTAACTTATAAAAGTACCTGCTGTTTGAAGATATGAGAAAGTTTTCTTTTCCTTTGAATAAATCCAATTAGCAAACACATATGGCCTACTATCTCTCCTACCTTCCCTCCCTATTATCGCTCGATTACCCCAGCTCTTAAAATTTTTCTGTCTTTTGTTTCAGCAGAATTAAGTGAAAACTCAATAACCTTGAATCAGGTTTTCCTTGCCTGTTTAATTTTAGTGAAGTTTTTGCTTAAATAAGACCTAAAACTGAGTTTTCTAATTGAATGGGTGGTGGGTAAGTCAATGTGTGAGGTAAGAGGACAAGGGACAGCTAAAACAAAGGTCACAGTAGGGATCTGAGGATCTGTGAATGTGAGTGAAGCAGATGGCCTTGAACCAAGAGGAGCTTGGTGGTCAAGGCAGTGAGGAGAGATGGGAGAAGCAAAGGAGAATGGGGCGGAGCAAATGTTCAACTGCAGACATCCAAACTGGACACTTGCCAATGATTTGTGCTTCTTTTGAGTTTCTGTAGGATTAGAAAACTGATAATATATTATTTAGTAACTTATTGTAGAAGCATTCCTATAGACTTTGTTTGTTTTGCATACTATCTTCATATGTTTGGGTTAACTAAACCAATTCAAGCAATTTTTCTATGGAGGAAAAGCTAGAAAGAAGGATATTGAGATAGTCCTAGTTTAAAACTGAGGTTATCAGGACTTCAGTGATTCTGGGAGTTTTTCTTGCCTTCAGAGAGAAAGGGAGATATTTGAGACATGGAGTAAGAAAAAGGAATCCTGATTTAGCAGTGTACTATATAAATAGTAAGACTAACAAATTAACCTGCACATGGGATTAGGAGATGAGGAAGAGAATGGAGGGTCCTGTAAAACACAGGAAGATGTATAAAATGTGTAACATGTGTAAGTTGCCAGCTTTGGGATTTATTAGAAATTGTTGGTGTTGATTTAAAAATGGACAAGAGGTGGCTCAGTTGGTTAAGTTCTGACTCTTAATCTTGGTTCAGGTCCTGATCTCAGGGTTGTAAATTCAAGCCCCTCACTGGACTCCACACTGGGTGTAAAGCCCACTTAAAAAAGAAATTAAAAATTAATTAATTAATTAAAATGGACAAGAGTGATCTCTAGGCACCGAGATATAATCCTCCTGGTAAGAAAAAGAATGGGAGATTGACAAATTAAAAGCCCCAGAGAATAAATACAACTGGAGAACCAAGAAAAGAAACAGTGGAGTTTGTCCCCAAGAAAAACAAAACAAAACAAAAGCCAAAAAACTGCTATAAGCAAGTGGTTATAATGGGAAAAAATGCCTATAGCAATGTTCCCTGTAAAATAGACTCCGAGGCAAGTTCCAGAGGTTAGCCTAGAAAGGCCAGGGTGGAGGCATCCAGCTTATAATAAAATTTTTCTTCTCAGTTTGCTTCTTTTCCAGGTCCTACGAAAACAAGTATAATAATATATTTTGCCTTTAGGTGCCAAGACTTGTATTGTTCACTTCCAGACACTTTTCTTTATTATGTTTGGGAACAAAAGCCTGGCTCTAGCGTGGGGGAGGGAGTATTGGGTGGAGACAGGAGAAGAGAGAAGAACCGGTGTTTAAACATAGGTGTTTAATTTGTAGTGATGATTTTAATGACTGTTTATTGTTAAACAAGGTTTAGGACAGAGCAGAGGCATTTGAAAGTTCAATGACAACTGTATCATCTAAATAATTAGAATGTAAATGAAGTTAACAAGAGCTAGACACCAATAATTATAAGAAGTGAAAATAAATGACCTCATTGGGCGTAGATGTGACCAAAACAGGAGGGAGAAAAATAAATGGTGACTAGCAGAAACAAAGAGGAAAAGAGAAAAGGAATACTCTTTTGGCTCTGATAAATTCTCCCCTCCCCCAAAGCAAGCTATCTTTACTAAAAGTCATTTGAGTTGATTAATAAAAGGCTTGCCATTCTCTTTCTGGAAACTGCAGATGGATTCTGGTCCTGGCCCTGGTCTCCGAAATGCATCCCACTGTGTTCATCTGCCTGCTCCACTCCTTCACTGGGTTCCAGTGGGAGATCTGGACGCACTGTCAGCTCTTCTTCAACTCCTTTCAGGAAAAGAGTGCTTTTTGGCAATCTTGTTCTTGTAGTTGGCTTTTGCATCTTTGCAACCTTCTCCTCTTAACCCCTCCTTTCTCCTAAATCACTTGCTCGTTTACAGGACTTGATGCACCAACCGTACTTAACTTTCTTACTTCAACTCAAACCATGCTGGCCCTTGCCCATCAAGTTCCACTTTCTTTCTATGACTCAAATATACCAAGCGCATCCCTGCCTGAGGACATTGTAGTCGCATTTCCTTTGCCTGAAATGCCTTCTCCTAAATAGTCTCAGTGTTGGCTCCTTTTCGTTCAGATCTCATCAGATAGGACTTCCCTGAAGTCCAGTTGGTCATCCTCTAACATAGCTAACATGTCACCTCTTTTAATTACCTGTGGAGCCTTTTTTTACTATATTTTATTTATTTTTTATGATAATTTGTCATTTTTTATCTGAACCATCTCATGCCAAAAGGTACACTCTGAGAGAACAGGGACCTCCTCTGTCTTCTCTGTCACTCTTTCTCCATCACCTTGAATGGTCCTCATGCATGGGAGAACCAAATACATATTTTGAATGAATTTTAAAAATAAGGTTTTGGGCATGAAATGTCATACCCATCGTTTCCAGGACTCAGTGTCCAAATATTTCTGAGTATACATGGGATTTGCGTCTTGAGGTGTTGTGTTCTATCATGTGTTCGGTAAATTTGTCTCTAAGAAGAGAACTCAAATAGGAGAGAAAGCAAAATAAAGTTTAGATTTAGAAAAATTAGGAGAGAATAATTTTATACCTTGCTGAAGAAATCATGAAAAAGTAGTATTTTTTTTAATTCATACATTTTAACAAAAGACAGTTTAGTGAATTTTTAGTTTGCCTGAACATTTTGATTTCTTGTTCTCTGGGGTTTCTTTGTGTCTATTATCTACTGCTACAGTATTGAGAGGCAAAATTAAAGGAAGGACACCCATTCAGAAGGTTCAACTCTGCATTTGCTGACCAGTGACTACCATCAACTGGATTAGTTTCTTTCTTTTTTTTTTTTAAGATTTTATTCATTTGAGACACAGAGATAGAGCATGAGGAGGGAGAGAGGCAGAGGGAGAGGGAGAAGCAGGCTCCCCGCTGAGCCAGGATCCCGATGTGGGGCTCGATCCCAGGACCCTGGGATCATGACCCGAGCCGAAGGCAGACACTCAACCATCTGAGCCACCCAGGCGCCCCTGGATTAGTTTCTTTAGACACACCAGGAACCAAAGAAGAGAAGATACACAAAAGTAGATGAGAAAGGAATCAAAGCATATCGGTGCAAAATTTGACAAAGCAGGAAGAGAAGAAAACAGGGAGAAAATAACAAGACACACAGAAAATAATTAAAACAGCAATAGTCAGTCTTTCCCTATCAGTAATTACTTTAGATGTAAATGGATCAAACTCTCTATTTGAAAGACAGAGTGGCTGAATGGATTAGAAAACAAGATCAAAGTCTATGCTGTCCGTAGGAGACTCACCTTAGATGTAAAGGCACACATAGGCTGAAAGTGAAGGTATGGAAAAGATACTCCATCCAGAGTGTAACTGAAAGAGAACAGAGGAGGCCATATTTATTAGGATGGCTACTATCAAAGAATATAAAATAACAAAGTGGCAAGGATGTGGAGAAACTGGAACCATTGTGCACTGTTTTTGTGATTGTAAAATTATGCAGCCACTATGGAAAACTATAAGATATTTTCTCAAAAACTTAAAAATAGAATTACCATTTGATTGAGAAGTCCCAATTCAGGGAATATACCCAAAAGAATTGAAAACAGAATCTTCAAGAGAGATTTGCACACCATGTTCATTGCAGCATTATTTACAATAGCTAAGTTATGGAAGCAACCTAAATGTCCATCGATGAATAAATGGAAATGTGATAATAGAAATACAATGGAAGGGGTTTTGGGTGGCTCAGTGGATTGAGTGTCTGACTCTTGATTTCAGCTCAGGTCATGATCTCAGGGTCGTGAGATTGAGCCCCAAGTCAGGTTCTGTGCTCAGCATGGAGTCTGCTTGAGATTCTCTCTCCCTCTCCTCCTGCCCCTCCCACTTGCGCTCTCTGTCTTTTCCTCTAAAATAAATAAATCTTTTAGAAAAGAACTACAGTAGAATGCTATTCACCCAGAACAAAGAAGGGAATCCTGGCATATACCACAACAAGGATGATCCTTGAGGACATTATACTAAATAAAGTCAGTCACCGAAAGAGAAATAATGTGTGATTACACTAACATGAACTATCTCCAGTAATCAGACACACAGAAACAGAAAGTTGAATGGTGGTTGCCAGGGTTGGGGCGGGGAGGGGAAACAGTCGCTTAGTGGGTGTAGAGTTTTAGTCATGCAAGATGAAAAAGTTCTAGAGACCTATTGTACAACAGTGTGCATATAGTTGACAGTAATGTGCTGTACACTTAAAAACTGTTATGAGGTTAAGAATTCCTCATATCAGTGAGGTCATATGATACATGTCTTTCTCTGATTGACTTATTTTGCTCAGCATAACACCCTCCAGTTCCATCCACGTCGTTGCAAATGACAAGATCTCATTCCTTTTGATGGCTGCATAATATTCCACTGTGTGTGTGTGTGTGTGTGTGTGTGTGTGTGTGTGTGTGTGTGTGTGTGTGTATACCACATCTTCTTTATCCATTCATCTGTCGATGGACATCTTGGCTCTTTCCACAGTTTAGCTATTGTGGACATTGCTGCTATAAACATCAGGGTGCACGTACCCCTTTGAATCCCTACATTTGTATCTTTGGGGTAAATACCCAGTAGTGCAATTGCTGGATCGTATGGTAGCTCTATTTCCAACTCTGGGATATGTATTCATATTATGTGGTTTTCACTACAATAAAAAATTGCTAGAACACACTGATACTTGGAAAGATAGCGCAGCCATTTCATATTCTAGCCCATTCTTAAAACTGCATTCAATTCAGACATCTGTAATGTCATTTTTTTTCTCTGAAATCATGAAAATATGTCATTTGTCTTTTAAAACTTCAATTTGGTGATATGACAAGCTTAAATTGCTTAGGAAATTTTACTTTATATCTTTTTTGGATATTCATTTAGTGTTCACTGGCACTGTTGGATATGTTTCACACTTCCTTCTTTCAAATTTTAAATATTTTGTAAGCCTTGGAACTGTATTGAGAACTGTTCCAGTAGACTTCCCGCTGTTTCTGGCCTGATAAAAGGACAGAAAGTTATGGCATTCTACCTTTGTCCCCATAGAAGGACCTTGAGTGAATGGTATCTCATTGGATCTGAATGTGTGTGTGTGTGTGTGTGTGTGTGTGTGTGTGTGTGTGTGTGTGTGTGTGTGTGTGTGATGTTTTGCCAGTTGGTGAGGGGAAATACATTTGAGGAAAAGAACATATAAAATTTTGCTTTATCAGGTGACATTAGCTGACTGATTTTCCAGTGCCTTCAGTGGAACTTCCAAATCAGCATCCTTTCAGGAAATAATTGCAGCAGGAACAATGACACAGCAGCAGGAAATCCAACGTGAGTCTTGCCCTAACAAATGTATTCCTGGAGCCCCTTCTTTCCTTTTGTTCCCTCCCTCCCTTCTCCCACAGTCCACCCCCACGTTAGGCAAACCACAAGTAGGGTAGTCAATTTTTACAGCTAGGTACTTTCCATAGCATTCCTCTGCCCATAGTGCGAGCTGATTTGTCCCTTATTCCTTCTACACCCACAGGTCCTCTTGCTTCTCTATCAACATATCTCATATTTCTATTACTGTATTTCAAGTTATAGTGGAAAACTGATCTTGAACAAATCCCTTAATACCATTTAAAAATACTTTTAAATTGAAGTAATTTTAGATTTACAGAGATATTAAAAAATAGTGCAAAATTCCTGTATATCTTTCACTCATCTTCCCCTAAAATTAATATCTTATAAAATCATGGTAGATCTATCAAAACTAGGAAATTAACATTGGAACAAAACTATTAAACTACAGACTTTATTAATACTTCACTCGTTTTCCCTCTAATCTTAGCATCGATGTTTTCATCTTTAAAATGGACATAATGTCACCTACCTACCGTGTAAGATGTTTATGCAGAGTAGTGAGAATACAGGTAAAGTCCCTGAGACACAGTGAGACCTCATTATGATTTGTTATTTTGTTGTCATTGTTTATGCATTACAATTATTGTTATAGAAATGGGCCAAACATCTGTCTAACAAGGCTGTGGGACTCCCTGGTGGTTTCTGCTACTCAGTGTATGTATTGTGGCTTAGGTTCAGTCATGAGATGAAGATGTGCAGCCAGGAGAATCTCTCCATTGACTGGAAAAGGGCGCCCCTAGTTACTTACGGTGGGTGCGGTTGAATGGGATTAAGAAATGGAAATAAAAGGAAAGAAAAAAGTAAAATAAAGGAGGCTTGCAGACTGAAGACATTAGTGGGCTATGAACTGAGGACTAGGGTGACCTTGGCAATGAGAGAATTTGAGAGCAATGTCAAACTCTGCAGCTTACAATGTAACAACTTTCTGGGTAAACACATGACAAGTCCAAACTACCTCAATATATATGGATATTTTCTTTTTTTTAAAAGATTTTATTTATTTATTTGAGAGAGAGAATGAGATAGAGGGAGCATGAGGGGGGGAGGGTCAAGGGAGAAGCAGGCTCCCCGCTGAGCAAGGAGCCCGATGCGGGACTCGATCCCGGGACTCCAGGATCATGACCCGAGCCGAAGGCAGTCGCCCAACCAACTGAACCACCCAGGCGCCCGTTTATATGGATATTTTCATAGTTTTCTTAGCGCACTAACCTCTAGGGCTTTTCCAAGTTCATGAGGGAGAGCAGCATTTAGAGGATCTTCGGTAATATTGTAAGGCGCTATCTGCCTATCTCCACAGTAACCCCCTAAATGGATTAATTTTTATAGATTTGACATCAAGCCAGTGAGATTACTGACACTTTTTGGCAGCCCTCAAGGGCAGAACTCAGTAAGTAGGTTTTGCCTATTACATGGGAAAGAAAAGAATAAAGGCAAAACTAATATCATACTACATTCATAAGAAAAATGATCACTTTGTGTTTCCTGACCAAGAACTGACAGAGTCAGAATTGAAAAGAAAGGCAAAAACATAATACATGTTTTAAGTTAATTATAAAGGTAAAATCAGAGCAGGGCTCATGACTTTCTGGTTTGAGTAATGGACAATATTTTTAGAACTATTTTCTTTAAAGGTTGTCTAACCAATAGCCTGTTATTCTAATTCAACTCTTCTCCTTCCGTGCTAATTTTTGAGGTGCCTAGTGTAAATGGAGAGTCCTGTTGTTTCTAGATCACTGACTTACTTTTTCTGTAATAATTTCTATAAAATTATCCAGACATTTTTGATATAGCTCTAAGTAAATCAGATAGGTGAATCATAATGTGGTTGGAAAGACTCTCTCAATATAATGGTAAGTTTAAAAGGCAAATTCCAGAACAAGGCAGATTAATTAGTTCCACTTTTATAAAACGTATGTGTTCATAGGTTCTTAAAGTTTTTGGAAGCATTTAAAATAAAATGCTGACTGGTTATAAATGGATAATTTTTTTATTGTATGTAATTTGTAATCTTTTCTCTAGTAAAATCTTGATTGTCACCTATTAAAGGATTTTATGTTTCCAATTATAGTCATACCTCATTTTATTGTGCTTCACTTTATAGGGCTTTGCAGATATTGCATTTTTTACAAATTGATGGTTTATGGCAACCTTGCATTGAACAAGTCTATTGGCACCATTTCTCCAACAGCATTTGCTCTCTGTGTCTCTGTGTCACATTTTGGTAATTTTCATAATATTTCAAACTTTCATTATTATTACATTTGTTATGATGATCTGTGATCAGTGATTATGACTTACTGAAAGCTCAGATGATTGTTAGCATTTTTTAGCAAAAGTATTTTTAATTAAGGTATGTACACTATTTTTAGACATAATGTTATTACACACTACACCATAGTGTAAACATAACTTTCATATATACTGGAAACCAAAAAAATTACTTTGACTTACTTTATTGTGATATATGCTTTATTGCAGTGGTCTGGAACCAAACCAACATTTTCTCTGAGGTAGGCCTGTATTGGTGATTGCAAATAATAATCCTGTGCATGAGCATTCATACACAGGTATATGAAAATGTTTTCAATTCTCTATGATAAACCCTTCGAATTGGAATTGCTGGGCATTATAAGTGTATGCCTAACTTTTAAGGAAACTATTACAATGCCTTTTGATGAAAAGAAGTTTATAAATATGAATTTTGGACTTTACGATTGGTGTTCTTCTGAGTCTTGCTTAATAAATTCTTCCCTTCCCTAGAGGAAAGAGGGGACAACAGGGAGATATTCTTCTACATTATTATCTAAGAACTTCACAGTGCTACACATTTCATTTAGATCTATAAACTCCCTGTAACTGAGACACTTCAAAGTCATCATCTGTTAAACATTCTGGCAAGATGGTAGACTAATGTTTTGTTTTTATTTTTCAGCTGTTTTTCCCCCCAAATCTTCTATAACAATAATTCTGCCTAATGTTAAAACTACTTTAAAGGGAAAACATGGTCAAAAAAATTGGAGTGAATATCACAATATTGTTGTCATCAAATTGAATTGAATGCAGAGATCTTCTACGGTTTGCTTTTTCATTGCTTTTTGTTTGAATGGAATAATAATGGACACAGAGCTTTACTTTTCAAGGTAGGCAGCAGAAACATTATATCTTCTCTTTGTATTTTTTTCCCAAGAAGAAATAGCATTAATAAAACATTAGACAAATAAAAAGTCAGCAGGAATAGAGAGGTATGACCCTGATTGAGATTTAAAACAAAATCATGTAATAATCACATTACTTTATCATTGCCCTTGAAAGAGTTATACTGTATGAGCTTGATTCACTATAATGGAACCTTTCCCTGTATTTGTTATAGAATTTTTTTCATGGCCTTATTCCTCAGAAAATAAATAGGTGAATGTCAGTCTGAGGCTCTTCTTGTGAAAAATGTTGAGGGTCATTTTTGACCTCTTCGCACATGAGTCTTATGAATCTTATCTTGAGCTTGTTTCTAGGCTCTGTACTACTTCTTGAATACATCCTTCATGGGTTCGGGTTTCTCACTCCCAATATGGACTTTACTCTGCTGGTGACACCTGCCAGGAAAAAAAAACAAAACAAAAACAGAAAACAAACCCTCACAGACAGAAAGGTCTGATGTCCATGTGAGTGGGCCTGAGCAAAAACAACCTCCTCAGCAAGAATTCTGAGTTAAAATTGGCTTGGAGGGAATGAGGACACAAATTGGTGAAAAATGGCTTAGCTCTATAATGGTCGCTGGAAATGGATGTCCTCCCTTGACTTTCAGAAAGGGAAGAAGAAGCAAGATTGGCATTATGCTCTTTTTTCCGATTCTTTCTTTCTTCCTCCCCTGCAATCAGCTTGAGCTAACAATGTTTAACTTTTTACTTTGAAATCAATTTTTAATTTTGATTAAGTCCAATTTATCAATGTATTTATTTTATGGACCCTGTTGTATCTAAGAAATCATGCCCTAACCCAAGGTTATTTTTTTTAATATTATTATTTTTCTTTTTACAGATCATGGTCTATTTTTAGACTCTCTATTCCGTTCCATTGATCTGTCTTCATGCCAATACCGTACTGTCTTGCCAATAGTAACTTTTGAAATCAGGTTGTGTTAGTCCTCCAACTTAGTTCTTTTCCAAAATTATTTTGGCTCTTCTAGGTCCGTTGAATTTGTATATGGATTTTAGAATCAGTTTGTCAATTTCTGCAAAAACCTCCTAAAAATTCTGCTCCGGATTGCATTGAATCCACAGATCAATTTGAATAAAATAGACATTTAGAAAATATTTAGTTGCACAAGCCATGAACAAGGTATAGCTTTTCATTTATTTAGGTCTTTATTTCACCCATGGTTTCTAATTTTAAGTGTTCAGACATTGTACAGGCCTTATACATGTTTTTTTCAGATTTATCCCTAAATATTTCATTTTTGGCATTCCTATGAATGGTTTTGCTTTTTTAAAATTTCAATTTCTGATTGTTCACTTCTAGTTTATAGGATTACAATAGATATTCATATACATTGATTTTTTATGTTTTATATAAATTTGGGAAGTTTTGATGGTGTTTGTTAAGACACACCTTCCTTAATAGCAGTTAATATTCAAATGCCAAGAAGATAATTTTCTACTTTTACCTGAACTGTTAAGGATTTTCTCTTTGTCTTCTGTTTTCAGCAATTTGAATATGTTGTGCCCATGTTTCTGAGTGTGTGTATGTGTGTGTTTGTATTTATTGTTCTCTGAGTTTCTTACATATGTGGTTCGATATCTGTTGTTATTTCCAGACAATTCACACCTATTATTTCTTTTTTTTTTCACATCTATTATTTCTTCAAATATTTCTCCTGTCCTGTTCTATCTCTTGTCTCCTGGAATTCCAATTATGTGTATGCGAGAACATTTGGTATTTTCTTACAGCTCTTGGCTGTTTTGTTCTGTTTTGGTCAGTCTTTTTTAATCTTTGTATTTTGGTTTGAGCTATTTCTTTTGACCTATCTTCAAGTTCACCAATTCCTTGGCTCTGCTGATTCTACAGATGAGCCACTGAAAGGCATCTTTCATCTCTCTACTATTTTTTATTGCTAGCATTTCCACTTGATTTGTTCTTATAATTCGATCTTTTTGCTGAAATTACCCATCTGATCTTGCACGTTATTCACCATCTCTGTTAGAATCTTTACCATATGAATCATAATTCTTTAAATTCAACAATTTTAATATCTGTGTTTTAATATCTGAATCTGGTCACTGATTAATTTTCTCTTGGCAAAGAATTGATTTTCTTGAATTTTTCATGTCATGTAGAACAGTAGAGTGAAGTAAGTGTTTTGTTTGGAAATGGGCCTGCCTTTCTTTCTGCTAGGCATTTAGCGTGAGATTACATTAGTCTAGTTGCACTGTGATTGACATTTCTTTTCACTGTGCTTATCCTTGGTGCACAAGCTTCATATTTCTCTGCTGACACCTGGATTTAGTGCTAGGGCTGATTTGCTGGAGGATTTTTCTCAAAATATGCTTTCCCGTCAGTTTTAGTTCTTTGCTTGCTCTGTGCCTCAGAGAATGTATCTTTTGCAGCTTTCTAGCAGTATCCAATTATTACTTTTATTCTGGACTTATTAGCCTAATGCTGGAGAGTCGCTGGGAGTGGGAGGGGGCAGGAGTTTGTTCCCTGGTATTCTCAGTCTTAGGCAGGTCCCTGGGCATCAGGGGTGTGCTTCTCTAAGTGTAGTCCTAGGCCCAGAACATGTTACTGTCACTCTTCTATGGCAGTCATTCAACCAGGGCAATTTTGTTCACCCTCTCCCCCACCCAACAGGGGACAACTGGTGATATCAGGAGACATCTTTGTCTGCCAAAATGGGACAGTGCTACCGGCATGTTGTGAGTAGAGGCCAGAGATACTGTTAACTATCCTGCAGTGCAGAGTACAGCAGCCCCCCTTCCACCACCAGCAAAGATTTCTCTGCCTCAAAAATATCAGTAACGTCAAAATTAAGAAATTTCCCTAAGGGGTAGAGGGATTTTTATGTTTATTTCTGTTCCCTTCCTTTGGCTGCAGGAGGTTTTCATTAGGTTCTTAAGAGCTCTAGTTATATTATTATTTGTTTTTCTTTTAACTTTCTTCCCACTTAGATTAAGTTGTTTGCTTTATAAAAGAGATTAAAGTGAAGATTCCAAGTAGTGTTTCCTACCATTCTGTGGCACCCTTGTTCCCAGGACTGTGCCATGTCAGGGGGAAAGTGTGGAAAAGAAGGTTTCCAAGAGTGATGGAACCCCCTCCCCACATCTAGGGCCTCAGGGGCTTCACATGTTCTTGCCAGCCTGCATTCAGCCTCCACCAATTCACCACCAGTTTTAGCTGAATTATTTTTACCCCTTGACTGGCTGGGCCTCAGGTAAGAAGTGTTCTCTCATCTAGTCTCTCTCTACACGCTCCTCTCTCACTCCAGAATTAGGGCTAGTTGGATGCTCTACTTTCTCAGCTTTCTTGTGGGGTCAAGGAAATTCATGAACTTGCAGTTGGCTTGAGTTTATCTTTGTTTTAAGGTTAGGAGCCATGTTCTTTCTAGTTCTCTAAACCCCCCAAGCAAAAACTGTAAATTACACCATCACATTTCTGCACTGAAGTTAGCCAGCAAGGCATATGCCTTTCTGAAGCAGTTAACCCCACCTCAAAATTTTGGAGTTCGTTTTTGACATAAAACATTTCGGATGAAATCTATCTTCTGCATTTCTTTTCTCTATCATTTGTTTGAGTCAATAAGTAAATTAACCCAAGATTAATTTTAAATAATGTTCTCTATGTAAAAACATCCCTTGATATGTATATCTAGTCAAGAAAGCAACAAAATAAAAATATCTGCAGGCCTTTATGGTTGTTTTGACATGTTTTAAAGTTTTACAATGTGAAAATTGATCTATTCTTATCTACTAAATCTGCCCTTTGATGCATTTCATTGCTCACTTTTGAGACCACACATACCACCATGCCTGTAACTTAAGAGTGGCTAAAAAAACCTCATGGCTGGGGAATGGCTCTTTGAGAACTGTTCCGAGCATCAGAAATTTCTCTATTTTTTTCTCACCCCCCTGACCTAGAAGGATTCAAAAACAGATTGGAAAATAGACAGATGACAAAAACGTTTCCCTTTCTAAAGAGTTCTAAACATGCTAGAAGTTAACTGGGATTGGAAGAGAACAAGAGTAAAAGCGGGATCCCCATACCAGGACATTGCTACACAAGATTTGAAAACTCTGAACGAGTTTTCTCTTTTCACCTCTTCTCCACCCTCCTTCCTTCCCCACATCTCTCTCCTTGTTTTACTTTTCCCAAAGACTGGACTGAAATATTCTGATGTTCTCGGGCACCTGGGTGGCTCAGTTGATTGGGCGACTGCCTTCGGCTCAGGTCATGATCCTGGAGTCCCGGGATCGAGTCCCGCATCGGGGGTGGGGGGGGTCCCTGCCCAGCAGGGAGTCTGCTTCTCCCTCTGACCCTCTTCCCTCTCGTGCTCTCTATCTCTCATTCTCTCCCTCATTCAAATAAATAAATAAAATCTTTAAAAAAAAAGAAATATTTTGATGTTCTCTTCTTCATAATGAAAAGTAATATCTTTCCACTTCTTTATTTCAAAATCATTAATAATTCTTTTAAATGTATTTAAACTTGAAATTGAATACTGTATTGCTATTAATTATGTTTGTTCAGCTGAGGCCCCTATGCCTGAAATTCTCTGTGTGGGAAGAACTCACTGTCAAAAGGGGAGAATGACGAATCACTGTGGGAAGACTGAAAATTGTCTAAATCTCTCAAAATGTCATGACCAAATTAAGGTTTAATTAAAAGCTAAAAAAAAAAAAAACCTGATGTTGAATCCCAGAAAATTGTTTTAGAAAATAACTCTTTACAATATTAGAATTCAGTATTTTAGTCTTTTTTTATCCACAAGTTACAAATTTGAATTTCAACTGTACTGGATGCTTGCCCTTTTTGCCACAAGAATAGAATACTAGGAATATCCTAAATTTCATACCTAGAAATTTCCTGTACTACCCAGCTCTCATGGAATTCTCTTGACTCAACTGGTTGATAAATGTCACCGAATGCTGTCTGGGTAGGATTAGGGCACTTACAGCATGGTAGCCCTGCCGTAACTGCTGTTTGCTCTCCTTCTGCCCCACTCTGTTCTCACATAAAGTACAAAGCAATAGGTGGCGAAACTAAAGGACCATAAGATAATCATCAGACTGCAGATCTCAGTAACAGAGATCTCAGCTTGCACCAATAAAATACTAAATACAATACTAAAAAAAAAAATCCAAGACGTACAAAAAGTACAAAAAAAGACAAATTAATATTTAGCAACATTTTATTTTCTTCAGTGGAATTGGGTTTTAATAAAATCAATGTTATCTTCATATAATTTAGGCATATCCAACATAACAACATTTGTACACTCTTGAAATGCTTCCTTTACTTGGCTTTCAAGATAACACTCCTGGTGGTTTTCTTCCCTCCTCTTCCCTCATCCCCTGATCACTCATGCTCAGCCTCCTTTGCTGATTTCCCTCATCTTCTTCCCTCTGTGCATTGGAGAAGCCAAGGAAGTAGTCCAGGAAATCTCATTTTTACCCTCACTTTGCTCATGGTGTGACTAAATATTACCTATGTGCTGATGACTGTCAAATTTATATTTGCAACTTACCTTCTCTCCTGAAGTCTAGATTATTAGAGGGAATTGACTAACATCTAAGGATGTCTCATACACATCTTGAACCTAACAGCTTCCAAACTGAGCAGTCTTCACCTGTCAATCAACATCAACATCATTCTTCTGGTTGCTAAGGTCAAAAACTTCAGGTCATCCTTGATGTCTCTATTTCTCCCTCCAATCAAACCCACAGCAAATCTTATAGCTTTATGTTTGAAATATATCCAGAATCCACTCACTTTCTGTACTGTTGTTGACTTCTCTCTGACCTCACCACTTGGATCTTGCAACCTTAATGTCTTTTCCCTAGACAGCACCAGAATACTACAGTCAATGGTTAGATCATAGCAAACCTTAACTGAGAGCTCTCCAGTGCTTTTTTTTATCATGCAGAAGAGAAACCAAAGTCCTCATACTGGTGTTAATTCCCTCCTGATCTGGACTCACTTTCATCACTTATTTCCTACAACTCTTTTGCTCATTTCACTCCAACAATTGGCTTTCTCTCTGCTGTTCTAGAATACTAGGTAAATTTGAGCACCAGTCCCTTATACTTGCTTTTTCTTAATCTAGAATGCCTCCCCCTGGTCTCCACACGATTTGCTACCTCTCTTCTTTCAGGCTTGCTCAACTGCCACATTCTCAAGCAGAATATCCCTTAACTGAAATTGCAGACTTTCCTCTGTCCTCCTCCAGAATCTTGCTATCCCATTTTCCTACTTTGTTTTACCCTATAGCATTTATCATAATCTAAAGTACCATATGTTTGTGGAATCACTATACTGTGCACCTGACATGAATATAACATTGTATGTTAACTAACTAGAGTTAAAATTTTTAAAAAAGAAAAAAATAGAGTAAAAAATACCATACATTTTTCTTACTAATCTTGTGTGTTGCCTGTTTCCCTTATGAATATAAGGTCTATATCATAGGGCCAGCCGAGGGTGAGGTAAGCAAGGTGCTTAAGTTATGAAATTTAAGGAGATACTCAACAGAGTCATGCAAGTGCAGGCTCACCCTAACCCCAGCCCTGCTTTTGTAAAGGCAGAGATTTTATCCATTTGTTGGTGGATACCTCCAAAATGTCCACAATAGTGCCTAGCATATAGTAAATGTTGAATAAATATTTTCTGGGTGAATGTATCTTAGATGCTTAATAACTTCAGAAAACCCAATATATCCCAATTATTGTCTGCTGATCAGTGTTAGAGCTTAATAAGAAGTTCATCTCCAGTGACCTACTTTAATTTCATTAAGTATTTTCACATTAACAAGGTATAGAGTGTCAAACTTTCCCATATGGGCATATTTTTACACCTAATTCAGAGATGAAATTAGTGAGAAATAGTTCATTACCCATGGGTAGATATTTAAAATCCTCTCCAATATGCCAGAGGTTATACAAAGCGCACCCATATTGCACACATGTACAATTATTTGCTTATTATACTTGCCTTAATATATAAAATAAAATACGCTGATCTTAAAATACTTTGTATTTCAAAGAGCTAAAGCTATTTTTGTTTTTGGTTAGTTAAGTATTAAGAAGGGAGAAAATTTGTCAAATAATGAAACTAATTATTCGATAAATTTGCAGCATTTATAATGTGCCAGGCATTGTTCTAGATATAATAGAATCATCAGTAGACAAGACAGGCAAAATTCAAGGTGCTTACATTCTGTTGAGATAAATAATATTAGAAGTTAAAAAAAGAGAGAGAGGATTTTACATAGTGTAGTAAAAACATCTACGGGTGTGATTGGACCAGAGAAGTGAACTATGTTCTTTGAGAGATGTGGATTTGAAGGCAAAACTATGCTGGCATGCAATTTTTAATACATCCTACCTAGATATCTGGTTGAGGAAGAAGTTAGCAGGGTGAACCTGGTGGAGAAGTTGAAGGGAATGATTAACTAATGGAAACTCTGAGGACCTGTGACCTCAGAGTTTCATCTGTGACCCATAATAAACTCTTGAATGTTGGAAACTGAAAAGAAGCACATTCCTCCCATAAAAGAGAGTTTTAAAAAAAAATCAAAACCCAAACAAAAGCTGTCAACTGCCCCAGCTCACATTTCACAAATAGATCTTCCAATTCAAAGAAAATCAATAGTCATAAAGAAATAAGTGGAATCTATGAAAACATCTCTGGAGAAACTTGAGCAAAGGGCAAGTGAAGACAATGAATCACAAGAATCACTGAAGGGAAAAGAGGAAAACTTTTTTTTTTTTTGTTAGAGAGAGAGCTTGCATGAGGGTGGGGAAGGGGCAAAGGGAGAGGGAGAGAAAGAATCTTAAGCAGGCTCCACGCTCAGCACAGAGCCTGATGCGCAGCTCGATCTCACGAGATCATAACCTGAGCTGAATTCAAGAGTCGGAGGCTTAGCTGACTGAGCCACCCAGAGGAAAATATTTGATAAATAATGCTCCATACTCCCGAGTAAAATGTCATCTAGAAAAATCTCCACAAAGGCACGGTGAGGTTTAAAGGAAAGATTAGAAGACAAGGGGAAAAAAAAAATGAAAAGCCAACTTTATGACTGCAGTGAGGAGGTGAGGATGTAAAGCAAAAACATTCCAGAGGCAAAGCCACAGTAGAAGCCACAGGAGGAAGTACATTCGAGTTAAATTATAGTTGAAGTGACAGTATTCAGGACTGAAAAAAATTCACAACTCAATAAGGTAAAGAACATGTACAAAATATAGATTACAAAAATTATGTATTTAGAAGATAAAGAAGGTCCAGCATTACCCAACTGATTTTTCCTAAGGCGGATGCATGTAGAATTACAAACCAAAGATATATGGAAGAAACCTTTCCCCAAAATAAATATGCACTCTGTAGATCCAAAACCTTTCCAGTCTTCAGTGAAAATATAGACAGAAAGTAATCAACACCAAGAGACACACTTGTAAAGTTTACTACAATTCAAGGATCTTAAAATATCAAGGCAGAAAAACTTAGTCATGCACAAAGGAGAAAAAAGCTTCTCCAGGAATAATCATATTATGAGAAGAGAATGGAGCGATGTTTATAAAGATCTAAGTAATAAGATATGCTTAATGTTTTTGACATAAACACAAGATATGCACATCCTCAAACATTTAAGAGTTCAGGGAATATAGCACCTTGAACACTCATGAAAGCCTATTGGACCAATCCAAATATTCAAGATACCAATCAGAACAAAGAACTCAGGTTTATTTGTTTCCTATTGCTGCTATAACAACACCAACTTGGTGACTTAAAACAGTGCAAACTTATTATCTTCCAGTTCTGTAGGTCAAAAGTCCAAAACGAGTCACCCTGAGCTAAAATCAAGGTGTGGGTGAAACTTCTAGAGACTCTAGAAAAAAATCAAAATCAATTTCTTTGCCTTTTCCAGAGACTACCTCTCCTTGGCTCATGGCCACTTCCTCTCTCTTCAAATCTCTTTCTGACTCTCACCCCCCTGCCTCCCTCTATTACTCTAAGGATCCTTGTGATTAAACATTATATTGTGATGATACTGGACCACCCAGATAATCCAGGATCATCTCCTCATCTCAGGATCCTTAACTTAATCACCTTTAAGGAATCTCTTTTGCAATGTAAGGTAACATATTCACAGGTTCTGAGTTATAAGGTGGATATCTTTGGAGGCCGTTATTCTGCCTACCATGTCAGTTATGGCAAAGCTACAATAGAGGACAGATGTAAATACTGAGTCTACCTACATAGAGAAATAAGACTATCGAAATGTGGGTATTTGGGCTAAAGAATAGAATGGAATATACATATTAAGACTTTTGAAAATATAAAAATCACAAAATTAGATAAAGTGGGATATGGTAGAAATGGTAAGGATAGTAATTGCCTTAGTGTTTTATAGTAGGAGTTCAGCAGTTAACATATAAAGTTTAAATATGTTACTAAATGAATTATGACAAGTTACAGGTCATATTTTTTTAAAAAAACTTAGATACTTTAGGAACTAAAATATCTTGCAGTGAAAATAATTTCATATATTCATTTGTTTTCTTTTGATAAATTCAAGTACATTTTCTTTCATACTTTTTAACAAAAATAGAATGGGAAAATAATTTCAAGTAAGAAAACTTATTTTTATCTATCCTATTTTCAGTATAGAGGCTTATTTGAAAAAAGTTCTGATGATTTAAAAATAATTACTCTTAATTATTACTCTTACTTTTAAACTGTTTCCCTTGATCTTTTCTATACTGTTCGAAGCTAATTATACATTTTATATAACACATATATAATAAATGCAAAAAATATCAAATCCCCAAAGATATACACAGCTTTAGTTAAACTACAATTTTCTAAAAGAAATTAAGAAGGAAATAACTAACCTATTTTGTAAGACGCAGTTATGTAAACAGTGATGATCTCTAACAAAATGTAAGCAGCAATTGCTTCTCAGTGGTGGGATTTTGTGACCTTAATTTCTTATTTATACTTTCCCAAACTCCCAGTTTCCATAACAGAAGATATTGGAAATGAAAAAATATATATGCATTAAAATGAAATGTCACCTACCAACACATATACATATATATGCACATGTACATATGCACATGTACATAAAACCAACTATGTACTAGTTGAAATATCAAAAATCCCTACCTTAGGGATATATACAAAAAAAAAGTATTGTAGAAAAGTATTTCATATAAAATCCAAACCATGGCATCAGGGGTTTTTGGTTTTGTTTTGATTTGTTTTACTTATATTCTTATTTTATCTGCAATATGTTTATTATTTTATTGAAGTTTGGGTTAGAGGAAAAAGAAGGGGGAGAAATGGGAAAAATGGCAAAATAAAATGATTCACGGAGTATAGAAAGGGAGCAAAGAGTGAAAGGTACAGATTAGCAGATAAGGAAACAACATTGGTGAATCATGGAGCTGACTCATCCATTGCTCTTGTATTGCATCAGGATTTAGTGAAATGAATGACAGACAGTTGTGAATTGGATATTTTTATTTAAAAACCCACTGGTTCATAAGTGAACCTCTATTAGACATTCCATTTAAGCTGGGACACTGGGGATGGTAGATATGTCAACCGCCCAACATTCTGCTGTCCATGTGGTTCCATGACAAATACATTCTAACAAAACTAACAAAACTGATTCTAATGAACCATCATAATTCCAATCTCCATTTCAGTGGCTCAGTATCTTAACATAAATAGATACATTCATTGATTAAATTATCATGGGCCAAGCGCAGTTCAGTGGACAAGGGAATCATCAATGAACAAAACAAAGGCTTATGTCCTTATGGAGCTTAAATCCAGTGGATGAAGACAGACTACAATAATAAATAATTTAGAGTATGTTCGAGGGAGGCAGTTTCTATGGGTTAAAAAAAGGAAAAGTAGAGTAATGGTGACTAGTCATTCTGGAGCAGGTGGTGGGTTGGGAGGTTTGTAGTATAGAATGGGATGATCAGAAAGTGCCCTTTGGGCAAACTTAAAGGTTATGAAATCGCTAGTCAGGAAGATATCTGGAGAAGAACACAACAGGCAGAGGGTACAACTGATAAGGAAAATCTGTGTCCTAAGATGGCCAACCGAGCCAGCGAGAGAGTCCCAGTCCTTTCCCCGGGGCTGTTCCGTGTTCTTCTCCCTGCCCCGCTTCGCACACGCACCAAAAGTGCTAAATATGCAGAAGTAGAAGTGTATAAATTGCCCCCTTTGTTTGTGCTGGGGGATCAGACCTTTGGAGACCACTCTCCTCTGAGCCCGCCAGTGTTAAATAAACCTCCTAACGTCCGAGATCTGCGAGTGCCACTAGGTTCTTCCATCAGGCCATCCAGTCCAGGTTCCGTAACACAACTAGAGAAAAAGCTCTAAGGTAAGAACCTGCTGGCTTGCTCAATCTAACTGTTGCGAGTAAAATAACAAACAGGAGAATAAGTAGACAAGGAAGTCAGCAAGAGAGAATGGGAAAGAAGGTCATGGAGGGATTTTAGGCTAAAATAAGGACTTCAGCTTTTGCTTTAATTGATGGAAACACTTTGCCAGAGTTTTAGCAGAAAAATAACATAATATGACTCGTTATAAAAGGATCACACGGGGGATGCCTGGGTGACTCAGTCAGTTAAGCGTCTAACTCTCAGTCTCAGCTCAGGTCTTGGTCTCAGGGTTGTGGGTTCAGGCCCTGAGTTGCAGAGCCAACTTAAAAAAAAAAAGAAGGATCACACTGGCTGCTGTGTTAAAAACAGACTGTGGAAGAAAAGAAGTAGAAGCCGAGGGACTTCTGTGAGACTATTGTAGTAATCCAGGCAACAGACGAAGGTGGCCTTGGTCCTGTGTGCAAGTGGTGGACCTAACGAGAAGGGATAAGATTATGGGTATGCACTGAAGAAAAAGCTAACAGGTGGGTTATGTACTGACTAGTAAAGAAAAGGAGTCAAACATAACCCAAGGTTTGTTTTGTTTTGTTTTGTTTTTTGAGTAACTGAAAGGATAAGGGATATGAATTGGAAACCAGGTTTTGAAGGAGAGAGTGACACAATTTGGCAGTGTAAACGGTGAAGGTTATTTAAAGTTGTATTAAGAACAAGTGAAATAGCTCAAAGCATTGATTAGAGCATCTAGGTGAGGTTTTAATGGGCATAGCAGTTTTTTAAAGGAGCAATTTGTCATCGTATGACACCTCACACAATACCTGTTTTTACATTTATTTATACTCTACTTCCAAAATTGGAGTGAAACTATGAATACCTAAAAAGCACAGACACTGTGAAAACAACAAGAAAGACAAGAATCAAGTTTTTTTAAAAACGAGAGTCAAGAATGGAGGTATATAACCAAATATTTTACCCCAGGATGCTTTTTGTCCAAAGATGGCAGCTGTGAGCAGCTTGGCGAGGTGCCACTAGCAAGCTTTAATTTCTCCTCCAGCTCAGTCATTGGCCCTCCTTTTCTTTGTGGGCTTGCTAATAAATATTTATGTTTAACCACATCTTACCCCTTTGCCACATGGTAGAGATTTGGGATTGGGAAGAGCATATAGCTCTTAGAGCATATAGCATATAGCATATGCATATAGCTTCCTTTAATTCCAGTTGACAGAGGCCAGAAATATTTACTTGACATGGTTGATCAGCCAAATTGTGAAGTGAGCATACAACGAAGACACAGCCAGTTGAAACAACATATAAGCAAATGTAATTTGAAGTTCAGCCTTTTCTCCTGAAACCTTTGGGACTGCCCCTTCTATTGGTTACCTGTCATTGGTCACAGCACGAAAGGCCAACAAACACAGAGCAACCGCTAAGCTTCTCTTAGGTTGATTTTAACAAAAGCCAAAACGTGGTCCCAAATGTGAGTTCTCATTCCTAGAAATGTAATTCAGTTTTGTGACGAGGAATAAGGAAGACAAAGATGCGGGTGCGGGAAAGGTGGGGTTTTTAGGTGCCGACAGTATGAAAGCAAGGGAATAAAAACCCACTGTCACAAACACAAAGGCCAGCACCTTCCGCTGGGACGTTTGTGAGTCCCTATGCTGTAGAGGAAATTCGTCTAGATACCAGAAAGACCAAAAGTCTAAAACATAGCTCAGAGCCTTTAAGGGAAGATAAGATAATAAAAATGTTAACAGGAACAAGAAAAATAAGAAGTTAACGGTATGGAACGCCAATCAGAGAAAACTTGTAGACAACTGTTTGAGCGTCTGTGCTCCTTTCAACCAGAGAGCTTTCCATTTCATCTGCGGAACAGAGATGACGTTAAAAAATTCATTTGATTTGAGCTATTAAAAAGGACAGAGCCAACTGAAATAAGAGTTTAAATGGGTCGCCAAAAAGACCTCTTCAACCTTCAGGCCCTCCTACTCTGTTTTAGAACACTCTGTTCTTTCTGGGCTCTTATTTTCCACCAGTATTCCTTCTGCCCAGTAATATATTGAGCACCAAATATAATTTAAAAATCAGTGAGTGAGAGGTCACGGAAAAAATGGACTCTCAACCAACAGATTGTGTCTTCTCCCTAGAAATCACTCTTGCAAGGAAGAACAAGAAAGAGATTCTTTAAAAATCACAGTTTGAGGTGAGAAATGATTCCGTTTAACTTTGGCTTGAGCTAGCTCTGACTTGTTTGTATTGTATTTTCTAAAGGTCTGGGGTCAAAATCCATACATTTTTATTTTAATAAAATAAAATAAATAGATAATTTAATTTTAATTGTTAAATAAACTAAAATAATGAATAAAGTAGAAGTCACATCCCAATGACTGTATTTCCTTGCTGTTTAATACAATTCCATTTTCTGGGCTTTAGGATTTGGAACCAGCAATTTGAAGGGCTGTGTTGCTAAGAGACCAAGTCCTAGGTTGAAATCAGAAAACCAGGCCTCTGTTGGCACATCTGTTACTGATTGCATAGAACTTTGTGGAAATCACTTAGACATTCTGCACATCCTTCAGTTCAGAAAAATTATCTTTTTATCAGCTTCCCTGATAAGGTATCAAATATAAAATTTTATGGTAGAGCAGGAAACTTGGGAAAGTTAGTAGTAAGAAGAGAAAAGAATTTGGTTTAAAAATTCTAAGACTGTTTGTCTGTGACATTGTGAGCCAGACACCCGGAGGCCTTCCTCTATGTTTTTGTTTAACTGCTTTATTAAGATATAATTCACATACCATCCAATCATTCACCCTATCTCTAGGCAACCACCAATTTACTTTTTGTCTTTATAGATATGTCTATTCTGGAAATTTTCTGTTAATGGGGTCATATAATATACAATCCACTGTGATGGGCTTCTTTGCTTAGCATAATGCTTTCAAGGCTTGTCCATGTTATAGCATGCACTTCACTTTTATTATTGAATTCTATTCCAGTGTATGAATATATCGCATTCTGTCTACCCATTGATCAGTTGATGGACATTGGGGTTGTCTCCATCTTAGGCTATTATGAATAACACTGCTATAAACGTTTGCACGTGTGCATATGAATATATGCTTTCATTTCTCTTCGGTAAACATCTAGCATTTAACTATAAGAGGAACTGCCAGACTATTTTCCAGAGCATCTCTACCATTTATGTTCCAATTTCTCCGTGTCCTCTCCAACTGTTATTGTCTGTCTTTTTTTATGAGAGCCACCTTAGTGAGTATAAAGTGTTACCACATGGGGGTTTTGGTTTGCATTTCCCTGATGGCTAACAGTGTGGAATATCTTTTTATATCTTCTTTGGAGAAATATCTATTCAGATCTTTTCGCCCATTTTTAATTCAGTTATTTGTCTTGTTATTACTGAGTTGTACTAGCTACTCTGTGTTTTTCCAAGTTGACAAGTCCTGTAACTCCTGGCACCGTTGGTTTTATTTGATGAAGAAAAGCATCCCCTTGCTCTCAGCAAGCCACCTTCTTCAGACTATACATTTTCCAGCACGAAGTCCCTCCATCTATAAACAAGGGTCCCCATGGTAAATTTAAGCTGGGGTTTCAGTCTAAGCAAAAATTTACATCTAGAGATGAATGAACTGACTTTATAGTGTCAGAAAATAAAAGCTATGCAGCCCATTACAGTTCCCTTATTTGCAGTAGAAGCCAGAGCACTTGGAGATAATTACTTCACTGCCCCAATATGTTTTAGATCTACTCAACTAAAGGGTATTTCGTGTGCTTGAAATAGGATCCGGTTTGTTTTAGATGTAAATGCCTCTTTCCCTGTATATTTTAATCTCTAAGGCATCTCAGTTCCTTTCAGAAACAGACATGACAAATCTTTGAAGTAAAAAGACAGAGGGAAATGAAAAATGTAGTTAACGTTCTTTATCGATTAAAGAAAAAGTCACTTTTGTTCCCTTATGGAAAGTGAGCAGTATCCCTGAGAATGAAGTCTAAATCTACCTGTGGTGTGTTAAATCAAGGTCCAACTGTCTCCACCAACAAAAAAGAAGCCATAAAATCTTTCAGAATGTAAGAAGGTAAAGAGTAGAAAGAGCTTTCGAATTACTGAAAGTGAGATGCAATAAATTCTATCATTCAGAGTGACCTGGGGCAGCATCTCTTCCCCAGTACCTGCCAGGGTCTTTGTTATATGGAAGTATCACACAGTATGCATTCCTTCCCTCTCCCATAAGTAAGGCCAGGCAAGAATTCAGATGAGATACAGATTGTTTTTTCAGATCAACATCCCCCTTACCCCCTTCAACAATCATGGATTTAACACTATCTCTTCCAATTCCCACTTTCATCCCCAAGGTATTTTTGATTAAGTATCAGTTTAGCAGGTTATCCTCCATCTCGCCCACCCAGAAATATTTGCATTCTTAGTGAATATTTTGAATGAGGAAAAAGCTTTTATAACTAAAGGAATGTGTTCTCATGGTAGACTTGTATTCTTCTAGGAAAATTATGGTTGATCAGTTGAACATTTTTCGATCTTTTCCGAAGATGGTAGCAGGTTATTTTTTATGGTCCCTCTCTAATTAGAGGCAAAAATATTCTGCATTTGTTTGCATGCATGGGTTTTCTCATAACCTCACGTCATTGATTTGATCAAAAGCTGCATTGCCAGTTTAATCACTCACTTAATTCATCCTGCTAAATCATTGGTGCTGATAAATAAGCTGGTTCCACACTTAATAGGAATTTGCTGTCATGGACAATTGTCAGAAGAATATGTCAAATGCTATAGCAGGGTTTCAACAAAAGAATGATTCCAAAAATATTTCTGAGCAATAGAAATGTAAATAACCTCTCAGCAGGACTACTTTGAAAACTCCAGGACTGATATTAGTGTTTAACTATTTGTTTAAAGTATGAGTCATGTTATAATCCAAATAAAAGTTTTGTAGGCATCAACTTTTATTGTTTTCCTAAGGTAGAACATGGGCTGTTTGTGGCTGGCCTGAGACAAGTGAAAACACATCACAGCAGTTTTGATCAAAACGATCTCTTATTTTCTACAGCTTGTCTCCTGGCCTTTTGGAAAACAAAGTGGGCAGCTAACCAATCTGCTATTCTCTATGAGTAAATTGCATAAAGAAAGGAACTCTAGAACAGGTTCGCCACCGACTATAAAGTTTAAAAAGGAGAGGATATGTTGCCTTCACATTGGTTTGATTTCCTGGTTGGAGATTTTTTATTATTTCTTTAATGAATGGGTTTCTGGCCTTTTTGAAACCTGAAAAGGTCTTTTTGAAAAATAATTACAGTCATAGAATGTAGATCACAGGGACAAAAAAATGAAAACTCAACTAGAAATATAGCCAAACTAGTATTTTTTAGAAGCTTAACTCTCATGTAAGATGCTCTCAGTTACAAGGAACAGAAAATTCAATCTAAAATGGCTTAAGGAGGGCACATGTTGTGATGTGCACTGGGTGCTATACACAACTAATGAATCATTGAACACTACATCAAAAACTAATGATGTACTATACAGTGGCTAACTGAACATAATAAAATAAATAAATAAATAAACAAAAATAGTTATTAATAACTGTTAAAGGAAAAAAATAAAATGGCATAAGGAGAAAGGATACTTACTGGTTTAATGTAGACACTAGAGCTATGTCCATTCTCATTCTGATCCACTGAAAAATCAAAAGAAAGTCCAGTTCCCCCGAATTTTCAATTTGCAGATCTGAAGCTCTTCAACCCTGATGGGACAGAGCTGGTCATGTGCCCAAATCTAAGCCACCTAGTGTGGAGTTTGGAAAAATGTAATTGGGCTAAATTCAGAGGGGCCTTCTCAGGAGCTCCAGGTAATGTTAGTTCTCCCTTGCTTCACTTACAATTCTTTAAGCTACTTGTAATAGAAACTCCATCTCAAATTAGCTTAAACAATATATAAAGATATTTAGTATTTCACATAAGAAGAAGTTCAGAGAGAGGACAGTCTCCAAGCATGGTTAAAATGGGTTCTAGCTTCTTTGCAATTTCCTTGGCCTCTGCCTTCTTCAATGAATTGGCTTTATTAAAATGCAGTAGTTTCTGGATTTTTCACATACTGCAAACATACCCATGATATTTCAAGATGACTACAACAGCAACTCGAATAACCCAGCAGGACAAAGAGAAAGCTTTTACTTCAAAGATGAAACAATAGGCTTTTCTTTAGTATGGTTGAGCCAGTTCAGGTCTTATGTCAACTCTCATCCACTATCAGTCATCAGGAGAATGACTTGAACTCTTCTGCTTAAAGCTGACATCCTTAATTGGATAGGCAAGGAGGATTAACACAATTGGTTTAGAATTGGTAGCCACTTTGTGGCTGGGGATGGGATTGCCTTCCCTGAGAATGACACAGAACATTGAGAAGGTTGAACACTTGAACACAATTTGAATTTTGTAAGAAAGAGGAAGAATAGTTGGTAGATATTCAGCCAACAGTGGTCAGTACACACCTACACCACACTGTCAGGAAACTCAGGAAAGAAAGAGTGATTGACAGGGAATGGGAAGACAAATTATCGCTGTGACGAGGCTGTTTTTCTTCTCTTAACATTTGACTGATAATGTGAATAAAAACTTACTTGGGTAAAACACGGTAACTCAGAAGTACCATTCTAGAAATAATTAGATTTCAATTTCAAGAAACATTCAAAGGAAACCACTTACCTGATTTCAATTTTGAACATGGATCTCGCAGAAGCAATACTGGGATGCATCATCCATAGAGGAAAGGAGAGATGAAAATGGAAATAGGAGTTACATAAATTAATGACATGTGCATTATGGTCCTTAAAGTTAGTAACGATGTTATCATTTGAATTACTATTTCTTTATTATAACCATTATCATCAGTATCGTTACTGTTCCTAAGATATCAAAACCTTGTTCTCATAAGTGACCATCTTTCCCCTTTTGGAACACTGTGATAAAATGAGGGTAAATAAATGAATCCGATGAAAGAAGGGGCAGACCCTTGGCCACTTACACCTCTCCACTACCCTCATCTTGTCACTTCTTTTCCTTGATTCTGATGATTCCTGAGAAGGGACACCAGCACAGAATTTGAGAATCCTGAGGACATTGAGTGTTTTCCTTTTGAATACCAAAAAACTCTGAATAAATCTCCAGTTTCTCTGCATTCAGTCAACACTGACGCCCCTTCTAGATGAGCATTCTTTTATCCAGTTTTTTTTCTGGTTCTTAAGAGAGAAACTTCCACTTCCCACGAGCACTTGTTCCCTAACACAACGCACTGACTGGACATACCACAGTCTCCCCTTACCCATGGTCTCAGTTACCTGAGGTCAGTCAAGGTTTAGGAACCTTGATGATCTGACAGAATGTCAGAAGGTTAATAGTAGTCTAATGCTACGTCACATACCTACGTCATTCACCTCGCTTCATATCACCACATAGGTGTTTTATCATCTTCTATCATCACAAGAAAGGTGAATACAGTACAATAAGGTTTTGGAAGAAAGACCACATTCTCCTAACTTTTATTACAATATATTTTATAATCATTTTATTGTATTATTTGTTATTGTCTTAATCTCTTCTGTGCCTAATTTCTAAATTAAACTTTATCATAGATGTGTATGTATAGGAAGAAACATAGTATATATAGGGTTTAGTACTGTCCACTTCCAGGCATCCACTGGGGTTCTTGGAGTGCAGTCCCTGCAGATAAAGGGGAACTACTATAATAGACCCTGAAGCAAAGAGGACGAAACAACCAAGAAGTTCATTTCTCAAGTCAGAGCAGATTTCAGTTCAGAAGTTCACCATCCTGTTCCTGGGTCCCTTCCTTTCTCCACTGATCAGCTTCCTTTCTGACAAAGGAAGAACAGGATTAGAGTAAGGGAAACTATAAACGGATGATAAACCCTGACTGTCCTATGAATACTTTATTGACTGACCTAATTTACTTAAGGAGTTAACAGAGGAAGGCATTGAGTATAATCTTACCAATATGTAATAGAGACACTGGAATTCTGAGAACCAACACTTTCTGTTCCAAGTTCTTGTTCTATTATTTTGTTATTTAGTGATGGCTGTTTGTTGGGTAAAACCAGTTCAATGGTGGAAAAATTAGATTGGTCTACTTGTGAATCCACTATAGTCAAATACTAGTCTCAAATACAGTCCCTTTAAATTAAGAAAAGAAAGAAAATCAAACTAGCACTTATTACGTTCCAGATACTATGCTAGGTAGTGTTTTTATTTTTCTTCATATCCCCATTTGACTGAAATCCATGATTTTCCTAATGTCTTCAACAGAGCAAAGTATTCTGCCATGAATTACCAGGTAAACAGAGCCATCAATTTTGGTGAAGAAAGGAGAAGACAAGCACAGTTATTAAACACCCAGTCTGCGCTTGGCCCTGTGCAAGGCAAATACATACAATATTTCACTCTCCCTATTTAACAGACAAAAAAATCAAGACCTTCACACATTTGACAGTATGCTGAAAGCCGCACATCTGTACCTGGAGGAACAAGAAGCCAAAGCCAGTTAGTTGCTCGGACTCCCATCCTCACGTGAGGACCATCCTCACGTCTCTGTGCCACACAACAACTTGCACGAATGTGCACCAGGCTAACATAGAGGTGTTCTTACTGGAGTGAAGATGTTAGCAATAAGGAATACCAGTTTTTCAAAAATACAAGGCACATAAGCACAATTAAAGACAAGACAGGGGAAAGGCATACCTTTCTATGTAAATTGAGGAAGGTGTGATATCGTGTGCCCCTACTAATGCGTGTTCCCAGGATGCTGTGCCTGGAGCCCAAGGGTTTCTGGGAGAGTAGTTTCGTTCCACTGCCTTCATTTTCACAAAGTAGATATGCAAACTACAAAATAGTAAACAAACTCTGAATCTTGCAGACACATGTCCTTTTTCTGCATTCTCTTTTTTCCCCGCTTTAATTTGACACTCTGTTTGATTTGGCTAGCATCTGGCATAAATGTGTGAGTGAACATAACCAGTAGCTATGTATCACAAGCAGTCCTCTTTTGTGAAATGCACACTACTTCTAAGGTCGAGCTATTATCAATGTATATTTATTGTGAATCAAAGATTTCAGTTTTTCTCTTTCCATTTATTTTTTTAATTTAATTTAATTTTATTATGTTATGTTAATCACCATACATTACATCATTAGTTTTTGATGTAGTGTTCCATGATTCATTGTTTTCGTATAACACCCAGTGCTCCATGCAGTACGTGCCCTCCTTAATACCCATCACGGGGCTAACCCATCCCCCCACCCCCCCTCCCCTCTGAAATCTCTTTCCATTTAATTAGTAAGTATGACACTGAGCTCCTCTACTGGCTGGAGTAAAGGTTGTTCATGAAACTAATCAGTACATGTAACTCTTACTAAAGTAGCTCTTTGCCTTTTCACAGCTGTAAACAGTTTATCACCGCATTATTCAGAGGCTTTTGTCAAAGTTCTAGTTTCCTCCCCTGTGGAGAATTCCTTCAGTCAATCAGCCTGACAGCATCTTTCTTTATGACTAGAAACGCAGCAGAGTAAAAATAATTGCATGTCAGAACAAACGGAAACTTTCCATTGCCCTCATCTTGTCAAAAAAAGTACTTGAACTGAATTTTGAAAACCAGCACGTGATTTAAAAAGTGTCCCTTTTTGATATGCCTTTTTCTTTGCCTTTGATCTATTAAATTTGTTCAAAAAGAACAGCATACAATATTCAGGTTTTCAGCTGGTTATGTTAATGAAGAGTTCGTGGATTTCTTAAATTCTCTAGGTTTTATTTTTCAAATTCCATAAATAGCTACTCTCAGCCTGCTATTTGCCAAGCATTCTCAAATATTTCTGCAAATAGCAGTGCATGCATCTTGAGGGGAAAATCTCCCTCTTTGAATTCCTCCATAACTGAAATGCAGGATTTTACTATCATCCCGTATTTGGACCAAGACTTATTCTTCGGACCTAGCAAAAGCTTATGGATGTGTCAGGACCACTGATAAGGCAGGAAGCATCTGGGTCCCTCTTGTTGAATTACTCTTTCTCCCCGACTAGATCACATTTCAGGGACTATCAAATGGGACTCCATCTTATCGAATTTTTTCAATAGTTGGAAAAGTAGAGTGAATAAATAGAGGAAAAAGAAAACCTCTGTGTATTAATGAGACCTGGTGTTCTCTTGTTAAACATTTGTAATCTGGAAACTATGCACAATACCCTATGTAACCTTCCTAAAAAAGGATCGAACAGCCTGGATTCAGCTCTCATTCCTCTTGACATTCCAGCATCCGATGCAAGTGACTTCCAGGATGTCCAGCTCTTCTTTCTCACTTTCCCATGTTTCTCTCTTTAGCAGTTTGCTGTTTTTCTCAACACTACAATGCCTATAAAGTCTGGCTCTTCTTCTAAGTACTAGCATATGCTCCTATTAAAAAAATGGTTAAGGTACTGATCTGGCCAGGGTAAAGTCAAAGATGATTATTTTTAGCCAGTGATTTTTCATGCTTTTTATAAAATCTATAACAATGGCAACAGTGTTTGAAAAGTTAAGGGAGATATTAAAAATTTTTTTTCTTTTAGGGTTTTATTGTTTCTCTTCCTCAGTTTATTTGATTTCCTTTTTTTGGTAAAAACAATACATAATTTAAGAGAAGAATCAGAAAATATAAACAAGGAAACTAAGAAAATAGGAAACACATAATCTCATCTATATAGAGACAACCAGTTTAATATCATATGGGTATGTTTTGGTCAGATTTCTTCTGTGCACACATATATACATGCATAATTTCAGATCAATTTCTATACACATTTGTGTGCACACACACATAATTTTATTTTTTTATTTTTTATTTTTTAAAGATTTTATTTATTTATTTGACAGAGAGAGAGACAACAAGAGAGGGAACACAAGCAGGGGGTGTGGGAGATGGAGGAGCAGGCTTCCTGTGGAGCAGGGAGCCCGACGCGGGGATTGATCCCAGGACCCTGGGACCAGGACCTGAGCTGAAGGCAGATGCTTAATGACTGAGCCACCCAGGTGCCCTGACACACATAATTTTAATGTATTAAATCTTATTTTAAAAGATTTATCTTTGGCTGTAGGATCCATTTTACACAATGTTGTAAAAAGATTGATTGATTGATTGATTGATTGATTGATTTTGGAGAGAGAGAGAAAGCTTCCACCGTGCACGGGCATAGTGGTGGGAGGGGCCGAGGGAGAGAATCTCAAGGAGACTTTGCACTGAGCACAGAGCCCAACAAGCGGCTTGGTCTCACAGCCCTGAGATCAAGACCTGAGCTGAAATTGAGTCGGTCACTCAACTGACTGAGCCATCCAGGTGACCCATTTTACACAATATTTTTAAATGACTCCATAGTTTTTAATTTATGCATGTATAGTCATTGTTTAAACAATACTTTTTTTGAGAGAGACAGAGAAAGAGGGAGAGAACATGTGTTGGGGGAGGGGCAGAGAGAGAGGGAGAGAGAGAATCTTAATCAGGCTCCATGCCCAGTGCAGAGGGTATGGCACTCGATCTCATGATCATAGGATCATGACATGAACCAAAATCAAGAGTCCAATGCTTAACGACTGAGCCACCCTGGTGCCCCTAAATGATACTTTATTGTTGGTCCTTTGTATTACCTAAAAATTGCTTTCTTATACATAATCCAGTGCAGCCATGATTGAATGAAGATGAATTTTAAATTAAAGCAACAATAAGACTAAAAAAAAAACTCAAAGAACTGACAAAAGTTGTTTCAAAGCTTGAAAGTTTGCGATGTAATCCTTAGTTTAACAAATCTTCAAACGGTTAAGCCAAATAGTACTGGCAATCTTGATTTCCAATTGGTTTCTTTTCATTCATTTTCTTAAATAATCTATTTTTCCTCAATTTACTAAGAGTTTCCCTAATCTGGGATCCCTCATCTCTCCCACACTCTCCTTGGATATGCCAGATAATTCTACAGGTCCGATCATCATCACTGTGAAGAGATTTCCCAAGTCTATAGCACTAGGTATATTCATCAAGGGCTTTTCAACACCACTCTGTTCAGGTGATCAACTCCCCCCCCTTGACTCTGAGGATATCCCCTCATTTTATGTTCACTGCAAGACAAAAGTTTGGTGTGAATACGTGGCACAAGATAATTTTCTTCTCCTCATATGTGTCTTACAAAAGCAAAAAGGTGAATAAAAAAGGCAAACTCTATTTTCTGCGATACTAGAAGGGAGATGACATTTGAGAACATAAAATTATGCCTCCGGGGTGCTGAGAGCATCAGGCGTTTTGTTGATGCTGTCCAGGGAGAAGAACAGCCGAGACTGAGAGGGCAAGAAGGTAGAGAATGTGGCCTAATGGGGCAGAGCTTTGGAAACTCCAGCACGAATTCACTTCCTGTGACTAATGGGCTCAACTGGAAGTGACAATTCTATTTCCTTGCATCAAATGGAGCTGCAGGTCCAGAAGAAGGACAGGATGGAGCTAAAATGGAAGGCCCCCAGAGAAAAGATACCTGACGTATCTTCTATCACCATCTTGTCGGGATGCAAACTGCAGGCTGGACAAGGCCGCGTAAGAAATTGCGCTGAGGTAGGATCTCAGCTTCTGGCCTATCTGTCTATAGCTTTTAGTTAATGGAAAGTTTTGCTTTTAGCTTGGAGAATATGGTTCTGTTTGGTCTCTGTGGATAATGAATTAAACACATGAGAAATCAGCCATTTTACTATGGGACGTCCCAGAGCCACCAGACTGTGGTGGGATTTAAAAGGCCGACTCCCAAAGATCATCCTTCATGAAAACCTATCTCTTTTTGCCTGAAGCGTTCTTTTTAGGGTAGATGGTGTCTGCGCAGAGGTGGCCAAGGAGCAGCCCTTAGGTCCAGCTGGATCACATTTCCCATGTGTTTTAAACCTGTTGAGTCATAATGCCTTTAGGTGGGACATGTATTTTCCAGTTGATCGCAAATGCCACCAGCCCCTGTTACTATGTTCCAACAGTTCCTCACATTCCCCTTACCTTCCCGGCCACCCAGGACATTTAGATTTACCCCTCCTCCCTCCCTCAGGTCGAGGTACTGTCTCCAGAAAAGAATGTCCAGTGCGTCATTGTCTGATCCAATCTGCAGAAACTACTGGTTCACATATACTTTCTCCTTTTATGAATGTATTCGCTCAGCATCACTGGGCCTGCTTTGAGCCAGGCACACTCTGCTAGATCCTTCAGGAGATACAGATATGTTTGAGACATTCTCCCTAGCTCTAGAAGTTTAGAATCTAGTGGGGGAGGCAAACGTGTCGGCTTCCGGAATGAAACTGCTACAACTGAAGGGCCAGTCACCAAACAGGGAGAGGGAGTAGAGAGGGAACTTGTGCCTGTAGAATGGAGGATCATTCGTATTTGTTGTCAGAACTTCAACTCAGTGTAGTTAGTGGAAGAGCCATGTGATGAGATGAGGCTGGGACCCATTCCTCCACTGCCTCAGTCCGTGAGAGGTGACAGTGATAACTTCATTGAGTGTCTCCTCATGAGAGAATGGATATTTGATGACTATATAAAACTTAAACGTGTTCTCTGCCATCTGCTCATTTTCAGGTTTTCTGTCACTCAGTTTCAGGCTGAGCTGTATCTGTTTTTGTTTTTGTTTTAAGATTTTATTTTTTGATTTGACAGAGAGAGACACAGGGAGAGGGGGAACAGAAGCAGAGGGAGTGGGAGAGGGAGAAGCGGGCTTCCTGCTCTGATGCGGGGCTCCATCCCAGGACCCTGGGATCATGATCTCAGTGGAAGGCAGATGCTTAACCAACTGAGCCACCCAGGGGCCCCACGAGCTGTATCTGAATACAAATTACAGCTCATCTTTCCAGCCTGGGTGTCTGCTCAAGAGACATGCAATGAGAAGCACAAGTGTAATCTTAAATTTTCTAGTAGCCACATTAAAACGGTTAAAAGAAACAGATAAAATTAAGTTAATAATAGATCAAACTATTATCATTTCAGCATTGAATGCACATGAAAAATGACGATATCTTTCGAATTCTATTTTTACACTGTCTTTGACATCTGGTGTGTATTTTACACTTAGGACACAGCTTTGTTTTGGACGAGCCTCGTTTCAAGTGTTCGGTGATCTTGTGCGCCAGTGACTGTTGTCTTGGTCAGCATGGACCTAAATGTCCTTAGAGCTTCTCCATATACCTTGGAGCATGCATGGGTGTTACGGGAAATAAAATGTTAGACATAAATAATCTAAGTTATTCCTCTAATGTTTGAGGTTTGGGAAACAACATACTTCCTAGCTGAACATATCCTCTCTCTCTCTCTTTTTTTTTTTTTCAAATAGAAAATCGCTTGCAGTGGTTCTTTCATAATTGTGGCTGTTCAGCTGCCCAAGACCCTATTTCAGTAAGATGCTGCCATTTTCACCATAAGGCAAACCCCTAAGCTGGGAAGCAAATTGATTTTCTCATGTACATGATAAATAGCTGAAATTGAGAAGCCTAGTATTTTCACTTAAAATCTTGTGGTGTAATAGAATACCTATGTAGATTTCATTTGAGGAACTTCATCTGCCTGCAAAGAAATTTTGCACTCAATTAGACAAATAGTCCCCGTAAGTTTCTTTTTTTTTTTTTCTTTTTTATTGCCATGATTATCATCAAAAGCTGATTCATGAACTAGATGTAATAAAGATCGATCCAAGTTAGGAGACAACATCAGCCTGGCCAATAACAGGTTTATGAACTTTGCGTGATTGCGTTTTATTTTCCTGATCATGTACCACCTGCCTTTATTTTTGTCACTCTCTGCTCATTCTTATCAGTGCACATGCTACCTGAGTGCTCTGTACCTTCTGTAAGTAGAAAAATGTTTGGAAGAGTCCTTTGGGCTGTTTACTAAGGTGACACATGGTTCTTATATTAATGCTCTGGATACATACATAAATAAATCTATTAGCCAGTCACATATTTTTAGACCTAAGGCGTGTCAGACGTTATCTTAACAAACTTATCTGTCATCTCCCTCAGAGGCAACTTCGCTTAGCTGTCCCACTTAATGCAATCTCCAAAAGGGATGTCTACTAAGAAAGTACCAAAAAGGTGACCAGATGTTTCGCCAGCAAGCTTACAGAACAGCTTCCTAGAAACTACTGTAGGCAAAGCTAAACTATGTCAGTGACTTTAAAATAAAAAACTCATGTAATCCACGTCACAACCTTATGAGATGAAGGGCATATTATTACCCCAAGTTTTACAAGTTGGGAAACTGAGGTACAGAAATGCTAAGGAACTTGCCCCATCACCTACAGCTGGTAAGGATTTGGACCAGGCATTTGGTCCATAGCTCCAGAGGCTATGCTCTTAACTGCTACCCCATACCACCCGTTCCACCGATATGTGTAAGCAAATCCACATTATTCCCAGCTTGCTTTCTGCTGAGCCTAAAAGGAAAACAGGACCACGTGTCTGCATCAAACACACAGGAAATACTTTATTAGCTCCCAGATGGAGAATAGGGTAGAGTAAAAATATTTCAATAGGAATCCATGGCTCTTCTCAATGAGCCCACTCGGGCACTCGTGGCCCCCCAGTCGCGGTAGCTCCTGTAGTCCCCTGGTCTCAGCAGGTACTGCCGCCCCCGGTAGCTGGGCAGCTCGTAGAGGATCCAGCAGCCCTCCAGCACGTGGAAGGAGTGGATCTCACTGAAGTGGAAGCGGTCATGAAGCGAGGAGCAGTCCTCGGTGATCTCTACCATCTGGCCTCTGTAGTCCTCTAGCTCGTAGATCCTGATCCTGTGTGAACTGGTCTGTGGGTTCGGCAATCAGCAGATGAGGAAAAGTCAGAAAACCTAGCCCTTCGCAACCAGCCACACACCCCACAGGGGGAATGGGCATCTCTTTATCTTTTCTATAACAAAAGTGACCAAATTAAAGAAGGAGACTACCAATACCAGGGCTGCTGTGTACAGTTGGATAGGTTGTATACTGCAAAACTAAAAAAAACAAAAAACAAAAAACCACCATTCACATAGACCATGATATGGATGAATATATGAATGGTGCTCCCTAGGGTTTTTCTTGGGGGGGGCACAACATTTTTGAAGCATACACACTGGATCCATTCACTACCATTCTTAAGTAACAATTTGCATATAATTGTTTTGCTCTATCCTTCATAGACTTTTGGTGGTCTGGGGTTCTCCTTGGATGATATAAAAATAATTAGATATTAAAATAAAAAGACAAACATATCCCTAGCAAAAGGCATTATTTTGAATCTTGATAGCATTAGAAGAGGCGAAGGAGAAAGGAAGTCAAATTGCTTTCTGGAAAGTGAGGCACAGATGCGCTGTGGCATTTCAGCGCAGGTGGTTCCTTAGTCTCTTCTGCTTTAAGCCCTGCTACTCTAACATCCTGGGAAGCAAGAGCCATCACAAAGATGATCTCAGTTCTCAGCTCTAACGTATGCGCAAAACAGTTTTTAGGTCATTAATAAAAAGGGAAGCTCAAGATCATGAAGGAGGCCTGCACAGGACCAAGGGAGTATACAACCTTTAGAAAAATGGAAAGTTAGGCTGTTTGTCCTGAGCAAATCCTGTCTGTCTTTCCTTGAGCGCTTGCTCTTCTTTTATCTGCCTTCCCAGAGGGTGCCGATTGTCTCACTGTCTTCCTGCTCCCACCACGGAACGCTCTTTAGAAGTTCTCACAAGCATCGTCCTGCAGTATGAATGACTGCTAATAAGCTATCCCCCACGGTTGGGAAAGGACCCACATGTACATCATTTAATTTGGTCTTCACAGCAGCCCGGTGCACATGGAGCAACCATTCTAGCCTTTTCTTCTTTTACGAGAAGCTAATGACTGGAGCTTTAAGTCTGTAATTAGAAAAGTCCGGACGGGGAAGGAGAAGCCCGGATTCTCAGGCTCCTCATGCTCGTCTGGGTCCATCAAGGCATTACACCCCCTGAGCGGGTTTCACACTTCGCAGAAGTGGTACATTTTCCAGGGGACTGTGTCATAGATTAGAGAATCCCCAACTGTGGGATTTCAGGCTGCTGGGGTTGATTTGGGGAACAGTGGGTTCTGCAGAAGCTGCCAGAATCACCTTGTTGGTTACTTGTTCTGAGTGAACAAAAACCGGAACTTGATGTTCATCATCATAATAGTTAATATTCAGGGGAAGCGGTAGCTCTCCATGTGCTAGCTACCCTCCTTTCATCCTTATTCCAACCCTATGAATTAGCTGCTTTTATTGGCCCCATTTTACAGATGAAGAGAGAGAGAAATAGCCCAAGGAACTAGCCCCAGGCCACCTGATGAGCTGGAATCTACACGTTGCTTATTCCTCACCTGTGCCACGGACCCTGGGAATTCCTGCATTTCTTTTCCCCAGTAGAGGTGAGTTGAATTTCAGCAAAGCAAAATAAACTTTCAAATTAAAAGCATTGCGCAACATTTTCAGTGTTAGAAAACCCTAGAGATATTCACAAAGGAAAGGAGAACATAGAATGCCACATCTGCAGCACCGAGGTGGCGGGAGGGCCCAGCAGGAGCCGGGGAGCCGGACTCACGTGGGGGATGAGGCGGCAGGAGCGGATGGAGTCGCTGAGCCCAGCCACTGCTGGTAGTCGGGGTAGTCCCCGCGCCGCAGGAAGTACTGGTGGCCCGCGTAGTTGGGCTGCTCATACAGCATCCAGCAGCCGCTGTCCACGCGGATGGAGTTGCAGCGGCTGAAGTAGGGCTGCAGTTCGGGTGGTCACTGCTGCACTCATAGCAGCGGCCCTGGAAGCCGCGGTCCTCGTAGAAGGTGATCTGCAAGGCAAGGGAGGGAAAGGCTCAGAGGCCTGGCCCCCAGCCCCGGCGTGCGGGGCCCCCTCCCGGCGTGCGGGGCCCCCTCCCGGCCTGCAGCTGCGCTGGGCTCACCTTCCCCATGGCTGGTGGATGGAGGTCAGTGATGGGCCGCCCTGGCGCGCGCGTCTATATAGCAGGAGGGTTGCTGCGTTGGGCAGGAACAACACAAAAGGGGCCCGCGGGGTGAGGAGGGGATTTTCTCTCTCTTTTTCTACATAATGACTGCGGGGGTGGGGTTGGGGACTTATTGTATGTTTTTTTCTTAGACTCGCCAGTGTTTTCGAATTGATGACCCGCGTTAAAACTGTCACTTGATGCCTCTGGGGCCTTTAAATGAAGCCTATTTAGGAATTTGGAACTGAACAAAAGCCCTTAACCGAATTAATAATTGCAATGAAATATTTTAGTTATCTTTTTAAAACTTCAAGACGATCTAGAGCCGGGTAGTGACTGAGTCTGAGGTCAGAATGGACCCCAGCATGAGACGTTTCAATTCGAGAGCATTTTCTTGGTGTGAGAATCTGGAACATGGGGAAGAACCTGCCTTCTCCATAGTACGTTTAAAGTAAGATGGGATTTCCCTGTAAGAGAAGAACCTCTCCATGGACCCTATGGGCTGACAAGTGGGTATAGCAGATATTGCTAACACTTGAGGAAGGGTGATGGGACGTTGGCCCTTGAGGAAGCCGGGTTTAGGCACCGGCCTCCACTCTGCTCCCTGGAGACTGGGCTGGACCAGGGTCCTCTCCAGGCCTCAGCTGGGGTGCCTCTCACTGCACAGGGTGGAGACCCACTTTTGAAATTCATGAGGTGACTCACTGGTGGTTTCCACCCACAGGGTAACTTTCTACTTAACTAATAACTTTGTTAAGTGCTAAACTTATTGTTTGGATCTAGCTGCTAGTTAATGTGCAAATGTAACAAAATTTTAAATTCCTTCAGTCTTACAAAGCCTCTGCCTCCTCTACTTTCCCCTCCCTGGGCAAGCCCTGCTTGCTTGGCTGTTAAGGCTCTGACTTCCAGGGGCTGGAGTCTTCTTTCCTCCCCAGCAAGAGCAACCCCACCCTCCCCCAGCAGCTCCTGGTGCCCTACTCTCTTTAAAGCAGGTTTTCCAACCTCAGCACTATTTGACATTTTAGACCAAAACGCTCTCTGCCGTGGGTAGCTTTCCTGTACATTGTAGGTAGGATATTTAGCAACATCCCTGTGTGTTACCCACTGGATGCCAGGAGCACTCCCCTCCCACCTTCCCCCATGTTATGACAGCTGAAAATGTCTTCAGATATTGCCAAACATCCCTGTGGGGGACAACCCCACCCCCCCATTGAAAAGTACTGGTCTAAAAGTGCTAGCCACATGCCTAACATTCTCACCATTAATTACCCCACTGCACTAATGGGATGGTTTGTAGGCTGTCGAGAACTGTAGGAATTCCTCAAAGATGCTCTGGGGTCACTCAGACAGCAAGTAGAAGGAAAGGCGGAGTGCCCCTGATCTTCTTTCCCCACTTCAACCAGAGCATTTCACTTGTATCTGTTTTATATAAACCTTATTTGAAAACAGAGGCTTTTTACTAGGTAATAACAATAAAAATAAATAAATATTTGAAAACCATTGGTTTTAGATATTGTGACACAATGCCCTTTAAAATGCAAATACCTTGGGGCACCTGGGTGGCTCAGTCAGTTAAGTGGCTGCCTTCTGTTCAGGTCATGATCCCAGGGTCCTGGGATCAGGCCCTGTATTGGGCTCCCCACTCAATGGGGGGGAGCCTGCTTCTCTCCCTCTCTTTCTGCCCCTCCTCCCTCTCTCTCAAATAAATTAATAAAATTTAAAAAATAAATAAATAAAATGCAAATACCTTACCTACTAACCACAGTACATAATAAAATTGACATCCTTTTATGTATCAGTGTAAATGGATTTCCCGGGACAGCTAGCTAATTCCCTATGAAAAGATCTTGAGAGAATGAAACATAGGCCTGATAGATTTTGTTGTGATAAAGTCTGGAAACATTGGATCATGGCGCCATGCCAAAGAGAACAGGAATGGAGGTGGATACCACATGGAAAGTTCTGGACAACCAGAGATTTAGCTCATGAACAGTGGGCCCAGGAAATGGGGTTTTGAAAAGCTGGCAAAGAGAATGTGCTAAAACTGGACTGGGACAAATTCACAGTCTGGTCCAGAAGCTGATTTCAGTTTGGGGCTCTGGTTTGAAGGTTTTTAAATGGTCCCTTATGCTCATTATTTGAAGATGAAATTAGGGATTTATTGGTTTATTTTTCTTAACTCATTGAGGATTAGGTCAGTTATTCATATACTTTTTAAATTTCAACTTTACCCTCTATCTTCTGACATGCAAAGCTTAGAGCTGAGTAGATTCCTTTTTAACTAAAACTTTCCAGGAGACTGAAAATGAATAGCATCAATTTATATATTAGTTAGGAAATCAGGTGAAAGACTTTATTACCGTATGATCAGAAAAAGACAAATAGTGTGGAGACACTGGGCACAAACTCTTAGCAAGAATATAATGTTTCACCCCACCTGCCCCCCAAAGTGTTGGCACTTAAGTTTTATCTCCAGGCTGTTTGGGAAAAAAACAAAACACAAAAATCAGTCCACGAGAAAACAATGCAGAGTAAAATGGGAATTAAGCCCTGTAAAATAAACATGCAGTATTAAGTATGGCAAGAGAATATGAAAAACTTGAATGACCAGCCTCTTTCTTCTAAAGGCTTACAGCATGTTTTCCCAAAAGAATGCGGTGAACTTTCTTCCAACTGACTGCTTTATTATTTGAGCCTTTGATCAGCGTTTATGTTCCCAAAACAAGCATCAAATAATGAATTTCCGAGTAATTGTATTCTTTCCTGAAGTATTTTTAAGGCCTCCTGAGGATTAAATATTAGAGCCAACAAATTATATTTCTGCTCTAAATCATAGGCTATACAATGAAATTCTGTAATTGACTTTGTTTCCATAAGAGGCAGTGGCAGTCCCCCAACACTGATCACAGAGAAGGACCAAGGTTCTCAAACGAGCCATGCCGAGAAATACCAAGTACAATTAGCCTGAATAGTAATCAGCTGAGGCAGGAGTGACTCTCACAGATATCGTTCATCAAGATCTTACAAACCATCTGCAATTTAATATAGCTATTTGCTTTTAGTAAATTTGTAGCACTCATGCTAATAGCAGAACATAACTGAAAGACAATTCACCCTTGAGCAGTTTGTGATAGCAGATGTGAAACGCAGACTATACAAAACTTGGGTAAAAAAATCCACCAGCATGATGAAAGAGATGCTAAAAATAAAGTAAAATTTCCAATTTCAAGTCAGGAAGAAAAGAAGAAGAGGTGCCTTGCATCCAATGGATTTAAAGATGTTTGAATTCTAAATACATCTGTGATTATATATTTATATATAAATACTGAAAAAGAATTCTGACCCCATAATGCCTGAGGAGAAAATAAAGTTACAATTAAAGATGTAAGGTTATTTTTCCTATTTTGAAGTTGCAAAACTATTTTTTTTTTTGCCAACGGATTAAAACGTAATACATTTTAAATATCTGATTTCAAGTAATTCAATAAAACTGAGAGAAAAGAAATTTAAAAAATACTCAGGGAGCAAGATTGCTGAATATTTTTTATTGGAAAAAAATTTAGCCATTACTTTTCTTTACCAACGAGTCACTAACTGTTAAGGCAGGAACAATAGCACACTTCTGACTCAAAAAAAAAAAAAAAAAAAAATTAAGGCCTAAGCAAAATAAAAACATAAGCCAATGAACATTACAAAAAAGTCATGATTCCTATCTTGTCTTCCATTTGTTTGTGCTGTTCTCATTCACGTCTAAGAAACATCAGCCCTTTGACAGAATATAAATAAGAAAATCAATATTGTAGCCCAGAAGAAATCTTTGTCAATTGTTTTCTTTTTCCTCGAAGAGCTTTTTGTATGTCAACATTAAATAAGTAGTTATGTAAATCAAACCTTAATAAAATAGTCTGCATATTTTTTCTGAGAAGGAAAGTGAAAAAAATACTTATCTGGTTGGCCTAGATATCTAAAAAATAGCAGAGGTTTTTTTTTTTTTATTTGTTTGTTTCCAATAGGAAAACTCAAAATATATTGGCTGCTAGAACAGAAACTTTGTACAGCTTTCTAAAATTAAAGCAATGTTGGCTGCTAAAACCCCACAACAGAATGTGTGACACTATATTTGAAAATATATAGGTTGTGATATATAATAACATAATGTATAACTAAAATACATTTCGTATATAATTAGAGCTACAGTAGTAAGTAACTCGCAAAATCTCTCTGGTTTCCTTTTTCTACAAAATGAGGGTGCTCAGTTTAGAAATTCCAGAGACTTTAGAGGTCATCTGTAACACACAAAATTCTATTCATCACTAAACAAGGAGAGAGAAGTGTCAGCAAGTGCAAAATAGCAAGACTGGTTTTACAATTCTTTTTTATTTTAAACTGAAAATTAGGATACCAAACAAAAGGTAGGCTAGACTTGCTGTTGTTTTCTCAGATTATTATTTAGTTTAGCAGATAAATTAACTGTTCATTCATATGCAAATGACTTTAACAGGGAACTATTGATCCTTAGAGAAATTTATTTCAAAGACTACTATCATCTTAATGTCGAGACAATTAACTCACCTTAAGAACATAAAAAGAACATAAAGCAGCAGCTAAAATAATTGAATATTTCTTTCCACAGTCCCACTCTAGGTAATACCTAATTTCTAAAATCTGTCTTAAACATTGTCTTCTTCCTATTATTTTTAAGTCATTTCCATCAGGACAAAGTACACCTCAACTATCTAAACTGGAATTAAATCACCATCATTACAAAACCTTCTCAACAGAGAAATTAAACTTTAATCTTTTACTATTATGATTCCGAAAGAAAAGTTTACTCTTACTCAACGTTTATACGATTCTTTGCCCAGTACCGTTCTAAGTGACTGGAATATATCACTGCACAAAATATGCAGACATCTTCACCTTCTCGAATTTTATTATAGCCAATGGAGTTAGATTCTGAAAGTAGACAAAATAACTAAATTATTTTTTTAAATTTCTTTTTAAGTAGGTTCCATGCCAAATGTGGAGCCCAACACAGGGCTGGAACTCACAACCCTGAGATCAAGACCTGAGCTGAGATCAAGACTTGGACACTTAACCGACTGAGCCGCTCAGGTGCCCCACTTCAATGTGATGTGTTATGTGAAAGCTGGTTTTCCACACTGGATGGCAGGATCGTAAACTAATATTGTCCCTCTGGGAGCTCCTAGAACCATTGAACCTGCTTTTTTCTATAGTTGCTTCAGCATTATGAAATATTCTTATGCCACTCTGTTGTCTTTACACCTCCCTAGATTCTGGTAAAAAAGCTGCTATGTTTATTCCTCAGGACAAAATGTGTCTCTTTTCTCTGATGGCATTTAAAATTTTCCTTTTATTATTTGGTTTCAGCAATTTGATGACTTTATGCCTTGGAGTGGTTTTACTTTTGTTTATTCTGCTTCAGGGTCATTGATCTTCTTGGATCTGTGCGTTAATAGTTTTCATTAAATTGGAAGTTATAAGTCACAATTTTTTCTAATATTTTTAATACCTATCACCTTTTGGGATCCCAAGGAAACACTTATTAGACTGCTTGATATTGTCCCCCAAATTACTCAGGCTCTATTTTTTCAGTCTTATGCCTCCTTGCGTTTTATTTTAGCATACTTTATTTTGCCATATCTTTGAGTTCATTGATCTTTCCTTCTGAAGTATCTAATATACTCTTGGTCCTATCCAAAGCACTTTTCATTTCAGATACGATGTGTTATATCTCTAGAGGTTCCCTTGAGTCTTTTTTATATCTTACATTTTTCTACTCTTTATGCTCATTTTTCTTTACCATCTTTAACTTACAGGACACATTTATAATCGCTCTTTTTTAAGTATCTGTGTCTGCAATTCCATCAGTGCTATTATTTCTGGGTCTGTGTCCATTTCCTGGCTTTTATTATCATTATAAATCATATTTTCCTGCTTCATAACATGCCTGATAATTCTTGATTGGATGCCAGACATTGTGAATTTTATATTTTGGTGATTTGTGTGTGTGTGTGTTCGTTTGTTTTGTTTTTTACATTCCTTTAAATAATCCTGCTCTTTGTAGTTATGTTGCGTGAGTTGGGTCAGTTAGAACCTTTAAAGGAACATTTAATGGATGACTTTGAAGCTTTCTGAAGACTGTACCTCTGCTGTATATTATGCCTTTTTTTTTTTTTTTTTGCTTTGTCTGATGGGAACAGGAACTGTAACTCTCCCTGTGTGATATTGGGAATCCTGCTGGCCCTTAGTTACAAAGTGCCTACATAGAAATTTGAATTCGTGTAGGGCTTAGCACAAACCAAATATTAAGATGCATTATGTGCAGCATCTCACTGATTCTGACAAAACTTCACAATTTTTTTCCATTTTATAGATAAGACTAAAGCATCGTTGTATTATATTACTTCCTATAGTTGTTCTAAGGATTTGATGTGAAAATAATCTAGTAAATTGCCTAACTCTTAAGTACTCCAAAGCTTCTCCTATTGTCATTGATTATCCAAGTTAATAGCCATGCAGCCAATTTAGAGAAGTGTCTTCCATGATTTGAGTAAATATCCAAATAGAGACACCATCGCCTGAAGAGCATCAGGCAAGAGCAGGAGGAGTCTCCCATTGTCAATGGAGCTAACTACACTAAGCACATTTATCCACCCAGCAGATCCAGTATTCTAGAATATGATTTTCATTTTTACAATGAACTGTTGCAAGTGAAATTGAGAATTTTCTGGTCAGGGACCTTGGAAGTTCCTCTAGTGCCTCACCCTCGTGTGCTTTTGGAAGTGTGCATGTACCTTAGCCTAGGGAGACGATTTTCCCTTTTTAAACTCTTGTGAAGAATTCTCAAGTTCCTTTGGTAAAACATTTGATACCTCATAATAGTTTAGGTCAGGGAACACCTCCTTGAGATTCAAACATTTTTTCCATGTTCAGTAGAAAGAGACCATATTGATATGTGCCAGAATTAGAAAGGACTTTGGAAGTTATTTGGATGAAAGTTCTTATTTTGCAGATGAGGTCCAGAGAATTTGTATCAGAATCCAGACCAGATGTTGGTTTTCTTTAGTTTTAGTTCAGTGCCCTTTCCAATATGTTATTTATTTTATTTTTTTAAAAGATTTTATTTATTTATTTGAGAGAGAGAGAATGAGAGATAGAGAGCACAAGAAGGAAGAGGGTCAGAGGGAGAAGCAGATCCCTGCTGAGCAGGGAGCCGGATGTGGGACTCGATCCCGGGACTCCAGGATCATGACCCGAGCCGAAGGCAGTCACTTAACCAACTGAGCCACCCAGGCGCCCTCCAATATGTTATTCTGTCTCCTTATAGCTAAACAGAGCCCCCAAGTCTAAATGGAGATGCTGTTTATGGATATTGATGTAAGTTACCATGAAATAGGTATTCAGAACATCATTCTTCTTCATTTATTAAAACTAAAGAACTTCCTGAATATTAGACTACAAGGTTGTATTAATTGCTCTTTAAGGAAAAAGAGGTGTCAGTCCAGTAAACTACTGATGTACTTTTGTAATAGCAACTGTTAGAGTAGAGAGTATGAGTTGCTGTGGTTGAAAGGAAGAAATCCTGACAGATTTAAAAAGAGGATCGCTAGGGCGCCTGGGTGGCTCAGTTGGTTAAGCGACTGCCTTCGGCTCAGGTCATGATCCTGGAGTCCCGGGATCGAGTCCCACATCGGGCTTCCTGCTCAGCAGGGAGTCTGCTTCTCCCTCTGACCCTCTTCCCTCTCGTGCTTTCTATCTCTCGTTCTCTCTCTCTCTCAAATAAATAAATAAAATCTTAAAAAAAAAAAAGAGGATCGCTAACTCTTCCTTAAAATGCCATACAATTGTACATACACATTTCTTAAGAATGACCTCAGGCCTGAAATTTATGGAAATCACTACTCCCACATCATAATATCAGCACACAAATGCTTTTTAACACTTGTATTCTGTATTTTGAATGGTGATAATAGAGTGGATTTGAAATAAAAAAAAAAAAACAAAACAAAAACAAAAAACCTACTGATGTATCTTCCCCCAGTTTGTATCTATTCATAGTAGGAAAGGTGGCACATTGGTATGTCTTCTGTGTAACTTTCAAAAGGTTTCTAGAATACTCACTGTTAACCACTCAACAGTGTTACAATGTCAAAAAAAAAAAAGCGCTGGAGAAATGAACCTGCCAGGCACAGGTCCACATACATTTAAGAAAATGAATAAAATGTTTTCTCAAAGGAAAAGAGTAGCTTGTCAGTGTTTTAATTAAGTCAGTCCATTAATGTCATAAATGTTCTCTTCCACACAAGAAACCAAATGAAAGAAGCTTTGTAATTATCAAAGGAATAAGAAGTTCTGGGGGCTCCATATTATTATCTATATTTCTGGTCCAGAAAATAATTACTGTGTCTTCAGTGGGTGCCCGAGTACAAAAAAAGCTAATAACAGGAAGAAAATAAACACAGCTTTAATTATCGAGTATTCCTCAGAACAGGTGAAAGCCTTTACCAGGGGCAGATCTTGTGTTTTAAACAGTCTGTTTTAGACAGACGGTTCTAGGATTTTAAGTGTCATCATATGGCCATTGAGTACCTCAGTTTCATTAACTATAAAATAGATGTGGTAATATGATATCAAAAATTATTGACAAAATAGAATGCAGATAGGATACATTTGAACACAAGTAATACCTGACTCACACTGGAATAAATAATGACATTTATCTTTACTTAAATGTAAGGCACTCTAGAAAAGTATTTCCCTTAGGGAAGTACCATATTTGATTAGCATTAGCCTAGGTTTTGGGGTATGGGGGAAAGAAATTACTATGGACCTGGATGAGATGAGTTGAGAATTATCTTTTCCTTAGTCATATCAGTGTTATTGGAGAGGGGTGGATTATCTAAATCCCATTATTACTCTGTGAAGAAAGAGCAAGTTTGAATAGCTGCTAGTTTATGTCCGTTATAAGTGTGGCTATGCCATTATAAGTAATGAGAGTTAATAACATCCATGGATATTTTGTAAAACATCGACAAATTTAATTTGAATCTTCCTCGAGCTGTTCCTTGTAGATAGTTCAATTAACATACTAAAAAAATAATATCCTTTAAATCCTTTAAATGTCAACATCCCACACAATGACAGTTACTTATTGTTCCATTATCTTTCTCTCAATATTAATTAATTTCTTTCTTATTTGTTCTGGTGAAAATATTGTACAGATCATAACCTATATTTATTAAATTAAAAATAAAAAAGTAGGATTCATGATTTTTGCTTTTCCTCAAAGTTGTTTCTCTTTGTCAAGCTTAACTGAAAATCTAGTAAGAATAAGGTAAAATGAAGTTACCTGAAAGGCACAGGGACAAACTACTGTGAAGGTAAGCCTTCAGATCACCTACAGTTATGCAAATAATTTATGATTATTTATTATATTAGATATATAGTATACTATATTATTATCTTATAGCATTCATTATATATTTCTATTTATAATTTCTGATTATTATAGGGTAGGGAACTAATGAAATCAATTAGAACCCACTTTTGTTTTCCTTGAAAAACTGCCAGAAAATATTATCCATGGAAGTTTGGAAAAAATTACATTTGCAACCTATGGAAAGCACGTGTAAAACAGCTGAAGAAACGAATTCTGTTTTTTTAAACTTAACTTACATTAAACAGGTCAGACTTCTGTTTTCCTGACTCTCCCTAATAACGGTGACCTTACGGAGCATGTGGGCAGCCTAGAAGCAAAGCGGTAGGGACAGAAAGGTATTAGTGAGCAGCCTAGTACCTAGATTGTATAAATCACTCAGGGCAGAGTTCAAACTCAGACCCGCTTTTGTAAATAACATTTTACAGACGAGTTTCCATGACTGAAGTTCTGCAGTCTACCAAGTTGTTAGTTAGCTATTCCCACATTAGTGCTCACCCCTTTTATTCCTTCCTCACCAACCAAGGTTCAGATGGTTTTATTCCTAAACCCAAAGCAGAAGATATACCCTGCTATACCCTTCGAGCATAACTTCTCTCTTTTGTCGGTGAGGGCTCCGGGAAAACATAGACTTAACTCGAAAAGCACAGCATAATCATAAGATAAGAAGGCAAAGAAAGAAGAATCAACAAATTATTTTGAATGAATACATTTTCTAACTTTTCCTTCCTGATACTGTTTTTTTGGGTTTTTTTTTGTTTTTTTTTTTTCAAAATTCTCGTTTTGAACTTCAGTTTGCCATATGATGATACCACCTGAATTTCAACATTTCCCCACATTTTTCAGTGTAACAGATAAAAAAAAAAGAGAGAGAGCAAAGAAAACCTTCCACCATAGGGCACCCGGGTGGCTCAGTTAGGTAAGTGTGGGACTCTTGGTTTAGGCTCAGGTTATGATACATTTGGGGGATTGAGCTCTGCTTGGGTCCCTGCTCAGCATGGAATCTGCTTTGGATTCTTTCTCCCTCTCCCTTCCCCTCTGTCCTCCCAGCTTGCACTCATTCTCTTCTCTCTAAAATAAAAAAAAGTCTTGGGCGCCTGGGTGGCTCAGATGGTTAAGCGTCTGCCTTCGGCTCAGGTCATGATCCCGGAGTCCTGGGATCGAGTCCCGCATCGGGCTCCCCTCCCTGCTCCTTGAGAGCCTGCTTCTCCCTCTGCCTCTCTCTCTCTCTCTCTCTCTCTGTCTCTCATGAATAAATAAATAAAATCTTTAAAAAAATAAATCAACTAATTAATTAAATTAAATTAAAAAAGTCTTTAGGAACAAAACAACAACAAAAAAACCCACAAAAAACCCACAAACAAAAAACCTTCCACTGTCATGCCTTAGCCAAACTAGGAAAGAAAGCGTATTACTTACTTTAAATTACCTCTAAGCAGTGAATCAAAATCCAAATCCCCAGATTTCACACCTGCACAGAAAGTCGTCAGAAATGTTCGGTGTGTTTGGAAAAGAGGAGTCAGGTGTGGAAAGCCTGGGGGTGGGCAGCAGTGATTATACACAGGTACAATCAACCCTCCAAACCAGCAAGTGCAACCCTGGGAGAGAAAGCGCTAAGAGAAGGTTGGGCATGTCAGAGCCCTGAGCATGGCAGCAAGAAGGAGGTGGAAATGCACAGGGTATGTTGCTTGAAGTGGTGCCCTTGCTTCTGGGAGAGAACAGCAACAGAGACAGCTGATTCAGTTTTTTTGAGGCTAACTAAGCTTCTTGTTCAGAGCAATGTCTTCTGGGTGCTTTTTTGTTGTTGTTGTTGTTGTTATGAAGTGTGTGTGTGTGTGTGTGTGTGTGGTGGGGTGATTGTCTTCCATTTCTGCAGGATCCTTAATTTTCCCATCTCACGTACTTCTCCTCCACGACCACCTCTGCTAGGCTTCCTCCTCTTTCCTTGTCAAAGTGTACTCTTCTCTCCCAGGGTTCCACTCTATTGTGTACAGAGTTTTTAATAATTCATTTCTCAGGATACTTTCCCTGTCAGCAGACCACTCTGAGAATTGTGAAGTGGAAGAGAAGGTTGGAGGTTCTGGGGAGACAGTAAAGAAAGCCATGACTCCACGTCTGCCCACTGAGGAGCACAATGTCATGCTTCCAGGGCCAAAGCTTTGGAAAGATTTTGGTCTCCCTCAGTGAACAGTTCCCATCTCATGCTCCCCGTCTTTATATGTGAAGTTCAAATACAATTTCATTCCTCCAAATCCCATAAACATACATATGTGCTAAAAATTAAGAGGTTTGTTTAAAAAATATTTCTAACTACAGAACTCTGGATAACTTTATCAAAGTTGAATTGTTCTTGTGTGTGTGTGTGTGTGTGTGGGTGGGTGGTTGTGTGTGGGGGGGGTGTGGGTGTGGGTGTGTGTTTCTTCTTAGCGACTTCCCAAAGCACCACATGATTCCTTAAGGTTTTGTGGGAGAAAGGATATGTACTAATTATTTAAAATAATTTTAAAAAATAATTCTGTGTATCAGTCTACTTTAACTGTTGTATATAAAAGCAAAGTTTATCTCAGTGTAAGGCATGCAAACACAGGTCTATAACGCTTGTTTTGATCAAACACAAAACCTTAATACATGAAGGAAGCTAGCTGTCTATCAACAGAAGCTAAGGTGCCTGCACCACAAAACACTTGCCTAATGACCTTGCTTTTCAAACACTGTACAGGTCTAGAGGACCAAACTAAATACTGAAGGCTGGTTGACCTAGGGGGTCACTGGTTTGCAACAAGAATGTTTCTAATATAGCTTTCCCCCCAGAATTGAAATGGGGAATTTCCTTGCAAGAAAATTTGACTAAGGTTCTCAAAGGTGGAGGTGTAGCAAAAAATGGCTGTCAATTAAAAGGCTAAATGAGCTCTGCTGTGGCTTTCCCCATTTAGCTGCCCCCACAGTTCATGATCATGTGCTCCGGACTGTGCGGTGATGGTCTTGGAGTGTTGCCGCAGGAAGAGGTTTGGGGTACGCAGGATATGCAAGGTCCTCACTTTTACAGATTCTGCTGGAGCCCAAAGAGCCTAAGTGACTCTGAGTGACACATGCCAGGCACCTCAGTGAGTTCGAGGCAGGACCAGGTCTAGAACCTAGTTATCATGTGTCTCAGAATAGCTCGTTATTTGATATTAGAGGCTGGCATCTCAGTTCACTCTTGCTTTTCTTTCCACCAAAAAGAAACTCACTTCAGGCAAGTGTCTATGAAAATCATTCATCCACTTGGGTCCTGTCCCTTTTGGTCACCCAGGAAGACGGCATCCTTGCTGACAGTCACTAGAAATTAGAATTTTATTCAGGCTGTTGGCAACAGAATCAGGACGTTAAATAAGAACCAGGTGGTAATTTTGGTGGATGTTGGAAAACACGGAGATACCTTTTTCTTTGTTTTGTTTTTAACGTCTACAGAAGTGTTTCTGATGCATTAGGGAAATATTATACCTCTGCCATTTTCGCCAAATACAGGCAACCTCTGGCCATCCCTGTAACCCTGACTTCCAGATGGTTCTGTGGTCTCTTAGTCAAATATAGTATCATTCAGTCTAATTCCTAGTAAGACTGTCCACGGTAGTACCTTTATCTAGATAAGTTCCCCATTATCTCCACTGCCTAAATTAATGACTTTTTCTTTTATCACAGACACTGATTTGATTAAATATTGTGTTTTCTTCCATTATTTGTGGCAGAATTGCAAGATCCAAAAAAATAAAAGGTTTTCTGTTATATTGTATAATCACCATTTAATAAAGCTATCTCTCCTTCCAATTCGTGACGAAGGTGTATTGTTGTGTCAATGGAGAATATTAATTAGATTTTCTTACACCAGATACCAGTAAGCTATATTATGAAATTTACACCTAAAAGTTTTAGGCACTAGTCTCAAGGCATGTAGATTTTCTAAGAACATTAGAAACATTACTTAGGTCTGTTATTTCTAGTTGTCATGATTCATTCACTCATTAGTGAACTCATTTAATGTACTGAAAAATCTCATTATGCTTCTTTCTAAAGAACATTGAAAATATTTAAAACTAGAACTGTAAATGTGTTTTGATTTAATTAAGGTCAAATAAACTTTGATAACAGTGATGAATTAAAAAGGCTCCAGACTTTAGGGGCCCCTGGTGGCTCAGTCATTGAGCGTCTGCCTTCGGCTCAGGTCATGATTCCCAGGGTCCTGGGATCGAGCCCCGCATCGGGCTCCCTGCTCCGCGGGAAGCCTGCTTCTCCCTCTCCCACTCCCCCTGCTTGTGTTCCCTCTCTTGCTGTCTCTCTCTCTCTGTCAAATAAATAAATAAAATCTTTAAAAAAATTAAAAAAAAAAAGGCCCCAGACTTTCATCTGTTGGTCCTGGAGGATTTTATAACAATTTCTTTAAATAAGAAAGCTTCAGAAACAACTACCCATATTAGATTCAAAATGTATCAGGCAAACATCCTCCAAAGTAGGGCATATTTTAAAAAATTGTTCCACTAAAAACAACAAAACACCCTCTCTACTGATGATGTGCTCAGTGTTCAGGCTTCTTCCACTGAGAAAGATGATTATTAGGAATAAAAGTAGCAAATCAAAGATCGAAAGACAGTGTAGCCTGCACATGGTCTGCAAGTACCCTGGGGGTGCGAGAACTTGTGGCTCCTTGCTGTGCAGCTCAGGGCTTGGGGCAGCTCTAACTGAGTGGAAACACATTTTGACTCTTTGCAATCACCTTTATACCTGCTTTTCGCTCCAGACCCTACGCAGTTATGTGGGCTTCATGGAAAATGAAGGCAACAAGTTTCATTTCTTTCACATAATTATAATAAACTATTTGGTGCCTCTCCAAACTATAAATAAATTTGATGCATATATCAATTTGTTGAGCTGTTGTCTGATGCTCAAGTGGGGAGCGTTCAAAGCTAAGTGTTTTTCAGCCAAAAGAGTCTCAAAACCATCTAACCCAACCTCAGCATTTCAGTAAGGAAAAACTCAAAGCCCAAGAAGTGACATGACTTTTCCAAGGTCTCACCATTAGTGTGTGATCTAGCCAACACTGGTGGTCAGGATTTTTCTTTCCTCTCTTTGGTGTGGGTTTTTTTACAAATCACACAGATTCAGGCTTGGGCCCTGCCCTTTTGAAGATCGCTATTTATGGAAGAAAAAAAAAAAAACACCTCGAGAAGCCACTCTGTAGACACATAGTGTATGGAGCAGCATGCCCTACACAATTTTTCATTATTTCTCCAGCGGAATATGGTCAGGGGCTTATTCCACTTTTCCCTCATTCCTGAGAAACATCAGAAATGCCAGAAATATGTTGTTTCCATAAACTGTATGAGCATAATTCTAAAAACATGCATACTTAGATATCAAAAGTGTAAACTTCGTATGGGTCTTGCGGTTGTCATGAGATTGTGCCCTACAGACCGCCAACTACTGAGTCATTGGCCAAGGGCCCAGCTGCTACACTCTGAAATTTTTCTCTCTGTTCTGTAGAAACCATGTTTTCTACCTGATGATTGAGTGCAGCAGGACTACTCAAGCAGGCCCGTTCACGGAAGACACAGGAGTCCCGTGATGACTGAATTTGGCTCACGGACTCCCCACTGGTCTCGCCAGATCTTCCACAGACAGGATGGCAGTGTAGGGGCTACACGCTAGTTTGGGTGCTTCTATTCATCCCTCTCTCCCCGTTTCCTTCAGTCAGGGTCAAAATCGCTTTACAATTCGACAGACCTCCCGGTCTTTGTTAAGCTGCTTCCCCATCTTCTTTCCTACAGGAATTTCTTCTAATAAAATCTTTGCACATTTCAAGCTCTAGGTGGGAGGGTTTTAAGAATCCTCTCCAGGGCTGCCAGAAAAAGGTCATTCGACTCCTTTGCTGTTGTTCAGCATCTTTGTTCTTCTTCCTCCTACTTTTTGCCTCTGTTGACAGTCTAGCCACTTCTATCCAACTGGCCTCCAGCCCAGCGGCCTTCCTGTCCACACCTAATATACCTCTGCACTCCATACATCACTAGACCTCAATTTTGCTCTACAATTCTGTTTTCCTAGTGGGCTTTTGGTAGGCTGTTCATCTGCCTCCAAGATGTGATTAGAGGTCTTTTAATGGAAGCAGAAGAAAATGTTATCAGGCTATTTCAAACTAGCCGCCATCTTCAGCCATAATTTGGAAAAAGCAATCACGTTTGATAAATAGGAGCCTTACAGATCTGTCTTCATAGTAGACATTTTGGATATAAAAGTATAATAAAAATCTTAGAAGTCAAACAGTAAGAACAGAATACAGTGTAAGGAGCTTGGAAGTATTAAAGATACTATATAAATACAAAGCTCTATTATTTACTAAAGTACAGGAACAGGAATGAGTCTCTGAGAGTAGGAAAGAAATGTGAAAGAAATCCATGTCCGCTTGGTGACTACGTAGAGATGGCCACGGGGCGTCATCAGGGAAATAAAATCACTAAGGTCCCGCAAAAAAATAGAAGTGAGCAGTTATGAGCAGGTTGTGCAATTTCAGAACAATCACAGTGGGAAAATAATGGCATTCATGTCTATAATACCCCAAGTTATTACTTGGAAAAAAGAGCAAATAAAAGACTTGCCTGTGAGATTGAGGGAGGTGCCTTACGTTAATAGCTTGCTATCAAAACATAGGGAAGGGGCGCCTGGGTGGCTCAGTTGGTTAAGCAACTGCCTTCGGCTCAGGTCATGATCCCAGGGTCCTGGGATCGAGCCCCGCATCGGGCTCCCTGCTCGGCGGGAAGCCTGCTTCTCCCTCTCCCACTCCCCCTGCTTGTGTTCCCTCTCTCTCTGTCTCTCTGTCAATTAAATAAATAAAATCTTTAAAAAAAAAAAAAAACATAGGGAAAATAGGCTTCCATAATCCCAGTGTTCTGCCTTATCCTGAAAACATGAATGACATCAGTTCCTTCTGCATTGCTTTTTGTGCAAGACGCTCTATATTTTAAAGATCATTATACCCACAGGATGATAACTGAACCTGAATTAAAGGAAGCAAAGTAGTTATCAAAGGAAGGAAATTATTCCCCATGGTCATCAATTCCAACATCTATTCAACTTAGACTGAAAAGAAGGACATTCTTACTTTTTCGTAGGTACTGGGATTCTCCACTGGCCTGGCTTCTCTCATTCAATCAAAGACCAGGTTCAATTCATGGGAGCTCCAGCTACCCCAGTTTTTCTTTAGAAAAATCCTCTTAGGAATAGTAGGGATTTTTTTGTGTGTGATTTTCTATGAACATCAAGCTAGTGTGGGTGAAAGATATCATTAATAATAACAGCAAACCAATACTGGGAGATACTGCCTTAATGTCTTTATTTGTATTTTCTCGTATATTCTTTGCAGCAACTCTTTAAGATATTACCATTATGTTCATTTTATAGAAGTGAAAATTGACATATAGGAGGGTTAAGGAATTAGTCAAAATCACACATTTCATTTGTACAAAATCACATCCTCTGTGGCATTCATACAATGCCTCATAGAGGAGGCATGGCTAGAAACTGAGCAATCTAATTCCAGATCCTGCACTCTTGGCTCCAGGATTCTGGGGTTCACACGTTCTTATCATGGTTGCTTTTTAAAATATCCCTTTTCTCTAAAATATTATTTAAGCTCTCTTTCCAAATGTTGCTTTCTATCTGCTTTCAAATCATCTCAATTCTCTCCAGTCCTAAAAAAGATGTTCATTTGAATCCACTGCTTATATGTAGTCTGTCCCTTATTGCCCTCTTTCCTTCAAGTGCCAAACTCACTGAAGATAGCCTCCTCGCTTGCTCTGTCCACTTCTCAGCCCGCCCCCACCCCATCTCCTGGACAGACCCTGTCCACTCCTTCCTTCAGCACACCTGCCCAACACCTAGATAGCCTTCCCTGTCTGCAACTCCCCATGGCCTTCTGCTTACCAAATCCAGGGGATTTATCCTTGAGTTAACTTCCAGCAGCATTTGACACAATGCCCTCTTCATCCAGAAGTTATACCATAAACTGTCCTTTCCTAGATATTTTTCTCTCTCCTTCTAATTTCAGTTTTTCTCTTTTCTTTTTCCACTTCCTCATTATGGGTACTTTCAAATGCTCTCTCCTTTGCTCTGGGCATTTCTCTCTATGGTTGCACTTTTTCTGCATGTTCTCCTGACTTGCTCTTCCCCAAATCTACATCTCTACAAGTTGCAACTAAACCAGTTACAAAGCAACTAAATCAGGATCTTTGGGTAGGACCTGACCATCATATATTTTAAAAGCTACCTAAGTGATTGTAATGTACAGCCAAGGCGGAGTAGCACTGACAAAGGTCTACATATCGATATTTTACTTTTTTATTTTTTAAAGGTTTTATTTATTTATTTGAGAGACAGAATGAGAGACAGAGAGCATGAGAGGGAGGAGGGTGAGAGGGAGAAGCGCACTCCCTGCTGAGCAGGGAGTCCGACGTGGGACTCCGATCCCAGGACTCCGGGATCATGACCTGAGCTGAAGGCAGTCGCTTAACTGACTGAGCCACCCAGGTGCCTACATATCGATATTTTAAATCAATTTTTTTTCTTAAGAGAGCCAGTCATTACACAGATTATAATGAAATCGGTGTTACAACCAGCACAACATGGGGAGAAAGAGACCCTATGAGAGGAATGGCTCCTGTTTTTAATGGTCCTTCCTGCGATTAGCCAGAGCATTCATCATTTTAGTTCAGCAAATACATGATCTCACCATCCAATGAACACTGTCCCTCTTGTACACCATCTTACTAGAGAGAGGTAAATTGTCTGGTTACTTGATGTTCACAGACAGAGACTCTCAGAATACATGTTTTCCTGAAACTTCAGGGAGATGGATGTGGTTTGCTGTGCCCAGCAGAAACACTTATAAAGAGAATGTTATATAAAATAACATTTTATTGTGAACTATCTTCCAGCTTACCCTACAATCGTCTTTCATTGCTTTCTAAGATCTTCACTTATCTCCTTTGGGGAACTTCTTCCTTTGGCATCATCCAAATGCCATCCTTCCCCCTTTATTTTACCAGGCAATTTAGCCCTGAAGTCCCTTCTCAGCTACAAGCCTAACTTCGAATCCCAAAAAGCTCTACTATGTCCTGCCATCCAGGCTTCTGCCTTTTAGTAGAAAAAAAAAATGGAAGAGGCTTAGAAATTTTCATATTCTCCCACCAGTGCCTGTAGGAAAGCAACTTATATTGTCCATTAATACAAACCATGTGATTTGCTTTAGAAGAAACGAGTCACAGGGGCGCCTACGTGGCTCAGTCAGTTAAGTGTCTGACTCTTGATCTCAGCTCAGGTCTTTGATCTAAGGGTTGTGAGTTTGAGCCCCACATTGGGCTCCATGCAGGGGTGGAAACTACTTAAAAAAAAAAAGAATAAAAGGAATCACAATCAAATTTGGTTGAAAATATGAATCTTTCTCTGACAAAGATTTGTTTTCACACATTGATATAGAAAATGTGAACAGTGTTTTTCTCCAGGGAAAGGAGTATGGAATTTTATGCTTTATTATACTGTCAGGTATTTTCTAAATATTTTATAATGCATATAAATTTTATAAGCAGAAAAAAAAAAACACATGAGTGCAAAACATAGTCTCATCCTATTCTGTTACCTCTTGGTCAGTTGTCTGTTTCCAAATTGTTGCCAGATGGTTCCACTAGACTGATTAGAACTCATCCATCCCCCAGACATCCCAGGCCTGCTTTCTCTCCCACCACCTCCTTGTGGGCTCCTTCCATGCTTTACTTATTTCTCACTTTCTCATTTCTCATTTTCTCATTTCTCATTCATGCATCTATCCATGTACCCATTCTGTAGAGATTCCTTGAACTTCATTACAATAGGCACCGGGTTTGGCTATGTAGCCAGTCAGTACAATCAATAATTTTCTTCTTTTTAAGTGTCTACCTACAATAATAATAATAATAATAATAATAATAATAATAAAGAGTCTCTGTGTTCAAATTCTAGCTCCTTCAACTTTCTAGCTATGGAACCTTGTGCAAGTTACTTAACTTGCCTGCAAAATAAGGAATATGATTCCCAGCTTACAAGGTGGTTACAAGGATAAAATGCATTAAAGTGTATGAAGTGCTTAGAAAATAAAGTAGTGCATAATAAGAGTTCAAAGAGTTTTACCTCTTAATAATCACAATATTACTTTCACTGTGCTCTCATTATCCGGTCTGTTTTTTCATCCAGTGTTCTCCTGTGGGCTGATGACATAGTCCTCTGTGCCAGTTGCTCTCTGGGCTACGCCTTTCCTGTCACAACCCTTCGTCTGCCTTTGTTGTTGAAGACGAATACCATTTGTATGATGGTATTAGTCAGTTACCCTCCCAAACGGTTCACGTATACAACAGGGCAGGTAGTACCTACTGTGCAGGTTGTTGGGGTTGTTGTATGTGGTAGGTATTCGACATATGAGAACTATAACTTCTGCTCAAACCCTTAGATGTCATATTTGTTCCTCTAGAATAGACTCCTTCACAGTGCCTCCAGCTGTGCTCATTCCACGTGGGATTCACATTTTCACCTTCCCTAATCTGTTCATCAGCTTGAAATCACACCTAAGTTATCCTTCTATGCTCCCCGATACCTGTCTATTCCAAATCCCAGTGCTTTTGCAGGTTACCTCTAAGATAGTCTTTCTAAAACATTACAGCATTCTGTCATTCCCCTGCACATTAACAATCCAACTCTAATGCCTAGTTATAGAAGTTTTTGAATTGTTCGTCTATTACCACATTCCACAAAAATGATTGGACGGATATTCACAAAATTTGGAAGGTATATTTGGGATGATCTGATTTAAAAAATCTGCACGTGTAGTTAAATGCAATCAGTCAGGACACCTTGAGACAGCCCTTTTAGGACATTTAGCAATGACAACAGAGTATCCTAAAATGTAAAGAATATTCTTGGTGTGATATCACTTAAAATTGGCCCTATGGCATATAGCAAATTCACTTTAAGAATTCTTAGTGAACACCTCATATGGATTGGTACTGAACTGCTGAAATTAAAGAACAATTAGATACCATTCAGTATTCACATGCTATAGAGAGAAACCAAATCAAACCAAACAAAAACCAGTGTGTTTTTTTCTTTTTCCTTTGACCTACCATAAGAAATCACCCAAGGTTGGAAGGTTTGGATTGCTAGTGTTGGTTCACAATCAACCCCTTTGTCACATAGACAATTCCTCCATGTGGTACAGTCAAAAATGAATAAAAATGGAAGTGACCTTTACATATAAGGTTGGTTAATGATTTCCCCAAGTGTCATTAGGCAAGCCAATTGATTCACATATAAAACATTGATCTCCCTCAAAGGATGCTAGAAATAAAATTTAAGTCTCTAAGCAGAAGTGCTCAGCCAGTCACTTGTGGGTGTTTCGAAATAAAGGCCCTAACATCAAAGATTTTGATTCAGCAGATCAGGGATGGCACCTGGACCAGAGATTTTAAAGAAATAGGGAAAGTAAGACATATGGATAAGGTCTAATTACCAAGCTCCTTGAAATGAGTAAGACTGCTGCTGTGTGAATTCATTCTTAGCAGGGGCACTATATTTGAAAGAATTCTTCTCTTTGCTTCAGAGTAAGTTTGTACATGCAACACTAAAATTATTCTGGCATTTATTGTTTTTAAATGAAGAAAGTTTGTTTTTTTTTAAATACACATTTCAGAGCAGAAGTCTTAAAAATGAAGTATATTGAGAGTTATTTTAAAAAGAACTATACCAGAAGAGGAAAAAGAGTCTATAATGCCATTTTAGCATAAACTCCAAGGATTGAGTAAAAAAATCAAGGGATATAGGTTATGTTTAAGTTGCGCTAACTGGCTACATTCTTTAAGGTTGAGACAAAGCCTGAGTTACTGGTTAGATAGAATCCTAGGGAAGGTTTCTTGCTGGACGATGGTGACAAAAGCCAGCTGAGTTCTCAGGTGGATGTCAATAAAAGCCTGGCCATTAGTCTTCAGAAAATATCAATTAATATTTTAGCCAGAGGGCTTTTTTGTTTGTTTACATTTTTGCCCTCCAGTTTCAGGGTTCTCTCCCTAGAGAAAAATAAAAACAAAGAATTGAGGATGGATATTTTTTTTCTAAAAATTCAGATTTATCAAATGAGTCTAAAAAACTAAAGATGCCTAATAGACTCATTTTCCCATGTACAGGGCTGGCCCCGTGCTCTATTCAACACCTCTGCCGACATGACATGCCTGTTACCTGGGCAGAGGCTTCAGATTTCTGGAGTTCACACCTTGTGTGTGAACTCCCTCTCCTCTCCCCTGCTTGTGTTCCCTCACTCTTTCTGTCATATAAATAAATAATTTTTTTTTTTTAAAGAAATATTTAAAAGTCCATTGATGTGTTGGGATGCCTGGGTGGCTCAGTCATTTGAGCTTCCAACTCTTGGTTTTGGTCGGGTCATGATCTCAGGATCTCAGAGTCATGGGATCAAGCCCCACATGGGGCTCCGAGCTTAGCTCAGAGTCTGCTTGTCCCTCTTCTTCCCTTCCGCTCCTCTCCCCATTCCCAGTCCCTCTCCCCGGTGTATGCACATGCGAGGGCACTCTCTCTCTCTGTCTCAAACAAATAAATAAAAATTTAGAAATGGTAAAAATCCCTTGATATAAAAGCATTCACCAAAGAACACTATTTTTTTCTTATTAAATTAATACCAGCTTATCCCTGCTGGGTAAGGAAGAAGGGCAGTGAAGTGCATGGTGGTATCTGTTGCTGGGCAGGTGTGCCTGATATGGGGAAGCAGCGTTGGTTTGAGGTTATCAAAAACATACAGTCTCCTCAAATATCAGGGTAATTATGAAATCTCAGTCTTCCTGCCCTGTCTAAAATAAACTTTAAAACTGGGTTGAATGACAAGTTTTCTGAAATTCATGGATTGCCTGAAAAGATATTTTATTGATTCTACTTTGCTTCCACATAAAGTCTAATGAGCAGAAAGTGAAATGATGCAGAGAGAAAAGCATTGATGAATGTTGATTTCTAGGGTGGGTTCATGAACTGTGATTTCACAAGCCCTGACTTGGAAATCATGTTGTCCTGGGGCCTTTTTTCAACTGTCTGTCCAACCCGCCCTCTCTCCAGCTCATTGACCTCACAGGTCGATTGTAGCTGCCCTTGCCTGTGGTTCTGTGACTTTCAGGAAGTGAGTCCTCTTTTGTCCTTTTAGTTATTCTTTGCTGGTACACTAGTCAACGCTCATTTTAAAAAGTTATTCATTTTTATTTTTGCAATTGCAACATCTGTCTTTCTGATGGTAGGAAAAGAAGCTCTCTTGGGGGCTAAGAAGAACATGATACAGTAAATGCTTTAAAATGTACTTTGGTTACTTTAAGAAAATACAAAGTGACACCAATGTTAAGGACCTCTGCCCTTATAGTAACTAGAGCACCATCTCTCTGAGTGCAGCAATTGTCCCTGTATCTTCTGTGTTACTTAGAGAGTAAAGGAGAGGCCAACATTCACCCAAACCGAACACGGGCAAGGAACTCCCCGAGGCCACATTCGTGACTCCCAGGGGCATAAGCCATGATGTGTCTATTATAAAATGTTAATATGGAATTGAATATTTTACCAAGTCAATGATCCGTTTTAGCCTCCATCCACCATGAAGTAACCATGACATGAAGTTCTTTTCAAGTAATCCAAATCATATCAGACTTCTTAAAAAGAGAAATCACAATTTAAAGGTTATGCAACTATTCTTTTGATTATGTATTTCATAAGCCATTCTGAAAATGTGTTGAAAACTCGCCATGATATCCCTTTATGCTCACAGAAGAGATCGTAGGTTAAGAATTGTGGCTTTTGCCCCTGATAGGAGCCAAGGTCAACATTTTAATTCTAACGCCATTGCCTAACAGTGTTGGCCATTTTTTCAGTGTGGAAAAGGCAGTTCTAAAGAACTTCCTAAGTTTATCTCTCAACTGTTTCAGTGTTAGAGAATCAAGTATCACTGCTGGGATGATAAAATGAATGACTGCAAGTTCTCTTAAGGAAAAGGGTTTTTGCTTATGAAAATTACCATTGTTGGTGTATTACCACACCTGGAAGCATTAGAGAGCTTCTCACAGCCAGGCTCATACTTGTACTTCACCTTTCTTTGCACATTGATTTCTCCTGAAATAGAAAAAACAAAACAACAACAACAAAAAAAACCACTGTTTTCAAGTCATCTGGATCTGAGAAATGCAATCAAACAAACAAGCCAAGGGACAACAGCAGCTACAACCACGTAGGCTCACGCAGCAAGGCTGCATGAAGTCCAGCCTGGGGGACCACAAAAGTCTCAAGATTTCCGTCGTCCTTTTTGGCTCCCCTCACAACTGTTCCTAGCATGGCCGCTAGGGAGCGCTACTCAAACAGGTTTGCCTAACTTAAAATTCTCCAGTAGTTTGTCATTTCCTTTAGGACAGAGATCAAATTCTTTCACAGAGCTGCTCGTTTTCTGTAGGTCAGTCTCCCTCTCTTCTTGGTTTATCGCAGCCTTCTCAATTCTTTGCTTCTTGGTTCTAGTCACTTGCCTTCTTTCAGCATCTCGAGCTTGTGGTCCTCCTGCCATGGGGCTATTGCACATACTTTGGTACAGGCCTTTGGCACTCTGTATGTAGATCCATTCCCCAACTGTCCTCTGTTCCCCATTCTTCCTCTGTTTATTCTTTGATCTCCACTGACATTATTTCTCAGAGAAGCCCTCTGTGACATCCCAGTCTAGACAGAGTCTTTTATAATAAACTGCCAGAGAATAACCATTCTCTCCTTTCTAACATTACTTTCAGGTGTGATAAGCTTACTCTTTTTGTTATTTGATAACTTCTCTCTCCCCTATATATATATATATATATATATATAAGTTCCACAAGTCCCCATTGTATGACAGTGACTGACACATAAGTGACACTGAATAAATATTTGTTGAAAAAAGACACATATTAATAATTGGGCAAATACCACAGTAAGACAGATTTCCCTAGGTTTATACAGGTCTGAATTAACCAGTGCTGGTATTTCCTGCTGGTACAAAATACCACTTGGTAGAGATAAGGCTTTCCTCAGGAAGTTTCCAGCAAGAAGAATAATGGGGTTAACAACTTAATGTCCTACAGCCCATTTTTAGCACAGGGACATAACCACACATTTTAGAGAAAAAAGAACTAGAAGAAAGATAAAATATCTCATGTTTTGTTCCCATTTATTACAGGCATAATACAAATTTTAAAAATTTTCACTTTCTCTTCCCATAGAAATTAACATTGCTTTTTATTATCTAGTTTAGAGATTACCAAATTCCACTTTTGGAGACCCCCAGGAGACAAAGAAATTGTCCACTGACAGAGTCATCTTGTGCTATAGGGGAGAAGATTATCAGTGGAATTTTATGGCAATTTTTTTCGTCAAGTATTGTTTGCTTCTCCCAGACCTGCACCATGAGGAGATGTTTTCGCATGATTCTTGTTATTTGGGGGAGGACTTGCACACCCCCCTTATAGCTTTCTGTCCTCAGAGGCTCCATCCTCTCTTAACTTAATTCCAGGAAAATCTTTCCTTGGCCATGTTACATTATTATTGTTTATATATTACTATACTTGATTTACTTATATTTTGTTGAGGACTTTTTGTGCCAATATTCATGAGGGACATTGGTTTACATTCTGCTTTCTTAGAAATGCCCTTTATAGTTTTGATCACAAGTTTACGCTGTTCTGATAAAATGAGTAAAAGATGTCCCTCTTTTTCTTTTTTCTGAAGGAGTTATAATTTGGATATCATTTATACTTCAAACGTTTTACAGAATTCATTAGTGAAGTAATCTTGACCTGAAATTTTCTTTGTGGGAAGAGTTCTAATTACAAATTCAATTTCCTTTTAGATACAAGAATTGTGTCAATTTTGGTAAATTATGTCTCACCACTCTGGGCTTTCTTTCCTATGCTCCAAGGTCTTTGCCATTGAAGTCTTGGGTTGATTTCAAACAGATTTTTTTTTTACATTTTCCCCTAAATTTTCTAATTGTTCTTGGGGGAAAATTGGTCTTGGTAAGACAGTTCCCCCTTGATGAAATTTCAGTAACAGAAAATCTTAATATGTTAAACTCTCTTCCAGTCCCCACTCATGTGTGTGTGTGTGTGTGTGTGTGTGTGTGTGTGTGTGTATTCAAAGATTCATTCAGAGATGAATTAAAAGATTCACCCAATATTAAAGTTTTGGATATGAACACTGAAGATGAAGATGATTCTATTATATTTCTCTCCTTTGTGGGGTAAAATTCAGGCCTCATAAATGTTATGCTGCCTGAATTCCAAGGAATTTTCTTGTCAGCTTTGCCTACATCATTTGTCACCAGTTCACGGGAACCAGCAAGATTTTTAAATTTGGCTGGAATGTGCCAATTAATACTTGTAGAATATCCGATACCCTGTAGTTGAGATTGAAATCCACTTACACAATTTTCCAGGAAACTCAGAAATAGAATAAATGCACTGAGAATTATCAGAATGTGGATATTCCACTATAGTTTACTTGAACATGATGAGAATTATATCAGCCTGTTTGGAAACTGAGCTGACCTCTGGATGGAATGTTGTAAAAAAGAGTAGGGCAATTAGTTAACTGTAGATGGATGTATTAACCTTCAGTTATGGTGGTAAAAATAGCCATCCACATTTACCACTTAGATCCAAAGGACCTTTTGTTTTTATATTTTAAGTTATTTTAGAGTAATTTACAGAACTAAGAATAGAGTGCAACCAACTTTCCTGGAAATTCTGATAAGAATTAATCATAGCATCCAAAGTTTTATTCTACATCACCTTGTTTTAACATTAAAGATGACTTTAATGTAATTAATGCTTTTCAGCTGGGATATATTCATCTTATAAATATTTAATTCAGATTTCAAATGAGTCGCTAATAGGTTCTAGTTTACATTTGCCTCAAATTCTCCTTGTACTTGTATCATCAAAATTCAACACCTTTGAAATTGTTGACTCCTTCTAACTTTGTTGAACAGATGGTAACCACTTCTGCTCCATGATTACAAAACATTTTCATTTTCAGATTTAGAAACCCTAGTTAGAATGGTCAATCTACTAATTGTTCTTCAATTTCTCCATCTTCAATTTCCTTCTCGTCACCTCTGTATGCATGCCTGTCTTTGGCCTCTGACCATCTACAAACAGTATCAAGTAAAGTTCGGAGGACAAACATTATAAAAATAAAAGAATATGGTCACACATTCTTTGAGCAAATTGGGAGGTCTAAGTTTTGATCACAAAACATTCTGTGAAGAAGTGCTAACTATAAGATGATAATACAATATTTTCCTTTTGTGCTTAGAAATCTTTTGCTCATCCATCAGTTCTTGACTTTGAAAAAAGTTTGGGTGCAAAAGCTGTCCTGTCCATCAGGCAGAAATGTCCCAGTTCTGATATACCTTCAGGCTCAGTTATCGCTGGGAACAGCCCAGGGAAAGTGTGCCCTTGATGCGACACCTCAGGCTCTAATAGGCATGGCTGCTGGATGCTGTCAGCTCTGTTTTCTGCAGATTGCTCTCAAGGGGAGAGCAGGGTGGCCCAACTCCGTGGCTGTCAGAGAGAGGAAAGCAGGATATGATTACTTTTCTTTTCTTTCTTTCTTTCTTTTTTTTTTTTTTTTGCACGCCTGAGCATTTTTTACTGAATGCCACATAATGTTTACGAAAAATTGCAGAGATAAATTGAGACTATGGGTGTTATTTTCCTGCAGGATTTCTTTGTGTTTCTGGATACCAAGTACAATAATAATAGGGTCAAACCAACCTAACCCATTTGCACAGCAAAGAAACAGTCAACAAAACCAAAAGACAACCAACAGAATGGGAGAAGATATTTGCAAACGACATATCAGATAAAGGGCTAATATACAAAATCTATAAAGAACTTATCAAACTCAATACCCAAAGAACAAATAATCCAATCAAGAAATGGGCAGAAGACATGAACAGACATTTCTGCCACGAAGACATCCAAATAGCCAACAGACACATGAAAAACTGCTCAACATCGCTCGGCATCAGGGAAATCCAAATCAAAACCTCAATGAGATACCACCTCACGCCAGTCAGAATGGCTAAAATTAACAAGTCAGGAAATGACAGATGTTGGCGAGGATGCGGAGAAAGGGGAACCCTCCCACACTGTTGATGGGTATGCAAGCTGGTGCAGCCTCTCTGGAAAACAGTATGGAGGTTCCTCAAAAAGTTGAAAATAGAGCTACCCTGTGACCCAGCAATCACTCTACTGGGTATTTACCCCAAAGATATAAATGTAGTGATCCGAAGGGGCACATGCACCCTGATGTTTACAGCAGCAATGTCCACAATAGCCAAACTATGGAAAGAGTCTAGATGTCAATCAACAGATGAACGGATAAAGAAGATGTGGTATATATATATATACAATGGAATGTTATTTAGCCACCAAAAAAAAAAAAAATGAAATCTTGCCATTTGCAACGATGTGGGTGGAACTAGAGGGTATTATGCTAAGCGAAATAAGTCAATCATAGAAAGACAAGTACCATATGATCTCACTGATATGAGGAATTTGAGAAACAAAACAGAGGATCACAGGGTAAGGGAGGGAAAATGAAACAAGATGAAACCAGAGAGGGAGACAAACCATAAGAGACTCTTAATCTCAGGAAACAAACTGAGGGTTGCTGGAGTGGAGGGGGGTTGGAGGGATGGGGTGGCCGGGTGATGGACACTGGGGAGGGTATGTGCTATGGCGAGCACTGTGAGTTGTGTAAGACTGATGAATCTCAGACCTGTACCCCTGAAACAAATAATACATTATATAAAAATAAAAATTAAAAATTAAAAAATAAAATATAAATTTTTTTCCTTCCAGAGCCCTGATACAATGTCTTGGGAAAACTACTGAACATGTTTCTTAGGAAGTATGTATAAGAATGTTCCTAGCAACCCTGTAATAGCAAAAAACGGAAAATAAATTTTAATTTAATTAAAAAAAAAACCCCAATTAGTGATTGAAGGGAGTTGAACATTAACTTCAGTCTTGAGGGCTGGTCTATTCCAGTTTCTCCTTTATTTTTAGTGCACAATTCCTGGGGAGGCCTTACTGAAAGCCTGGCATCTTTCTCATGGTACCTCCTACTTAGCAATTTTGAGCATCCTATTTTTTCCAGCAGCTCCATAAGGCTGCTAAAAGTCCTGTTCACACTCTTCCTCTCTCAGTTGCTAATTTCACAGCATTAAATTCCCCGAGAAGAAAAGCAATGCCAAATACAACACTTTGCCCTCTGGGTTTTCTTTCAGCTCAGTATTCTAGGGCCTCAGGTTTCACTGAACTTCAAACATTTCTTTTCAGGTTTTGTCCTAGATATTCTAATTGTCCTTGATTGGAAAAAAAAAAAAAATTGGTCCTAAACCAGCCAATGAACTTTTGCTGGAATGATATATTATTTTACTATTGTATTTTTTAAAAAATCTGCTAATATTTTGTGTTGGAATGTATATATGTATTTACACACATATATGATACATATATAAAATAAGCCAAGCATCATATATATACATATATGTGTGTGTGTGTATGCTTTATGCTTGTACACAGAGAGTATATATATTGTATATATTTTATACTTGTATATGTTGAATATATTACTTGGCTTGTAATATGTTATATACACTTGATTTATATATACTTGAATCCATTTTGTGCTTTTTTGGTCAGACTTTGCTATTAAGTTATAGTCATTTAGTATATTTATCCCTGCCTTTAAAAATGAGTTTAAGCTATATCTTGAAATCAGAACATTTAAAAATGTATGATAACAATTAGGGGGAAGGTAAACTTCCCACAAATTTCTTGATAAACATAACAAATTTCTCTGCTTTGGCAACATTTTCTTTATCTTTCTCAAAGACCAGTTGTACCTGTTGTTCCTTTTTCATTATTTACTCTCCATAACTAGTGTTTTTCTATTTTCATTTCTTTGTCCTCTACCCTGACATATGTTTGAGCATAGGTTCTATACCAGTATTTAAATTACTATACTACACTTCCTGCACATTTTTTTCCTTTTGCAATCTAGGTAAATTCAGTGATGAATTAAAAGCTCTGTTTCATTTCATTTCATTCAACTATTTCGTTCATCTATTTCATTTGCCTTTGCTCCCCTACATTGTATTGCCTGTCGTTCCATCCAGGTCCCTTCCACGTCATTTTTGCCCTTACTTAAGGATTATCATTCTCTTTATTTGTTCCCCACGTCTGAAAAATTGTGTCCTCTTCTGAAGATGCTAAAGAACTCTGTGATCTGTCTTCCGGATTTACAGTTTCCTTTTTCATATGCTCCAATTTCTTCTCTTTTCCTGATGCATTTCCTCTTGGACTCTTTTTTTTTCTTCATTTTATTCATTCTCCATCATGATAATACTTTCTGATCCTGATGTTGACCAAAAGATAAGGTAAACAAGTATCATTCTGATCGATCGATTGATTGCATTGCATTGGGCTCGAATAGCACTTTTAGATGTAAAAGCATATAGGTTGCTACTCAGAGCTCCCAGTAAAATTCTCCGTTTTTAGCATCTACTCTGTTTAATTTCTCCCAACTTCATACTTCAATTCTTTGGTTCTCTGCTTCCAAACGCTCATTCTTAGCTATATTCATACCCTTCTTTCCTCTTTAGCAATATTGTAACACTGGTGTATTCAAATCACCCCAGTACTATTTCTTGATTTTTTGGGCACATAGAAATCACAGAATTCTCCATCACTGTTCTTCTTGACTGGATCTTAGCGCTAATTTGAATTCTGAGTACAGAACAGGTCAGTCTTTCTTGGTTCTAAATTGGTTCACCCATCTGTATCGCTTAGATTTTTTTTTTCCTTTTCATCCTCTTGAAGATTTGCCCTTTATATAATTCTTGTTCTCAGAATAAATTCTACAAAGTAGATTGTCAGGCCACTGCACTTGAATCATGCAAATAACCTACTCAGCAGAACTCAAAGAAAAGTAATTTATTTTACTGAATGATTCATATGGCAATTTATTATTCTAACATTAATCATTTTGGAGTCTTATTTTTTAATAAACAGTTAGGTTTAGATTTACAGAAGAGTGGCAGTAATAGCATGGATGGTCCCATCTGCTATACCACAAACCCAGTTTCTCATATTACTAACCTCCTACATTTGTGTGGTACATTGGGCACAATTATTAACGTAATATTAGTACATTATTTTTAACTAAAACCCATACCTTATTCAAATTTCCTTTGTTTATATCTGCCCTCTTTTTCTTTTCTTTTTTTTTTATTTTAAAAATATTTTTAAGTAATCTCTACACCCAGCGTAGGGCTTGAATCTACAGCCACAAGATTAAGAGTCGAACACTCCAGTGACTGAGCCACACAGGCACCCCATATCTGTCCTTTTTCTACTCAAAGATGCCATCCAGGACACCATGTAACAGTAGGTCTTCATATCTCCTTGGCTTCCTCCTGGTTTCTCTGTTTTCATGACCTTGACAGTTTTGAGAAATAATGGTCAAGTATTTTGTAAAATGTCTCTTAGTTGGGAATTGTTGATGGTTTTCTTGCGATTGAATTGGGTTTATAAGTATTTGCAAGGAATACCACAGAGATACCATTTTATGAAGGGTGCATACAATTAACATGACTTATCACTCTTCATGTTGATCTTGATCGTCTGGTTGAGGTAGTGTTTGTCAGGATTCTCCACTATAATGTTACTCTTTCTTTGTTTCTCCCTTTCCATACTGTATTTTTTTTAAAGATTTTTATTTATTTATTTGACAGAAAGAGACAGTGGGAGCAGGAACACAAACAGGGGGAGTGGGAGAGGGAGAAGCAGGCTTCCCACTGAGCAGGGAGCCCGATGTGGGACTCGATCCCAGGACCCTGGGATCATGACCTGAGCCGAAGGCAGACACTTAACGACTGAGCCACCCAGGCGCCCGTCCATACTGTATCTTTTTGTGTGGAAGTCATATGCACTTCCCATCCTCAGGGAGTTAGGAGATATGCTCCACCTCTTTTGAGGGTGGAATACTTAAATTATGTGGAATACTTCTGTTTAGGAGATTTGTCTCTTCTCCTCAATTTGTTTATTTATTCAATCATTTATTTATACCAATAAGGACTCATGGATATTTATTTTATACTTTGGATTATGATCCGATACTATTTCATTTATTTTGTTAGTCAAATTGTTCTATCTTTGGCCATTGGAGGCTCTTTCAGTTGGCACCTGAGTTCCTTTGGCATACCACCAGTCTTGTGGGTTTTTTTTTTTTTTCCTTTTTATTCTCAAAGTACCTCCTTTGTTTCAGGCTAGAAGATACTCCAGGCTCATCTTATATATACCTTACCCTTCCCTAGAATCATTTATTTCCACAAGGAGCATTGATTCATTTGATTGAAAAATGCCATTAGAAACCAAGATCTGGATGCCAGGTTGTTCATTGTCACTGGGGTGTTGTTGTTTGACCTCTCAGCTGACAGAGAAAGTGTTGGTTCTCAATCCTCTGAGGAGCTTCCCAGGTGTAACCTGAAACCAGAGACAGAAGAGGCAGTCCACTCCAGGGTTGTAGGTGGCAGTTTTAATCAGCAAGGGGAACTTACATATGAGGCTTGTCTTGGGTGCCAGCAAGATGAATGGATCCCCATACCTGCCCTCCAAATCGTAGAAGTTTATAAAGAGGCCCTAACTGGGCTCAGTCATGTATACCATGCAGGTATTTTCAACACCACGTCACCATCTCAAGGCTGTGTCCTTGGAACTGGAGTCAGAAGTCAAGTGGAACCCACATTCCGAGGACCGGGCAGGGAATAAGGAGCCTCCAAGTACCTGGGTCTAACTCACAGGTCAATTGGAGGTCACATCTTTTATGACATTCCTCAACAGAAAGGAAATATATACATTTTTATAGTAACTTCTGTATAAATACATAGCTATAAATATTTCTAGGTATACATCCATCTCTATCTGCATTATGCTGAGTATGAGTTCATACTGATATTCCCAACTCTAAGCCTTCTTCCTTTGCTTCTTCCTGTGACATCCCACTCCAACAGTGAGAAACCTAGCTCCCACCAACCTCCATCTATTTACTTCATTGTTCAGTTCAAGTATATGTGTGGTGCATTATCAGAATTATTAACCTGTACCCCATGTGAAACAACTTTTTCAACTGAAGTGTTAATGTACCTTTCACTTTGAGTTTTATAGACTTTATTCCCTTCCAATGTTGCTTAGGTCAGCACCTTTCTCCATCACTTTCTTTAGTGACACTGTTTCATACATTTTTAATACAGTTAGATTCTTCTGTCATAGTCTTCATTCAATACTGGGGGTTCCCCAACCTCCTAAACACTTTAAATATTTGCATATATTAAGGTTTACTCTTTGTGCTGTAAAGTTCTGTTTCTGTGGGGTTTGACATATGCATAGTGTCAAGCAGAATAGTTTCACTATCCTAAACAATTCCGTGTTTCACCTACCCCACCCTCCTGTCCCCTAAAGCCCCAACGACCACACATTTATTTACCATTTCTACAGTTTTGCCTTTCCTAGAATGCCATATAAATTGAGTCATACAGTGCATAGCCTTTTCAAACTGGCGTTTTTCACTTAGAGATAGGCATTTACAGTGGAGAAATTAGAACCCTTGTTTACTGTTGATGGGAATGTAACATGCACAGCTGCTATGGAAAACAGTTTGGAAGTAACTCAAGAAATTACAAACAGAACTACTGAATGATCTAGCAATTTCACTTCCAGATATATGTCCAAAAGAATTGAAGTCAGGACCTGGGAGATATAGTTGCACCCCATGTTCATTGCAGCATTAGTCACAGCAGCCAAAATATGGAAACCACCTAAATGGCCATTGACAGATAAAAGGAATATAAAGTTGAGCTTAGAACAACATACATTTGAACTGTGGAGGTCCACTTATATGTGGATTATTTTTTTTAAATAAATACAGTTCAGCACTGTAAATGTATTTTTTCTTTACAATTGCCTTAATAACATTTTCTTTTCTTCAGCTTACTTTGTTGTGCAAATACAGTATATAATACATAAAACACAAAATGTGTGTTAATCAACTGTTATATTTTCAGTAAGGCTTCTGGGTCAATAGTAAGCTGTTATTAGTTGTTAAGTTTTAAGGGAGTCAAAAGTTATACACAGATTTTCACCTGCATGGGAGTTGGTACCCCTAACCCTCATATTGTTCAGGGGTCACTAGTCTGCCTTAAAAAAGAAAGAAATCCTGGCATATGTAGCAACATCTTGGAGGACAGTATGCTAAATGAAATAAGCCAGTTACAGATGGAAAAATACTGATTCCCCTTACTGAAATACACTCATAGAAGCAGAGAGTAGAATGGTGGTTGCCAGGGGCTGGGGGAGGGGGAAATAGGGAATTGTTGTTCAATGGGTCTAAAGTTTCAGTTATGCAAGACCAGTAAAAGTTTTAGAGAACTGCTATACAACACAGTGCCTACAGTTAACAATATTGTATTATACACTTAAAATTGTGAGTGGATAATCTCAAGTTAAAGGTCCTTACCACAATTAAAAACAAAAATAAGTTGCAATCATGTCTTTGCAGTCTGCCTGGCTTGCAAGCTCATTCCCTTTTATTACCCAGTGCTACTCCATTCTATACCACAACGGATTATCCACTCATCTATTTAGGTATATCTTGGTGGCTTCCAAGTTTTGGCAATCATGAATAAAGCTACTATAAACATTCACTGATGAGTTTTTGTGAGGATACAAGTGTTTCAAGCAGTTGGAGAAAGCCCCTAGGAGTGCAGTTGCTGGATTGTGTGGTAAAATTGTGTTCAGATTTGTAACAAATTTCCTCTGTCTCCTAAAGTGGCTGTATGGATTTGCATCCCCACCAGCAGTTAATGATGATACCTGTTCCATAACCTCTCTAGCAATTGGTTTTGTCAGATTTATTTTGCTTTTTAACTATTCCTTTTTTAAAGATTTTATTGATTTATTTATTTGTCAGAGAGAGAGTGCCCATAAGCAGGGGGAGCAGCAGGCAGAGGCAGAGGGAGAAGCAGGCTTCCTGAAGAGCAGGGAGCCCAATGCAGGGCTCAATCCCAGGACCCTGGGATCATGACCAGAGCCAAAGGCAGATGTTCAATCGACTGAGCCACCCAGGCGTCCCTGTTTTTTTAGCTATTCTAATAGGTCTGTAGTGGTATATAATCATTTTTTCTTATTTGCATTTCCCTATTGACAAATGATACTGAGTATCTCACAATGTTTATATGCCATGTGTGTATCTTCTTTGATGAGGTGTCTGTCTAGGTCTTTTGTTGATTTTTAATGGGGTGTCTTCTTATGGTTGGGTTTTGAGGTTTCTTTGTATATTTTGGGTAAGTGTGTTTCTCAATCCATGCCTTGTCTTTCATTCCTTTAATAGTATCTTTTGCAGAGCGGAAGCTTTTCATTTTAATAAAGTCCCATTATTTGATTTTTTTCTTTCAGAGATAATGCTTTGATGTTGTATATAAAAATACATCACCAAAAAAAAACATGCATCACCAAATCCAAGGTCATGCAGATTTTCTCCTGTTTTTTTTTTTTCTAGAAGTTTTATAGTTTTGGATTTTTACATTTAGCTTCATAATCCATTTTGAATTAAAATTGGGATAAGATGTAAAGACAGCATCTAGGTTCATTTTTTTTGTTCCAGCACTGGTTGTTAAAAAGCCTATCACTTCTACATTTAATTGCCTCTGTTAAAGCTTAGTTGACTATATTTGTGTGGGTTGTTTGGGGGTCTCTATTCTGTTTCATTGATATGTATCTATTCTTTTGCCAATATGTATCTATTCTTTTGTCAATATCAATCAATAAATAGTGCATAATATGAGTTTTTCATCTTTATTCTTTTTAGTATTGTGTAGCTACTCTGGGTTCTTTGCCCTTCCATATAAATATTTTAATCAAAGTAACTTCCTAAGATTTTGATTGGCATCCTATGTATCAGGTTGGGAAGAACTGACATCTTAGCAACATTGTCTTCCAGTCCATGGTCATGGAATATATTTCCATTTATTCAGATATTCTTTGATTACTTTTATCAGTTTTATATTTTTCTGCATGTAGAACCTTTATGTATTTTGTTATATTACATATTTATTTTCTTTTATTTTGTTATATTTATACCTAAGTGTTTTCTTTCTCTTGGTGCTATTGTAAATGACACTGTTTACTAAAATTTAAATACCAATTGTTTATTGCTGGTATATAGGGAAACCCCTGTGTATGGGCTTTGAATCCTCTTAACTTGCTATACTTCCATATTTCCAGGAAAGTTTTAGTAGATTTTTTTGGAGTTTTCTATACAGACAACTATGTCATTGCTATTAAAGGCAGTTTTATTTCTCCCTTTCTAAACTGTATGCCATTTTGTTTTGTTTTGTTTGTTTTTTCTTTTCTTATTGTACCAGCTAGGACTTCAGATTGTGTTGTTGAATAAGAGTGATGAGAGAAGATATCCTGGCCTTGTTCTGATCATAGGGAGAAAGAATCCATTCTCTCAGCATGAAGTATTATTTTAGCTATCTGTTCTTTGTGGATGTTTTTATCAGGCTAAGGATGTTCCCTCTCTCCTACTTTGCTGAGAAATACTTAGAATTAAATTTAACCAAAGAAGCAAAAGATCTATACAATGGAAACTACAAGACTTTGATGAAAAAAATTGAAGAACACACATAGAAAGATATCCTGTCTGTGTTCATGGGACAGAAGAATGACTACTTTTAAATGTCCATACTACCCAAAGCCATCTATAGATTCAGTACAATTTCTACTAAAATTTCAATGGCATTTTTCACAAAAATAGAAAAACAATCCTAAAATTTGATGGAACCACAAAAGTCCTTGAATAGCCAAAGTAATCCTGAGAAAGAAGAACAAAACTGGAGACATCACACTTCCTGGTTTTGAACTATACCACAGAGTGATAGTAATTAAAACAGTATGATACTGGCATAAAGATAGAAATATAAACCAATGGAACAGAATAGAGAGCCCAGAAAGGACCCTCCACATATATTGTCAACTAATATTTGACAAAGGAACCAATGACACTCAATGAGGAAAGGATAGTTTCTTCAACAAATGGTGTGGGAAAATCGGATAACTACATGCAGAAAAACGAAATTGGACCCTTATCTTACACTGCTCACTAATAGAAGTAAACATTAGGTGGAAAAGGGCTAAGGGAGAAGGACGTAGTGAGACAGGTTGGGAAGCCACATATTTAAACTAATTGATGTGCTTGGTATTTTATTACTGGTAACTGTGAAAAAGGGAGATTAATGGTTTTCTGATTAGAGGATTTTTGAGAAAAATTTAATATTTATGATATATTAATCAGAAAACATGTTCATCCCCATGTATTCAATAAGTTGCTCACAGATTGTGACTATGGATTGACAGCCTTGTTAAAAACCAAGTCATTTCTAATATGATGGGAACTTGTGTCTCTAGGGTGAGAACTTCTGCACTTCTAGCTGGCATTCATATCTATGGCAACACCGACAACCGAAAATGTGTGAAAGATGATACCAGGAGATAGAAGGTTAATATGACAAAAAATGGGAAGCGATGCCTAGTAATACATGTGTTTACACATTTTTAGATAGTGATAAACACTCCGGAAATTGGAGGATAAATTAATAATTAATACTAAGCACGTAAAGAGCTTGATATATAGGGGCGCCTGGGTGGCTCAGTCGTGAAGCATCTGCCTTTGGCTCAGGTCATGATCCAAGGGTCTGGGGATCGAGCCCCACATCGGGCTCCCTGCTCTGTGGGAAGCCTGCTTCTCCCTCTTCCACTCCCCTGCTTGTGTTCCCTCTCTCTCTCTGTGTCTCTCTGTCAAATAGTAAATAAATAAATAAATAAAATCTTAAAAAAAAAGAGCTTGATATATAGATTCAAATGCTTCTGAGGTATTGCTTATGGATCATGAATTTCTTTTGACCCTAAATGGACTTTTATCACTTGCTACTGAACTGCCAAATGTCATAAGCAGGTGGATTATGCTAATGAGCCACATTATGCACACTTGTGAACATGTGTTTGAAAGATACGTTAAGTAACATGTTAATTTGGGGGTGGATTGGATTTCTAAAGTGTGTGGGTAAAAGATAAAGTCTGGATGACTAGTCTTTAGAGAAAAAATAGGAATAAATTGACTGGTATTATCTCAGAATCCTATTTAGAAGAAAATAATCTGACTTAAAGAAGAGAATTTAAGTAATTTATCTTTTATAATTACTTCTCCCTTTACCTTTGTGTTTGAATAATTACCATTTTGTATCTCCCTAATTTCTTCAGTAGCCAAAAGGCAAATTGAAAGCTGTTTTTTTTATTTTAAAATGTTGAGGTTAATTCTCTTAGAAAAACGGACAAACTTGTTCTTATCAGGTTAAATTTGTCATATTTTGTCCTAAATTTGTCATAAGAAAATGACATTTCTAGAAAAAATTAGAATTACAAAATTTAAACATAAGTAATTGAGGATTTGATTCAGAGATAAATGCATAATTCATTTAACTAATCAATAATTCATTTAAATTTAACCACTGTATATGAATAATACACCACAGAAGTTAATTAGAGTTCAACCTCAGTTATCTTATTTAGGGGACAGTTGTAATTTGTTTGTATCTGTTGATAACAATTTTATTACAGTCATGACTGTTCAACTTCAACTTCAACTTCAATTTAAGAAAAATATGAGATGAAAGTTTTGATGCAAAGGATCTATGAAATACAAGGGTGTCTTTTTGTCAGTGCTTTAGTTAAAAAAGTCTGGTTAAATGCCAACAAGTTTAGAAATGAAATTACCTCTTAAAACAAAGTTGTTTGCCTTTATATCACTTAATAATTATATTTTTATTAACTCAGTGAAGAAAAAATAGACCGTCTGTACTTACAACACTAACTTGATGAGTTCTCAAGAAAAAGGAAGTCTTGCCTTTTAATTTGTGACTTTACGTTCTGTTTTTGTGAAATTAAAAAAATTTAGGGAACGTCACCAAGATAGTGATATAGGAGGCTCAGGAATCTCTCTCCTCCCACAGATGCACCAAATATACAGCTACACACAGAGAGAAATCCAGAAACCAGTTGAGTGACTCCTACAATGAGTCATCTAAACCATTAGGAGAGGCTGAGACGCATGCTCACCATAAACTCCATCCAAGGCACAGTGTCTTACAATCAGGAGGGAACCCCCGAGTTCTAACTTCTCCTTGAGGGAGAGGGGAGTTTGGACCACACATATAGCACCCCCAGCTTTTAAGGCTGTCACCTGAAGAATGGCCCCCCAAATCACTTAGCTGTGATAGCCATTGGGACTTTCCGTAATGAGTCCCATAGAACTACAGCCAATCTAGAAGCAATTGGTTCAATGGCACGTGAGCACTCTCTACCAGCTAGCGCCCTGCCCTCAGTGCAGAGAAAACAAGCAAAATCACCCACCTCCCAGTTTTTCCTCCGGGTGGAGGTTTGACTGCATCCTCTACCAGCAGCTGCCTGAGGGTCCAACTAATCAGCCCGCATTTTAGGTGAACTGGGACCCCTCCTGAGAGCCTGAAGCACCAGTGGGCAGTTCTCCCCACCTTCTCCTGCTTGCTCACTCCAGTACTAAAAAGGAACTTGCCAGCATTCCCTGGGAAGAGCGTGTCTGCACATCTAACACCCCAACTTTTACATCTGCCACCCGAGAAATGAGAAACAGGCCTCCAAATCACCTAGCTCTGATAGTCAATGGGGTTTGTATTCAAAAGTCCCAGAGGACTTTATAGCAAACAAAGAAGCAGGTTTTAAATAGGCACATAAGTACTCCACCTGGCTATGTATGCACCAGGGCTCAGCACGGAGGAGCAGGCAAAAACATGCGTCATCACCAGTTCTCTTCTCCGAGAAGGGGTTTGACTGCATATTTTCCCAACTGCTGCAGAAGGGACCAGCTTCTAACTAACCTGCACCTGGATGCTGACTGGGATCCCCTCCCGGGAGGCTCTTCCCCCTCTGTCTCCCCAGGCTTACTCCAACAGTAAAAACAAGTTTCCAGTTTCCTCCCTGAGAGGAGCTTGTCCACATACCTAGCACCCCAAACTTTTAAGCTGCCACCTGAGGAATGATCCCTCAAATTACCTAGCTTGGATAGCCAATGGGCCTCAGCATTTACAAGTCCCCACAGATCCATCTTGAACAACAACAACAAAATGTCATTTTCAAATGGGCACGCAAGCACGTCCTGTAGATATCCACCCTGTGCCCGAGTGCAGAGGGAAAAGCGAAAACGACCATCTCCCAGTTGTTCCCTGGAAAGTATCTGAATACAATCCTCCCAGCTGCTGCCTGGATTCAGCTTCTGATCAGCCTGTATGTGGGGAGCTGGCTGGGATTCTCCGGGGAGCCTGACAGAGCCGGAGGGCAGCTTCCCAGCTGCTTCCTCCAACCCCCCCATGCTCATTCCAACAGCAAAACCAAGCCTCCAGCTTCTTTCTGGAAGCAGTCTCCCAACATCCAGCACTCCAAGGAATGGCTCCCAAACCACCTAGTTTTTGCTGATGATGGCTTCACATTCATGAGTCGCCTGGGACCACACAAGAAAAAGGTGGTGCTAGTTGGGTGCACAATCCCTCTGAGCAACTGTTCCCTCTGGCTCAGCACAGAGTGAGTAAGTAAAAACAACCAGCTCTTCGTCTGTCCCTCTTAGAGACTAAATTGCATACCTAAGTATCTTGAGCTTTTCAGCTGCCTCCTGAAGGTTGGGCTCCCTCCCCCAAACATCCTATTGATTTAACTTTGTTTTTTATATTTATTTTGATAATGATGTGATAAATATCTCTCAGAGAAATTTGAATTTGATTAGTGGTAAGCATTTTGTCTTTTTTTTGGCTGGCCAAATGCAACTTCCACTTCTGTGTTGAGGAAATTCCCAATTATGGGGTTTGACCATGTGAAGGTGGCAGAGTTGCTCTTTGTGCCCAAGATTTACTTTTCCCTCTTCTAGGCTCTTCTATTTACCACAAAGCCTGGATATTTGGGAATTACATTGTCCAGAATCCCTTCCAGCAGAGTTCTGCCTATATCTAACAATGAGTGCTGCACAAAATTTAGAAAGCTGAAAGGAACCAGAAGCTCTTTTCCCTCATACAGTAGCAGCAGGTCAACAATGAGCTTCAGCAAATATTGTTTTTAAGAACATCATCTAAGAATTCCACCACAAATTATCTACCCAAATACTTTAGGCAGCTGTCATTCCTGACCTTGAGATATTTGGTCTGTCTTACGTGTCTGAAGGATGGAAGTAAATGTGAAAGCTAGATAGTTTCCCCACGTTCTCAGCTCATGCTCTCCGGTGGCTCCTTAAGCACCTAAATTCCTGTCCTAAAAACTGTCCTATTTGTAAGGCCAAGGGTCAATCCTGTTTTGCTGACTATACAAGGACTGTACAAGTGATTCCTCACTTTGCACTACGGTAGTATTGGCAAATCCTCCTTATCCCTGTACCCTTATAGACAGGACTTAAGCACAGGAACTAGTCTTGTCTGATGCTCCTTCCCGGGAAGCGAAGATAAAGAAGCAGTATCCCACAGTTGGTGTGGTATCCCAGCTAGACAATTACTGATTTTTTTTTTTCTAAATAAAAAACATTGTTGTGCTGGTTTCAACTTTTTATCACTACTTAAATTTGATCATTTTTCCTGTTTTTCTACCCTATCATCAATTTTATATATTTCCAACAAATTTCCTTTTTTTCCCCCTAAAGAAACCAGAGGCAATTTCTTTTTTTTTTTTTTTTTTTACCATTTTAAACCATTTTTAATTGTTCAGTGACATTCACATTTTTTATTATTATGTTATGTTAGTCACCATACATTATATCATTAGTTTTTGATGTAGTGTTCCATGATTCATTGTTCGCATATAACGCCCAGTGCTCCATGCAGAACGTGCCCTCTTTAATACCCATCACCAGGCTAACACATCCCCCCACCCCCCTCCCCTCTAGAACCTTCAGTTTGTTTTTGGAGTCCATTGTCTCTCATGGTTCCTCTCCCCCTCCGATTTACCCCCCTTCATTCTTCCCCTCCTGCTATCTTCTTCTTCTTCTTCTTTTTTCTTAACATATATTGCATTACTTGTTTCAGAGGTACAGATCTGTGATTCAACAGTCTTGCACAATTCACAGCGCTCACCAGAGCACATACCCTCCCCAGTGTCTATCACCCAGCCACCCCATCCCTCCCAACCCCCAACACTCCAGCAACCCTCAGTTGTTTCCCTAGATTAAGAATTCGTCATATCAGTAAGATCATATGATACATGTCTTTCTCTGATTGACTTATTTTGCTCAGCATAACACCCTCCAGTTCCATTCACGTCGTTGCAAATGGCAAGATTTCATTCCTTTGATGGCTGGCATAATATTCCATTGTGTATATATACCACATCTTCTTTATCCATTCATCTGTCGATGGACATCTTGGCTCTTTCCACAGTTTGGCTATTGTGGACATTGCTGCTGCAATTTCTTTTGCTTACAACTAAATTTTGTTGCAAAAGGAGACAGAGAAGTCATGTCATCAGATCCATTGTTAATTATGTAATTTCTTACAGCAAAGCTTTAATCTGGAAGTATCATGTTTAGGGGAATTGGAAATAGGGGGATGGATAAATTTCATAAGTGGTTTTCAGATTACATCAGATGAATGTTTGATCTGCTTATATAAAAGATGGTCTCTGTTTCCAAGATATTAAGATCATAGTATCAGTGTTACTTTTTCTCCTAGAAAGATGGAAACTGCCCGTCTTTAGAATCTAGCCTGGGAATATTCTTGAAGCATAATTGCCAAACCTATTTTGATGACAATAGTAAAACTTGTATGATTGATGTATTTAAAGTAAGTTGCAAAGCACTGAAAGATAAAACATGAAATATGTCATTTGAAAAACTCTCTAATTCTAACTCGACAATATTACTCCGTATATTTGCTTTCAGCTCTAAATTCAGACTCCATCTATTATTTAACAATAAAATAGTTACCGAAAATGCTTTTCAGAATTTCAGAATTGGCTATATTTTTATTTCTATTATTAAAATATGCTATTTTTCCATGTTTCCTTATAGAAATCTAACCAATTCCTTTCCATGCTCATTGTAAACGATGTAATTGAAAAAAATGTTATTTCCTTCAAGATTTGAAAATTCTTTCTCAAACAGAATTCCCTATAATTAAAATGTAGTGCTGCTTAGAAGATTTTGTCCTGCTTCAAAGTAAGACAAAAGAATTCTTAATGAAGGCTAATTTGTATTACCATATATCTTCCTTTAAATTTGACTTTATCTTTCTCATTTTTCTAATTATCAATCTAATATTTTCTTTCATGTTCCCTGAGTTTCTTCTTCGGTTTTTAGCATCCCTGCAGTTTCTCTTTTATGTTAATATCTGATTTGTTTCATATGTAACCTCTAAATTAGTAAGTTTTCCTATTTTGCCTGTATAGATACTCTTAAGGATCTGGTAAGTGTTCAGGATATTCCTCTTCCCTAAATTTTCATTGTGCTGAGGCATACACACAAACATTTGCACATTACTGAGGTAGTTCAACCCCCAATGAAGCAAATAAAGAACTCTAGAGACCCCAGCTTAAAATCCAGCAGTCTATCTCTTATATTTATCATAAATATTACTTCTGGACATTTAACACTTCGGAAGCCATTTTGAAAGACAATTTTGAAATGTCACCGATATTATTTAGTTAATTCTTGTTAAGTTTCCAACTGGAAAAACCTAAAGTATGTAGATTTACTGAGAACCCATTATGTCAGTCATATTTAACCAACTTGTTCCAATGACAGTGTATTTTTTTGTACTTCTATAGCTTGTTAGTCAACATGTCTCACTTAATTGGCTATCAATTTGAGTACCAGCATTTCTCACAAATAGTCCTTAATTACCACCTGGAAGATAGACATTTTTCTCTAACTACTTTGAGGTATTATGTAAGTGCTCTGGATTTATTATTTTTAAATTTATATTTCTTTGTGAGTTGAGTATTATACAGTTTCCTTTTTAAATTTCATCAGCAACAATAATCAGTTCTTGAGAAGTTCATGTGATTTTATTACTTTGCTTATTATAGCCAATTACAAGCCATCTATTCCACCTTATTTTGTATTATTCAAGTTAAAAATGAATCTAATTTTGCTTTGTTAATATATCTTCAGTGACAAAAATATACAGTATATAACTATAAAATTATTTTTGTTATTATCTATGGTTACTGTAATATTACTACTACCAGTAATATGTTGAAATGCATCATGCTTAATATTACAATAATCTGTAATGCTCACATGAGCTATCTCATCTAACTTCACAATAATATCATCACTAATGAAAACAAGGCAGCTGAATGTGCAATTGTGCATACTAAAAATATTGTTTACCCTAATGTCTGCATTTATCGGCTGTGCCATGATCAAGAACCTTACAAACAGCAGTGAAAAGAAACCATTGTAAGTTTGATTATTCTTTTTTTTTTTAATTCTTTAATGGTAGTAGCAGACTGGGTTTTGCTATCTTTATCTTCAATTGAATAAAAGTCATCACCTTCAATAAAAAACAGTGCAGAAAATTAATATGAATCAACCTTAGAAGTTAGGACTCATTTAAAGGAGAATTTTAATGTTGCAGGCCTTTAAAGAGATGGCTAAAATTACTCTTAGTTTATGAATTTGGATTTAATCAGGAGTTCAAACAGGTATAGAAAAAGCTAAACATAATAGAGACCATTCAAAAATTATTCAAAACTTAGGGATTTAGGAAAAAGACTATAGAGTATATGTCATCATGGTGAAGAATTTTGACAGAGGACATTGACCTTGGAATAAGGTAAATTGGCCCATATTTATTATGGTTAGAGGTCTGGTATCTTCCTAGACAGACCATTAATTTAAAACTCCTAAATCAGGACTATTGTCTGATAAACTGTAGTGGGACCAATAAGCCTTGAGTCTCAACTTGGATGTGGCTGCATTGTTTTGCAGGAGAAGGAAATTGTGATTAAAAATATGAGGTTTTGGGGTGCCTGGGTGGCTCAGTCGGTTAAGCATCTGACTCTTGATTTCAGCTCAGGTCATGATCTCGGGGTCATGAGATCAAGCCCTGCATCAGGTTCTACACTCAGCACAGAGTCTGCTTGTCCCTCTCCCTCCCCCTGCTTGTACTTCCTCTCTCTTTCTCTCAATCTCTTAAATAAGTAAATAAACAAATAATAAAATCTTTAAAAAAATAGAGAGGTTTTGACAAATTGTGAACTATTGATGGCAATCATGATCGAAATGCAAGAATAAGTCATGGCAAAGAGATAATCTCTTCTGGAAAACTATACAAAAAAGTGCAGGAGGGGTGCAGTCAGACTCAGTTAAACGTCTGACTCTTGATTTCAGCTCAGGTCATGATCTCAGGGTTGTGAGATCGAGCTCTGTGTGGAGCCTACTTAAGATTCTTTGTCTCCCTCTCCATCTGCCCAACTGCCCCCATCTCTCTCCAAAGGAAAAAAAAAGTGCAGGAGTCCATGATATCACTTTTGAGATACTAAAGAGATTTGGGGTCATGGACCTCAATTTTATGAATGACATCTTGAACTTGATTCCTTTGAGTCCTTGTTCTGGTAGTTTTTTTTGTTTTTTTGTTTTTGGGTTTTTTGTTTTTTTTTTTTTTGGTACACCTTCTTCAACCGATCAGTCAGTCAGTTTCTTATCTTTCTTTTACTTTGCATTATGATGTTTGATTATTCTTTTTTTTAATTTTTATTTGCATTTATTCTGTGCAGAATTTACTCCCAGGCCATAGGTTTTTGTTTCTTTGGTTTCTTCTGGGATATCTTTTTCTTTTGTGCAACCTTCTCTTCTGGTTTAGGAACAATCTGCTCTTACTCAGTAAGGATTATCTCGATGTGGCAGGGAGAGCTCATGGACGGGTTAATCCGACCATGAGCACTGTACATTCTACGCCGCATTTGGGGGCTTTGTTCACTAGGATGTGCTCAATGACCACAGAATTGACATCTAAACCCTTAAGTTCAGCATTACTCTCTGCATTTTTAAGCATGTGCAGTAAAAATTCAGCACTCTTCTTGGGCCCATCGACCCTGTGTTCAACCCCACTGTTTGGCTTGGGTACACCTACCAGCTCCACCACTGTAGCGAAGGAATGACACACATTACAATGCCTCTGTAAAGTGACGTCTTTCAGATACTTGGTGGCTTTTCGGATGTGCATACCTTTGATGGCCTGGGCAATTTTACGTGTGTTCTTAAAGTGAACATGAAGATTTGAACCTCTTGATTTACATGATTTCATAGGGTTTTCTGGGTCAAGCAAATAATGAACCATTTTCAGAGGTCACCTCAGGCTGCTTCAATGTTTGATTATTTATTATAAATTATTCTAATTTATTTTTATTCAAATCTTCCATTATTACTCTGTCTAAGTCTTGCTCCTCTACCCCTCCTTTGAACCTAAATCCCTAACTGCATCTTAGTTCTCCTAAATCTGGAGTACTCCCTTCCTTCAACTCAGTTTTTCAGAAATTAGGGTCTGCCTTTGAATGCATTCATAGTGGCTAGACCATGACCACCTCTCACCAGATGTCCCTGATCCTAACTGTCTGCTTGATTTTGGCTCTTGCCCCCCACCTAACCCCCACCCACTGCCCACCTGTTTTCTGACCTATCATTGTTTTCCCCCCCCCGTCTAGGTTTACTGAGATATAAATAACACATAACATTGTGTAAGTTTAAGGTGCACAACACCATGATTTGATACATGTATATATAGTGAAATGACCACAATAAGGTTAGTTACCACATCCATCACCTCCCATAGTTACGGGGGGGGGGGGGGGTTACCAGAACACTTAAGATCTACTCTCTAAGCAACTTTCCAGTCTACAACACAGTATTGTTAACTATAGTCACTTCACTGTACAGATCCCCAGAACTTACTCATCTAACAACTGGGAGTTTATACACTTTGATCAACATCTCCCCATTTCCCATCTTCCAGCTCCTGGCAACCACCATTTTACTCCTTGTTTCTATGAGTTCAGCTTTTATTAACAATAGTCAAGACATGGAAGCATCCTAAATGTCCACTGGTGGATGAATGGATAAAGAAAATATTACACACACACACACACACACACACAGAATTGACTATTACTCAGCCAGAAAAAAAGAAGGAGATTCTGCCATTTGTGATAACATGGATGGACCTTGAGGGCATTATGCTGAGTCAAATAAGTTGGGCAGAGGAAGATGATAAATACTGTATGTTCTCATTTATATGCAGAATTTATAAAAGCAAAACCTGTCTTTGTTCTTGTGGTCTTTCTCAGTCATCTATCCTTCCCTGCAGAGACTTTCTTACCAACCAGTCCCAAATGGTTCCCAAACCAGTCTGTCACATCAGTTAGAATCTGAGGGCTGCATAAAAGCTGTACAGATCCCAACGACAGCCTGAAATCCAAACAATGCACCCGATAGCAAAATATAGTGGGTAAGCCTCAATAAATTTCTGCTTCATCTCAGATCCCAATCTAGGCATCTCCTTGGGGCATCCTTCTGGCTTTCTCCATTGAGTTAAGCAGCTCTCCTATATATTCTCAGACTAGTACTGACTTTGATCCTAATTCCTTATTATATAATTATGTGATCCACTTGCTTGTTTCCCAATTTAAACTAAGACCCTCCAGGGAAGACATTGTAGTGTTTATTCACTCTTTTATTCCCAGTGTCTGGCAACGAAACTGATACATATTAAATAGAATAAACAGACCCAATTCTAAACTCTTTTCTTTAATTTTCCTCTCTTCCCCCTTCCTCTGTCTTGGTTCCTGTTGCATACTAACTGTAGGAATCAGGAATCAGGGGAAATTGTTTAATCTCTCTGAGCCGTAGTTAACTTAGTTATAATGTCTACTCCGTGGTGTTTTGCCCTTATAAGGAAATCAACAATAAGGTTGGCGTGCTTAGAATATTGTTTGTCTCAGTAGGTATTTATTAAGTGCAGCTTATTTCCATCATAAAAAATGGTGATAACCTCTCACTGCCTACCCTTGGTAGGAAGGGTAGTAATGTCCTGTTTACTAAAATACTGTTTACTTTAAATACATTCTTGCATTTATACCTTGAAGCACTCTGAGGCAAGTACTGTAATCCATTTTATCCATAAAACAATCAAGGCTCTCAGTGGTTAAGTAAAACCCAGGACCTCAGAGTCAGTGATAGGATGAGACATAGAAAATTTCCATCCGGCAACCATACTAATCATTGCACATCTTACCTCATACCCATCATTCTCTCCTTTGTTGCAGCTTCTCTGATATTGGAACCTAAATGCCCAAATACTCCTACATTTGACAGCAGCTCCTATCATAATAAATGCTAACGAGCCCTTGGTGGAAAATTTTAGAGCTTCAGAATTCCATCTTCATGACTGATGATGCCATTGCTTAATTGACTCATTTTCCTGCATCCTTAACATTGTCAGGCTCTATGTGCAGGCATCTTTTTGCTAACAGGCCTGGCAAGGAAGCTGATATGGTGCTACCACATTAACAGAAAACTGACAAGAACATGAGATTTTAAGTCTTCCACTTTTAAATCTTTATATAGTCAGCTTAAGACATGAAAGGTATGTTTGGATGTTATACTAATAACACGGTAAGAAAAAATAATTGCGTTCTGGAAGATCAATTACTTAAGCCTCAAAGGACCAACTTATCATGGTGAAAACCACTCCTTTCTCTCCTAGTCATTTTTAAAAATTCTATAAAATACACTTAGCTCTTCATGCCAATACTCTTACTTCTTTCTATGGTAATTTGTATATATTTCTTAATTTTTTACATGACATTTTAATGAAGGTTACAGATCTCATTCCCATTTAAGAATAAAGCATTATCATGTGAAAATAAGAAAATGTAAGCGGATTGAAACAAAAACTCAGTCTCTGGGCTCAGTTTCCGGGAGTTGGAATACACATACTTTTCCCTATTCCTCCTTTTAAATACGACTAAAACTAAATACACAAAACAAACGTAAGTCTGAAAGGTGGAGATAAGCAGACACACCATCTTGGGACCTCAGAACCTGGGGAATGACGTGCTGGCAAGTGCTTTAGCCTTTATTTTTGCCTGCTTATCCTAGCCTCGGTACCAGACAAGCGGGCCGCGTGGAGCCGCTCAGCGGCTCAGAGGAAACAAACCTCAAGAAAAAGCGTAATCTCACCAGTAAAGAAGCGGGTAAAGGGCAGCCTATCAAGACAGAAAACTGTCACATAATAACCGCTCTACTCTGACAAGCGAAGCAAAAGCAGCAAAAGCAGAAGGAAGACAGTAGATTTCCATCCCCTCCCCCAAATGGTGTCAGAGAGGATCAAGTGGGAAGACAGCCCCCGGTGGCCCCACCAGGTTTCCACGGTAACCGTGGACTTCGCCCCTCCTCATTTTTGCTGGGGTGGTGTGAGAGGCGGTGTAGTGGAGAGGCAGAACTTTCTCCAACAATTCCGTGGCAACAAGGCCACCCGACTACAGTGACGGTAGAGACAGGCAGGAGAAGCACTAGTGAGGTGCCCCTCCCCCTCCCAGCCCGGACAGTTTCAGCAAAAACCTGGTGGAAAACCTGATCTCCCAGCCCCACCCAGGAGCACCAGGAAACCCTTTCTCATTTATATGTGACACCACCAGATGTCAGTGAGGGTCAGTAGGAGATCAGGGCTGATCACCACACAGATTCTCAAGGCACATCTTCTCCTAACCTATTACTTTCTTTAGGAGAAATCTATCTGGTAATACATCCTAGCCCCTCACAATGAAGGAGTTTTGGAATATAGGTGAAATTCGTTGGGGTGAGTTCCGGAGCCCACTACCAAGAAGGAACTCTTGAGACGTCTTTGGTGCAGATAGGTGGTTAATTAAAGCCCGGAGGACAGGACCCATGGGCAGAAAAGAGCTGCTGCCCTGGGGTTGTTGAGGGGTGGCTGATACAGGGTTGCGGGAGGTAAGGAAAAGGGAGGTTTCCAAAAGGATTTTCATATGTTAAAGCAGACTTTCAAGGATACGGCGACCTTGCGGTTGTCAAGTTTGTTTTTCCCTCTAGCAAGGCATTAACATGAAAATCGCTGGGAACTTCCGGAGGAACATTACACTCCGCCCGCTTCAAGTATCTGTCAATGGGCTGCAGGTTATAAGGACATTTAATTGTATTTGCATTTCCTTTTGGAAGCTAGACCATTGATAGAAATGCTTTGTTCTTGTAGATTGCTAAGGCTTTTGTAAACTGAGGGAGACTCGCCTCTTGCAGGATTATGATCTCTGTAAATTAACTATTTGTTTTTCCTTTAGGGCAGCCAGGAGCGCCTGAGGAATGTCACAGAGGTCCCATGGAGTGGAGCTTGTGGGGTGTCAGCTTCTGCTTTGTCCTCAGCTTGCCTTCTTTTCCTTCGTCAAAAGGAAGAAGGAAAAAAGGGAGAGAGAAGGGAGGGAGGGAGGACGGAAGGAAGGGAGCACGGGAGGGAGGGAGGGAGGGAGGGAGAGAGGGAGAGGGAGAGAGGGAGGGAGAGAGGGAGGAAGGAAAGGAAGGAAAAGCACAGAGTTTCTATAGAATATACCAGCCACAGCTCACATTACATACATGTTCTTTAGAGAAACAACAAACAATCCTCAAGTACAGGACTTGATAGCACCATTCATCCTAAATTCACCTGGTAATTAGGATCTTCCTCTGTGTTAGCTATCCAAAGGGAAATTAAACCTGCTGCATCTTACGACAGGAAATAGATTTACAACTGGGAGCAAGACACCCACTGAAGTGAGGCTCTTACCCTCCTCCCCCAGAGGCTGGGAGGTAGCTAGCGGGGTTAGCTTCCTTGATAATTTCATTTCAAAGAGCTGATTCTTGGGCTCTGGAGAAAGGCATTGCTGGGTTGTAAAGCTGGTTGATTTCGTATTTAAACTGACTTATATATGTTTCAAAGAGACAGAGAAAGAATTTACAAGTTTTCTAAAGCAGAAAACAGATAGCTCTTTATTTTTGACAGGAAGAATTAAGCATCTTATTTTTAATCTGTATTTGCTGATATAGTAGCCTCTACATGTTTTTCACCTTCAACTTCTCCAGCTTTATTTGCTCTTCCTCTTCAACATACAAACATGTTTAAGTTCCCTCGTCCTAAAAGAAACACACACACAGAGGGAAGCCTTCTTCCTCAGTCCTCGAAACCAGCCATTCCCTCTTTCATGAAAGATACTTAGTTTAGAACAGTTGTGAAATTTCATAGTATAAAGACATAATAATTACTTTGTAGAGTTGAAATTTTTCTAAAGTCAGGTTTGTAAAGAAAGAACTTACCAACAGTAAAATTCACTCTTTACTGTACCATTATATGAATTTTAGTAAATGCACATAGTTGTGTACTGAGGTAGGAAACAAAGGCAAAAAGAAAATTTCTTTACTACTTACAGCCCATTGACTAGTCCTTGAAACAGGCAGAATGACATTCTTGTAGGGACTTAGCTGCCTCGATGTTGACACTTTGCTAAGGGCAAAAGGCCATCTTAGCTTAACATTATCCTGACCCCCCCCCCCCCCCCCCCCCCCCCGCCCCAGGATCCTGTAAGTTTCCTTTAACATCTTAAAAATTCCTTTGGAAACTTCCTTATCTCTCCCCACCATGATACATGTTGGCAATCATCCTCCAAGCATATGGCCCACGGACATACATCTGAAGGGTCTCATGACTTAGTTTTTTTAAAAGATTTTATTTATTTATTTGACAGAGATGAGAGCGAGAGCAAGAGAACACAAGCAGGGGGAGCAACAGAGAGAGAGGGAGAAGCAGGCTTCCTGCTGAGCAGGGAGCCTGATGTAGGGCTCTACCCAAACCAAAGGCAGACACTTAACCAACTGAGTCACCCAGGCACCCCATGACTGAGTTTTATTAGATAGTAATAAATGACCTTTTCCTAACAATAGCTAGCCCCCACAAGGTCTTGGAAACTTTGCTTCCAAAATTCCTTAGAGACTTATGCTATCCCTAACCTCCTCCCAATTTATATTATCCCGAAGTATATCATCAGTCACCTGTCACAACCCCAGTGTAGCTCTTTCTGCCCACGGGTCCTGTCCCGTGCTATAATAAAACCACCTTTTTGCACCAAAGACATGAATTCTTTCTTGGCTGTCAGCTCCAAACCCCAACATTTTTTACATCATCACCATCACCAAAATCAATATATAAAACACTTTCATTACTGTGAAAAGTTCCCTCTTTCCCCTTTTTAGTCAAGCCCCTTAATTTAAGCGACAGTGTCTCCTGCCTCTCTCTCAGTGATTTAAGGTTTTTGGTCCATAAGAGAGAAAAGAGGGGAAGGATGGGCTAGTGCCTCCCCAGCCCCCCTCAGTCCTCCTGCCCTGTCCCAGCCTTACTTGTTAGCACCTGGTGGACTGTGTACAATGGTCCTTAAGTGAGGGAGATTTCCTCCTCTTGTCTGGGCCACTCAGAGGTCCTACTCTATTCTGGTAATGTAGCCCACACTTGGCCTTTCGCCATATATTAACTCTATCTGCTTTCTGCTTCTCCACTACTATGCCTGCTGGAATCTCTTTCTCCATGCTCTGCCACAAAGCAGAGAATTTGCTTAGCTCCTTAGTCAGCCATTCCAAACACCCCACCTTAGCATCAGCTTTAAATATTCTGTTCACACATCCATCCATCTAGACATCCCCTAAGCATTTGTAAGTGTTTATTATATGTCAAACATTCTAGACTACAAAGACACAGCTGTAAAATATAGACATTTTTCCAGTTCTCATGAAGCTGGTAGACTTGTGGTTGGAGAGAAATTAAGAAGTTAATTTCTGGTAGCAATAGGTGCATTGAAGAAAGTGAACCAGAATAATAACCGATACTGTAGAGAGTGAAAGAGGAACATGTGTGTGTGTTTCCACACAATATGGTAGTTAGAATAGGTCTACCAAAATTTCATTTGTTGTTTTGTAGGTATTTTAGGCATCCTTTTGCTTAACAGCAATTTATCGTGTTTTCTGAACAGGCTACAAACTTTTTTTATTTGCAGGTTTTTATCTTCTTTTTATTCTATAATTCCTTGATAGGCGATTCCTTCTGTAATGTGTTTTTTAAATATATAGTTTCATGTAACAAATATTATCTGACTTAGTGATATTTTTAAATTATAATTTTATTTAAGTGGACAATTTTGTAACAATTAGGAGAGCACCTTAATAAAAATTGCTTTTTTATGCACAACTATGTCAATCATCTTCTTAAAATATTTCTATTCACACAATTAGAATAGGAGGCAACCATGGAGGAATAAAAATTAGAAAATACCTTTGGGGCTTTTATGGGATTTTGATTTATTAGTTTTTTTTTTCATTTTGAGGTAAATGATCTACTGGACATGTGGTGTGTTAAATCTCTGCCAGATGTCTCATATTGCTCCTGAGGCAGTGGAATTTTGATATAATTATTGATATAAGTCAGATCATGTCACTCTTCTAAATACTCCAATCTCTTCCTGCCCAACTCAGAATCAAACTTACTGTGCCCTATATTATTTGGTGGGGGCCATAATGAGGAACTGGAATTACAGGTCTTCTTTGATTTATGATAGGGTTATGTTCCAATAAACCCACTGTAAGTTGAAAATAACCTAAGTTGAAAATGCATTTAATACACCTGACTTACTGTGTATTGCGGCTTATCCTGACCTCCCTTAAACGTGCTTAGAACACTTGTAAATCAGCCTACAGTTGGGCAAAATCATCTAACACAAAGCCCATGAAGTGTTGATATCTCATGTAGTTTATTGAATACTGTACTGAAAGTGAAAAAAAAATGGTTGCATGGGTAGAAATTGTTGTTAGTGTGTTGGTTGCTTACCCTGTAATCATGTGACTGACTGGGAGTATGGCTTAGTGCTGCTGTCCGGCATCGCAAGAGAGGATCACATTGCATATCACTAGCCTGGGAGAAGATGAAAATCCAAAATTCAAAGTATTGTTTCTGCAGAGTGTGTATGGTGTTCACACCATTATATAGTCAAAAAATCATAAGTCAAACTATCGTAAGTTGGGGACAACCTGTATTTTATTTTGGATTTTGCTTATAAAGTATAAATATAATGCTATTTATATGGTGCTCTTTCAAATTTCGTTTACTTAATATCGCATAAAACTCAAAGTTCTATAGTCTGAAAGCTGTTGATAGCTTTCATGGATATAGTCTGACCTATAACTTTGCCTTAAAAAAATCTGAGAGTGAACTAGCATTCAGCTTTCTAAATAATGTTACTACATATGTCTTACCTTGGAAACAGCTTCTTCTGACCTGGATTTCCAGTGAAAATTAAGATTTTTCTCTGCATCTTGGCACTTTAGAAAAAAAATCAGATCAGATCCAATTTGGGAAGATAATTTAAACTCCGTTGAGAATCTAAATGAAGTTGCTTCCATCTCTAGAATTCTTTCAAAAATGTTACCTGATCAAGCTAAAATAAGTAAGTAGATTAGATTAGACAAAGAAGCCTCACACATAAGTAATTTTATTCCTCTTTCTTCTTTTCTTACGAAAGAAAATGCATAAGCTAGCTTATTATTGCCCCCTCCTCTCTTTTAAACAGGATATATGATAGAGATTCTGGTGAATGAGGAAAAAAAAAAAGCTCTGTACATTTTGAACTACATTTTTTTTTCTCACCATCAAGCAGGAATGGTAAACCTGCAATTTTAAAAAGAAAATCATAAAAATGCTACCTCTAAAATTCCTGGAGCATGTTTATGTGACTGCCAGGACCATGTCTGCTCACCCCCCACATACTTCCATCAGAGGTGAATTGAAGAGACAACACAGAGCTCCCTCAGAGAGGTTCCATGATCCCACCAGGGAAAAAATGCATCCTCCTTGCTCTGTCTTGTAGTTGAGACTACTGTCCCATATGTTCATCATCCAGGTCTAAAACTTTACTGACATTTACATTTGTATTTTTTATAGGGGTCAAACTGCCATTTATGGAAATATGAATGAGGGCAGTTTTTGAATTGTGTTGCCAAATGTGGCATTGATCAAAATGGCTTCAGCTAAGACAACTGAAGGATTAAAGAAAAGAGAGGGTGAATGGTCTTTTCTTAAAAAGTCTAAAATCTTAGTTGCTTCACTTTTATCAAAAGGTAAATTTGAAACCTTCACCTGTAACACCAAATAAACCCAAATTTTCATGTTTTAAAAGATAGCCAGCTCTGACCCTCTTCCAAGAACAATTATTTGAAGTGTTAGAATTGTGTAATTGAAGCTCAGTAACTTTAAAGATAATATGAGTGTGTCAAAATTTTAACAGAGCAATGTATAGGTCTACCATATATCCCCTAAAGAAAAACACAGCTAAGGTATTACAAAAATGTCAAACAGCAAGAAGGAAAGATGAAAGCCAAGAGATTTGTAGCTAGTGAATCAATGTTCAATTTATAATCACACAATATAAGCCATCTTCCACCTTCCTTAGAACAGAAAGCCTTTCCAGTAAAGTGTAGTACATGTTCTGCATAGCTGTTACAACAGTGTCATTTATCTTACTTGTAGAGTCTTGAACGATGCAAAAACAGGTACCTATATATAACTCTAGGCAATGTACAATAATGAGCAAATTTCTAATTTCCATGATTTTTGCTTTCATGTTCATGGACTTGACAGTCAAAATCAGTTATTTAAAATGTGAATTTTTTATTATCTTGACAAGACTGATGCTTCAGCATACGGGCTGTTTCATATAACTTTGGTATAGTCTCCATGGTATATTGTACAGGTAGGTTTTTAATGCACTAATGTGCAGAGAATCAGAATATACTGTTAAATGAAAAAAAAGAAGTTGCAAAACATTGTATATGTAGGAAAGGGATGATTATGAATCTGTAGTTTTGTTTAGTAATAGCATGTAGAAATGCCAGAGGATACATGAAGAACTAATAAATAAAATTATAGACATATAGGGTGAAATACAGGTGACAGGAACAGGGAGATTGAGACTTCTCGAAGTATGCCTTTATACATAATTTTGATTTTTAAAACATATGAGTACTAATGATTTAAAGGTTAAAGTATATTTCAAAATGGTTACTCAATACTCTTTGGTATTTTAGATCCAGTTCTACTGCAGGGGCAAGGGGTGGTTTCCCCACACACCACCAAGCAATTCTTGGACACCAGAGGGGTGTCCTACAATTCAACTCAGTGCTGACACTATCTACCCAGAGATAGCATCAGATTTCACAGGTGAAATGTTTAGTCCTGCAGGACTGCCCTCACACATTTCAGACGCCAGTCATAAGCCTAGCTTGTTACCTGTACTTCTGACCAACTGGCTATAAATTAGAGGTTCCCACCAGTCCTCCTTGGGTTCCATTAATTTGTTAGAGCAGCTCCCAGAACTCAGAGAAACATTTCATGTACTAGGTTGCCAGTTTATTATCAAAAGATATAAAGCAGCCAGCTGGAAGCTCTGCATAGGGCAAGGTACAAAGGAAGGAGCAGAGCGTCCATGCTCTCTCTGAAGTGCACCACGCTCCCCAAATCTCCACGTGCTCACCAATCCAGAAGCTCTTCAAACCATCTCCTTTTGGATTTTTATGGAGGCTTCATTAAATAGGTAGGACTGATGAAATCATTGGCCACTGGAAATTTATTTTGACCTCCAGCCCCTCTCCCTTACCTGAAAGCTAGAGGCAGGACTGACAGTTCCAATCTCCAATCTCATGGTTGACTCCTCTGATAACAAGCCCCCATCCCTTTTTTTTTAAAATGCTTATTTATTTCCTTTTTTTATGCTCATTCATTTTTTTAAATTATTATGTTCAGTTAGCCAACATAGAGTACATTATTAGTTTTTGATGTAGTGTTCGATGATTCATTAGCTGCATATAACACCCAGTGCTCATCACAACATATGCCCTCCTAACACCCATCACCCTGTTACCCCCTCCTCCACCATCCTCCCCTCTAAAACCCTCAAATTATTTCCCCAAGTCCATAGTCTGTCATGGTTCCTCTCCCTCTCTGATTTCTCCCCCTTCAGTTTTTCCTCCCTTCCCCTATGGTCCTCTGTGCTATTCCTTATGTTGCACATATGAGTGAAACTACATGATAATTGTCTTTCCCTGCTTGACTTATTTCACTTAACAAGCCCTCATCCTTAAATGTGGTTGAAAAGTCACCTCCTTAATACAACTAAAGATACTTTTATAGCTGTCATCACTTAGGAAATTAAAAGGGATTTAGGAGCTCTATGCCAGAACCAGGGAAGAATACCAAATATATATTCCTTATTATAAATCACAGTATCACAGATACTTATTAAAAGCATGACCTATCTCAAGCAAAAGATGAAACACCCATTTATCATTATTAATGCTAAGTCCTTTTTGATAGATATATCATCAAGAATTAAAAAGAGAAGAAAAGCACTAATTAACTCTATAATTTTGTCTTATAAATTCTTCTTTACTTATAAATACTTCTTCTTTAGTTTTACTAGTTTACCATTATCAACACTGGACTTATTTGCCAAAAAACAAACAAACAAAGAAAAAAGACCACTAAATGCTTTTGTGCTATATATTTTGACATGTATATATCTATATATTTTTTAAGAGAATTCCTTTTTTAAGATGGATTAGATATCTGCATGGGAATACCAACTCCATGCTATTTATTATGGTTGCATTTACAGCCTAGATAGAGATTGGTTTACGTTTACTGTGAATTTAATTCATCTAGCAAATATTTCTAGGGCCCCTACTATATGGCAATGAATACAACCTTATAGATATTCCTACCCTTGTGTAGATAACATTCTATGTGTCTGAGAAGGATAGGGAGACAGACCATGAATGAGAAATATACCTTGATAAATTTTATTATTCTTAAATCCTATAAGAAAATTTTTTAAAAATAGAGTTATGTAAGAAGGATCCAGAGTACCACAGAGAAGGTTAGGGTTTAATTTTAAATAAAATAGTCAGGGTGTACCTAATTAGGAAGGTAGCATTTGAACAAAGACATAAAGGATATGTATTAACCACGTAGCTATCTGAGGGAAAGTTTGGTCCTTTGCCTTAGATGAAGTAGCTAAGGCAAAGGACCAAAAGCAGCATCATGCCTAAACTACTTCAAGAATAGCAAGAAATCTACTGTAGAATAAAACAGAGGCAGTCAGGCCCAAGAAATAAAATGGACTAGAACATATATGTCATGTAGGCTTGGTTTTTATTCTTGGTGACAATGGAAACCACTGTAGAGTTCTGAGCAAAAGAATTACATGATTTAACTTATGGTTAAAGGCATTAATTATTAGGGGCAAAAGTAGAGGCATAAATAACATATATTCAGGAGGTTATTGAAGTAATCCAGAATAGAGATGTAGTGACTTGGGCCAGAATGGTAGGTGGAGGTGGTGGGAAATGTTCAGATTCTGGATTATTATCAAAGTACAGACAGTATGATTTGCTGACAGATTTGCTATGGGAGAGAAAGAATTCAAACTTGAGTTCATACCTTTGGCTTCAGTAACACAAAGAATGAAGTTTCCTTCAACAAAGACTGGAAAGCATTGTACAAGAGAGTCACAGGCACACAACAGTAGGAACACAAGGGAAGAAAAAAACCCAAGGTTCACTAGGAAATGCTTCCAAGAGAAGTAGAAGAATGAAGACCAGAATAAAGTAGTTCTCCAGCTACCTATTATGATACTGTGATCAGTCATATGTGATTACCTCATTGCTTCCTCTCTACTCACCAAATCTCTTGGAAAACAAAGACTTCTGCTATTATTTGTTTTGGAAACAGATTCTAAACACAGCTTTGTCCCAAACATGTATCAGACCTGTTCCACTGTTCTGCTAAACTAAAGGTAACAACTATAATGTAACCCTGTGATATAGTTAACCCTTTAATGTCTATAATAAAGATAATAATCAAAAGGAAATGAATGGCCCTAGTAACTTTTTAATTGAGCTTATAGTAAAATGTGGAAGTTTGTGAAGCAGATTTACTTCTCTAGTTATTTTTCAAAATTAATGTCTAACGAACTTGATTTCATGTAACTAAATTAACCATTGTTTGGGATGGTGAACTGCATTAACTCTGAGTAGATCTGAAATGCCATTAGGTCTATAATTGTAAAAGTTGAGAATGGGATATCTCTAAAGCAAAAGTATTCAGGTATATGAGACAGAGATAATCTTTCCATGGGGGAAATGCCCAATTGTAGAAACAGTCTTTTTATTATGCTGTTCTTATTTTGGTGAAAATGTGTGTCTTTGTTGTGGATCTGTGATCTGTATATGAGAATGATGATACAATTTTATTTAAGCATAGCAATATAATAATATTGAAAAGGCATTTAAGATTTCTCCCATTGAAGGCAGTTTATTGAAAAATATATTAACATGTCCAGGAAGTGTCATCTGGGTGTCCCCTATGGTATACTAGAGTTCAGGACCCATGGTACAACATTAACGTGGGTAAAAGAACAGGCTTTTTCAGAACAAAGTAAACTCCTAAGACTAGTATCAGCCATCAGAGCAGAGAAGGCATAGCTTCCCCGCTTCCCCATCATCCCACAGGGACACATGTCAAAGAGGGGCCCCTGCTAGAGTTGGAGGGAATGCCTCCTTCCTGTGGGTCTCCATCTCTAAAGGTCATGTCTCTAAAGGCACCCATGAGAAAGTAGGCTTGTCAGTGAGCAAATGTACATACTGCTTGGCTCCAGAGTCTAGCTTTGGGGCACTAAGCTTTAACAAGAGGAACCTTGGAATCTAGATATCCAGCTCTGGAGACATGGAGGCCATCCTGCCAGAGTCCCAGGTCTCTGATACTGGTTCTAGTCCCTCCTGATTCATTGTTCAGGCAATGCAAAGTCATCTCCCAGGGTCAGTTTTAGACAACTTGGCTTGGTGTAGCACATAAACTTCCCAGGTGTGTCCCCATATAAGCGAAGTAAAATATTGCTTTACTAAATGCAAGATATTTCTATACATTTCTGGGACAGTGATATTGAAATAGTTTCAGGCTGACAGTACAACTTTAATTTTATTCATGACTGAGTCTATGACATTTCATATAAACTTCTGAGACTAATGTAAGCTTCTTAAGTGTGGGAGAGACTTCACTTATCAAACATTTTTATGGTATTGCTCATTCCAGTGATAATAAACAGCTTTACAACTGCGCTGGGTGTAAACTCTTTATAATTTCCCCTGTGGCTCTGAGAACTTTGTTTTAACTCTTGTCAATGTAGAAATCATTTCATCAATAATTAAAACAATACCCCTGTTCCCATGAGCTAGCTGAAAGAATAAAAACCAGGCCCCATTACAATGTTTTATTAGCTCGGTTTTCAAACCAGGCTTTGTCCTATTTGTTTCTTCATTAGCAACCTGGGAACAATTGCATGGAGTATTTTAGGAAGTCTTAAAATGCCACCTAATATTTACTGCTTATTTGTAATTACAAAATTCCTCTAGCATATTATATAGATGTTGGGAAGTTTGTGTTCAAGACAAATACTTCTACTCTCAATTCTAATAACTACTAGAAACTGAGAGAAATATTTATTTTATTTCCTAGAGATTGTGAAGTTCTCCTGTATACAAAAACATCTGAAGGGAAGAATCCAGAACAGTGTTAATGAAGGGAGCCAACAGTAAGAAAACCCATGCAAAAACTACCCATCCACCCTTTAATCTGCTAGCACTTGGAACCAATTCCAGGGGTTCGAAAACTCTATGAATATATGTAGAATATATAGCAAGAAGTGGACCCTGGCAGCTATGAAAGTGCATTGCTCCCATTGCATGCTGCCACCCCTCGGCAACTACCGTCCCGTTTTCTCTGAGGTTCTGCTTTCCACACCCTGCCTCCAGACAATGACTGAACATAGCAAGTGGTTTTTGTTTTTCTTTTTTTTCATTATTTTCTTTATATTTAGTATCTTTTTTCTTCCATGTTAGTTTTTTCAAATTTTTATTTAAATTCTAGTTAGTTAACATAGTGTAATATTGGTTTCAGGAGTAGAATTTCATGATTCATCACTTATATATAACACCCAGTGCTCACACAAGTGTGCTCCTTAATGCCCATCAGCCCATCTCCCACCCACCGCCCCTCCATCAACCCCCATTTTGTTCTCTATTGTTAAGAGTCTCTTATGGTTTGTTTCCCTCTCTTTTTCTATTTCCCCCTTCCCATATGTCCATCATAGAACATAGCAAGTGTTAATTCAGGTCTGTTCCCTTGAGCCTTAGGACTTCTCAGATGGATAACTTTGGCTCAAGGATACTCCATCAATCTGACATAAAACTCCTTACAATGGTTTCTTACCAATTCTCTTTTCTCCTTCATAGATATCAGACCTGCACTATGGTCTGAAGTTTCTCCCTGCCTACTCCTCTTCCTCTCCTCCATCTCTCATATTCCCCAACACGTCTTTCATGTTTCCTCAACAGATCTCTTGCACCTTGTACAATACACACTAGACAGCTAGTTTGTGCCAGCATATCCAAATGCCCCCGTTAATCTCTCTCTTGAAAATGTAGAGCTCCTGTCCTCCCTCTGTATTCCCATCAAACAGAATGTGCAGCAGAACGTGTTCAAGGTCAGGGGCTCTGCAGGCAGCCAACCCAGAGCACCCCTTGTAAGGAAGAGTGTTCAGGTGGCAGGCCTTGATCTCCTTGGAAATGCTGGCCATGAAAGGAAGGGGAAGGCCACTGATAGTTGCTACGGTAAGTTACTATGAGATAAAACCTTCTGCATGTAGATCCCAGCAGCGGATGCTTTGTCCAGTTGGCTGCTCCTGGACTTTGTGTACACAAGTTCCTCCAATAAACTTACATCTCGACTGCTCTCTCTGGGTCTTTTCTATGTCTCAATGGATCATCACCCAAGCTAGGTTTAGAGTCTTTTGGGGTGCGGCTACACACACCTTTAATTCCATCTTGGCACATGCTTTTTGGAGGATCCAGTGTAATGCATGCTTCCTCCTTCATTATCACGTTACACTAGTCCTCTCATTTACTCTGTCCCACCACGGACAGTGATCGTCACTGATTTCTTAAAACGTGATAAATTGTTTCTACCTCAGAGCCTTTGCACAGGCTATCCTGGTACACAGGATAAATAAATATACATATAAATACACATAAATAAATATAACCTTTATATATTGTGCTTTGCGTAGATTTAAAAAATTGTTTTCCCAACTAAATTTTGACTGTAAATTTCACTCATAGATGTTGAGTCATTAAAGTCTTTTTGGTATCTTTACCTTGTGGTAGTTTTATGGAATACCTAAGGCTATATGGAGACTACAGTGTATTGAAATGTATTGCATTGCTTCTGACAAAATATTATTAACAACTAAAATATTTTGAGGTACTTCTCAAAATGATTACTCATAGAGAGGGAAATACAGTTGACCCTTGAATGACACAGATTTGAACCAAGTGTGTCCACTTATATGCAGATTTTTTAACTGTACAGTACTACAAAATCATTTTCTTTTCCTTATGATTTTCTCAATAACATTTTCTTTTCTTTAGCTTTCTTATTATATGAATATAGTATATAATACACATAACATATGAAATATGTGTTAATCAACTATTTATGTTATTTGTAAGGCTTTTGATCAACTGTAGGCTATTAGTAGTTAAGTTTTGGGGGAGTCGAAAGTTGTACATGGATTCTGGTCTGTGCAGGGGTCAGCACCTCCAACCTCCATGTTGTTCCAAGATCAACTGTATTGCAATAGTATGGAGGGAGGAGAAAAAAAAAAAATAAAAGAAAACAATTTTTCAGTGAATGTCTTAATTTACTAAAACAGTGTTTCTCAGACTCTACTATGTGGACAACTACTGGATATCTTCTTCCCTATGTTACCCACTTGGCTGACTCTTCTTCAGGATGAAGCTCAGGAAACACCTTCTCCCAGAAAACTTCACTGCCTTTCTTTCTACTCATTTGGATGAGAGGCACCTCTAACGTGGTCCTACAGAACTTGATATCTCACAGCACTTATCCAGTGAAATTCACCCCTAAGCCTGAAAATTGCCTGGTTATGTATAGCCCTCTTATAAGCAAAACCTCAAAAAGCAAAAGTTTAACCTTAGTCCTAGTATCCTCCAACACTATCACAGTACTTGCCACAGAGTAAAGTTCAGTAAATGTCATCAAAGAATAAAGATTTTGCCTAAAATCCAGAGTTGATAAATTAAATTACCAGATAAGTATAATTCTGCATGGTTATTAAAGGAGATTCAAAATACCTCCTTTCTCTTTTTATGAAACATATGTTTGTATGTGAGTAGAAATTTCTGGAAGAGAAGGTATCTAGAGAGTATATCTAGTTGACTAGATATCTAGTTGCTCTCCAGGGCTCTCACACTATAAAACAATTAGAGCCTGTATAAAATATGCCTTCCACTGTAGTGCTGAGATCATAGGGCCATAACACTAACAAAAATCTCGGGTGTGGGTGGTGGTGGTTGTGGCAGGTGATGATGATCAGGGAAGAGGAAATAATAAGCAAACCATAAGTAAGGTTGTCATGGGAGCAAATGCCAATATCGGCATTTCAAGTACTCCAGGCATTAAATGTGGGATTAACATCTAAGTGGTGAGCTCAATCTGAAACTCACCAGAGAAAGGGACCTGGGACCAGAGAAAGAATTAGTGTACTCATAGATCCATGATGCCTCCAAATACAGCAGAAAATATCTCTTCATTAGACTTCCATGACTTCCACAGTTTAAAGTCAGCTGAATATGAATCTGAAGATCCTAAATCCACAACGAAACAAGACAGCATGGAGCACAAGTAGACGACAATAGCAATAGCATGTTTTCAAAACAGACTTAGATTCTTAAGGACTTGAATAACTAGAACCATATTATAAAATAAGTATGTACAAAACTTCTACAATAATAAAAGATGACCAGCAATACTATCTTATTTCAGAATGACTAGACAGATTTTTAAAAAAGAATAGAACTTTTAGAAATGAGTTCAAAGCTCTAAGTGCTTTAGGATCAGCCATACCAAACCCTCATTTTAGTAGAACAGAGAGGCTGCAGCATGCCCATGCTGACTAAGCCAGAGGTGAGCCCAGCTCCACACTCCAAGCTCAGTACTCCTTCCCCAGGCCCGTGTCGCCCTAAGTCAGCAAGCACATCATGATCATGTGAACAAACCCTGCAGCTTTGCTTACCATGTACCAGGCATAGTGTGAAGCCCCTAACTCACTTAATCCTTACAAGAATTCTATGAGGTTAGTACTATTACCATCATCATTGTAATACCGATGGGAAGAGAGCTGAAATAATTTGCCCAAAGCCCCACTGCTAGGAAATGGTGAAGCAGGGATTCCAGTCCAGGCACTTTCTCTCTAGAGTCCATGATCTATAACATTTATAATAGAAGCTAAAATTCTTGATAATACTCAAAAGGTCCCATCCACTCATATCACACACCTCACTCACTATCATCAAGAGGCAGTGACCTTGGGCGTCTGGGTGGCTCAGATGGTTGACCATCTGCCTTTAGCTCAGGTCGTGATCCCAGGGTCCTGGGATCGAGTCCCGCATCGGGCTCCCTGCTCCTTGGGAGCCTGCTTCTCCCTCTGCTCCCCCCTCTCTCTCTCTGTCTCTCATGAATAAATAAATAAAATCTTTAATAAAAAAAGAAGCAGTGGCCTTTTTAATTTCTTTAAGCTGGCTAAATGGCTCAGAGCCATTCCACTCATTTCTTCCTGCCCCCAGAAAGGTTGACATACTCTTCTTTGGAACAAAGAAGAGATGAAATAAAAGCATACCCAAGTACAATTATTTCTGAATTTGTTCTGATATAGAATTCCTTAGTCTATTTCTCTGGGTCTGCTCATTATGTAGAAAGGGAAATTGAAGCCACACAGATAAACGTCATCCAGCTGGTGTGAAAAACAAAAACAAAAACAAAAACAAAAAACAGAGACAATAAAATCTCTTTTTGATTTTAACATGGTCTCTTTTCATTTACATTTAAAACATGTCAAACTGTCCCTTAGATGGTTGATGGTATACACATATGCCAAAACTTACTGAATTATATAATTGAAATTTGGCACAGTATTACATGGAGATTATACCTCAATAAAAGTGTGTTTTTTTTTAAGTAGATAGAAAAACTAAAAGTGTATCCCACCAGCTCACCTTAATTATTCTTTTATGTGTTAGGTGGCATTTGCCATGAAATTCAATATTTGGTTAGCTATTCCCTTTCGCAAATGCCAGAAAGCAATACAATCAGCAGAAGAAAATAATCAGCAAATTAACCATTTTATTAATTCAATAATAGATTCTCCAGTGAACTAGACTTGGCCACATAGGAAATTCCTCTTATTGATATCACAATCAGTCTGGAGCCTAGAACTGAAAACCTAAACTGCCTACTCTTTACACTTCACCTCACTTTATTCAAGACTAACATTGAGAAGCAAAGAAAGACCATTCCAAGCATTCTAGCCAGTAAGGAAAAGAAAAAAAGAATTTGGCCAAGAGCTCGGCTAGTCCACTTTCCTAAGGTTTTTAGGGAGTGGAAAGATAGAAGTAGGGAGTTTCTAAGTAAGAGCTGCCTCCCAACCACCTAACCTAGCACAATGACAAAGAGACCACTTGAAGACAGGATAGGAAACAAAAGAAGAGAAATGTCAGGTTTTGGCCAAGTCCAGGTGGCTCCTTTTGACTTGTATAGTTCTTGTTACTGTTGGTTTGCTTTTTTACAGAAAAGAGAAATTACCTCATTTGTTCTGCCAGAAATATGTTCCCATAATGTATACTCAAATTTAAAGAATCCATATGTAGACATGCCTCCTTCTTAGGTTGGGCAAATATTGGGTGGCAATTGGAGAAAATGAGCTTCTTCTGGGCATCATTTATAAAAGTTAATATAGCAAGAACAGATTATATCAATGCTTAGTTTAGTATGGCATCATAAAACCCAATGAGGCATATGTTATTAGCACTGCTATTAGGAGTTTGGGGGCCTTTTAAATAGACGCTTTTTAATCCTAAATTAAAGGATTTAATTTAGGATTAAAACATAGAGTTATTTTACCTTGGTAAAGGTAAAGAAACTATTGTGATAGAATTTTTAAAGAAAAATTCAGTCCTAGTTAATGAGGATTGTGATTTACCGTATCTGCTGATTGGAGTCTAGCCTCTTTTAGGAAGAATAGAAGCATTTCCCATAACGAGTGAAAAGCAGGGCCACGTGCTTAGACACAGAAACCAACAGAAGAACTGTCCCAGGTGATATTTGATCCAAAGTCAATCAAAGAGGTAATATTTTAAAAACCTCAAAGGCATATGGAAAACTTGATACCACCATGTTGAAAAGTACTTCATGTTGCCGGAAGAGATAAATCTTGGGTTATTTCCTTTCATCAAAGAATTTTTAGTCAAAAATTAAAATGATTGCTTACAAACTTCAGTATTTACTCAACAAGGAAACATCAAGTGTTCATTTAGCACATGCTATGTGCTAGGGATTGAGCTAAAGCATGAGGCACACACAGAAGGATGTGTATGTTACTCAAAGAGCTGGCAATCCACTGGAAAAATGAAGACTGATATAGTTAAAATAATCAGAGAATAATGAAGATAAGAATAATCAAGTTTGTGATGGTTTTCAAACTTTAGGGTACTTATGAATAATCTGGGTGTCTTAGGCCCCAACACCAAATATTCTAATTCAGTAATTCTGTGGTGAAAACTAAGAATGTATATTTATAAGTTATCCCAGGTAATTTTATATAGGTGGTCCAAAGTCTTGCACTTTAAAAAAAGAATAACAGAAAAAATCTAACAAAGACTTTTTGAGCTTGTAGCAGTTGGTAGAGTTTTTCTGAAGAGAACATTACTTAAGGTGATCATCATACAACATGTGGGGTTTGCTTTTAGATTTAGTTTGTATTATATAAAATTTTGTTAAAGTTAAAAGAGCAGCAGTCACAAATTTCTTTTTTGTCTAGAAACACTCACTGCCAGAAAATTCTAGTATGTCAGAATCCATCCACTTCATAAGGTTTAATCTTATCCTTATTAGGTGGTATGGTATGTGTGCAGAAAGACTGCCTCTGATCCACATGTGGCCATGATATTTTAAAACCATAATTTTACACAGTGAAATCAACAAGGTTGAGTGCTGTAATCAATAATATCTTTTAACATCTAAATAATGAACTAGAAAAATAAATAGGAGGTCAATGAGGCATGGAATTGTAACTCAAGAAATAAATTAAAATGTGTTATGTCTGAGCCACTATTTCCACGCTAATCTCTCATATACTCTTCAGTGAGGGTTACTGTTCAAGATTAAGCATGTTATCCATGAGTAATCTGGAATGAATATGCAGCAGTTGTAATAGCAGAAAAAGGAGATAATTCTCAATTTGTGAGACAAAATGTAAATGTAAAAAAGCATAAACTGTTTTATGTATTTTTCCTCTCACTTCATGCTTACTTATGTGTATTCATGTGTGTGTAGTGGGAGTTAAAGTTAAAAGATTTAGGCAAATTCCTCAAAGTATCTATCATTAAGAAAATAATTGAAACTTAATAGTACATTAAATTCAAAATCAAGCAGAGGAAATTTTATAAACACAGGAATAAATGTAATTGCTTTTATTCCCTAACAAATGTTACATCCAATAAGAATATTAGTTTTTAAATTGCTATATATATTTAAAACATCTCACCTATTAGAAGAAGTCACATGTAGGGACGCCTGGGTGGCTCAGTCGTTAAGCGTCTGCCTTCGGCTCAGGTCCAGATCCCAGGGTCCTGGGATCAAGTCCCACATCGGGCTCCCTGCTCGGCGGGGAGCCTGCTTCTCCCTCTGCCTGCCACTCCCCCTGCTTGTGCTCTTTCTGTCTCTCTCTCTCTCTCTCTCTGACAAATAAATAAATAAAATCTTTAAAAAAAAAAAATAGAAGTCACATGTAACATAATACAAAGGTATTATGTTGGAAACTGACATGTCATAATGTACGTGTGCCTTATATTGTAATCATAACTTGTTCACTAATGCCACTAAAGAAAGAATAGAGATGTTCAGTATTGGTACATGCCAGGACACATACATATATATACATATATGAATCCATAGAAAATTGGACTATTATTCCTGAAAAAAAGAGACAAGTTTGGCAAAAAACATTTCAAAATGATGAGAATCTAGTGGACTAGTCAGTTGTTTCTTTTTATGTTATCTCTATTTAAGAAAATAGAGAGAATTTGGTGAAGGGTTCAGAATTGAATGGGGAAAAAAAAGGAATTTTCAAATATAAGGGGTGCAACCATTACAGTCTACTTCCAAAATCCCCTGAGTTAGGCAGCATGATTATATTGAGAGGGAAACAAGAATCATCAGATTAAAATTGGGAATAATGGTCCAGCATGTGAGGAGCTTGGAAGTCACCACTCCATCCTAACAAGTAAAAAGCTGAGTAAACTGAAAAATCAACTTCTTAGATTTGTAAGGGAAGTGAGAGAGCTGGGTAAACTGCTGCCCCCCAAATTGCAGACAGACAAGGAGATACAGAGAATTATGAACTACCAGAGCAGAAGCCCAGGAACAAAAACCTCTGCAGGAACCAGTGGCAGGGTAGAAAAATCTGAACTGTTAACAAATGAATTGCTGGATCATCAGTGTGGACAAGTCAGAGAGATAAAATCTTCAAGAGACCCCATCATAGGGGACCCCCTGTACTTTTGTGAGTTTTTCCTTCAGGAGTTCTATAAGACTCTAACAGTGAAGATCAGAAGACAATCAATCCCCGTGTGCTTCCTGCAGGGGGAGAAGAAAAGTAGCCATTTTCCCCTAAATTTTTATTTAAATTCTAGTTAGTTAACATTCAGGTTTCAGGAGTAGAATTCAGTGGCTCATCATCCATATATACAACACCTAGTGCTCATCATGCCAAGTGTCCTCCTTAATACCCAGCACCCATCTATCCCATCCCCCACCCACCTCCCTCCATCAACCCTCCGTTTGTTCTCTATCGTTAAAGAGTCTCTTATGGTTTGTTTCCCACTCTCTCTCTTTGTTCCCCCTCCCATATGTTCATCTGTTTTGTGAAGAACAAACATTGTCAAAATGTCCATACTACCCAAAGCAATCTACACATTTAATGCAGACCCTATCAAAATACCACCAACATTTTTCACAGAACTAGAACAAAGTTGCCTTGTTTAAATACTCCAGAGTGCTTTGTTAGTAACCAGGTTCCCCCTCAAGAGAAACTATTTCAGCAGAGCCTAACCTGCTGGGTATTTTCAGAGCTTAACTGACCCGGGGAAGGGGCGGGGGGGACATGCACAACTCCAGCCTACCCTAGTTACCCTGGCCCCACTAAGGGCTGATGAGATGGCTGAGAAATACTCGTGAAGTTCACAGTTCAGTGACACAGACTCACTAAAAGACCGAGACCTAATCACAGGATTGTACACTTTCCCTTCCTTCACACCTCACCCCTACATTGCTAAAAACCTATTAACAGCAGTTCCTTTTTTTCTAGCACATCTTGCTCAGCTATCCGGAAAAAAATTACAATACTAGAAGGTAAAGTGGGAATTATTTTGACTGTCATAAATTAATCAGTTCTGTTGAATTCCCACATGATAAAAGTTTTATGCCATGCAAAAAATATCAGTTTTAAGTGGATTGCTGCAAGGATAAGAAAAATTATTGCATGTTTTCAGATCAACTGTGGCACGAATATTATTATTTCCTATCCATGTCTATCCCAAAATAAACATTTCTAGTTTAAAAATTAAATAAAATAATAACTTTGCCTTCTAACCATGATGAAATAACAAGGACCAGACTTAAGCTCCCACCATAAACAACTAGAGAACTGGATAAAACACATGAAGTAATTATTTTTAGACATTGAATAACATTCAACATAGGAATGACCTCTATGAGAAGGGGAACCTGGATAATACATAATCACCCTCAGCTGCTGGCTGGAGGCACATTCTAGATCACTCTGCAGGCAGGGAAATTCCAAGAGGTCGTACTGAACTGAGGGGATGGAGATTTGGTTTCAGGGGGATTGAGGTGAGAAGGGATTGTGCAAACAAAATAAAACAAAATTTGCACAAAAGCCCTTTGTGTCTTTGCTGAGAGCTAGGCTACAAATATATATTTGTGAGACTTCAGGAAGCAGGGCTCTGGCTGTAAACCAAATAATTCTCTGAGCTCACAAAGAATGGTGTGTACTCAAGCCTTGACCAGCATTGTGGAGACGGTTCAGTAATCACCTGGGCATTCAGTGCTCTAAGGAATGTGAGCCTTTGGGCAGATTAAAATAAGCTGTAGAGTAAAAAAATACTCCAGAAACAAAATAAAAAATATATATATGTCATGGTATAAAAAATATCAGTTACAAAATATATGCAAAGCCCACAAACTGAAAACTCTAAAACATTGCCAAGAGAACCTTAATTAAATAAATGGAATGATATACTTTACAGACAGTTTAAAAACCGAATGGTGGTTTTTCAATGGCATATTTCTCCAGATTCATTCAATGGACTCCCAATCAGAATCCAGAAGGGTTTTTCAGTAATTGACAAGTTTATTCAAAATGCACATAGAAATGCAAACCTAGAAGAGCCCAAACTATTTTGGAAAAAAAAATAACTAAGTTGAAAGACTTAAACTGTCTGATTTCAATATTACCGTAAAGCCACAGTATTCAAGAAGGTGTGAGTATTGGCTTTAGACACAGAGATCAGAGTGAAACAGAATAAAGTCCAGATTTAGACCCACAGAGTAAAATCAATTGATTTTTGATAAATGTACATATGCTTGGCTGAATAATGGCCACCCAAAGATATTAGGTCTTAAACTCTGCAACCTATAAATATTACCATATAAGGAAAAAGGGTCTTTGTAGATACGATAAAGATCTTGAGGTGGAATGATTATTCTGGGTTACCTGGTTGGACCTTAAATCCAATCACAAGCATCCTTAGAAAAGAGAGGCAAAGAGATCTGATGCACACTGAGGAAGAGGAGACAGTGTGCCCACAGAGGCAGAGACTGGAGTGATGTGGCCACAAGTCAAGGAATGCAAGCAACCACTAGAAGCTGGGAGACTATTTTGACCCAGTGATCCTGATTTTGGACTTTTGGCCTCCAGAACTATGAGAGAATAAAATTTTTATTATTCTAAGCCATCTAATTTGTGACACTTATTATAGTAGTCACAAGACACTGATACACTGCCAAAGCATTTAAAAGGGGAAAGAGTAATGTTTTCAATGAATGGTATTACTAAGGACATATATCCCAGAATTATAAATGTTCCATAAAATGCACAGTAGAGCACAATGCATGCTTTTGAATAAACAATAATTGAATAAGTAAAGAAATTTATGTTGCCATGCAACTTGTTAAGTTAAATTAAAATTATTAGATGGTTAAATTATTTTTAGCAAGTAACTTAGACAACAAGATGGGTTACTTAGTTTATTCTCACCAATTCTTACCCTCAAATGAACCGTTAGGAGATTTTCTGTTTTCCATAAAATCAAGGGTTTATGAATTAAGATTATTTGTTCTTGTGTCTTATTTTCCTCGGTAGTGTAGATTTTTTTTTTTAAGATTTTATTTATTTATTTGACAGAGAGAGCCAGAGTGCTAGCAGGGGGGGCGCAGAGAGAGAGAGAGGGAGTGGCAGAGAGGGAGGGAGAAGCAGGCTCGCCGCTGAGCAGTGAGCCTGACCCAGGGCTCTATGCCAGGACCCGTGGTATCATGACCTGATCTGAAGGCTGATGTTTAACCGACTGAACCACTCACATGCCCCAACAGTATAGATTCTTAGTGCGGGTTCATTTACCTGCAAAATATCCCTGTGAAATAATGATAATTTAGCAGAGGTAGTATGGAGGTTTTTTTTCTTTTACAAGTTTTATACCAAATTATCATGACATTGTTATGACACTGAAGTAACTGACAATTCAGTTAAACTGAACATGAATGAAGCTGCTCTTTGCCTGAAAAGTTAGTCAAATTGATTAAGTTTAGGATTCCCATTAATGACCTTCACCTTAAAATAATCTATGCACGAACAATGAATTTCTCTTCTGAGAAAATAAAATAAAATGCTCACAGATAGTCACCAAAAGTAATTGCTTATTAGCAATTATAAAGAATTATGGTCTGAAACCAATACATCTTTTATTTATGTAATCAGAATTGAAATAAGGATAAAATAATTAAAAGTGGAGCCTAAACTATCTGCATCAAGAGGTATTTCTTGAGAGTTCTACAGAAGTAATTCAATGTCCTCAACTCTGCCCAGTAGCAGATTATTTTAAATATTGAATAAAAGCAGAAAAATGATTTTTTCTGCCAATTTGTGCTACTTACCTTAAAAAAAAATCCTACTAAGACTCTACAATTGAAAACAGAGAGGTAATATCCCGAAAGGCTCCAATAGAGGCAGAAATCTCCAGAAAGGCAGTAATAAGTAGTCCGCAACTAATAAACATCTGGAAACTAGAATTCAGTAAGGTTTATTAGTAACCTAATCATTATTAGCAATATAATTAATGAGAACTCAGCGATGTACAACCAGAACTTCTAGAAGCTGGAATAAAATAAACAACATTTTTTTTTATCTTGTGGAAAATTTTTAAAAAGTAAGAATATATTCCTTTTCACGGGGAATCTTCCTGAGCAATTTGAAATTGCTATTATTGTAGCCATAGATACATTTGATTTTTTTATTCACAGTAATGATATTCTACTAAGTCTGTACAAACAGTGAATTAGTGAATATTGAACCATTCCATTTACGGGAAATACAGGGTTAGGTACCTATGAACCTCTGGTCAGAATATTTTTGGCAAATGATCAATACGTAACTGTTTTATGTGTGTTTTTTGTTTAAAGCTTACATATATATATTTAGTTTATTACCATTGAACTCACAGTCAACTGCACAATATCGCATGCTTGGAAGAAGCTTATCTAACATATATTTTCTACATAAGACACACCACAGTCTTACACTTGGGACATTAGAAAACACTTCAGCACGAAGCTTGGCAACAAATTTAAACGGTAAAACCACCAATGAAAAGTACAGAAATGCAAAAAAAAAAAAAAAAGTGGTGCTGAACAGACCACAAAAAGGACACTTGTTTACATTATGAAAGCTAAAAGAAGGCAAAGCATCCTTGTTTTGCCTCAGCTGGAATGTGCACATCAGATGATGCAAATTTTTTGTTGCTTGACACATATCCCTGAATGACCCAGAAAGTTCTGTGAGTATTGTTTTGGAGTTCCAAATAGACTCTAGTGAGTAGGCGAATTCACAAACACGTGAATAATGATGTGAGAAGAGGCTGAACCCGACTGAAAAGCCCCTCACAGACAGAGCACCTAGTGGAGCTCCGAGCTGGTGGAAAACACTGCTGAAAAGGAGACTGTTTCTCCAAGGAAGGACTGCCAAGTTTTGGTCATTCAGCAAATGACTGCTCTAGTGGGCCAGCACACCCTGGCAGAAGATATTTGTGCCTCTCTTTATTTTGCATTTCTACGTGGCAAAAATAGGTCGGACTCTTTTACCAGGAAAAAAAAATTGTAACTACCTTCAAAAGATTTGTTCCAATTAATAGATTTCATCTGTGGTGTATATCCTGGAATTGCAGGCATAGTATGTATATGGAGAATTAATCTACAACTATTGGCTAAGATTTATACATCTAATTTTAGTAGATTGGTGATAAATTTCATACATGCTTGTCAATACTAAATACCATTGTTAGTTTTTATATTCACTGATTTGGCTATGTTATCCTCAACTCTCTCCCCCCACAAAAAAAAAAAAAAAATATTCCCTGAAAAGCTAAGATATAAATATTGGTTTATGAGATTCATGCAATCCTATATCTCCTGACATCAGAATCATAAAAGTGGTTTTACTAATTGAAATGAATTCCTTTGCCTATGTCAGGCAAAGGGGAGATGAGTTTGTTTATCACCAATAGCCATGCCTCTTTGCTGATGAGAGATTAGTCATACACTGTAAAATTTTTTTTCAACAAAAACACCAACTGCTCTCACAGAAGCAGTACAATTAATTCATGGAATTCTAACTCTAAATGCTACCTACAGACAGTGCACACTGTTTTTGTTTCTTAGGGATGTGTATATGATATATGTCACTGGAATGAAAACATATGTATTTGCCTTAATAAAATCTTTCCAAAGTCAAAACACCTGCCCTGTTAATGCCAAGAGAAATATACATATTAAATAGAAAAGGCTAAATAAACAAATTTCATTGAAAAATACTGTCTGGGAAATAGCATTTCATGAGCAGTCCCTTGATGAGAAACATTATACAAGAAGCTCTAGGGAATCATAAAAGAAGGAAACAAAGTCTATTTGAACACCAATACCTACCTGCTTGACCAATGAATAGCAACTTCCTATGTATAGTGTGGTATCTTTCCCATACATTTCATCAGCATAAAGGCTAGGGTGAATTTAACAATGCAGTTTCCTAGAACTCACCTCAGATCTATTAAATCAGAATGTCTGGGTATTATACCCTTAACTTAAATTTTTAAAAAACTGCCAAGCAATTCTAAGAGGCACATATAAGTTTGAGAATTTCTGATTAGTATTTTATGCCACATTATTCTGAATAAATAATAATTTTAATCAAAATGGTCCTAGAGCATAATGAAAACAAAATATGTTCTATAATTTCTAAATGTTCCTAAATCAGTGATCTGCAAATATCAGTGAACAATCAATATCAGAATTCCTGGGTGTTATTTGGAATTCAGATTCCAAGAATCCACCTCAGGTTTAATTTAAAAGAATCTCTAAGAGTAAGCCTCAGAAATGTGCATTTAAAAACTGTTTCCTCTTGTTTTTAAAAAAGGAATCTGAGTTTAAAATTAGTTGCAGAGTGGGGTGCCTGGATGGCTCAGTTGGTTAAATGTCTAACTCTTGATTTCTGCTCAGATCATGATCTCAGGGTCATGAGATGAAGCCCAGCACTGAGCTCTGATCTTAGTGGGGAATCTGCTTGAGATTCTCTCTCTCTCCCTCTCCCTCTGCCCCTTCCCCCCGCTCTAATAAATAAATCTTTGAAAAAATAAAATTAGTTGCAAAGCTTAAAACTATTCCCTTAAATAACAGTGTGACAACAGTTAGTATAGGACTTGCTGGGTGGGTGGTTTGGCAGTCAGAGAGAAATTGTACGGCTGGTCATATTGGTGAAGAATTACAATTTCTCAAATAAATCCAAAGCATCAGCACACATCTTTTCTTCAGAAGGACATGGTTATACCAGAAATAAAAGCAGTAAAACAGATTTAGCTCAGAGTGAGGCAAAGAAGTCAGCACATAAAACAATATCTTGAACAAATACTTGAAGTCTACTTGTTATCACTTCTACAGCCAAGATCTAACTGAAGACCAATGTATTATGGGAGAAAAATATCCATTATCTAAGTTTTAATGTTGATTTCATAAGGTAGTTTCTCAATCTGCCAACAACTGGATAACAAGAAACTTTACCTAAGAAGTATTCTATCAAAGGATGTGCCGCTCACTGAGTCTCTGGTGCAACCAGGGCCTGCAGCAGGGGTGAAGTCAGCCACCAGTCCCTGAGAGCGCCTGTGTTCAGAGCACTAGAACCGCTCAGGTGGTCCAGGTGACATCCACAGCGCTGGGGTCGGATGACAGCCAACACACCTACGGCCCCCGCCCCCACCCCCACCCCCACCCCCGACGCTCCACCATCCCCCTTGCAATAGATTATATTCGGGATGGTCTCCTGTCTCTTTGAACTCTCACCACCCACTTTTCAAATATGTCAACATTTTAAAATATAAATATTTAAATAGTATGTAAGTGTGTTTAAATTTTGGATCCTTTTCAATTCTGTTATCTTTTGTAGCATCTTCTTAATTTATTTTTTACTTGAAGACTTCCCCTAAGAGAGTGTCTGTGGCAAGCTCTCTGTAGTGGACATCATGATAATGTTCACGCTCTACTTGGATTCCCTGGGCTCACTATTTACCACAACTCACCCTTCAAGGTTTCAGAGCAGGATCAGATTGAACTGTTCTCTGCTGGATCACAGAAAGACTGTGACCCTGCTTGAATTCAATCCCTTACCTGTCTTGCTTTACTTATTCCCTTGCTGGTTTCACCTAGAACTGCTTCCTCAATAAATCACTTCCAAAGCAATCTTTGTCTTCTTGGGGGGATCCTGACCTAAGACACCTAGTGAGGTCTTCTGAGACTGAGAATATTTTTATTATTTGAAAGACAATTTGGGGCCCCCTGGGTGACTCGGTTGGTTAAGCATTCAACTCTTGGTTTTGGCTCAGGTCATGATCTCAGGGTCAGGGGATAAAGTCCCAGATTGGGTTCTGTTCCAAGCTTAGCACAGAGTCTGCTGCAGATTCTCTCCCTCTTCCTCCCCAGCTCTACACCTCCCCCAACTCATGTACTCTCTCTCTCTCAAATAAATAAATAAAATCTTAAGAGAAAAAGAAAATTTAACTGAGAAAAAAAATATCCCAGATTCATTTTGTTTCCTTCAGTATTATAATAAATATTATAGGGCAATAAAATATTACCCTAGTGCCTTCTTGAATATAATACCGCTGTTGAGAAGTCTGAAGTCAATTTCTCTTGCTTCTTTATGGGTAATCAGTTTTTCTTCTCTTGAAGATTACATGTTTTTCTTTTGTTTTTGGTATCTTTCAGGTTTAATGTATCTAGAAACCCTGATCATTGCCATAATAAATTACAATTTATAAGACAACAATGAATAAATTTAAAAATGCATATGGTAAGAACTTTATTAAATCTTTTTTATTTATATTTGTTTACTTAATCTATAATATAATGCATGGCACACAGCAGGATTTTATCAAGTATTAAAATAAAACATGCCCAATTAAATATTAACTATGCTATAATAGATCAGAAATATTTTAATGTCTTCAACCCTTCCGTAGGAATTCTTTCATTATGCTATATTCTCTAAAACAAATCATAGTGCAAAGTTTAATTTGTTGAAGAATATTTACTAGTGGTAAAGGAGAAACTGATAAAATCTGGAAGTAGACAATGCTAGTATAATATGCAGCTTATTTCACATATCAGTTTAGAGCACCTATCTGTATCATGTGGTTGGATATAACAAAATACACATAGGCAAGCACAGAATGTTGACTTGTCAACAGTTCTAGATTTAAAAAGGATCCAGATATATCCAACAGTTTAGAAAATGAAGAACAAAGTGGGAGCACTCACACTACCTCATATCAAGATTTATTATAAAACCATAATAATTAAGACAGCATGTTGCTAACAAAATAATAGACACATAGATCAATAGTACAGAATACAGAGCCCAGATATAGCCCCACATGATATAATCAACTTGGTTTTGGCAAAATTACAAAAGCAATTCAATGGAGAAAAGATAATTTTTCAGCATATATTGCTGGAACAAATGGACATGCACGGGGGAAAAAAGAAAGAAAGAAACCTATATACAGACCTTATATTGTGTACTAGGGGTCTGGGAGGTTGGGTAAAATGGGTGAAGGGGAGTGGGAAGTACAGGCTTCCAGTTATGGAATGAATAAGTCACGGGAATAAAAAGCAGAGCAGAAGGAATACAGTTGATGATATTGTAATAGTGATGTAACAGGACAGATGGAGCTACATTTGTGGTGAACACAGCATAATGTATTACCTTGTCAAATCACTAAGTTGTACACTTGAAACTAACATAACATAGTGTGTCAACTACACTGAAGAAAAAGTTAACTCAAAATGGATCATAGAACTAAATGTAAAATCCAAAACAATAAAATTTCTAGAAGAAAACATAGAAAGCCAACTAGGTGACCTTGAGTTTGGTGATCTGTTTTTAGATACAACATCAAAATGATTATCCATGAAGAAAAAAAAAGCAACAAGTTAGACTTTATTAAAATTTAAAAATTCTGCTCTGTGAAAAGTACCATTAAGGGAATGAAAATATAAGCTATTGAGTTGGAGAATTATTTGTAAAATATACATGTGATAGAGGACTAGTAATCAAAACTCTTAAACTCAATAACAAGAAGAGAATCCAATTTAAAAATGGGCAAAATATCTGAATAGATACCTCACCAAAAAAGATATAGAGAAGGCAATTTTTCATATAAAAAGATCTTCAACATGATATGTTATTAGAAAATTGCAAATTAAAACAACAATGAGATACCAACCACTATGTAACTATTAGAATGGATAAAAATCCAAAAAATTTGACAATACCAATTGCTCGCAAGGATGGGAAGCCAAAAGGAGCTCTGATTCTTTGCTGGTGGAAATGCAAAATGCTACATTTGCTTTGGAAGATAGTTTGGCAGTTTCCTACAAAACTAAATGTATTTTTTATCACATGATACAGCAGTCGTGCTCCTAGGTATTTGCCCAACTGAGTTAAAAATCTATGTCCACACAAAAACCTGTTCATATTACTTTTTAAATAAGTTTTGTCAGTAAGTTGGATCTTCTCCTCATTCTATTATTTGAAGATATCCTAAGTTGGCATCTTTCCGTTTCTGTTGAGCAGTAAGTTTTGTTATACACATGGCATATCTATATTGTAGAGATTATTTGCCTCAAATAATTATATTTATGCTCTGTCATTAAGTTACATGCATCCTAAAAACAATTTGAAAATTCTGTTTTCTTTCTTTGTGTTGACCAAATTCAAATTTCTCATGTAGAAATGTGTAAAGGCATGGCTAGTTGACCATGCTGTGGGCAGCTACTAAGCATCATTGATATTATGGAGGTTATCTCTCATTTATTTTCTTGTTGCTTTTGTTACTAATTATTTTAATTTTATGTGACTTCAAAATTTTAGAAAGGTAAGAAATTGCATTTTTATTGGATGTCTTTAAAATGCAGCAAAGAAAGCCAGAACTAGCTTTTCATGAGCACTATTTGAATAATATTAAAACAGATATCCTGTGCAGTGATCATCTATTAATTATTTCCTAAAGCAATAAGACAAGTAGTGCATCCCAAGACCTTGATGTCTATCCTGATCCTTGAGTACTTGATAACTCCAAGAGTAAAGAGTTACAGAAAAAAAAATTTTTTTTCGATGAAATATTTGATTCATAGGTCCGGCCCAGGGTTTTGTTTTGTTTTTCTTTTTTTTTTTTTTAGGGAAAAAATAATAAGGAAAAAGGGGAGGAAATGGGATTAATTTTGATAGCATTAGAAAAGCTTCATGTACTGTAATGTGTTGAATTAAAATTCCAAAGTTTTGAATTCTCTATGCTCTTTATTAAATAAGTATTCCAAATCTTTTATTCATTCTCTCAATATTTTAAGTTAATATAGTCACAAATGTTAGTTCAGATTGAGACTCCCTTTAATTATATGAATATACCTTCTCATATTCCAACTCCTTTAGCTTGGCTTCTAAGACCCTTTCCATCAAATCTTTCTTATTTCTACAGGCTGACCTCCCATTATTTTCTTCATCCTCTACACACAAGTCAAATTGGATTCGTAAAGTCTATCCACATACATAATCTCACAGCAGATGTCTCAGAGCTGCAAGTTGGATGTCCAGCAAGATCAGGCACTTGTCCAGAATCTCACAGTAACAGCAGAGGACACTGGGACTGGTCTCCGTGTCCCTGCTGGGGATCCTCACATCTTTCCACACTGTTCTCCAGAGGAGCAGTTACACTTTAACTCCAGTCTCCTGTGTTTTTAGTCCAAGGAAGGAAGTTGGGGATTTAGAGCCAGTTGGGTGTCAATGTGAAGATAAAATTTGTTATAGATAGGGAGCCATAGGCAGCTTCCAGTTGATGTTAGAAGAGCAACCATTACATTTCCCCATTTCCATATCTAATTTTGCCTTCATCTAACATTTTTCCCTTTTTCTTTGGGCTAGGGAATTAGAGTTCAGCCAAGTGAATGACTGTACATCTGCATTTTTGTTTTTCCTTAAAAAGAATGATTTATAGACTAACTTTATGTGAAATATCTAAAAAGTAAATCATGGAATAATATTGTTTACTTCATTTATATGCCCTTCTACACCAAATGTTCTGAATGTGCAGCAAGGTCACAACATTAGAGGGGAAGTGTGAACAAGTTTAAAGGAGCTCTTCCCGTGAAGGGCATTCTTACTTCCCATGGAGAGACACTGTGACTAGTATCACCCCTCCTGTAATAAATTATCTTTGCAAATGGAAATGTAGGTCACATTGTGATATTTTCCCTCCTGTCTCTTCAGAAAAAAGGTAAAAGCATTCTCATTAATCATTATTGCATAATTTCATGTCAAAGATCTTTTTGCCAACTATAAAAATCCTGGCTTTTTAAAATGGCATATGGCTCTTCCATCCTGTACTGTGGTTATATGCCCCTTGAGGGACATTCATTAGTTATCTGTGAGAAAATAGTCTCACATCCTAAGTCTGTGGAAGGTTCTCTATATTATGTCCTCAAGCATTAAAGAAAAGTTTATTCTGAGGATCAAAACTAGCCCTGATTTTTCTCACTTCAAGCAGGGAGTACAAATGAAGAATGTGGGCAAATGAAGACCATTAGTGACCAAAGCTGTCGTTCCATCAGACCTCATTGACAGCATCACCAGAACCCCAAGCACCTGACCCTTTTTCCCTTTTGTTATTCAGAATCTCTGGAAATGGCTGTTTGGGCTGCTGAATTATGTCTTCCTCCCACTACCTGGGAGCACCCATTCTTCTTGCCAATCATTGTGATCACAGAATGGCCACAGTGGTCTGCATTGTTCTTGCTCTTCCTGGCATTGCTTCAGACCCTTCCTCTTATTGCTATTGCTATTCCTCTTCTGCTCCTTTCCACCAGTAACTACATGAGAGAGGTGAGACATACCCACATTGTCATTGCACTCATTGCATTCTAGCTCTGAGCTGGCAGTGACTCTCAGTTTCTGTACGTTTTTCATAATGTGATATTTTAAATATAACTAATTCATCCAATTTTTTTTATGCCACTCTTTCTTCTAGAAGAAAAGCACAGGTTTCCTAGTGAATCTGCTGCTAGGGTAAGAATCTGACAACAGATTTGAGGATGTATGGCTGATGCTGCAATGAAAATCTTTTCTCAATTTCAAAATAGAAAAACCAATTTCAAATTCCAACATCAAGTTAAATATTTGCACCTACAATCTGGGCTCACTTTTTGCGATGCTATCCTTACTTAACATTTCCTTATATAGCCTGGCAGGGTAAGATTTAGCCATGGGTCTCTGACTGCTTGGACAATCTCTAAGCCACTCTCAGCACAAATATATTAAGTCATCTGTCTTCCCCAAGGTTTGTTATGCCCAGTACAGCCCTCCATTCTTCTTAGCTGAGCTACTTAAAACTATATTTACAAACAATCTCATTTTATTTGTTTTGAGCCAACTCTGCAACTTCTGGAAATCTTATGTTGCCTCTCCCACCCATGTTGATCTCTCTTGTTTTGTTGATCTTTACTCCTCGTGTAGAATACCTTGGTGTTTCTGCATCTTAAACTTCTGGTTTGGTATTTTGGGAACTGAAAAAGCACATTAATGAATTATCAATCATGACTGAGTTCTTCCTCTTGTTGAGATGTTCTTATAGCCACTCTGACAAATGGGGTCACTATCTTGGATTCTGAACACTGAAACACTGACAACTCTGTCTCCAGAGTGCCCTAAGGCTCCACATTCCCAAACTAGAAAGATATATCCAAGCATGGTCAAATATACAGTAAGACCTCCTGCTCTGGTATGTTAGCTTTGTAGAGCAATAAAAACATGTGTATATGATTTTTATATGCCATAACCCATATGAAAATAAATCAAAAGCTTGAAGTTCTGCCTTATAGTATATATTAAGTTATTGTAACAGAGTCCCCAAAATAAAATGACCCAAACAAGATAGAAGAATATTAGCCTCATACATAATAGTCCAGATTTGTAATCCCACCTGGTTAATTTTGTTTTATGGCCCTTCAGATGGTTCTTCAATCTCCTCCAGTGATGCCTTTGCCTGTGTGGTTAGACGTATCTTACTAAATTGGCATTCTAGCCAATGAAAGGAAAAAAGAGAAGGAGGGAACACAGGAAATTTTCTTTTCGAGTGATTTGACCTGAAAGATACAACCCTCACCTCCGATCATATCCCCTTCCTAGAGTTTAGCCATATGGCTAATCCAAGATGCAAAGGAGGCTGGAAATCTATACCAGAGAATCATATATGCAGCTAAAACCTAAGAGGGACTTTCTATTCCTAAAAAGAAGAAAAGGAGACAGGACACAGGGGGAAATTAACCATGTCTACCACAGAGACATATCTCTGCTATTCAAAAAAGCAAAAGAAATTCAGCCTACCTACCCTAGGCACAACCTTGCATTACAGTGACTTGAGATACCAGCAAGTGTGCAATGGAACCCTGAGCAACTGGACTTCTTCATGTAATTATAGTGAAATAGGTGGGTCTTAACTAAACATGAGGAGAATTTAGGAAATATTGCCATTTATTCCAAATTATTAGTTACCATGCAATAAAGTAAAACAACTTTGAGAAAATTGATATAAGTACATCATTAAGGCTAACTATACTCTAATGCCAATACTTACTGCCTCTTAATTAAATACCTCTGATAATATTTAAACTACATAAATAGTCAAATGTGGTAACAACATTATGAAATATACATAAGAAAAGAACATACGTTGACGTCTGCGTGGAAATGAATCAAAAAGCACATTTTTGAAACAAAGAAGTGAAAACAGTCCCGTTTTCCCACTTTTATCTCCCTGCACATATGCAAATGCACAAGATAGCAAAGCCTGCAGATTTGGCCTGAACTTTCCTGAAAGCTAACTTTTTAATTATCAGGTCCACAGAGTCATAAAATCTTTAAAAACTGATTGCTTCAAACTGAATCAATAATCTGCTAGTTATACTACAGATTTATAAAAAAGAAACAAGAGAAAATAAATTATAAATCAGTTTTCCCCTCTACTCTGTATGATCATGTTTTTTACTGATTGATGGGTGCCTTGCCCTCCTGAAACATACTAATTCTTACAGGAAAATCTTGATCAAATATAATGAAACTTTGTTTTCATTTGCTGAAAAAAATTGTATACCAGAAAAATAATACCTTAGTATAATGCAAGGTAGTTATCATGAAAAACAAAGAATAAATAGGAAATAAGAAATTATAGACAGTAAATATGTGTTTGGTCTTTCTCCTTTGTGCGCTAGAGAACTGGGATGAGGAATGGGGCTTTTAATCATTTTCTCCTGGTATTGATGACTGGTTGTGATAATCCTGATGGCATTTTACCCATGATAGTCCCAGTTTTTATGCTAGAGAGTGGATTTTAGAATTCTTTCTGCAGGGAAGGTGCTAGGGCCAGAAGTAGTCTATCCGCCAAAGATATGAGTGACAGATTTAAGTTATAAACCAATTACAAGGGATATAGGAGAAACAGAAGAGCTGAGCAGGAGGGCCAGAAAGACAGATCACCCATGTAAATAGAGCTGGGAGAACTCCAGGGGCTGTAAGCTCTTCACACATTTTTCCCATGTTCACATGACAAGCCCAAGACACCAAAACAGAGTCATGCACGGAGGACCATACTTCCCACCGAGTTTTCTGAGAAAGCACTAATTCCTCAGATTATACTAAGAAGAAAAGTTTTGCATTTTTTAACACCATAATATAAAATATTTCAATTAGTATTCTAGTTCTTGTGTTGTTATATCTGAGAACGTTTAGCTGAAATATCAATGGTTCTTGAAATCAGCTTTAAGAAACACTGATGCTCGGGTTCCATATGCAGAGATTCTGATTTTATTAGTCAAGAGTGCACTCAGGGACTAGACTTCTCAAGCTCCTTAGGGGATTTTGGTTGAGAACCACTGGATTAAAGTACCAAAAATATGGGAATTTTATGTTGTATTTATACTGATTTCTTGACACTTAAATATTTATTTTTTTTATTTGAAACTATATTATTTATATATCCAGGAAACTGTATAAATCTCTGTGATGTTTCATTGACATTTTAGCACTTTGAATCTTGTTTCACATTTAGTAAGTCTCTTATAGAAGTCCTATATTACCATATGATGAAAGAGCCTTAAGGTTCTCAGGTTAAAGCACACTAAAACTAGTCAGTATTATGGCTTTCTTAACTTCTTTTTCATCAAAAATAAATTTTTTAATTTTATTAAATTTAAAGAAATTTAAAGACAGAAATATGACAATAATTAATTGAAGTGAAATGGTCATGATTGTTCATTCTCCATTATTCCTTATATCCACATAATACTTTAACCCAATATTTATACTCCCATTCTCTTTGCCAGTAATTTGCTTAAGAACCAGTTATGATTAATGAAATAGACAGTCTGCCTGAGTAATCCAGAGAATGCTACCTCACACTTAGGATGATATGAAAAGGGAGACTTTCTCCTTTTCCCTGGATGATCTCATTTCTGAATGAATTATCAGGCTTTTTGGTTTTAAGCAACAAGGTAAAGTTTCAGACCCTTTACTCATGAAGACTGACTGAGGGAGAGTATGGGAGGGGAGATCAGAGAAGATAAAGAAGGGAGAAGTTGTAAAGTAAGATGAACAAAGAGCCCTTGGAGAAAGAAAGGAAGATCTGGAAATGGGTGAATAAATCTGAGAAGGAGTAAAGATGTGGTAGGAAGAAATTTAAGGAGAGGATGACTAATGATCCATGTCCTTGTGTCATCCCCTCCCCTGGAGTGTGGGTGTGACCTATGAATATGAGGGGAGAAGACTCCCAAGATTGAGTTAGATTATGGCAAAGGTGAAAGGATTTCACATATGTAATTAAGGTATCTAATCAGTTGACCTTGTGTTAATGAAAAAAGAAATTGTTCTGGGTTGATTTGATCTAATTAAGTAGTTTTTTTTAAAAAAAAGGGTACAGAAGTAGGAAGCAGGAGCTGAGATGCTCTTCTGTTGATCTTGAAAATGCAACCTGCCACGTTCTGGAAAGCACCATATGGCAGGGAATTCTGGGTGGTCTCTAAGAGCTAGGGACCTCAGTCCCACAGCAACAAAAGAAACTTGAATTCTGCCAAGAAACACGTAATGTTTGGAAGAGAGCCTGGAGTCTCAGATGAGAATTCAGTCCCAGACAGGACCTTAACTGCAGCCCTGTGAGATTCTAGGCAAATGACTTTGCTAAATCCTGCATGAACTTCTGATTCACAGAAACTGGGATAATAAATTATCATGTTTTAAGCTACTAAATTTGTAATAATTTGTTATGCAGCTACAGAAAATTAACACAAGGAGAAGATAAAAGGTGAGGATGCTAAGTTTTCTTTTTAATTCTTCTTAGTTAATTGGAAGATGAGGTCATGTGCAAAAAGTCAAGGAGAAAGATGGGTGGTTAAAGATGATGGATAATGAAAAGAGTTTAAAACAGTACTGGGATAAATTCAACAGTGAGTCCAAGCAGCCTGAATGTGTTTGTGTTTGTGTATTGTCTTATATTTCTGGTGAAAAGAAAATTATAGATTGCATTTTATTTTTTGTGCTCATGGATCGTTTGCAAACTCTTATTTGCAGACATTCCATACCACAGTTCACATAATTGCAGACGTCCCATTGGCAGCCTAAGATTATGGCATTCTCCATATGTGTGTGCGTTTCTTCACATTGTCTTCTCCTTGGGCATAACTGCATCCAAAATTCCTGTTTCTATATGGACACTTATCATATTGGATTAGGGTCCTGCCTAATAACCTCATATTAATTACCTCTATAAAAACCTTATAACCTTATTTCCAAATAAGATCACCTTCTGAGGTACTCTGGGTTAGTACTTCAAGATACTTTTCCTCAATACAACCCATAACAAATATTTTATTCTTTATATTTCTCTGGTGTCTACAACACTGTATCTTCACTATTGTTGTTTTTTCCAGCCTCTGTGACCATATCTATGTTCCTCATTAACAGTCATAAATATTTTAGGTTTTAGTCAGCAGAAAGGACTCAAGTGGTTCCCCAGGTAAGTCAATGAAAACCAACTGCCAGATATTTGGAAACAGACATCCCAAATGTCTACTGTGCCTATTACATCCATTTTTGGACATTTTTCAACACTGGGAGCTCTGTGAAAATCAAGAGAAACAATAAGAGGTAAAATAATGATAAATACACAACACTTATGGCTATCTGCCTGATGTTGCCACCATTTTTTTCTCTCTGCCCATTTTTTAAATTTTTTGTTTGCTTGTTTATTTCTCTGAAACATTTTTTCCTCTACTCTTCCCTTCAAACAAAATCTTAATAATAAGTTGTCATGATTTTAACAATTGCCTATTGAATATTTGTAAGACATTGAATTAGTATTTACTTATAGGTCTGACACAACTAAATTCCAAAATCTGATTCTTTTTACCATGACTTCTGAGAGTTCATTAAGGTTACAGTTATTTGGTTAAATTTCCAGTTTTTTAGCTATTTTGAAAAGTGGTTACTTTGTAAAATGTCTAAACTACAATGTTACTTCCCCAATGGGATTATTACTTGATTTTTTACTTCCTAATAAATGGCTTTATTTATCACAGAAATGCTCTGAATGGTAGAGGTGTTACTTTAATCAATAAATAAATTCAGGTTTTCAATATTTGGGTTTCACCACAAAAATTACTAAAAGCAAAAGTTTACCCTAGCCCACAATATGTGACCCAGTTGCAAACTCTTTGGCGATAAAGAAAATTTAGATCACACACTGATTTTCTGAGGGACTCTTGGCCTCTTTAATGTAGCCCTTCAGATATGATTGGGAGTATAACGTTGCCTATAATTCCTCTGTCAAACAAACCCATGTGGCAAGTGGTGTTCTTAAAAGGATAATGCCTGAAGTCAATTAGAGTTGGAGTTTTGGAGTTCTGTTATTGGTAACTAAAGAAACTGACACCCCAGCTCTATCCTGAGTGATCTGTCCTGTCCACTGGCCAATTAAAATATGTTGCTCTGGTGATTCTACTGTGTAGTCAAGGTTGAAAAATTGAGTCCCAGAAGAAAAATCATCTTCATGCTGCATCCTTTCTTCTGAACATTTTCTATGCCGAAGAAATTTACATAAGATGTGAATGGGTGACAAAACATAAAAAAGCAGGCCGAAGCCAATAAAGATTAGTGAGCAAACAAGTATTTGTTGACTATCTTCTACAGGTGACCTTGAACAGCACAGGTTTGAACTGAGCATGACCAGTAAAATGTGGAGTTTTTACAGTACAGTCCTATAAAAGTACTTTTCTCTTGCTTATGATTTTCTTAATACCATTTTCTTTCTCTAGCTTACTATATTATAAGAATACAGTATATAATACATGTAAAATACAAAATACGTTTTAATTTACAGCTTATATTATTGGGAAAGCTTCTGGTCAACAGTAGGCTATTAATAGCTAAGTTTTGGGGGAGTCAAAAGTTGTAAATGGATTTTTGGCTGCACAGGGAATCAGTGCCCCTAACCCCTGCATAGTTCATAGGGTCAACTGTATGTGCCAATTGTTTTGTAGGCACTGGGTTTACTATAACAGAAACTCCATATGTAAAGGGTTTGCTCATATAGCACTGGCAGTGTCCAAGGGAAGAAACAGCCAGTAAATGGAGAAACAGACAATAAATAGTTACTAATAATATTTTTAATAATACAAATATGCAAAAGTCCATAAAGGAGCAAAGAGCAGAGGGACTTGCCTTCACATACAAAACAGCCAATAACCAAGAGAAAAGAGTCATTTGTAAAGAGAAAGATGAACAAATTTAAAGGTAAAAGTCAGTATGATGGGACTATTTTTTAACTAGTCTTTTGTATGTCCTTTCTCCTTAATCAACCAGTCTTGAATTGAATCGATTCATCAGGAGTTCTAAGAACCTGTGAGTGGTGGACAATTAACATCAAGAGCAGTTATGCAATAGAGCATGAACCTAGGCAGCCTGTTAATGTGAGCATCCTTACCAGTCCTAACTGACTCTAGAACTCCAGAGATTCGAAATGTTAGTATAGTATAACATATATAATGTAGTTTGTCACATGAGCCGGGCTGGGAATATAGCTAATTTCATCAACAATAAAGTCAGTTAAAAGTTACAATCTTTAAATCAGAGGAAGAAATCTAGTTCATTCAGTCTGGCAAGCCTGCTATTCTGGGCTAACTTCTTTCACCAGTCAAGAATCCTAATATAAATTGATCCAAAAAGAATCATCACAAATCACTGGATTTATAGTCCTGAAGTAACCTATTTTTTTCTCTTTTACCTTCACAGAGATATTGTGAAAACATTAGGTTACGCTTTATATCCCATAAAAATCTATGAAGACCTTGAGCCCTTTAGAAGGAATTCCATTTTAATCTGCTTTTCTATCATTGGTGCTTTATTATAGAGATTGGTTTACAATGTGTGTATGAAATATATTTATTAATTTAATATTTTATGTTATTTTCCATCATTATAAATTTTATTAAAATACTATAAACTAGGGAAGACAAATAATATTTTTAATTGTACCCACTTAACAGTCAGAAAACATAGAATGTCATTCATTCACTGATCAAAAGTTTAAACAATTTTTTGTGACAATAATAATTATTTTCTCTTCTGAAACTATAATTTTAAAAATAATCAAATCTGTAGGCTGCTGCACTTACATTTTAATGTTTTAAATTAGAAGTGAAATTAAACACCAGCACAATTCTAAAATAGTCTTAAAAACAATTTTTTAACTTGCTTTACTGAATTCATTTTTAAAGACATTGAGCATGTGATTAATTATTATGGGCTGATTAATCCACAGTTCATACAAAAATACACACATGCATGCACATATGCACTGTTTACTTTTTCCTTTTCACAATTTCATGTTAAGCCACATTTTAAATTCACTTAAACGTAAAGGCAAATTTTTTTTAAATTTTTTATTGTTATGTTAATCACCATATATTACATCATTAGTTGTAAAGGCAAAATTTTGCAGAGTTTTTGAAATAAAGTAATTGAACAATTAGTTTGTTATAGGGAAATATTAAAGCAAGTCAGTAACCAGCTAACTGCAATGTCCAATTCCCCCTCACTCAAAATGTGGCTGAAGTTAGTTTTCTTTCTCAATTATGTTTGACTTGCCAAAAATAAAAGACAGTAGAGAGTTCTGCTTTTCACAGGTTGTGGAACACGATCAAGGTAAAATAATCACGTTTTATTCTAGTGATTTTTTTTTTACATTAGTTTTTGTTTGTGATTTCAACATGCTTTTATACTAGTACTTCCTAATATTTCACTTTATTGTAAAAGAAATGTATTCTTGTATAATTTAAGCAATATCACTTTATAATACTTTAGTATATTTAAACATATAAACACTTATAAAAATATATATTTACATATTATTATATGTATTTATATCTGTATGTATTATATATATGTAGTCATTATATTTAAACAATAGATTATTAAAATATATCATAAACAAACACATTTTCCCTGTAACATTATCCAATACATATTAAATACTAAATATACATTAAATACTAAAGAATATTCAAAGAGTACCTGAAGATATGAGACCTGACTTCAAATTAATCGAAAAGGTAAAAAGCCAACAGGATAGATATAAAAACACATCCATATAAAAAGCATTTTGCTACACAGTAAATGTTTTTAAAAAAAAACTAGGAAGCTTAAAACACTCCAGGAAATTATAACATCTTCACTTTTTCTCACTGCATTGTGATTCAATAACTAGAAAATCTAAAATAGAAAATTATAGGATGAGAATGTAAGAAGTCTGTTTAGAACTCATAGAGTGGACCCATTATTCTGATAATTTATGAAAGATCTATTAAGAAAGAGATGGTAAGACTCCATAACATAATTAAAACACACACACGAATTGTGTAGGGCTCAGAGAAATTTCTTCCATTAGTGGATACTATGTTTTTAAATCTATATCATAAAGGAAGTGTGAAATGAGTGTGTTTTTCTCTAAATAGATTTTTCATCCTTTCATCACCAACATTTATGCATTAAGCTATGTTAAGACTGGGAAGGTGAGGTTTGGCAGAGTAATGGTAGTTCATGGGAAGTATAGCCTTTATTACATTGCACAAAATGCTTTCATCTACAAAATCTAATTTGTTACTACAGCTCCTTGAGGCACATACTGTAATCACATCCATTTTACAGGAAGCTGAAGCTTAAAGAAAGTAACAGACTTGCCCAAGGTCAATCAGCTAGAGGGTGGTAAACTAGGAGCTGCAGTCAATGATGCTAAGTAAAGGTATTTTGTTTGATGTTAGAGTAGATATAATTCTGAGAAAGTTTATAGGACAACTTCCACTCCTCCCACCCCCCGCAAAAGAATATATTTGGTCTACATCATTCTAATCTCCGACAGCTTTAGGTTGAATTAATGACAGCATTTCCTCACTGCTCATAATACCCCTGTTCTTTCATTATAACATGATGGCATCATCCCAGGCTAATTTCCTGGGTGTGACTTGCATTAGCCAATATGACATTAGCAGCAGTAACACTAGCAGTCTTAAAAAATGCTATGTCTTTGGTTTGACCTACTTTGATGCTTATTGTTGCCAAGAGAAAGACATACCTTAGGTTGTCTTGCTTATTTCAGGAGGAGGAAAAGAAATACATGGGGCAGTATCATCCCAGCCAAGGTGTCCAGCCAAGCCCAGGATAGAGCAGAGCCTCCAGCTGACTGCAAACACCTGAGCAAACACAGCTGAAACCAGCAGGACCATGACATTAAATATGGCCCCCAAATTTCATGTTTAAAGCACTCTAGCTCAGAACAAATCAGTAGAACTCCAGGAATATTTAAGAAATAAAATCTTAATTGTTGTTTTCTACTGAGGGCTTGCAGTTGTGTGTTATGTAAAATAAATTACCTTGTAAACAATACAGAAACTTGACAATATGACTTAGCTATGAGTTCCTTCTCTTTGCCCGAGTTTTATTTTAACCAATTTTTTTTATCTCTCCAATTTTTAAGCTACTAGAAGCTCCTCAAGGACAAGGATACAATCCTCTCATTACAAAACTTCACTCTTAAGCATTGAGAAATTAAAGCACATTTCATGATCTCAAAAAAAATACCAAACAGAATCAATAGGAGCAGAGTTATTTACTAACTGTTCAGATACAGAGGGTACACAGATGGGAAGAGGGATAGACTGTGCTTTTTTTTTTTAAATTATAAGTTAAAAAAAGAAATCCCAATAACAAAATGGTCTTTTGAGTCCCATTTCTTATAAAGAGAATTGTTTCTTTGGCAAAAATGAATTTGTGTGTGAAAGATATTATATGTACAGTGTACACACAAAAGCCTAAAGGAACAACTTATGTCCTTTAAAAATTACAATTCTCAAGCCTCTATATATGCTTGATATTCCAAACCCTAGTGCTTTTTATTAGTAGCAACTATCTCTACCAATAAATGAGCAAATTTTAGCATGGAAGTATTAAGAATGAATACATAGTAAGTTCCAATAAATTATAGCAATTTTTATTTTTAAAATATTTTAATATGATTCAGGGAATTATGGATAACTTATAAAATTATGTTCATGTGATTTATTCTGCCTGGATCTACTTATAGTTTCAAATGAAGAATTGTAAAATGTGGTTTCTGAAGTTACTTACTAGATATGATGGACATGAGCATGTAATTTACACACAAACCCATATCTCAGCCTCAGTTTATTTACCTGTACATAACAAGGTTATATCTCTATAGGGTTTTCCAGCTTAAAATTATAGAAATTCATTTTATACTCCAAATGTTGCTAAGGATAGCCTCTGAGGTTATTTAGTCTGTATTTGATACATTTAAGTCATCTACATCTATCTCCATGCATTTATTTGTTTAAAAATAATTAACACATTTAATCATGAGATGCTGGTGTTATTGTATAACATATAGGATGTGCATTATGTTTGTCTTTCTGAAAAGATAAAAATCCCTGAATTATTAAAATATATGTGTGTGTGTGTATATATATATATATAATATACATATTATATATATAGCCAGTTCCAGTTCAGGATGGTGACATAAGAAGTCTCTGAACTCAAATTCCTCCACAGACACACCAAATTATACCTATTAATAGAACAATTCCTCCTGAAGAACTGAGAGCTGACTGAACAGCTACTGAACAACCAAAGATAGAATGGAATGAGAACAGCAAGAGAGAGACAGTGCAACAAAGGAAACGCTACCCTGTAAACAGCATGGGAAAGGATAGTACTGAAGGACTGGTAAAAGATCCTTCTGTCCTAGGGCACAGAAAAAGCCATGGTTTTAAAAAAGCAACTAGCATATAAAAGATACAACAGTGGAATTCTGCCAAGTGGTACAGGAGCTGTGGGAAAGCTTTCCAGATCAGAGGGACTGGAGAATGACAAGGTTTACATTCCCACCCCACCTTGAAAACTTGGACCTGAGCAGGGTCCAGACATAATGGTTGGCAGATCCAGTAAGCTTCCCACTTCAACAAGCCCAGGGTCCCCGAGCCCACACAAGCCCTAGCTACGCTGGGACACAGGAAAAAAAGCCATGGTTTAAAAGGGCCAATTGACTATGGGAACACTCTCTTCCCCTCCACCTTAAAAACCCAGACCTGGAGAGGGTCTGGCTACCATAAGGGAGAGGTTTGAATGCCATAATTGGAGGATGTATTCATCACAGGGAGCTTAAGACCTCAGCAAGCCCAAGGTCCTGAAGCCCACAGGAAATGCTCCATGGTGCTGGGGCACAGAAAACAAGCTGCAGTTTTGTGTTGTTTTTTTTTTAACTTTTTTGTTTTATTTATTTTTTACTTTTTAAAATTTGTCATTTTGTTTTTACTTTTTTCTTTTTGAGTGTGTTATTTTCTTGTTCTATTTTTTCCTTTTCTTTTTTCTTTTTCTCTTTTAAGTTTTTTTCTTCCTTTATTTTATTTTTTCTTTTTTATATTATTAGACTTATTGTTTTTTCTTCATTCTCTCTGTAAAAAGTCATGGTTTAAAAGAGTAAGTGTCATATACAGCAAAAGTTGCAGCCATTCAGCAAAATTCACCAAGCACAAATGATCTGCCTAGGAGTAACCATACACAAAACCACTCCTCAACTTTAGAACATGTAGCTGTTTTACATAACCCATAGAAACAAACACAGAAAGTCAAGGAAAATGAGGAGACAGAGGAATATGCTCCAAAAGAAACAAACAAGAAAAAAAAAACTCAACAAAAGAATTAAATGAACAGTGAGAAACAATATACCTGATAAAAAATTTAAACTAATGATCATAAAGAGACTCACTGAGCTGGAGGAAAATATGAACAAAAAGATAGAAAATAGGGCACCTGGGTGGCTCAGTGGGTTAAGTGTCTGCCTTCAGCTCAGGTCATGATCCCGGGATCCTGGGATCAAGTCCCACATCAGGTTCCCTGATCAGCAGGGAGTCTGCTTCTCCCTCTCTCTCTGCCTGCCACTACCCCCGCTTGTGCTCTCTCTCTCGAGAGAGAGAGAGAGATCCCAGGGTCCTGAGATCCAGCCCCGCATTGGGCTCCCTGCTCAGTGGAGAGCCTGCTTCTCCCTCTCCCACTCCCCCTGCTTCTGTTCCCTCTCTCGCTGTCAAATAAATAAATAAATAATCTTTTAAAAAATTTTAAAAAATAAAATAAAAATAAATAAAATCTATAAAGAAGGTAGAAAATATGACAACATATACATAAAAAATATGGAGAAGGGAGTATAAGGGGAAGAGAAGAGGAAAAAGGAAAAGAAAAAAGATTTTTTTTCCTTGCTTTTTAGAGTGTGCTTGAGCTTAAATGACCATCAAATTAATATAGACTTCTGTTTACTTAGGATATTATATATGAACCTTATGGTAACCACAAATCCAAATCTATGATAGATACACAAAAAATAAAGAGAAAGAAAGCCAAACAAAGCATTATAAATACCCACTGATCACAAAGAAAGCCAGAGAAGAGGAAGGAAACAAAGAACTACAAAAACAACCAGAAAACAAATTTTAAAATGGCAATAAGTACATACACTATCAATATTACCTTAAATGTAAATGACCTAAATGCTCCAATAAAAAGATATAGAGTGGCAGAATGGATAAAAAAAAAAAAGACCCATTTATATGCTATCTACAAGAGACTCACCTCAGACGTAAAGAAGTATACAGACTAGAAGTGAAGCAATGGGAAAACATTTACTGTGCAAATGGAAACAAGAAAAAACCAGGGTAGCAATACTTATATCAGACAAAATAGACTCTAAAACAAAAACTATAACAAGAGACAAAGAAGAACATTACATAAAGATAAAGGGATAATATTGTTCCATGTCAGCAATCTTTTCTCATTGAAAAATGAGTTTTTTTTTAAACAAAAGCATTACATTTATGTGGTTAAAAATAAGAATTGCAAAAGGGTATGCAAGAAAAACATGTTCTTTCACAAGTGGTTATGTATGCTTTAGTAAACGTGGTTCTTAAAAAGCCACAAATTGGATTATGCAATAAAATGCTGTATACTTTGAAAAAAAAGGTAAAGGGATAAATCCAACAAAAGGATATAACAATTTTAAATATCTACCACCCAACACTGTTAACAATTAAATACACAAAACAAATATTAGTGGACAAAAGGAGAGAAATTGATGGTAATACAATAATAGTAGGGAACTTTAACTGTCCACTTATATCAATGGATAGATCATCCAGATGGAAAATCAATAAGGAAACAATATCTTTGAATAACATATGGGAACAGATGGACATAACAGATATATATAGAACATTCCATCCAAAACCAACAGAATACACATTTTTTTTCAAGTACAGTTGGAACATTTGTGGAAATCTGTGGATGTGTTGTGAGTTATCACAATGATTGGAAGATACTCCAGCTTTTAGTAAGTAAGTGTGGGTACAGGATGCCAGATGCACTGTAATATAGGACTGTCCCTCAATGCCAAGAATTGTCAAATGCTCTACTGGATGAAATTTACTGTAAGTAAATATAAATTCACTATAAAGTGACTATATTTTGATAAAAGGAAAACTGAAAAGTTATTTTCATAAAAAACCAACTATGGACAAAAAAAGTAAATTAGGAAAGATTGAAGCTGAGAGGAATTTAAATAAAAAATAAATTAAAAATAGATAATCTCTTCTAATTATTGAATTATATACTCATATCACATAGCCTATCTACCTAAGGTATAACTGTAGTAAGGTAATAGTAATTGTAATTAAACTGGCCAGTGATATTTTATTATTTATTTATGTACTTATTATTATTACACAATAATCTTCACTTGCATCAGCATTAAGTCCATATCATTGGTAACATCAATAGTTAGCCTGTATGTGGGAGTATTGACATGGAAAATAGCCCACAAAATAGATTCCCCAAATTCAGCAATTCTGGAAAGTTTGCAAAACATACCATACTTACTTCTTCATTGTCTTCATTCAGAAAACCTGTCATTTGTTTTAGCAAGTTATCTTTTCTACAATTAAAATAATTTCCATTTGTTTCTTATATTCAAATAAGTCCATTCTATTACGAATCTTCCTAACACTTTTTAAATTCTAGTCTCTACTTGTGCTTCTTCTCTTTCATTATCCTTATGTCTTGTATGAAATGGATTCTCCTGTTCATAATTTCATTAATTAATTAATTGTTCATATATTAATTTAATGTTGCTGCAATCAACTATCTCATTCCATCTAAATCAACATTCCCAACCATTTAAATAAAGAAATGCATGTCATTTTATTCTGAATTATTTCTCTTTATTTTGCCATTATATTTCAGTTAGTGCATTCTAAAGCTTAATAACTTTTTTTAAAAGTATGGAAATAAGTTACACTATTACCTCTCAGTTTCATTTGAGAATAGTAAAGATGGGTTATGAAAGATTGATTTTAAGAAGGGTTATTGAATTTCTTGGGCTTTTTGAATAACTGAGATAAGATAGTACAATATAATACAGAATAAATTCTAAGTTGTACATTCAATAGATGCTCACTAAAATCTCAGACACAATCTATGACAAGGGAAACTTGAAAACAACCAATATACCTATTATTAGGAAAACGATGTTATGCTGTATGATGCATTAACATGTTGAAACATCAGTAGTCATCAAAGGTTATATTTATGAGAGCTGGAAATATGTGTATAGTACAATATTAAATAAATATAATAAAATTCAGAATGGTCTGTATTGTACGACTGAACTGTCCACATGGAAGAAAATACACAAAATTACAAAATGCATTGAGCTTGGGTAGTGCATGATATTGGATATGCATTATTTTATATATTAATATTTTCAATGATAAAATATTTAATAGAACTATTTTAAAACAATTTTAAATGATAGTTTAGAAAGAGGAGAGATTAGTGATGTCAGAAAATATAGCTAAAGTTTCATGATGACAATGGCTAACAAGAGGTGAGGCTTATTGACTATTGCACCTTTCTTGACATGCTTACTTGACTATTGAGAAAAGGTCAAATAAGCAAAAATGCTACAGCAGCTGAGGAGGAGAATTATGGCCTTCACAGCAGGGAACTGAGCCGGCGAGTGAGTTCTGCACTGGGTTCTCATCATCTGGAGCAAAGAAATGCCCAAAGCCTTCAAAGGATTATGATGTGAATTAATAAGATTCTGATGGGCAAACAGTCAAAGCCAAGAAGATAATGCAATTGATAATGAGATCAGCAGCATAGATCCCAAGGGAATGATAAGATAAAAGCAGTGTCTTAGGAGAACATCATGAACCCTCACTTGCCTAAAATAAAATCCCTTATTTTAGAATATATACACTTCCAGAACAAATAGCTCCTATGATTTGTAACTTTTTAAAAAATTTGGACACTTCACATGACAATGTATTTATTACTTTTGTTTCTCTAGTAATTCATTTGCATGGTCAGTATTAAGTAAGATACGTTCAACAAAATAATGATTTAACTTTAAGAAATTGGTCTCTGTGGGAAATTATTATTTGCTATTTTTATTAAGATAAGAAAGAAAATGAAATGAAACATTCAAACCCTTGGAGGTTTGGGGAGAATAAATGTTGAAATATGTTAATATATATCATGATATTCACTGATAATGCTTTTTAAAAAAATAATATTTCAATACTTCTCTTGAAATGCATGCAAAAGCAAAGACACAATTTAACTTGGTAGCAAATGTTTTATAATAAATATAAATTTACACCAACACACATTATAAAATCAGAGAGTAACTAAAGAAGATTTTAATGAGTAGTTTCAAAATTTAATAAGTGATAGTAAATATATAACTTCCCATTAGTGCATTTTGGTTGTATTCCAATCTCAAAACTATATCACCCTCATGAGAAATGTGTGATCAAAATGACTATTTAAACAAGAAAAATATTCAGTTGGAGAATCCCAGAAATTATCCTTCTTTCTTCTCCCTCTTTCTTGACTTTATAGGAGCATACCATAACAAAATGAAAAATAGGAGGACTACAAATATTATTCCCCTGTGTAGGGAATTCTAAATGGTAGAAAAAAGACAATAGGATGGAAGAGAGGAGCATCCTGTTCAGCATTCAAACCACAGCATCATAAATGTCCTAAACTGATTTTGGTTTCTCTTTTTCACACTTCTCCCCCCCTCTACTCCTCCCAGAGTTCTAACTAAAATATTTTGACCTCTTCTTCATACCCTTAACAAAATGCAATTTCCAACTTCATTATTTCAAAAGCATTAATAATTTTTTACACACATTTAAACATGAAGTTGAAAGCTGTAGGATATTAATTGTATTTGTTCAAATGAAGTGACTATTATGCCTATGTGTGGAAAGAACTTACTGTCTTAAATGTAGAACGATGAATTACTTTAGGAAGCTTAAAAACTGTCCAAATTTACTAAGCAGTCATGAATCGAATTAAGCTTAAAAAAATCACCTATTATTGAATGCATGGGAACTATTTTAAGAAAGGACTTTTGAACCGTTGAAATACCCAGTTTTGATCTCCCTCACATCCAAATGATGCAGACATATATTTCAAATTATATTTAGTTCTTCTTCTTTCAACGTAGTATTCACACACAATGAAAGACACAAATCTTAAGGGAACATTTGCTGAGATCTAATAAATGTTTTCTTCTGTGCAATCCAAATTTATGTCAAGATCTACAATACTTGCAACACCCCAGAAAGTTTCTTCATGTGGAGGAGTCAATCCCCTCTCACATCCTCTGCAGAAGCAAATGATGTTCTGACATTTTCCAACAGTGGAATTATGTCTGTGCTAAAACATCCTATAAGGAGCATCATGAAATTTGTATTCTTTTTGTAAAGTTGTTTGTAATTATTTTAGATTGATCCATAGCTTTCTGTGAATCAGCAGGTCGTCTCTTTTTATTCATGAATAGCATTGCATGATATGAATATATTACAGTTTTTCCATTGTCTTAATTCTGGATACCTGAGCTGTTTCCAGTTTTTGGTTATTATGACTAAAGCCATTCTGAACATCTATGTAAAAATCATCATATCAGCACATCTTCATTTCAACTGTGATTGTGATTCAAATGATCTAGGAGTGTAATTGCTGGATCAGAGGTAAGTGTACGTTTGGTTTTATAAGAAATTTCCAGAATTTTTCCAAATGGTTATACAATTTTTCATTCCTTCTAATAATAGAATGCTTCACATACCCTCCAACAGTTGGTGTTTTTAGACTTTTTTTATGTAGCCGTTAAGGTGAGTGTGAAGCTTTATCTCAATGAATTTTTACTTTGCATTTCCCAGATGAGTGATGACACTTAACACATTTTCATGTGCATGTTTGTCATTTGTATATTTCTTTTTGTTAAATGTGTGTTCAAGTTTTTCCCCCATTTTTCACTGAGTTCTTTTCATTTTTTGTTATTGAATTATAAGTGTTTTTTATGTATGCTTGATATCATTTTATTGTCAGATATATGTTTTGCAAATATTTTCTTCCACTCTGTCACTTGCTTTTTCATCTTCTTAAATTTCTATTTCCTAATATATGCAATTTTAATCATTTTGAAGAGTATATATATTAACTTTTTCTTTTATTGTTTTTACTTTTTCTGATCTAAGAAATCTTTGTTTACACCTGAGTCATTAATATAGTCTGCAATATTTTCCTTTAAAAGGTTTATTTCTATTAAAACATGAAACATAATTCCTTTTTTTATTATTTTTTCATAAGTTCTTAATATTGTTCCTTTATTTCAAGATTGCTTTGGTTACTCTAAGACATTTGCATCTTCAAATAAATTTTATTTATTTATTTATTTATTTTTAAAAGATTTTATTTATTTATTTGACAGAGAGAGACACAGCGAAAGAGGGAACACAAGCAGAGGGAGTGGGAGAGGGAGAAGCAGGCTTCCTTCGGAGCAGGGAGCCCTATGTGGGGCTCGATCCCAGGACCCTGGGATCATGACCTGAGCCGAAGGCAGACGCTTAACGACTGAGCCACTCAGGCGCCCCTTCAAATAAATTTTAAACTGGCTTGTAATTCTTGTTGTTGTTTTTTTTTAAAGCCTCCACATATTTTCATAAGAATTTAAAAAAAATAATCCACATATCAATTTGGAGAGAATTGCCCTTTTAACAATAATAGATGCTCCAATCTTTAAACATAAACTATCTTTCTACTTATTTAGGATTTCTTTAATTTATCTTAACAATGTTTGGTCATTTCAAGTGTAAAGAACTTACATATAATTTTTTAAATTAGTGCTAGGGATTTACTTTTGATAGCATCATAAATAGAATTTTTAAATATCATATGCCAATTATTTTGTTAGAATATACAGATGCAATGGATTTTCTGTTAAACTTGTGTATTGCAACCTTGTTAAATCCATTATTATTTCTAGTTTTTGTTTCTTTTTTTTTTAAGGGGGTAGAGGCAGAGGAAGAGAGAGAGAAAATCTCAAGCAGACTCCAAACTGAGCACAGAGCCCAACATGGGGCTGGTTCCCATGACCCTGAGATCATGACCTGAGCCAACTGACTGAGACATCCAGGTGCCTCTCTAGTTTTTGTTTCTAAGGTCATTAGTATCTTCTTTGTAAAAAATGGTACAGTTTGCACACTGCAATGGTTAGAACCTTAACTGAATGTTGAATGGATGTGATACGAGTGGGCATCCTTGTGCTATTACCAATCTTAGGAGAAAAATCTTTAAGTTCATCGCAAATTTGATATTAGCTACAAGTTTATAGATAGAAGATTGAAGACATTCTCTTTGATTTCTATTTTGGTGATTTGTGTCCTCTCCCTGTTTTTGTTTAGACAATCTAGTTCAAGATTTATCCATTTTGTTGAACTTTTCAGAGAACCAAATTTTGCCAGTGTTAATTTTTTCTGTGTGCTTTTTTCCTAGTTCATTTATTTCTGCCTTTATGCTTATTACTTCCACTTTTAACAATTTTGGTAATTATTTCTTAAATACATTTACCCATTTAAATTATGCAGTCAAAATCACTGGAAGAAAGTAACTCATGACATTCTCTTATGTTAAAAAACAAAATTCAAATGAATAAATTTTAAAGCACATGTTGGTTTTATTCAACAATTCATGAATCAGGCATTATCTAATCTAGCAGACAAAGAGGAGCTCCAAGTAGCTGTACAAAATGAAAGACTTTTATAGGCAGAGGGAGCAAGAAAAAGAAAGTTATACTAGGGAAAAAGTAGGTTGGTTATGCAAGGTTTCTTTCCTTTAGGGATGGCAGGGGTCTATCAAGCAGATTACCTAACTAGTGCTGTTCAAACAATTCCTGACTAACTAGTTTAGAATTCCATTTCTGGGAGAACCAAAACTGTAATTAAGTCTCAGTTTGGTGACATGGGGCTTAGCATAAGTGATTCCATTTTGGGCCTGTTGTCTTATTTTAACCACTTATTGAAACTTTTCTTCAATATTTTTATAATGTGTAATTGGATGCAAATCCTCCAGAGTATTGGGTCTGTAAATTTATCATAAGAATACTAATTTTTATCTCTAAATGTTAATTTTTTAATATAAATATTTATTTCCCTTTATCTCTAAATATTAATATAAATCTCTAAACATTAATACAGAATACCTTAACTTTTATGTATAAAATTTAACACCTCTGATGAAGTGTGGTGGAAAGTCACAAAGAAATTGTTCTTGTTTTACTTACAGGAAAGTCTCAACTAATCTTTTTCTCTGAATTTTGTTTCTCATACACAAAGCAGATATAGTGAAAACATTACCTGAAATATACAAATTTTGATAGGCAATGACATTTCAGATAAAGGACTTGAAGATTAGCAAGTTGGGTTTTTTCATCAGAAACTAAGTCCAAGAAAATCTTTTGTCCTCATCTCCATTACTAATTAATCTCTTCATACTTATATGTACATCCATTCATTCAGAAAAGCCTTGTTATCAAACCCAGTAAAATGATCAAATTTAAAAATCAATTGAAGAGCATAAAACTAAAGATTTTTATTAGCTGGATTATATTAAATTAAAAATGTGGAAAAAAACATATTAGCTTTGACCTTAGCAATGTAGTTGGCATATTCATCAGCCTTCTTCCATGGCTTCCACCAAGATCCACCTTGTTTCTCTAAGTCACTTCTCCAAATTTCCTTTTCTTGATTAAAGAAAACATCTCCCACTCACCATATTCCTTGTTCCTTAGCTGTGCATAAAACAAAAGAATATCCATTACTTTTATTTAAAAAAGAGCCTAATGGTAAATTTTTGCCAAAATTTGGCTCTAAGAAAAAGCCCCTATCACTAAAGATGAATGTACATGCTTTTTCTAGTTGACATATGAAAATATTATACTCCATAATTTTTCCTTGATTGCATTAGATGTCAAAAATCTCAGACCCAAACTCACTGCCTAAATGCTTTGAAATGCCTTTGGTTTACTTCAAATGCTGGTCATCTATTTTGGCTTGGAATGTCTTCTTTCATGCTATGTTTTCATTTCCAAGCCATTTATGATGTTTTTAGCAAGTGGCATGGCATAGGTCTCTAGGGGAAAAAATACGGAAGGCTTCTCTATTAAGAATAAAATCCCCCCCCCTTTCCCCCCTTTTATGTGCCATAGAAAGCATGCGGCAGTCCTTGGAAATGAAGTCTAAAGTTAGTCCTGGTGCTTTATTTCTTGAAGGTACCAATGTCATCACCAACAAAAAGGTTCTGTAATGGGAGGCGATGAAATCTTTCTGAGTGAACAAAGCAAAGTCTGAAGGGAGCTTTTGAGTTAATGAAAGTGAGATATAATCAATTCTATTATTTACAGAGACTTGAGCTACTTCTTTCCCCATAGCAGAGCCAGAAGGTTTTGTTATATAAAGACCCATTCAATCTCTCAGGCAGAAAAACATGCTGAGACAAAATTTCAGATTAGATTTGGGAGTTGTCAGATGGATTCAACATCCTATTTTGACAACTCTTTCTTTAATACTATTCCTTCTTTTTCCTATATCCACTTAACTACACCACTGACAGAGTATTAATTTAGCACATCCTTCTCCACAACCACCTACACAGAGCAATTGACATTTTATAGGTTAGTTTTAAAAAAGCAAAACTTTGGATACCAAAGAAGTGTTTCCATAAGTGTAGAGTATATTATCATAAGTAGGGAGAATATTTTGGTGGTGTGTTTTTTGTTGTTTTTTTGTATGGTGGGTGATATTCATTCTCTTATTAAAATCAGGAGAAAACAATATGCTTACATGAACATAGTTTCCTCACAGTTTCATTTCAGTTTTTGGTTTAAAATAATAATTTTTAAAAATAATTACAAAATTTGGCCTGTTTCCATAAACTGAATCCATTCTCCATTTTTTTAATAAATGCTACAGACCACAATCAAAATAATATGTAAGTCTATAAAGGCCTTTTCCAAATAAAGTCATCACAAAATCATTTCTGAGTCATCGAAGAATCACTGGAAATATATTTTAATTTCTCACTAGACCCCTCCAAATTAGCCAAAACTCACATTAGTTTTTGACAGGTTTATTTAAAAATTATATCATGGTATTATTTAAATTGAAGTTATATTAATATTGACATGTTATACATCCTGCAGTTTGGCATGGCTATTCATGTCTGTCCATAAGAATAATAAAAAACGCACCACAACAGAAATCAAGATGCTCTCTTCCCTTCTAAAGCTTGTCTTATGCCACTTGGAAAGTCCAGTGGGCAGCACCATTCTGTTTTAGGATCATGTGTACCTTTCCAGGTGAGCATTGCCTAAGGCAGGGGCTCTAGGACAAATCATGAGATTCTGGCCCTGAGAGAGAGGATGAACCTTGGCCATTTTCTCCCATTAATTTTTACAAAGTCACTTATATTTGAATATGACAATTTTTTTTTGTTTTATTCTCTTTTTTGTGTGTGCATGTGAGAGTTTCTTGTATTTTCATATCCTTTAATCCCTAATCCAAAAAATCCTAGGTGTCCTCAGGATGTTGATTATAAACACAAAACACAGTGGAAATTCATCCAGAAATACACTAAAGCTAAGTTATTTAGAGACAAAACTATTTCAGCTAGGTTGGTTTCAGTTGACATTAATAGAAAATTCAGTCAGAAAATGACATTTTAAAAGCAGGAGGAACTACTGGCTAATGTAACTGAAGTGTCCAGTGCTAGATCTGATTTGAGGACTCTTCCACCCCCCCACCCCCATCAAACAATAGGACAAAGATTCTGTTTCTCTCTCCCCATTTCTTTGTTCTTCTCACCTTGGTGCTTTTTTCAGGCAAATTCTCCCCCTCATAATTCCAGTGTAGCATCAGCAGTGTCCTGGGCTGTCCACATCCTTATTCATGTCTACACAGAAGTTAAAAGAATCTTCTCTCATGGAACATGGTTACCATAATTAGCCTAACCCAGTCATGTACTCTGTCTTGAATTCCCACTATGAGATACAACTGCATATGGCTCCAAAAACACCAATTTAGTTCTTCTTGCATAATCACTATCCTTTGAATTCCCAAATCCAAGCCAATTGATAATGCTCTTGGAGGATGTAAAATGAATGGAGATGTCATTAGATGCCCTTAGAAGAAAAACCTAGAGCAGTTGATGGCAAGTCCAGTATCAGTAGTTTTTCCTAGGACTTTCCAGGAGTGAGCTTCTGAACATGTTACTGTATTAGTTCTTGAGTTCTACGCACCAAGGGGGAAGCCAATCCCCAAGGAGATGCAATTTTTTTTTTCAAGGAGATGCAATTATGGGGAGGTGAAATGGCTTGTTGCAAGTCTGTATGTTGGATGGAACGGAACCCAGGATGGTTAATTTTATATGTCAACTTGGCTGGGCCATAATGCCCAGATTTTTTGGTCAAATAGTCTGGATGTTTCTTTGAAGGTGTTTTATGGATGGTATTAATATTTAAATCAGTAGACTTCAAGGAGAGTAGATTAATCACCATAATGTGGGTGGGCCTCATCCAATCAGTTGAGGGCCTTAGTAGATGAAAGACTGGCCTCCTCCAAGGAAGAAGGAATTCTGCAATAGAATTCCTTTGGACTCGGACTACAGCTCTCCCTTGGGTCTCCAGCCTGCAGGACCATTCTGCAGATTTTTGAACTTTCACCTCCACAATCACATGAACCATTTATATAAAATGAATATCTCTTTCTGTAATCTACACATCCTGTTGGTGTTTCCCTACAGAGCACATTAATAGTCATAAATGTGGCCTTTGAATAACTTTACTAGAAGTGTGTGAGCCTTTTCAGAAAATCATATCAGGTAGATAGATAAGTCAATATAAATATGTAGAGAGATCTGATTTTATTTATCCCAGTCACTTGCCATGTCCTCATCAACCATTCACAACTATTAAACAGTGGACACTGAATTGATAAAAACGTACTTTAGTTTCTCTGTGAAATCGTTTGTATCAAATACATCCACAGTTCAGATGCTTACTTAGTTATGACTTCTTCTTTGAAACATTTGCATTTCCTCTTCCCACAAGGAATAGGTTAAAGGTCACGTCCAGGCTCCTATCATGTCACTACTCCCTGTCCATTTAAATTTATAATTTAAGTTTATAACCTCTGTTAACCCAGCTCCCTCCCTAGACTGCATTTCTTTTCAGTAAGGATTTTCTGAATATTCATCCTTGATGTCAACCAAGTGAATGTTAACATTTCATAATGATTCCAAATTAAATATTTAAGATGTATCAAAATTTGTTACAATATGGTAGATACAGAAAGTATCATATCACTCCAGTATTTTAAGCTCCAAATATTTCATGAAAACATTATTCAATTACTATTGTTATTATAGACACGTATCATATGACCTCACTGATATGAGGAATTCTTAATCTCAGGATCCAAGTGCTTTCATATACTTAATCTCTTGGACTTCCAACAATCCTGTGTGTTTCACAGAGTCATGGTTAATGCACCTACTTAAGCAGGTATCATTATATGTTAGAACTGATTCAAGGTTTATATCTTCTGATTATTTAGCCAGATTTAATCCTACTACCTGTGCTGGATTCTTCTATATTACATGTAGGATGTTGCAGCATGGGGGCCTAGGACATTTAAAAGTGAAGTAGGATCTGAAGCAGGGGGAAAGGTTCAGAAGAGAAAGGGTAGTGTGACAAAACCAAAATCTAATAGAGCTAACAACAAAACAAACAATATAACAACAACATAAAATAGAATTTTAGACAAAAGAAATTAATTATTATTATCATATATATGTTTCATATACAATATATAATTATACATATACATATATTATAATATATATTATATATTATATTAACTGTATTACATTATAATTTAATTGGTTCCTGGTACCTGCTATCCCTATAATCTTGGACAAATTAGGCTTGGAAACTCACTTTCAAGCTCTGTCACAATCTGGTACAGTGGGAGCCTCTCACATTGTTCTGATATGAAAATTCAAATGGCCACAGGCAGAATGGGACTAGAAAGAAGAAGACAAATCAGATAACAGAGAATCAGCCCACTCCAGAATGCATGCCAATTAGAATTATCCTTAACAGTTTATAGAATCTGGGACACCTAGATGGCTCAGTCGGTTAAGCATCTGCCTTCCACTGAGATCATGATCCCAGGGTCCTGGGATCGAGTCCTACATCAGACTCCTTGCTTAGTGGGAAGCCTGCTTCTCCCTTCTGCCGGCCTCTCCCTCTGCCTGCCACTCCCCCTTCTTGTGTGCTCTCTCTCTCAATCTCACAAACACAAAAGAAAACTTAAAAAAAAAAACAAAACAATTTATAGAATCCATTTGAGAAGCCCTAAAGCCACGAAGATCCCTTAAGCATTATACATGGGTAAAAGCATTGTATTCATATCAATAGTGAAAATACAAAAGGCAATTTCTTGCCTATTGCAGAGCATATTCCTTAACAGTTACTAAAATTTAAATAATCACTAAAAATTAGTCTGATGCAATAAGGTCCTATACAATAAGAAACTAAGCATCATGTCCAGCACCACATAATACTCCCATTCTTGTGTGACAAGACTTAGAATTAGTGACAAGAGTCAATAAGTAATTTGTAATGATGGACAATTAGCTCAAAACCTAATACTAAAACGTTATAAATCTTCATGTAAAGCAGGGATTCTAAACTTGAATACTTGTGTGGAATGCAGGGGGGTAATAAAACTCAAAACTGAATGAAATTTACATATGCATACACTTAGGTTACTTTTTCTAGAGAGAGAACTTACATGTCTCAAGCAGATCCAAAGAAAATTTGTGAACCACTGCTGTGAAGTTTTACTGACTGTCCTAGTAATATACCACTCACAGAATGCTTAAATACTAAACCATTGTTTTTAGTCAGCTAAGTACATTTAGTAATCTTTTAGTGTGTCTGATATGAAAATATATTAATTTTGGGTTTTTTTTTTTAAATTTATTTATTTGACAGAGAGAGACACAGCGAGAGAGGGAACTTTAGCAGGGGAAGTGGGAGAGGGAGAAGCAGGCTTCCCACAGAGCAGGGAGCCCGATGCAGGGCTCGATCCCAGGACCCTGGGATCATGACCTGAGCCAAAGGCAGACGCTTAACGACTGAGCCACCCAGGTGCCCCGAAAATATATTAATTTTAACATTAAGTATTGGGTTCCTAAATTTTTTCATCTCTAGATTAATGAGCTTTCATTAATCTGAGCTGAATTACATTCAATTATTTCTTGGACTACTCAAAAAATATCTTGCAATAACGTTCTTACTTTCTTTGTACTTGTACAAAAATTGGAAAATGCTCCCAACTGTACTCCTCATCATATTTAAAGGATGGAAGTTCAATGAAACCCATCTCTATGGTAATTCTGGGTGTTTCCTCCCACCGGAGCACATTGCCAGGCTGGCTCACATCCAGCTGCCCTTTGTACCTGAGATAAAGCCTTCCCTCCCCCCCACAGCCTGAAGACCTCTTTTTCCTATCTGAACTCTTAACAAACTGACAATCGATGCCTCTCAGTTGGCAATCATTTCCTACTCTGCCCCACGACATACTTCCTAGCAGCTGATAATACTAACTAAAATTAAACTAAGTTGGTGAGCATGTTACTATTTATGTTGCTCTAGTGTTCTGCTAATTTAAAAAAAAAAAAAATGTGAGAGGGCTTTTTCAAGAGTTGATTGATTTCCTCTAGAAAAAAATTTACTTGTTCGTGACATGAAATTTCTATTGAGTAAATGAGGCTTGAGTCTTTCACATTTGGGAAGAGCTACTCTTCCTCAAAGGGGAAATAATGCCCATATAGGATAATCTGAAGAGACAATTATTTACTTAAGAGAAGGCTTTTTTTCTTTAGATTTAGCTTCAGTCTCCTACTAGAAAGTACAGTGAGCTGAGAATTGGGATGTGTGATTTCAGGTCTTAGCTAGACTATGTCTTACCTCTGAAATGTTGTTCCCTCACCCATAACATCAGTCCATACCCAACCTGCTTGCTTCAAAAGATTGTTATTTAGTAATCAGTGGAAATGTGCACGGTCTCACTTTGTAAACTAAGTCCTATCCAAATGTAAGATATTACATTATTATTTCATTTGATCTTAGACTACCTGCCTGTGGAATATATTGGACTTTAATTATGCTACATATGTTAGTATCCGGAAACCAGGTGGACCAGGACTCAGAGAAATTAGTGTGCACCAGTCATGAGTCACTTTGGTCCACATGCCTTAAACCTCAAGGCCTAAGGCAGACAGAAGAACTGCGTGCTGAGTTCTCACAGCTACCAAGTGACAGAGCTGGCTTGTCCCCGGGGAATCTCCTAGCAGAGTTCATATTTCGAACCCTTGTCTCTACTGCCTTAGCACAGTCGGAATTCCGTGTCCAGCTCCTTTAGCAATTCTGCAGGGCCCATTTCCAAGCTGCTCATTAAAGCCTATCTTAATGAACTTCCTACTGCTGTTGGTCTTTATAAATTTCAAAAGAACATAAAAGCCTACTGATTTATATCATGCCTTTCTTTTCCAATATGACAAATTTTGTAAAAATTAACTTTACCATTTTAAAGCCCTGAAATAAATGCCTTGTGAGAGTTGAACCCCGCTTTCCCACGGGTACACACAAGAACCTTCCTGGATAAAGTTTGGCACCGCCTTCAGTGACAGCACATCGGTAGCTCGAAATAAGCCATGTTGGAAGTATTCACACCAAGAAAATGGGCGAATGCCACAAATCAGTTCCCCACCTCCACACTCCCACCCCCCCCACCGCCCTCCCAGAGCCAGTTGTTAACCAGCTACCACCAGCACAGCACTAGAATCAGGCTAATGGGGACTCATATCTTAAAGTTATGATATTGAGTAAATTATTTAACATCTCTGAGACTCAGTTTCCTCCTCTGTGAGATGGTGATAATAATACCACCTATCAAACAATTCTGTGAATTTAGTGAGAACATTGCCATGGAAGTGTTCCTGCCAGTTGATGGTGCCTGCAGCTTCACTCCTGACCAGCATGCCTCAGTCCCTGTATGTCTCTGGATGCCCATCTCCCCAGATTTTGGTGTCGTGTTTGCCCTTCATTTCCATTCTCTGATAAGCCCAAGAAAAGGCACTGATTTTCAGTTTGTCCAGCCTTTTCTAGTTATAAGGATGAGACTGATAAATTCCAAGGACTTTCCACGGGGAGCTTGGGTGTTGATTCTTATGTCTGGAGCATCAGCCTCTCACTGAGGTCCCAGCCTTCTAGCTTTGATTAAGAAAAACTCCAACCACCTGACTGTCATAAGGCAAGTTTTCTCAAGTTAACATCACGTCCGGAAAAGAAAAAGTGATTTGACTGATTCTACTTTGCTTACATATAAAGTACTACAGAAAAATTAAGATGATATGGAAAAAAGAGTATCAATCATTGATTTTTATTGTTGTTGTTATTACTATTAAATGCATGGACATATTTTGCCACAAGTATTTTCTCATGAATTCTGTTTTAAAATCCCTGATCCTGGTTTAAAATCCCTGAAGCCTCAAAGTTTGATTCTATTTCTGTCCCAGGGTCTCTAATACTGATGTTACGAGCTGAAATGAGCTGCTTCTGGGCCCTCTAGTTCTGTGATATTTCAGAACACCTCTATAGTGCTGTGAGCTGAGGCTAACCATTTGTTTAAAAGGTATTTTATATAAGCCAAATGCAAGTAGTTTGCTGCCTATTCAGTCAGATGAGATGTCTTCGTGGAAGTAAGAGGAATTGGTTTCATTAAATGCTCTGGATGATTGTTCACCCATTTTAAGAGAAGAAAACAAATTAAAAATCTACTTCCTTCTTAGTAATCTAGTTTCTTTCCCCCTTTTCTCCATGCAACAATAGTCACTGAATCTTCCACACTACTGAACTCCATTCATTCATTCCATTCATTAAACATGCTCCAGGAATTGCCCAAGGAAATTTATATTCCTAACTCCCAGTCACAGAATGTATGGCTTGCCTCCAAATATTTCACAGTAGGATTTGACTTTTAGAGCACACTCTGAAATACACCGCTAAATCAGAAATCTACTTGCCATCTGCTCTTTGCACTGTGAAATACCTAGTAAAAAGCACAATCTTAACAAATTCTCTAGAGGAAAAAAAATCACAAACACATTCCATAGCCACTCTATCATTCTTTTGTTTTATGCAGTTGATAAACTGTTTTAAAGATGTTCCTGGAATCTGCAGGATTGCTTTGCCTCTCATAGAAAGGCTATGCATTTAGAATGGAGGCTTTTTTCTACCAGAATGTAGGCACAATGGTCAACGATTGACTTTAATCTGGCACTGTCTGTGCTATGGTATCATAAAATAGACTCATATTTCATCTTTGGGCTTTGAAAAGATAGATTCCATAATATTTCCTGATACTGTTTTAGTATTAAAAGGCAACTAACTGTTGTCATAATAAAATGAACGTTTGTCTGTTTCTTTCAGAAAATCTGGGTTAAGTTTATTAAAATGAGAGTGCTTAGAGTTTCCAGAACTACAGATATTTCTTAGTTATTCACTGACAGCTTACAAACCTTAACTCTTTAATAACTATTATATTTGTCAATATATTTTCACCTAAGGGAGGTACAAAAACAGTGTTTTCGTGGAAACTGAGTTCCGAGTAGATACAATGAATAAACAAAGCAACCAACAATAATCACAATAAGTCATGGAGGGTGGCCATGATCTTTCTAGGACTTTTCCAAGAGCCTCCTCTCATTCTCAATGATGGAAGATTTAATCACATCCTCTCCCAAATAAGAGTAAGAATTCATTTTCCTAAACATTAAATCCTCATTGCTATAAGTGACCAATTAATTTTAATTAATTAATTGAGTGACTGGTGAAAGCCACAACATGAGAATTTTCCCCTAAGTTTTTTCTAGCCCCAATTACAAGTTCTAGTTTGAATTCCTGTCACATGTGGCCTTGTGCCAAGAGTACAAATTTATTCAGAAATCTGAACTCAATGCATAAAACCCGAGTTAACAAAGAATACCAGTAGTTGTGCAACCCATAAAATTATCAACCAAATCACACTGTCACACATCATGGAGACATTAGAAGATATTACTCATGTGTCACATTGTTACTTATTTAAAGTGTGAGTGAACATAACCACAGTTCTGGGTGGAAATTTAAAAAATTCACTCTATTCATATAGATTGTCAACCCACTGCTTTTTACTGCACACAATATAAGCACACATAAATGTAGGGTTCCCCTACTATTTGAAAAAAAGGACTTTTCTGTTATAACAAATTCTTATCCTAGAAAAAGCATACATTTAAAACATTTTAAAACTACTCTATACTATTACTTTTAAATTTCAGAAATAAAAAATATATGTGTTAATAGGATGACGAATCATAGAATTTTTGAAGCAATATACCTTTTAAGATTTTCTAGTTCCACAGAATAGAGAGCCCAGAAATGGACCCTCAACTCTATGGTCAAATAATCTTCAACAAAACAGGAAAGAATATCCAATGGAAAAAAAGACAGTCTCTTCAATAAATAGTGTTGGGAAAATTGTACAGCCACGTGGAGAAGAATGAAACTGGACCATTCTCTTATACCATACACGAAAATAGACTCAAAATGGAAGAAAGACCTAAATGTGAGACAGGAATCCATTAAAATCCTAGAGGAGAACACAGGCAGTAATCTCTTCAACCTTGGACACAGCAACTTCTTGTTAGACACATCTTTAAAGGCAAGGGAAACAAAAGCAAAAATGGGACTTCATCAAGATAAAAAGCTTCTGCACAGAAAAGGAAACAGTCAGCAAAACTAAAAGGCAACCTATGGAATGGGAGAAGATATTTGCAAATGACATATCAGATCAAGGGCTGGTATCCAAGATCTATAAAGAACTTATCAAACTCAACCCCCCAAAAAACAAATAATTCAGTCAAGAAATGGGCAGAAGACATGAAAGACATTTCTCCAAAGAAGACATCTAAATGGCCAACAGACACATGAAAAAATGCTCCACATCACTTGTCATCAGGGAAATACAAATCAAAACCACAGTGAAATACCACCTTACAATGGCTAAAATTAACAAGACAGGAAACAACAAATGTTGGTGAGGATGTGGAGAAAGGGGAAACTTCTTACACCGTTGGTGGGAATGCAAGCTGGTACATCCACTCTGAAAAACAGTATAGAGGTTTCTCAAGAAGTTGAAAATAGAGCTACCCTATGACCCAGCAATTGCACTACTGGGTGTTTACCCCAAAGATACAGATGTAGTGAAAATAAGGGGCACATGCACCCCAATGTTCATACCAGCAATGTCCACGATAGCCAAACTGCAGAAGGTGCCAAGATGTCCTTCAACAGATGAATGGATAAAGAAGATGTGGTTCATTTATACGATGGAATATTACACAGTCATCAGAAAGGATGAATACCTACAATTTGCATCGACATAGATGGAACTGGAGGGTATTATGCTAAGCGAAATGAGTCAATCAGAGAAAACAATTATCAGATGGCTTCACTCATATGTGGAATATAAGAAATAGTGCAGAGGATCATAGGGGAAGGGAGGGAAAACTGAATGGGAAGAAATCAGAGAGGGAGACAAACCATGAAAGACTCTTGACTCTGGGAAACAGGCTGGGCGTTGCAGAAGGGGAGAGGGGTGGGGACATGGGGTGCCTGGGTGGTGGGCATGGCGGGGGGGCGCCTGCTGTGGTGAGCACTGGGTGTTGTGCACAATTGATAAAGCATTGAGCACCGCATCAGAAACTAATGATATTATATGTTGGCTAATTGAATTTAAATTAGAAAAAAAAAAAAAGATTTTCTAGTTCCACTCAGGGGGACCTCAGGAGGAAAAACAAATTGTTTACTGCTAAATATATAACTTGTGGTAAATCCAGAATTTGACTTCATATTCATATACTTTGTTTTTATTTAGGTCCCCATTCTATTTGAGCCTGAAAACACATGTACACATCCCACATAATTATTTGTTAGAAAGCCAAGTAAGCAGGATTATCAAACTTAATGTGGAATAACCTAATGGGTATTTAGCTGGACTACCGTATCAGTGTCTCTGTTTTTCATATATAAATATTAAGTAGGAAATCAGTCTTTTCTGCCACACCTTCTTCCCCAGATGAATTGGAAAAAGAATTTTTGGACAAGAGAAACACTGTTCATGATGAAAACTTTAGGAGATCTAAATAAAGACTTTGAAAAATAAAATTCATATATAAACTGACAATACAAGAAAGAAGCTCTCGGGGAAGGTGATGAGTCCTTAAGTATTAAGAGATTCTAATTATCATGGATTGTGAGCAATTAGGCAATTATTAGACAATAACTCCAAAACAGGGGCACTTCCTTTTGTGGAAAAGGTGAGAGTAAGTGAATTTTGGACACAAGGACAAAAAGCTGTTCTAGGAAATAGTGGACCATTGTAGAAGTGAAAAGATTAATTTGCTTGTATTCATGCTAATTTATGAGGCACCTAAGGTAATTCATTATGACCCCAGTCATATAGTTCGTAAGTTCCTTCAAATATAAGGCAGTGTACTGCATCTGGAAAGAGTATTCAGGTTACAAATGTAAATAAACACATTATAAATACAGCTAGATTGTGTGTTAAATTTCCACAAGTACATGTATCAGATCTATATCTGAACACCTGTTATACTCTAGGAATATACATTTTCACTAGGGGAAGTGGAGTCACAAATATTTTGCAAATGTTTTATAGATGATGTAAGAATTCGCAAGTTTGAGATTGGAGGCATAGCCAGTGGGAGGTGGAAGCTGAGGACTGGTTGAATAGGTAGTGCTTAAAAGGAAAGGAGGGGGTGACTGTCTTTCTAGAGGTGGAGTAGGAGAAACAGTTCCTATTTTACTCCCAGAATACCACTCTCTCTTCATGGTTGGTGGTTTACCAAGGCAAAAAATGTTTTTTAATTCTTTCTGATGATGATTATGAGAAGTTGCCTTGTGAAGCAACTGGAATTTTACAGAACACAGTATTATTAAGAGCACTGGAGGACTAGGCAAGGGAGATGATCTCCATGTTTAGTACTTGGTGAGCTTGGAACACTTACAGAGCCCCAGGGACTTGTGTCCAGTAGGACATTAATTCTACAATTTGCACTGCAAAGAATGATTACAGAGTTAATCACTCTGTAGAAGGTAAGTGAAATCACAAAAGTGCAAAATATTCCTAAACAGTATGTAAAATGAGACAGAAAAATGATGTTATCATAACCCTGAAGAACATCAACATTTTAACGAGAAGAGCAATATGTGAGATGCTGGAAAGAAACCTAAAAAGAAAGTTTGGCAAAGGACACAGAGAAAGTCAAATTATAGACACCAAGAAAGGACATATTCCAAGAAAAAAAGGATGCATAGCAGAAGTCATTGATGTTGTCTTTGAGATTAATTTTTGTGAAATGGTGAGAACAGAAGCCTGAGCCAGTGGGTAGCCAGGAAATTTTCTGAGATGTTACTTGATATGAAAATATTATTTACTTTTTTTATTTGAAAGAATTCCCCAAACAAACAAGAATTAAGCATTATACAGTCAATATCCATAAAATCAGCTATTTCAGTGAAATAGTGGAGAGTAGGATTACTCTACTGACTCTGATTCTAGATTTTTTAAATTCTCACTACTTTGAAGGTGATCAACATTACCTATTTAATTATCAAGACTACCTTGAAAGATGGGTGGCATTATTTTCCACATTTTGGTCATTGAAGAACCCAACATTTAGAGCAAGTTTGTCTGACTACAAAAACCCATGGTTTTTCCAGTTTTAAGGTATCAAATGGGTCATCATTTTTCATATAAATAAAAGGAAGGATGTGCTTTCCATAAAAAAGTCACTTCATTTTCCCACCAAAGCAAATGCAATATCATTTGATATTTTATAGTTTATGTATTTACTTAGCACAGGAGAAGCTATTTCATTTAGAAAAAATATATATATTATGGTTTCATTTTTCTCAGTACGGGTTTTCAAAATATTCATTTGAAGCTAAAACTCAAAAGAGATTATTTTCCTTGCAAAAAAATATACACACTAAATATTCTGTTTGCATAAAGTCTTGCAGTGCCTCAGCTTTCTTATACAAATGTTTTGGATGGAAGACAATGGCTTTTGCTGAACTTCTTCGCTAACTCGAGTGGTTTACTCAGGCCCAAAGCCATGGAACAACAAAATGGCTTTCGTTTGTTTTTTAAATCCATGAGGATTTGACTTTATTGAACTCACATTTGGATTAAATTTCAGCAGCATATATTTCTGCTTCCATAAGGGTCATTTTCCGAATGAACAACTAGGAAGCTAATTTGCTGAAGCCAGTGATGTGTTGCTGTGCTTTTCCTTGGCTTGCTCTAATGACTCCTCACTTTCACCAAAAGCTCTGAGGCTCAAGTCCACATGGATTCGGTGAGCAAACATCACATGGTAGCTCTCAGATAAACCTTACCAATAAAAGTGGATGGGAGAAGTAATGCAAAACTTTGTGGGGTGTAGTAATAATTTCTTCATCAAAGTCTATTTCTACCTACCCTCCCATTGACGTTCAGAATCATTTCTAAGGATTTCATGAGAGCGTGGTTCTCACCTATATGCAAATCAGTCCTATCTGCTATCAACTTCCTTTCACAGGTTAGAGTCCTTAGGTTTAGCAAGGTGAAATGACTATGGTACTCCAGAGAGCTGTGGGTTTTAGTGAGTATCGTTGAATTTGGTATAGTAAGGTAATTTTGTCTGAGTAAAATAGGCTAGAAATTCATTCCCACTAAATTGAAATGGAAGGTTTTTCTAAATAAGAGTCTCTTCCCATTCTGTTTAGCCACAGGAAAATTGTTGACTAAAGATCTACAAGATAGAATGGTAGGGATTTTACTTTAATTTACAAACTCAAATGTTCAGATCTTCATAACTATGAATTCATTTTTATTCTAGCAAGGATTTCTTATAGTTTTGAGTACTTGTTCTGTTCCTTTGCTTTGGTTTTCTTCTCTAAGGACTCCTATTATCCATATATTGTTATTTTCCCTTGATGTCTTTTATCTCTTCACCTAAAAAAAAATTTAAGCTACTTATCTTTCATGTCTTCAATTTCTCTTAAGATATTATCTGTTCAATTTATTTCCTCAAGTTTATTTTTGAATCTCTAAAATATCTAATTTTTTACTCAGCTTTGTCTTCTCATTTCTGAGTTTTCTAAATCTGATTTACACTGTCCTTTTATGTATTGAGTCATTTTCTTATATTTCTTATTTTGTATCAAAATACTAGATTACAGTTTTGGTTTGTGGTTGATTTTTTCTGTCATGGTTTCTTAAATCTTTAAAATAAACTTTCTGTTTATCCTTGATTTTGCAAAATTTCACTATGTTGTTAGTCTTTTAAATATATCTTTCTAAGCCCTAAGTAATTCCTTTCAACTTGAGGGCTAGTGTCCTTCTGCTTGACAAAGTTTCTTCTACACTTTCCTTTATTCCATCTTTTTAAAAAATATTTTATTCATTTATTTGAGAGAGAGAGAGCAGAGAGCACAAGCAGGGAGGGGGGTAGAGAGGCAGAAGGAGAGGAGAATCAGACTCCCAGCTGAGCAGGGAGCCTGACAGGAGGCTCAATCCCAGGACCCCAAGATCATGACCTGAGCCAAAGGCAGATGCTTAACCGACTGAGCCACCCTGGTTCCCCAACACTTTCCTTTATTCTCTATCTTGCACCTGTAATCAGATGCATATTGCAAATTTTTCATTTTATCTCAATAGCTCCTATTATTTCCTTTTATACTTTGCACCATATTCCTACAGAATTCTTCATTCTGTTGCTTCTTTCAGCTCTTTCATTTTCATTTGAGGAGTGTTATGTTTTACTATTTAACCCCCTTTTCAAATATTTATGTATATATGATTTATAAATTTAGATTTTTATGACATCCTGTTCTTCTTAATAGATACCATGTCCTAAAATATCTGTATAAAGATATAAATTATATTTTTTGACATCTTTGCCTACATTCTTATTTAGTTTGTTTAGTTTATTACTTTTGCTGGGTATTGGTTTTCCTCAAACAACCAATGGTTCTTTATGTCCATTTTAGTCTTTGGAATTTTTTATTTGCCAGGCTATGGATACTGTTTGGGTTTACTAAGGCCAGACTCTAATGATTAGTGGTTGATGTAAAGAAGACCAGAAGGTAACTTGTTAGGCACAATTTGCCAATTATAGTTGTTTTCCTTCAGGGAGGTCTCTCTTCATTTCTCTGAGGTTTTATCAGCCACCTGAAACATGAGCCTGTTTCTTTTACGTAAGTATTAAGACTCAGTTCTCTAGCTACTGGCAAATACATATAATACTTACTGCTTAGCACTGATGTATGTGGTTCATGAGTCAACATTTCTAATAAGTGCTATAGTGCTTCTCTCCCCCTCCAATTACAAGGAACATTGGAACCTGGATATTACAGAGTTGTTCCTGTTTTAAAGTGCTATTTTTGTTTGGTGTGCAATATATTCACTTAATCCAAATCAGTTTACTTTTCAACTTTCAGGTATTGCCCAAATTTATGATTTACCTCTGATAGCTCTTTTCCTTTTCATTAGGTTATGGACTTTAAAATATATTTTTATTAATATTAATAAATTAATTTAATAAATTAATAATCTAGAATATTCTGGAAGATATATATATACATATATATATATTCTAGAAGCATTTTTACCCAGATATTAGGAACTTTGAAAATTTCATTAGAAAATTTTTCATGAAATTTGTAAATTTCAGTATATTTTTATTAAGGTAAAACAAACATGCAGCCAAATCTAGCTATGATTTCAATCAACATTTATCATGACATACATCATCTTCAGACTCTATAATATATTGTAGATTGCAAGGACTTTAAAATTAGACAAGCAGAAGCTCTGTTTTTTATCAGATGTGTGAACTTGAACAAACCACCTTAATTCGCTGAGACTATTTTTCCCTTTAAAATCTAAGTAATAAGCATCTCATATGATGTTTTGAATTTTAAGCAATGTATATGATAACATTTAACAAATTTCTGAGACCTGACACTCTTTTTTTCTTTTTTTCTCTCTCTTTACTTCTTTTTTTCTGTTGCTCTATGTGACAGATGCCAGAATTCTCTGCAGCTAAAATATGATATTGCTTGCTCTCAAAGACAATACAATGAAGAAAGGATTCATGTCAGCATATTTCTGCTGTGTGTTTTGCGTGCTATGAAATGTCAAACAGTATTGCAAAAGAAAACAACTTTGAAACCAGTGCAGCATTTGTGAACAATTTCTTCTTGGTACTTGAAATATCTGAATAAATATGATTCCATTGTTGTTTTTAGAACAATATATTTGCTTCTGTAACTCCTTGGGATTGTACAAAATAGTGTTAGGTTAGTACACTGCTCTCTTAAATCAATGTTATACTTAATTCCGCACCCTCTCACAGTTTTTCTGATGTTTGGAGTCAATATGTTGTGATTTGTGAAATAACCTAGGTTTATACCTAAGGACACAGAAACACACAGACACAAGGCAGGGGCAGGAAGGAAAAATCGGGATATCTTACTTGGAGTAAAAACAAAAGAACATGAGAACAAAGGTTCAAGTCATGAAAAAGCCTTTAAAATCACAGGCATAAACAGTACCCAAATGTGGAAAAATGCTACAAAATTTATAATCATACTAAGTGTATAAGAAACATTGAATAAAATAGACTGCTGATACAATGCATAGTCTTGATCTTCAGTGATTTTTGTGAACTCAATAATTTGGGAATGTTTTCAGCACCTATAATCAGATTAGTTAAGCCTTGAAAATGTGGTCAAGTTTGTACATCATTTAGTAAATTATATAGTATCTAATAGAAATACTTTGGGAAAGTTCTGATGCTCCAGCTTGAGAAAAACATACCAATTAACTACTTGTAAAAAGGAATTCAGGGGCGCCTGGGTGGCTCAGTTGTTAAGCATCTGCCTTCGGCTCAGGTCGTGATCTCAGGGTCCTGGGATCAAGCCCCGCATCGGGCTCCCTGCTCAGCGGGAAGCCTGCTTCTCCCTCTCCTTCTCCCGCTGCTTCTGTTCCCTCTCTCTCTGTCCAATAAATAAATAAAATCTTTAAGAAAAAAAAAAGGAATTCAATAAGGAATGTGGGTGGATCTTCACTAATATATATATATCATCACTAATGGAAAGAACAAAAAAATTAAAAGTATGTTTATATAGAGTACACCCGTGTTGCTTTGATTTCTTAAAAACACCACAATAACTAATTATAAAATTATTAAAGATCTTAACACTGATCTCCTGAATTCTATGAAGGCCATACCTAAACCCAAACGGAGCATCCTAAAGCCTCCCTGCTTTTTCCCTCTTACCCACTTTCTTTCCCACCAGTCTTATCATTCTCTGCTCTAATAATATCCATATGCCTCTAAACCCCTCAGTCCTAATACCTTGACTTCCTTGTCTCTCTGCACTGACTTTCCCCTTCTGCTCCTGATCTACTCTCATAAATAGCTTATCGAGTAAGGCATGACTTTTTCTTGGAGGAAAAAGTAAGACACAAGGGCCATACCTGTGTTAGTGTCCTATACCATCACACAAGTATATGAGAAAGACCAATCTGTCATTTACATGATTCTTCCTAGGGAGCCATGGTACACATATGCACATATTCAATGTTATTGCATCCTCCTGGCCAACTTCAGGTGTTGGCAATACCTCCATTTTACAGATGAAACTGAGCAAAGAGGAATTAGTTACTTGTCAAAATGGCAGAACAACATTGAGGATTCTGGCCTGCCTGACTTCTCAGCCCATATTCTTAACCACTATGCTCCGCTTCCTTTCTACTAAAAACAAAACAAACACTTCATAACTTTACACACATTTCTAAGCATGCTTCCCCTCATAAGTAATTTAATTGATACAAAATGTGTTCATTTTAAGGTGGATCTGACTCTTATAAAGACAATATTTTTTGAACCAAGAGTAGGGTTCTTTTGGTGCAATTGTAAATGGTGTTGTTTTTAAAATTTCCCTTTCTGAGGCTTTGTTGTTAGTGGATAGAAATGCTACTGGTTTCTGGGTTTTAATTTCCTGCCACTTTGTTGAATTTGTTTATTACTTCTAATAGTTTTTCTGTGGCGGTCTTAGGATTTTCCTATGTATAGTATCATATCATCCACAAATAGTGAGTTTAACTTCTTCATTACCAATATGGATACATCTCTTATCTCTTTTTCTTGGCTGATTGCTGTGGCTGGGACTTCCAGTGCTATGTTGAATAAAACTGGTGAGAGTGGACATTGTTGTCTTGTTTCTTACCTTAAAGGAAAAGCTCTCGGTTTTTCACCCTTGAGGATTATGTTAGCTATGGGTTTTTCATAAATGGCCTCTACTATGTTGAGGTATGTTCCCTTTAAGCCTATTTTGTTGAGAGTTTTTATCTTGAGTGGATGCTGAATCTTGTCCGAATGCTTTTTCTGAATTTATTGAAGAGATCATATGATTTTTATCCTTTGTTTTGTTTATGTGGTATATGACTTTGATTTGTGATTACTGAACCCTCCTTGCATCCCAGGAATAAATCCCACCTGACTGAGGTGGATGATCTTTTTAATGTATTGTTGTATGAGGTTTGCTAATATTTTCTGAGGATTTTTGCATCTCTGTTCATCAGGGATATTGGCCTGTAGTTTTCTTGTTGTGGTGTCTGTCTGGTTTTGGTACCAGGGTAATGCTGTCATATTTGGAAGCTTTCCTTCCTTTTCTATTTTTTGAGAAGAGTAGGTAATAACTCTTCTTTAAATGCCTGGTAGAATTCATCTGTGAATCTATCTGGTCCTGGACTTTTATTTTTTTGGTGGTTTTTTGATTAACAATTCCATTTCCTTACTAGTAATTTGTCTGTTCTGATTTTCTTTTTCTTCCTGGTTTAGTTTTAGAAGATTGTATGTTTCTAGGAATTCATCCATTTCTTCTAGGTTGTCTAATTTGCTGGCATATAATTTTTCATAGCATTGTCCTATAATCCTTTATATTTCTTTGGTGTCCATTGTTATTTCTCTTCTCTCTTTTCTGATTTTATTTGAGTCATTTCTCTTTCTTTTGTTGATGAGTCTAAGAATTTGTCCATTTTATTTATCTTTTCAAAGAACCAGCTCTTGGTTTCATTGATTTTTTTGATAGTTTTGTAGTCTCTACATCACTTATTTCTGCTTTCTATTTTATTATTTCCTTTCTTCTACTCACCTTGGGTTTTGTTTGTTCTTTTCCTAGTTCCTTTAGGTGTAAGGTTAGATTGTAAATTTGAATTCTTTCTTGTTTCTTGAGGTAGGCCTGCATTGCTTCCTTCTTAGAACTTTTGTTGTATCCCAGAAATTTTGGACTGTTGTGTTTTCATTTTCATTTCTCTCCAAGTATTTCTTTTTTTATTTTTTTCTTTGATTGCTCTATTGACCCACTGGTTGTTTAGTATCATGTTGTCTAGTCTGCATGTGTTTGTGTTTTCCCCACTTTTTTTCTTGTGATGTATTTCTATTTTCATACTGTTGTGCTTGGAAAAAATGCATGGTATGATTTCAATCTTCTTAAACATATTGAGGTTTGTTTTATAGCCTAATATGTGATCTATTCTGGAGATAGTTCCAAGTGTACTCAAAAAGAATAAGTCAGAGGGGGAGACGAACCAGGAGAGATGATGGACTCTGAAAAACAAACTGAGGTTTCTGGAGGGGAGGAGGGTGGGGGGATGGGTTAGCCTGGTGATGGGTATTGAGGAGGGCACGTTCTGCATGGAGCACTGGGTGTTATGAACAAACAATGAATCATGGAACAGTACACCAAAACAAATTATGTAATATATGGTGATTAACATAACAATAAAAAAATAAAAAAAAAAAGAATGTGTATTCTGTTGGTTTTGAATGGAATGTTCTGTATATATCTGTTGTGTCTATCTGTTCCAATGTCTTTCAAAGGTATTGTTTTTTAATTGATTTTCTGTCTGGATGATCAATCCATTGACATAAATGGAATATTAAAGTCCTCTACTATTATTGTACTACCATCAATTTCTCTCTTTATGTCCATTAATATTTGTTTTATGTATTTAGGTTTTCCAGTGTTAAGCAGGTATATATTTACAATTATTATATCTACTATTATTGGATTGATCCTTTTAACATTACATAATGCCTTTCTTTGTCTCTTGTTATAGTTTTGTTTTAAAGCCTATTTTATCTGATATAGGTATTGCTACCCTGCTTTTTTTTTTCCTGCTTCATTTGCATGGTCACTGTTCTCCCATCCTTTCATTTTCAGTCTCTATGCCTCTTTAGGTCTGAGGTGAGTCTCTTGTAGGCAGCATATAAATGGGTATTATATTTTTATTCATTCCATATTTATATCTTTTGATTAGAGCATTTAGGCCATTTACATTTCAAGTAATCATTGATAGGTATGTACTTATTGCCATTTTTAAAATTTGTTTTCTGGTTGTTTTTGTAGCTCTTTTTTGTTCCTTCCTTCTTCCTTGCTCTTTTTCTTTGTGATCAGTGAGCACCTATAGTGTTTTGTTTGGCTTTCTTTCTCATTATTTTTTGTGTATCTGTCATAGGGTTTGAATTTGTAGTTACCATTATGTTCATATATAACATCCTCAGTAAACAGCAGTTCATATTAATTTGATGGTTCAAATGCCTTCTAAATTTAAAAAAGAAAAACTTTCTTTTTCCCCTTCTTTTCCCTTTTTACTTCTTTCTCCACATTTTGTGTATATGTTGTCACATTTTACACCTTTTTATTCTTATTTTTCTTATATCTAATTATGGCCATTTCTTTTCCACTTAAACAAATTCCTCTAACATTTCTTGTAAGGCTGGTTTAGTGGTGATAAACGCCTTATATTTTGTTTGTCTGGGAAACTCTTCATCTCTTCTTCAAATCTGAATGATAACCTTACCGGCTAGAGTGTTCTTGGTTGCAGCTTTTTTCCCCAGCACTTTGAATATATCATGCCACAGTGTTGTGGCTTGCAAAGTTTCTGCTGAAAAATCAGCTAGTAGCCTTATAGGTTTCCCCTTGAAGGTAACTTTTTGTTTCTTTCTGCTTTTAAGGTTCTCTCTTTATCTTTAACTTTTGACATGTTGATTATTATGTGTTGTGGTGTGGACCCCCTTGGCTTCATCCTGTTTGGAACTCTCTGCTTCTTGGACTTGGATGTTTATTTTCCTCTTGAGATTAAGAGAGTTTTCATTTATTATTTCTTCAAATAAGTTTTCTATATCTTTCCCTCTTCTTTTTCTTTCTTCTTCTTCTTTAGGGATCCCTTATAATGCAAATGTTTGTTCCCTTGATGTTGTCCAAGAAATCTCTTAATCTATCCTCATTTTTAAAAATTCTTTTCTCTTTTACTGTTCAGCTTGTGTGGTTTCCATTACCCTGTCTTCCACATTTCTGATTCATTTTTTCTGTATCCTCTAATCTACTTGATTCCCTCTAGTATGTTTTTTATTTCAGTTATTGTATTCTTCAGCTCTAATTGGTTCTTTTTAATATTTTCTATCTCTTTATTGAAAGTCTCACTGAATTCTTCCACTCTTTTCCCCAGCTCAGTGGGGATCTTTATGATCATTAATTTAAATACTTTATCAGGAATAATTGCTTATCTCTCTTTCATTTAGCTCTTTTTCTCAGGATTTTTTCATGTTCTTTCTTTTGGAGTATATTCCTCCCCCCATTTTGCTTAACATTCTGTGTTTGTGTCTATGGATTAGGCAAAATGGTTACTTCTCCTAAACTTGAAGGAGTGGTTTTGTGTATGGTATCTCCTATGCAGATTGTGTATGCTTGGTGACTGTTGTGGGCTGGCTAAGCTGTATATGCTAGTTACTCTTTTAAACTGTGGCTTTTACAGAAAGAATTGAAAAATAATAATAAAAGAAAAAAGAAAGTAATAAAATATAAGAAGAAAGGAAAAAATTTTAAAAGAAGAAAAGAAAAAAGAAGAAAAAAAAGAGCAAAACTAAAAAGATAAAATAAAAACACAGGGGCCTTTGTGGCTCGGTCATTAAGTGTCTGCCTTCAGCTCTGGTCATGATCCCAGGGTCCCGGGATTGAGCCCTGCATCAGGATCCCTGCTCAGCAAGAAGCCTTCTTCTCCCTCTCACACTCCCCCTGCTTGTGTTTTCTCTCTTGCTGTCTCTCTCTCTGTCAAATAAATAAATAAAATCTTTTAAAAAAATAAAATAAAAATAAAAACAACTTTTTAAAGTAAAAATTAAAAAATTAGAAAGTTAAACTTGAAAAAACAAAAACAAAAACAAAAAACACCACAAACCTGCAGCTTGTTTTCTGTGCCCCAGCAGCACAGGAGAGCTGGTGTGGGCTTGAGCACCTTGGTCTCACTGAGGTCAAAAGCTCCCTGTTATGACTAGACTCACCAGTTATGGCATCAGGAGCAGCCCCTTACAATGTTGGGATCCTCCAATTATTGAGTCCAACCTCACCATTTATGGTTCCAGATTCTGCTCTGGTCTGGGTTTTTAAGGGGTGGGGGAGAGAACATTCCCACAGTTTCTAAGCCCTTTTAAACCATGGCTTTTTTTCTGTGTTCCAGTGAGATCAGGGCTGGATTTGTTGAGGTCATAAGCTTTCTGTGATGATCTGACCCATTGTGCATGGGGTCCACTAATTATGGCATCTAGACCCTGCTCTAATCTGGGCTGTTAAAGTGGAGGGGGAGGAAATATTCACATAGTTCCTCAGCCCTTTTGAGCCCCAGTTCCTTTTCAGTGTCCCAGTGCATCTAGGACTGGTGTGGGCTTGTGGACCCTGAGTTCAGTGAAGGCACAAGCCCACTGAGATGACCAGATCCACCCACCGTAGTGTCTGGACCCTGCTTCAGTCCAGGCGTCCAAGGTGGGATGGAAAGTAAACCTTGTCATTCTCCAATCCCTCTGACCTAGAGAGCTTTCCATAGCTTCTGCACTACTTGGCAGAATTCCAGTGTTGTCTCTTTTATATGGTAATTGTTCTTTTAAACCACGGCATTTTTTTCCGTGCCCTAGGACAGAGGAAATCTGTTCCCAGTCCCTCAGTACTATCCCTTCCCATGCCATTTGCAGTGTTGGTGGTGGGGTTTTCCTTTGTTACTGTGTTTCTGTTTCTCTTGCTGTTCTCTTTCTGTTCTACCTTTGGTTGTTCAGTAGCTGTTTAGTCAGCCCTCGGTTCTTCAACACGAACTGTTCTATTAACAGGTGTAATTTGGTGTATTCTATGGAGAAGGTGAGTTCAGAATCTTCCAATGCACCATCTTGAACCAGAACTGTTTATTTCTTTATAGTCATGGGCTGTATACATTGTCTGTGCCAAGTCTTGGGATTGTGAAATTAGATTTATTTTAATAAGTAAATGTTATTACGTGGCCAAATGAATGCAGAAATAAAAGGAAGTACTTCTCAAGAGACTTTCAAAAATAACCACTTAATTAGGCAAAAACATGAGCTTAAGACCATCAACAAATCTAGAGCATTTGTACAAACAAGATAACGATTTATCTGTCAGGAAGTGATTTGACATCATCTATGAGAAATGTCATTACCGAAATTGGCAGGCAATTAGTTGAGGGAAACCATTTTAGTGCAAAGAAAATGGACTTGGTTTGTTTAAATATGGATGACCCAATGGGTTGCTAACAAATCCTTATACCAAAGGTTTTCTACTAATTAAAATTTAATAAAGTTAACCAAATAAGATATATGACATTTGGAAGTCATCTTTCAAAATCACTTCAAAAATGCTTAGTTACTAATGGAAACTTTCCTAATTGTAACAAATATATGTGTCTCTTTGAGGGGAAGCACAAGAAGCACTTGCTTCTTCCATTAGCTCAAAAGGATGGCTGTGAGAACATTTTGATTCTTTTAAGATAGTCTTCCTAAGACTAACAAATAGACTACTTACTTGAAAGAAATTATTTATATTCAAGGGTAAGAATAAATAAAAATATCTCTTCAAAAGCAGAGATAGGATTCAAGTTAATAGGGTGACAATTTTTTTTTTAAAGATTTTATTTATTTATTCATGAGAGACAGAGGGAGAGAGAGAGAGAAGCAGAGGGAGAAGCAGGCTCCCAAGGAGCAGGGAGCCCAATGAGGGACTCGATCCCAGGACCCTGGGATCATGACCTGAGCCGAAGGCTGACGCTCAACCATCTGAGCCACCCAGGCGCCCTAGGGTGACAATTTTTAATGGAGTATTTCAACAATAATCTTTTCATCTTTGATGCTTACTTTAAATTTGTCTCTATCCAAAACCTATAGTGCTTTTGCACTAACATTTAGGAAGAATTTTTTATTGGATATATTTGATATATAACATTGTATAAATTTTAGGTGTACAGCATGTTACTTTGATACATTTAGATGTTGTAATATGATTATAATTTTAGCAATATTTATCACATTACATAATTAGAGTACAATACTGTTGTCTATATTAATTATGCTGTGCAGTGGATCACTATGACTTACCTACTATTTGTTGTAAGTTTACACCCTTAAACCATTCAGGAAGAATTTAACTTAGTGTAATACCATGTTCAAATAATTGATAGTTACATCTTTGATGTAATGTAAAAACTACTGCCTCTAATTCAATTTTTTTAATATAATTGAGAGAGACTACAGATTAGAATCTCTTTTTCACTTTTGGGTTTTAACGTTCATTTCTTAATTGAGTTTAGTGAAAACAAGTTGATCTTAATCACAATACTTCAGAAATTCAAATTGTTTTTAAAGGAATGTATAGCCAGGTATAAATGTGTAAGAATGCTTAAGTTATAAAAGTTAGCAAGATGACAATCTCTTTTTTCCAATCCCTATTTAATGTGTCCTCTTGAGTTGGTATTGCACTGAAGTTCAGGGATAAGAATAATATAAACATTGCTTTGTGGACTAAAGCATTCCTAACAGATGGCAAGAATCCATTTACTTAGCACCTGTAATTGGGCCTCTGGCACTCTTAAGTTCCTGGTTTAGAAAGTTTGGCTTTGATGAACAAAATCGTAATACATAAGAGCTTCAAGACTTCTTTGTCAAATCCTCTTTAATCACAGCTTCGTTCAGTAGTCCTGAGCATCTCGACACAAAATTGAAAGGGAGAAACTGGTTTCTAAGGGGTGCTGTAGACAAGGAAGAAACAAAATCACCCTTTGTCTTAGCTCTTTCCCCTGCGGTAAGGATATTTCTCTGGCCCAGATATTCCTCTCTCAAGGTAAATATGGCTGGAGACAGATGGGATATCAATGATGTTCTTACATTGTGATGTGGATATCTCAAAGAAATCGCAGAGGAAGTGCAGTTAGTTGTTAGAGCATTGTCTGCATAGGCACTCCTTGTTTCATAGAAGCCCACCATTTTCCCAGTTAGGGGGCCCACTCCTACACACTCACATTTGTCCATCGGAAACAGGCCTTTTTATAAATAGTTCCATTTCCCCAAGGTAATATCAGATGTGGAAACATGTCCCTCATTAGCTCAGTTGAGTCCCTAATAAGTGGAGAATTATTGTCACAATTATATTATCCTATTTGAAGGATCAAAACATTTGCCAGACACATCTCCTTATTCATATTTGAATAAAATGTATTTGATATTTAAACTTGAAATATTCAATTTTGGCTTTACTTCCTTTTTTCCAGGGGTAGGTAAAAATACTGCTATTCTGTGGGGGGAAGGCCACTACCTTCTTTTTCCTTCTCTTCACCTCATCAAAATGAAAGAATCATAATCAGAATTTTTAAGAATTTTTTATCTGAACACATGTTCAGAAATGGGAAATATACAGTCACAACTAACTGTATTTTTTAACTGTTGCCAAAATGTTTCTTAAAACTCTTAACTACTTTTTTGGGAATATTTCCCTTAAATTTTGTTTATGAAACCATAACAAAAATTTGAATTATTAACAGATATGGCAGAATCTCTCTATATAGCATGTGCCTGTGTGTGTATGTCATATCTATGTATTGTGTATATATTATATTTATATATACACATGCATAATATATATAGACACACATACATATTTTTAATTTCTACCTGAAATGGCATGATTCTCCTACCTTCATTTTTCTGGAGAGAGCCTACTCCTTCTAATTCTTTAGCTGAAGATGACCTAAGTTATCTCTTTACTGGCACAGCAGTAACTTTTTCATTTATTGAATACTTAGTGTTCCTCAGGAATCATATTAAGTTTTACTCCATCCCGTGAGGTAAGCTTTATTATATAAATAGACTTGATAGACTTGATGATGACTTTGAGCAAGTTGTTCAGTTATACAATATTAAATAATTCAAACTCATATTTTTAGGACACCAAATGGATGCTTATAAACACTATATAACGTGACTGATTTCTGATGCGTACCTCAGAGCTAATTTTACATGGTAAATGAGGCAGTTACTTTCACAGTAGTATCCTAGGTAATATCCCTAAAATAGGTTCTCTGTCCTAAAATCTCTCCCCCGCCCCAACCCATGGTTATACCTTAAATCCCACCGCACTTCTGCTTCCATCATTTCCTGCTTCCTGTAAGACAACAGTTCTCAGAATGTGTTGTATGGAACCTCTTGGCAGGGACAGTGCAGAGAAGACAAAGCCTGGGTGCATCCACCCCTCTTCACCCAAAGCAACTCTGTTTAATGCTTCCTAATTAATACCATAAAAGAAAGATTTGGATTGAGTTGTTAGATTTCTTTCTTTCACAGGAGTTACAAGGGGGATTTTATGAGATCCTCTTTTATAATTCTTGGTTTAAATTCTTTTGCTCTCTAGGTATTTTTTGAATATCCAACATTTTACTTCTCACAGGTATATAAGAAAGGATTGTGCTCTTTGTTCTCAAAAGGTTTACAATCTAGTTAAAATATACCTAAACAGTTTCCATTAATGTGAAAGGAATTATACTGAATTTATTATGGGGCACAGAGACATTGGAGCTTCCATTTGTTGAGCTGATCAGATGAAACCTCACAAAGCTAGTAATCCTTAAAATACTTCCCACAGGAGGAAGTTTTTCACAATGTAGGAATCGGGAGCTGTTGGCTGAAGGTATTTGTTCTGTAGAGGTTTTAGCAAGGTAATACCATGTGCTAATAAATTAAATGTATGACAGAAAAGCATGAAAAACTTATCTGAATGCTATAATCTTCTTACTAAGGTTAGTATGACTCAATTTAGATTAATTTTGCCTCTTTTTGTACTTCAATTCAACTTAATATCATTTGCTCTATTACTGCTATAAATGTACATTGGGATTACCTAGAACAGCCAGACATATTAGCAAGGTCAGATGACTTTGGAGACTAAACACTGAAAAACACTAAAATTATGAAATCACAGTGTGATTTCTGTGAGAATGTATGATTAGCACAGATTTAAAATAAGTTTGAAAATAAACAGATTTTTATAATTATTACCTTACAAAATCATAAGAGTAGGGACTCAGATTCTGTATTCTAAAAGTCATCCTGCAAATTCTACTTTTAATGTTATCTTTCCTCTTTATTATTTAGAAATGAGGTCACTTTGATGCTACAATTTCTCTATAGTAGCAAGTTAGATGATATTAAGTTCACTAGGCACCTTAGTCGGCTTGGGCTGCTATAACAAAATGATATAGACTGGGTGGTTTAAAGAAGAGAAATTTATTTTCTCACTGTTCTGGAGACTAGAAATCTGAGATCAGGGTGCCAGGATTGTTGGTTTCCCTTCTTGGCATGTAGATGGCTGGCTTCTCACTGTGTCCTCATAAGGTATGAGTGTGGTAGAGGTGAGGGTGGGGAGAGCCCTCTGGTGTCTCTTCTTATGAGGGCACTAATCCTTTCCCACCATGGCTGCACCTTCATGACTTAATCTAGCCTTAATTACCTCCCAAAGTTTCCATCTCCAAATACCATCACATTGGTGGTTAGGGTTTCCACATATAAATATGGGGGAAACACAAATATTTAGTCCATAATACTAGGGTACAGATTCTCACCAGATTAGGGTTGTACAGTATATTTTCAGGAAAAAATACTTAAAAAGTGACAACTTACACCAAAATTATGCAGATTCCACATTATTATTAAAATACATCATGAAAAGGTATCTACTTAGAAGATCCACAATAGTGTTATTACGATGTAAATACAAATGATAAAAAGATAAAATGATTAAATATTCATTGTAAGAAAATAATAATATCAGAATAAGAAATGTTTATATGATCAGAATAATAATATAAACCTTTCCTTTGAAATTTGAAGTAGATTATTTGTCAGATTCAAGTGCTGTACACTGACAATTACTTTCTAGAATTCATTTCAAGAACAAGATGATTGAACAAAGCCAACTCAGCTAGAAAAAAGGAAGGAAAAATCTAAGTACTATAGATTGTTGAGTCAATTTTAAACCGACAAGAACCAACTTCCACATACCCAACATTCAAACTGGTCCTAAGTTTCAGTACAGATGTAAAGAGTACTAATAAAAAGTTATTTTATTTCCATTCACTTTAAGATAAAAAATAAGGATGATTTTTAAAATTTTAATATTTAAAAATCTTTAAAAAGTTATAAATGAGTTTAGTTAAGGATCTAGATATTCAAAACAAGTATGAAAAACCTAACACATACCAACTCTAGATTAAAAATATGCTGCAAAACAAACTGTTAAAAAATGGGTAATTTTACTGGGAACTGGGAACATAAAATCACTCTTTCTAAAATCTGAGAAAGGTTCTCAAGTGTCATACAAGAAATTAAAGATAAATTTATTAATCTTACATGTTAACAAACACCAGTATTAAATAGCTTATGCATATGGAAAGATTGTTCTCTCTGAATTACCGATATTTTTAAATGTTATTTCTATTATTAAATATACCCAAAGTGAAGTTCTATCACTTAGTGATGTTATCACTGTATCATTAGACACTTAAAAAAAATAATTTCTTCCTAGATAAGACTGCTATCAGGTAAACTTTTCAGATGACAGAGCCTTAGGCTCTAGAATTTTAAATTTACTACCATTGAACCTACAGATTTTTGTTTTTGGCTGAAAACAAAAACAATTTATTGTGATATAGGGAAATATATTCATCAAGCCCATGGTATTTTTGTATATAAAATGCTCTAGTGCTAATATCCTAGGCAATAGCACATCAGCGACGTACATATACACACCAAGGCTCTTGGTTTATTCACACTATTAATAAATAAATGTTTGCATCATAGAACATTGCTTATGCTTAAACCATTTGTTAACTTTTCAGTAGCAGCCCTATTTGCTTTGATAATGTTTCTTCCAAGAGGTTACCGGTTGTATCTCCAAACAAGCTGGTTATACTTACTGAAATAGTTCTCTGCCTATTTCAATAAACTATGCTGTGGAAGATTCACATGCTGATAATTTAGAATGAATTTATTCTCTGACTTTCCTAGAAAAAATATAAGTGGATTTCACTAACATTTCTCAACCACAGACACTAAAAACAAGCAATTATTTACAGAACCCCTACCAGTTCCCACAATAAGGGAATAAAAGAAGCAGATCAGACAAACAATTTCACTGGTGGCATGCAGCCATTCAGCATAGGATACACATGTTTTTCTATTTCATACAGATGGAGATAAACATAAGGTAAGCATTTTCACGGTTGTGTGCATATCCACATAAAACATCCATAAGTTGGTGGATCATTTCCACTTCAAAGGTTGCGATAACTCTGATATAGTCTGTTGCTTTTACGAATAAGCTCTGATGTTTATCTCAGCTGAATCCCTTAAGAAAAAGAACTAGAAATTATATTAAAACAAAGTGGAGGGGTGTCTATCTGCCTTCAGCTCAGGTCATGATCTGAGGGTCCTGGGATTGATTGAGCCCCGCATCGGGCTCCCTGCTCAGCAGGGAGCCGGCTTCTCCCTCTCCCCCTGCTCTCTCTGTGTGTCTTAAAAAAAAAAAAAAAAACAAAACAAAGTGGAATATCCAACTTTCTACTGAGAAAAGACTTCTAGTCTGTCAGAAAGAATCTGTATTTTACCTTTTAACTCTTCATGCTGTCTTTCATGCAGAAACATTCTTGACCTTGGTTGAACTTGGTACACACAGTGAAGCACATGCCTCTCTTGGGATCATCTGTCTGCTGCTTTGATCTGCATCTGGATCTAGAGGAAAAAATAAAACAGAAATTACATTGTTTTTTATCACACACACAACCTTAGAAGAAGATTCAGGGACTCCTTACCTCCAGTAGAGCTGGCAGACATGCTTTGGGCTAAGAGTATGCCCATGGGTCTGAATTAATCAGAATCTTCCGATGGGATAGTTTCCATTGGTTCCGTTTCTCAAAGAGAGAAGGAGAGACAGAGAGAGAGATTTATAATAAGAAATGGATGCACACAGGTATGGAGGCTGAGAAGTTCCAGATCTGCAGTCCACAAGTTGGTGAACCAGGAAAGTTGATAGTATAGTTCCAGTCCAAGTTTGGGTCTGAAGGCAGCAGAAAAGCAACGTCCCAGTGTGAAGATGCAGAGAAAGCAAATTCTCCCTTACTCAACGTTTTGTTCTATTCAGACCTTCAAAGTATAGGATGAAGCCCACCCACACTGGGGAGGGCAGTCTCCAGTCTACCAATTCAAACCTTAATCTCATTCAGAGGCATCTTCATAGACACACCCAGAGTAATGTTTAACCAAATATCTGAATAACCCATGGCCCAGTCAAGTTGGCATAAATCAACCATCACAGGTTTATCACTGAGTTCGTTTTTGCTGGGAGGCAATGTGGTCTAGTGGTTATGAGCATATTCTCCGAATTTAGTTTGGGCCAAAAACCCACCTCCCTTATCATACATCTACGTTATGAAATCATACATCTACCTTATGAAGTCATTGTAAGTGTTAAATGAGTAAGTGTATAAACAATACAGGACAGTTTGTCATTATCATGGAATTATTGCAGTAGATTTTGCAGGAGTCTTGAGGGCATCTCAACTGAATTCCCTACTTTCTAAATTCTTTGGGTTTTTTTTTTTTGTTTTTTTGTTTTTTTTTTTTACAGGGATAAAAGTATACATTTGGGAGAGAAATAGAGTTGGTAGAAGGTAGCACAGAAACTTATTGTAATTTTGAAGCTGGTTAAACTTCAGTAGAAGCCTCAGTCTCTGAGTCACATTTGACCTTAAATACTGTCTGACTTCTACAACATGGAAGGCAACGTGGGGCCAAAAATACTCTCCAGATTCTTTTGTTCCAATGGTCACTGTAGTCTTAACTTCTGTTACACTGGGACTTTAGGGCCATAATTCCAGGATAGCTGTAACAGTCATTTTGAAAGTTGATCATGAATTAGTTTGAGGGGGATTTTTGCAGTCTTAAGTGCTTCATGAAATTTCATAAACACCATCACCTCTGAGGTAAAGTAGAATGACTGGGCTTATACTTAATACAGCCAACTTCTAAAATTGAATTTTTCCCCTAGATTCCTTGATGTAATCCAGCTTCATGACCCTCTTGAATTTGTGATACTACTAATGGAAAACTTTCACCATCCACTGGTCTGTTTGAGTCATTTTTCACAAACCGGGAGCATATGATATCTCAGTTCAGGGGAGCTAAAGCCAGACAATTAATTGCAAGGGGTTCTTGATTGCCCTCTGTTTGTGGACAGGAGAGAAATCTAATAATCTGAAATTTAAAATAAACTCTTAAGAAGTTCACTTTTTGCTGGTTAGGTTTTCTAACTATCAGAGACAAAGTACCAGATGCTATCGCTGATTATTGTTCACTTGTTCAGTTGGACTTTGAACTCTAAAAATGGTTAAGATTACACTCCGTGCATTCTGCTGTGCTAGGTTTGTAGAGTTCTTTATAGTGGTCAGAGACTTTTGTGTTCTTATTCATTATATCATTATCTTCTTACATTTAATACATGAGGTATGTGAGACAGGCATTATTTTCCAACTGAAAGAGAGAGAGAAGCGGAGTGACTTGTCGGTGGTTCAGAGCTTAGCTCACAAGAATGGAAGTTCCAAAAGGGCAGGTGATTTTGTCTGTTTTGTTTACTCATGTACCCCGTATCTGGGACAATGCCTACCACATTGTAGGTGTCAATAACTTTTTGTGGGATTAATCAACGAATCTGATTGGAACTGGGGATAGAATTCGTTTCTTCAGTTCTACAAACTTTTCTATCGCACTTTTCATATTGGCAAGAGTTCTTTGGATGCAACTCTTGTCAGGTTTGTGAAGGCAAGGCCAGTGAGCCTTCTCCACGGAGGGGTAACGGGGACGGACTTCACAGTGACAGAAGAAGGAAAGGAGGGCATTCATGGGGTTCTCCCATCTCCCCCCAAGTGTCAGAGAAGAAGGTCCTCTGGGTGCCTCTGTCTCGAAGGCCCTAGTCTCACTTTTCGCGGCGGCGGTGGCGGCGGAGGGGAATTCTCTGGAGCCCGGTGTGGCCGAGGCTTGGCAGGCTCTGGGCGGCTGCCACTCTCACGGTCCCCGCTGTGCGTCGCGCTGGCTGCGGCAGGGGCCGAGCTGCCACGATCCCGGATCCCGGACCCTGCATCTGGGGCACCGCCCAGAGGGCAGCGGGGCCGGGGGCAGGGCGGGGCGGCCGCGAGAGAAGGGGGCCGGGATGGCGGGCGCGAGGACTCGGGGATGCGGGGGGGGGGGGGTGGGGCCCGGGCGTCCTCCACAGCGGCGGCAGCGTCAGCAGCAGCAACCTCCTCCTTGTTTCCTTTCCTTCCTTTCCGCTTCTTTCTCTTCTCCTCCTCTCCCTCTCCCTCCCTTCCCGGCCTCACTCTTTTTTCCCCTTTCCCTTAGAGCCTCCTCTCCAGGTCCAGCAGTAGTCTCCGCGAGCACCGCGGAAACCTCCCGCTTTGCGCCCAGGTAAGCGATCTGTCACCTCTGGTGCCGTCTAGCGCGCTCCGCACCCGCCTCGCCCGCTCTCTCACGCGCAGACGGAGCCTTCACGGGGCGAAGGTGGGAGAAGGGTCTCAGGGCCGTGGCTACTGGCCGAGGTGGAGGGAGCTGCCCCGCAGCGTCAGACCCTGCCTCTCCGCGTGTCCTTATGGAGCCGGGCGCTGGTGCTGGGCTCCAGGACGAAGAGGGTGCAACTTTGCAGATCACCTCGAAGGGCCAGGATTACTACTACCTGAGATTAGAATGTGCAACTATAATGGGAGTGGGATTTCGAGGTGAAGCAGACTGCGGCAGTGAACTGCTTGCTGTGGAGGGAGGAACCCTTGGTCACTTTCAAATAATTTTCCCTCCAGAAACAATTTGAAGGATAAGATAAATATTCAGATTTTTGAAATACAAGAAGAATCAAGGTTGATGGAGGGTGGGGCATGAGGAAATGAGAATGGATGAGTTTTGCTCTTTTCTAAATTTTAGTCTTTACTCCTTTATTTTTCCTCCTTTTTTTTAAGTGACAGAAATGAACATCCAAAATTTATCTAATCCATTTTTCTTCTTTTTAAAGGTTGTTTCAGCGCTGCTTTGCTGGCTCTCTTCTTTTTCTTTGGCTTCTGTCTGGAGATAGAAATTTCGAGAATGAGCGGGAAAAACGGCAGGAGTATGGAGGTATGTGTTTGGGAGAAGGGAGGGGGGGAAAGTGAATCAAGTCAGAAAGACCATCCTTGAAAATTGGAACCTTGGTGTCATTCTGCCTGGTACCACCAGCCTCTGGGATTATGTCAGCAAATAAAAAACTTTCCATAGCAACAAGCCCATTTCTCAAGATCGTAGTTTGCCACCTGCTGTAAGCTCTTCTCACAGTGCTTCCAGGACGTAGACCCCAAGAGAGAGGCATACATCCATGTGTGCACACATACGTATATAATGTTACAAACACCAGTGCATTTTCTAAAGTCAAATAATTTGAGGGTTTGGGGATTGAACTATGCATGACATTTGTAAAGGAAACAAAAGCTGTTGTCTGGAGGGATACAGTATGACTTGGACAAAGGGATTAATGGATATTGGTAAGAATGTGTAACATTAATTTCAAATGTACACTAGATTTCAAAGAGACCAGCCAGGATTGAAAATGGTTGCAAACCCAAATAGACAGTTGAAGTTAAGTGATATTACAGGGAGTTGATTATATTTAAGAAAAAGAAATCAAGTTTCTGACAGATGAATCTTTTTTATTAAAACTATCAATTTATTTTGAACTTAATTTAGATTTCTTTTTTTTTACACGCTTGATGACTTTGTCTCTGGTCCAACAAGAATAAAATTAAACTCCATTGTTATATAAGGTAGTTCCCTCTCAAATCCATGCAGGTTCTTGAAAATACAGCCTGTGATGGACATGGATCTTATAAGCAGGCAATTCATCAATTCACTGCTCTTGACTTTTCTAGAAACAGGAGTCAGGTTGCGATAGCTTTTCTGCATTCCAGGGTCTCCACAATTTCCAAATCTCAAACAAGTACAGACTGGAGACTAGGTAAGCCAGATTGTTATAGCAGAGTGTCCTCTGGATCTCATCTAGGGTCTTACAAAGACTACTCTATCCAGATTTAGAGCATACATAAAATGGGTAAAAGCAGCCATCAGTGCAAGAAATCTAGAGTGCAACTACATTGAAAAGGGACTTGATAGGGAATTAGATCAGGTGAAGGATATACTGATTTAAACAGTCATTTAGTTCAGGGAACTGCACTAGGCACCATAGAGATTGATGTAAGAACGAGAAAAGAACTTGCATGTCAGAAAGTCTGACAATGGAATGGGAAAGAGATGCATGCATGTGGTACATGAACACTTCATTATGTCATGTTTCCCATATTTGTGAAATGGGGATGATGATGATGAAAATGACAATCATACAAAGAGTAATCATAGAAATATCTAATTGTCACTGATTATCTTCTATATGGCAGGCATTTTTCTCAGTGTCTTACTTGGATTACATTTATATATCACAATTTTTCATTATGAGTTTCTGTCCTCAGCATTGTAAGATTTTTCAGATTACCTGTTTTCTGCCCACTGGGTGTCATTCCGTGTCCCTGTCTTGTGATAGCCCAAAACCGTCTCATACTCTTCTATTTATCTAGGATCAAAAACCAACAATGGAGGAAGGGGACATCTTCCTCTTGATAAACTGAAGCATGTTAGCTCAATGCCACTAAAGGCCCAGACTCACACTGTACGTCAAATAACAATGTTCTGGGGGTGCCTAGGTGGCTCAGTCAGTTAGGTGTCTGCCTTCATCCTGTCATGATCTCAGGGTCCTGGGATCCAGCCCCACATGGGAACCTGCTTCTCCCTCCCCCTCTCCCTCCTCTCCTCCCCCCCACTTGTGTGCTCTCTCGCTCTCTCAAATAAATAAAATATTAAAAAAAAAACCATATAACAATGTTCTGTTTGGGGCAGATGTTTAGTTTGGATTTTTTATTCTCTAAAAGATGTGATATATATTTTCTCCAAATATATGTATATATTCTCCAACCAAAGGAGTTCTCATTGATATAACTGCTTTTGTCAAAAGATTTTCTTCCCAAATTTCCTAACTACAAAACTCCTGCCCTTTCCACCGAGCATACTACTTCTCAGAGAGTATCATGTAAAATAATGTTTTGAAAGTAACAATATATCTATAATTTACCTATGTTTGACCATAGCAATTTGGTTTTCTGGATTTATACATTATTAGGCTTATAGTGTATAGTTGTATTGTTGATAAAGCATTAAGAAGGTCTACAAAGTTCTTTGTAAATTTATTACTGAATTTGAGGGATAAAACTATCCCATTTGTGATGTCAGCTTGCCTGGACCTACACTGCAGTGAACTAGAATTGAATGATGGGAAATTTCTTTTTACCCATTCTTTGCTCTGAAAAATTGCAGCATTGTAAAAAATAAATCGGTAAGTTACTTATATAAACTGCACATGGTGTTTACCTAAGATTTTTAGCAGTGCTTGAATTGGATCTATGATTCATATGGTGAAACACTGCTCCTGCACCTAATTATAGCAGCACTGAGCTTCACGGGTAATCAAATAATCAAAACTTTTAGCAATATGAGAAAGTAGAGTAGGTACAACTTAATCCTACTTAACAAAATATCTACCCCCAAATTTTAAATGCTGTCAAAAATAAATTGTTGCAAGTATTTCTGTTACATTAGTATAATATGTGTAAGGGAAATATAAGAGAAATCGGAGTTCATGAAGAAAAATGCAAAATTTCCTATTCTGCTAAAGAAAAATATGCTTATGTATTTTAAAATACGTGACCAAAGTGTTGGTCATATCTCAGATTTTTAAGAAAACCTCTATATCTGTAAGAGGTCAGAAATGAAATCTTTTAAAATTAACATATAATGAAAAAATTTAAACATTAAAGTGTTTAAGTGAATTCATTTTTCAAAATATTTCAGTTTATCAATTATCTTGCAAACAAACCACTCCAGGTTTAGTGGCATAAAACAGTACTTTCATTATATTCACAGATTCTATGGGTTAGAGATAAGAATAGCACACAGCAAGAACACGTTGTCTCTGGAGCCTTAGCTGGGGAGACTCAAAAGCTAAGCTAACTTGACAGATAGTGATGGGAAGAATATGGTGGTGATTTTACTCACATGTGAAGGTATTAATGTCGACTGAATCTTGGATCTCAGGTGGGCTTTCAAATAGAGCATCTACCTGTGACCTTCCACTGTGGTCTCTCTGAAAGGCTAGTTTGGACTTCCTCACAGTATGTAAGTGGTTACTAGGAGCAGTCCTTCTCAAAAAGCAAACCTGGAGGCATGACATTGTTTGATGGACCCCAGAGATCACAAAGTGTTACCTTTCCCCTCTGCTTTTGGCCACAGAAGTCACAAAAGTCCAGTAGATTCCAGGTGCTGGCACATAGGCCTAGCCTTTCAAAGGAGGAGGGTCCCATCCCACAGAACTTGGGTGGGATGTAGATTGACATTCCATCTTTTGGAAATATCTACTGTAGTCTTTCCTATTGGCGCACAATTCACCTCTCCGCTATAGGAAAATACATATATTTTCTCACAATGTGCCCAAGACTCATCAAATTGTGAGAATGAGAAGCAGCTTTATTTTCATACTCCATAAGGGCTGGCTTCTTTAAGTTACTCCTTTAGCTCATCTCTCTCCTCTCATTTTCTACTTAATAGCTGATAGCCAAATGTATTTTCAATACCGCTTGGTAATCTTAGGTCACCATATTCGCCAGGTAGATTTTCTATTTACTATGTTATTGAGGAAAATAGTTTTGCTAAACTTTTGCCTCTACATAAAAGTGTCCTTTTTTTTGTCCAACTTTGACTAACAATCTCCTTAAGGCTTTTCCAACTTCTTCCCAGCCCCAAAGGCAGTGCTACATATTTTAGGTTTTCATTATCTTAGTACTAGAACCAATACTACTACTGCTATCATAATAAATCACCCCGAACACTTAGTCACATAAAGCAGCCATCATGATGCACAAGGATTCTGTGGGTCTGGAACTCGGGTAGGGCACAGGAGGGATGGTTTGTCTGTGCCTCATAGTGGCTGGGTCCTCAGGGATGGAAGTAGAAATGACCCACTTTCATCCTTTCCAAAGATCTACTTGTGGTTATTGTCCCCACAGTGCTGGACTCCAGGGTTAGATGTCCTGGTTTCCAAAAGATGAACACTTATACCAGGGTTTGCAACAAGTGTTTTGTTGAACTGTCAGCTAAGGTGGTTGCTTGGGTCCATGTGTCCATGGACCAGCAGGCAGGAAGCACAGTCTTGGCCTTCTCAGGAGGCAGCAGGGATGCTGTTACATAACGCAGACCCGAGGAATATGTTTGGTATCCAGGTGATCCTCTTGGTCACCTCTTGGTACTCCCTTGTTCAATTCTGACAGGAAATAGCAAAGTGCAGCATCTGGTTCTGAGCAGACCATATTGACCAGGGGCTCAGATGCTATTTAATGAGGAAGCTCTCTTAGAATAGTTTCCATTACCATCTTCTTTATATTCTTTATTAGCAAAGTCACTTTATGAATCTTAGTATTACAAAATAGAACATTTTAACTTCTTTTCTGATTTTTATTTTATATTACATTAAGACTTACTAACAATGATTCTTTAACACCAGGTCGGATAGATGAGATACATCCTTTCCTGGTAGAGGAAAGAAGTTAAAATAAAAGCAAGATCCTTCTTGCAAATCATTTTAAAAATTAAATATTTACTATGCTGTAACATGGGAGGGAAATATTTTCCACGTTTAAAATTTTGATCATGACTGCTGATTAATTTTATTGATCTTTAAGAGTAGATAACTTAATTGTCGTGACACTAAGACGATAACGGGCTTTTGAAATAATTTTCTCGAAAGAACAATAGTACTTTGTTACATAATCTATTTCAGAGTGACCAGTAAACTTTTATCTGTTAAAATCAGATGTAATCTAAAAAAAAATACAGTCTAATGAAGTTGATTTTTAAAACCATATTTCCTACCAAAAAGGGGGGCTCATAAAGCCATTTGGAATGTTTATTTTTGATTTTTCCTTTACCTTGTTGTAAAGTAGTAGAGTGTTAAGATTTGAAAATGATTTTGAAATCATTTAACTCCCTCACATTATAGAGAAAAAAACTAGAAAGTGTATTTGAGTCACCTAAGAACATGCTGCTAATTACTGCCAGAACTCTCCACTCAGGTGTGTCAGATTCTATTATAAAATGTTCTCTGTCACAATGTCCTTGGAATAGTTATAATGTGTTTTTTTTTCCACCTATCTTGATGACAAATCTCTTGCTTTTTTTTATTCATCTGCTTATTATTTTCACTAAATAAACTTTATTCTGTAGTCTGCATTTCTATTTCTTTTCCTGAAAATAGACAAAATATTTGGAGAGGATTGCTTTGTATGTGCCTGTCTGGTATTAAAATATAAAAAAGTACTATTCACCCAATATATATTTTTGTCTATTTCACAGGATGTTTAAAGTTTCTTACCCATTTCATTGACATAAGAATCCTCTTCCAAAGGATACCAGCCAGCCAGTAGCACAAAGAAGGAAAGTAGGAATATAAGTAGATTCCCTGACATTTTTAGTTTGCTTAGATTTTGTTATCTCATAGGTCTTGGATAACTTCTGTTAGATACAAGTGTTTTCTGCTTGATTTTGTTTTTAATTCTTATTTTTTGGCATTTGTTAATGGTTAGAAAACTTAATAACCCACAGTTGCCAGTTTTTCTCCCTGGGTCTTGTTTGTGTTTTCTCTTTTTTCTTTGGAATTACATAAAATGTAATCATTTAGATTTAGTACAACTTCATATCTTTCAAAATAATTTAGCAACTGTAAAATAGAACTAATAACCTTATGCTAATTTAATTTCGGGTTATCTTATCCCCACCCCTTTCCTATCAGAATTCCTCTCCGTTATACTTTCATTACAGATGTAACCCACGCTTTGAAAAATGAGATATCTGTGATGCAGTGCTTCTATCTGACAAACTTTTTGTGGTGCTTTAAATTGAATTACCCTGGTATTATCTTTTTCAGCATGCTGACACAAAATGGCATTTTATGTACCTATCACTTATTGTACAGTATGCATTTCGCATTTTTTTTTTTTTTTTGCAAATGGGATTGGAAAGTGACTTGCCTTTATGTGATTTACTGCTATTAATACGGGTGTTACAAACTTCCAAAATAAGTACAGTCCTATTCCTATTTATATTTGCAAATGGTTTCTATGGCCTTTATGGGAGAGGTTTCTGTGTGGAGAATGAAAGGCATTCTCTCTGCTGCAGCTTATAACATGCTGATAATAACACTGCATTAATTGGGAACATCACTGCTTTCCTGTGATTGGCGTCAGGGAGCCACAACCTCCTCTACCACAGAGCATCTCAGTTACTGAATTATATATGATCTTGTATAGGACATCATATATTTATTTGATCCTCAGGGTGCTTTAAGAACCCTTCAATAAGAGACATATAGCTAGTAGAAGACGTGTTGTTCGATTCTTGGGTGTAAATAGCTTCAGTGTTAATCAAATTCATTGAAATAATAAATCAGTATCTGCTGCTTATTCCTTAGAGAGTTAAGTTTGCCACATTCTTTGAAAAACATGCTAAAAAGCTTTAGCTGAAAGTAGTTTGGGGGCACAGTTGTTCATTTTCTCTGCCAAGTTGCTCAGGACAATTTTTAATTTTTTGCCGGTCTCTGTGTACATCATGTTGCATCATTTCTTCTTAAAATACCCCCCAACTCAATCATAAACTTCATTATCAAAGTGGGCTTTGGGAGCGGGGCAAAAGTAGATTTTATGCCTGCTAATCTCTGAGTACAGTAAGTCTTATGCTGTCTTCATACCTCAGCATGAAGGGGCGCCTGAGTGGCTCAGTCGGTTGAGTGTCTGACTCTTGATTTTGGCTCAGGTCATGATCTCAGGGTCCTGGGATCGAGCCCCGAGCTCAGTGGGGAGACTGCTTGAGATTCTCTCTCTGTGTCTCCCTCTGCCCCTCTACCTGCTCGTGCTCCAGCTCTCTCTCATGCGTGCGCTCTCTCTCTAAAATAAATAAATAATTTTGAAAAAGGAAAGGATTTCATCAAGATTTTCCTACTTCATGAAAAAATGGATACTGTTTATTTTTAATCCCATGGAAACCTATACTTAGAAGGGAGTTCTGCTAGGCAAAAAGCTTTGCATATCGTAAACTTGATATGTTCAGAAGTGAAAATTATCGCAGAAGACTAAAATAATTTGGGATGACAAAAAATGTTCAAAATACATCCTCAAATATCACTAAAAGAGTCATTTAAAAACATTGAAAATAGAGCCCCAAACTGAAGTCATCCTCTATATCTGACTGGGCATTTGTAAGCCCATTTGCAGTGTATTCTCTCTCCCAGCCATGCAGAATCCCTGAGGGTGGTGCTCTGTAGCCTAGCTGAGATCTGGCTGTCAGGCTCTTCAATGGGGATGCCCAATTATTCTTACTTTTTAAGGAATTGTGCCATGAGCCAGACGTTCTCCAGTTTCTGTGCTCCAGAAGCCCTCATCTGTATGTTTAATTTTCTAAATAACAGTCCTCCTGTTTGGAAATGGCATGTCAACTATGTAAACGTGTTTACACTGGTATACTTTGTAAGTGATCATTTCTCTCTCTGTTGTGGTTTGTTGGTAATACATTTACATTGAAAAGGAAGTAGTGTCTGCACAATACATTAACCTACTGGTTTCCAAATTTTTCTTTTAACAAAATATTATTTTTAGCCGCTTTCAAAGAAAATCATGTTTTCTCTATTAAACAAGACAGATAAAAATTATTCTAGAAAGTAGAGAGTGGCGCAACTCCTCTCTCTGACGCTTGCTTTTTGAGATGGCACGGAGGCATTTTGGAGGAGCCCCAAGGTTTCTTTCCTTAATCTAATGCATTAACTAATGCTGGGAGTTTTATTTATTTATTTATTTATTTTTAAAGATTTTATTTATTTATTTAATTGACAGAGAGAGAGAGAGAGAGAGAGACAGCGAGAGAGGGAACACAAGCAGGGGGAGGGTCAGAGGGAGAAGCAGGCTTCCTGCCGAGCAGGGAGCCGGATGTGGGGCTCAATCCTAGCTGAGCTCATGACCTGAGCTGAAGGCAGTCGCTTAACCAACTGAGCCACCCAGGCGCCCCTGTTGGGAGTTTTAGAAATAGATTTAGAGAAACCTCTTTTTAAGTACACACTGAGCACATGCCATGACTATAAAGCTAATAAATAAGATGAACCTAATACATAATTATGTCAAGAGCCTGAACCTAAATAATTGCACATGGATATTTTCTGGAATGATTTCATTGTTTAAATCCTCAAAAGGATCACAAATTAGAGAATTCATTGAGTTAAAATTTTGTTAAATTGCAGTAGTAGAGTGCTGATTCTTATATCTTGGAAAATTACAAAATGCCTTCTTAGTTTTCTCTTTCTACACCTCTTCCCATTCTCTATTGCATTGGTAAAAATCTTATCATGAAAAACTGGTTAAGAATTTAAAACAACTTCATTTTGTATAACAGACAATTTATCACTTTGAGTTTATAAGAAAATACAAGTATATAAGGAGATAGAAAGTATAACAAAATCAGAGTATTCGTAGAACCTCTGAATCTTCAAGTTTTTTGTTTGTTTGTTTTGTTTTTTTTTTTTTGCTTTTGGTGTCTACAGCTGAATGTCATCCTTGGATTAACCCAGCTGCCAGCTGTTTTGCAGAAGGGGAAGGGGATGCGGGACACATTAGACTTGTATCAATGTTGCATTAAAGGTATCTTCACTTTTCCCCTCAGGGAGATGCATGTTTTTTTATGGAATAGGAGGAGCAAAGAGTGATTTTCCTGTAAGAAGTCTTTGCAGCTCTACCCAGAAGTTTTTCCCAGGGATTTATGTCATGCCTCATTCTGAAAGGGCTAGAGATGGTTTAGAAAATAAAATATAGTGTGAAAAAAAATATTTAAGCCTAAAGCCGAAAAGCCCAAACAAATGAATCAAAATATATGTGGGAGGAGGGGATTTAAAGTATTTGGTACAGAGTTTGACTGGAAGCTTTCTGATAGTTACTACAAATAAGAGAAACATAATGGACTGTATCGCTTTTATTTTTATTCAAAAATAGAAGACACAATCACCTCTAGAGATGGACATTTTTAGCGTGAATCTCAAGCAAGAATTTAATCCCTTGTTTACAAAGAACACTGAACTATGTATGAATAGACCATGAATGTACGAGGGAGAAAGTGTGAAGCAAGTAAATAAAACCCAGTGTAGTGACTTCAAGTACTAACACAGAAACCTGATCTAAACACAAAAGAATATGTCTGTATATTTTGATTGCATTGCTAAGACATAAAGAGCTTGGGATTTTTTACAATTGTTAAACACGTTTTTCACTAGTCACTTTAATCACTTTGTCTCATTCTTCATTCTCCAATTGGTTCTTAAATTTGGTCGTTTAATCGTGAGGCTGATAAGACCTTCATTCCTAATGAATGGAGGTACAAAACATACAAGTGGCTTGCACTTGGACCACTTGTGGTTAGCTGAGAGCAAAACCAGATTTTCTAATTTCCAGTGTAGGACTTGGTCTCTTAGCAACATCCCCTTTCTTGTGCCGGTTCAAATATCCAGTTCTTTCACTAGGAATGAGATTACTTCTAGAAGCACAGTCTTTGCTGCAAATTAAGTTTTACCAAGTGGTGGTTTTACAAGATCTCCTTACCAGATGCAAAAGAGATTGTTAAAAATTTGTTTTGACATTCTTTGACATAGAAGCAAAAATTATCAACGTTCTTTTCTCCCCACTCTCACTCTATCAAAAGCATGGAATTGCAGAGCCCAAAGAAATACTCTTCAGGAATGGAAACCAACCAAATCGGTAAGTGAGAACTAGAGATTGAGAAAGGAAGACTAGCTAATCAATCAGGAGCATAGACCCAGCAGCTCTGGAGGATTTATTTAAACCTGATGTAACAGTTTAAAAAAAAGAGAAACAGATTTACAATAGTAAATTTATAATAGTATTTGAGAACTATATAAAACTGTCATGTATATTTATTTTAATATTTGTGTGTAAATATTTAAATGTTGATGAACATAAATATTCAGAAATAGTAATTTATTGAATTGTTCCTGATATAAAATATTCAATAATATTAGAAACATATCATACCTGGGAGTATCCTGCTCTGATCTAAGATTGAAATTATTGATCCCTTTCTCTATATTTGGTGCTTTATTCATTATCTCAGTGTAAGATAGTCTTTCCTGCCTCAAACTAGACTTAAGTCATGAAAAAAAATCTTATAAAATATTGAGTCAAAATTTCTTTATTTTTAGCATCAGAAAAATATTATATAATTTCCTTACTATTATGCTAGCCTCATGCAGGCTTTCCTAGGAACCAGTGTTTGTACTTTGAAAATCCTACTCATGACTCCATTGGTGTTTGTCATCCATTTCAAACTCATGACACAAACCAAGTAAAGCAGAATGGGATGATTATCAATTCCACTGCCCACTTGGAGGATAACTCACACCCCTTACAGCTTCACTGAATTCTGATTTAATTTCCTACTGGAAATTGGAAATAGTCCTCTGCTTCAGCATGCTGACCCCATAGAAAGCACACCTGACTAAGGTTGTTTCCCTTTGTAGAATAATTTTCCTTTTCTTTCTGACTCTTCAGATTACTTATTTGATTTTTATTGATCTTCAAGGCAAATTCTTCTCTGATCATCATCTCTGTGAAACTTCAGTTGTATTTTTTGACTGACCTTCATTCATCTCTCCCTTCTACAAACAACACCTTAACATTTTTCATTGTTTCCTCATTTAAAAGACAACATAGTATTGAAAAATAATAAAATACTAGAATTATTCATATTCTCACCATCCCAGCCCAGTGTACGTCATGGTTTGACCTGTTACCTCCTACCTGGACACTTAAGTTTTCATAGATACAATCATAGGTACATACTGTATTATATTTCATTATGTTCTTATAACATCATACTACGGACACATTTCTAGATCTTCCACATATACACTTGAGTGGTACAATGATTTTTTATCATGTTAATATAACATGGAGTGTAACATAGACTTCCTAATGCTGGACCCTCTGATTTTTATCCAAACTTCCACTCATGTAGCATGCCTGGTTTTTTTACAGTATGTACAATTTTCTATACCCACAAAACCTGGATCTATCCCTTATGCAGTGCATTAACTGTCCCTTTTGGGGCACTACATTGCCAGCTGATAGTAGGCAGGATGTGTGAGTCAGAGAATCAACCCCAAGTTCTACAGCCTACCGTTTCCTGATAGCACATATTGCAATACTCATACCCCCTGGGCACATCAGCACCATCTTCCCACAGACCTCTTGGTGTTGCTAAGGCATTTCATGACCAGAGTTCTCTCTTTCCAGGTGGTAGATTCTTGACTTCTGCAGGATCTCTGGGATACTAGGAATTTGTTGTGGGAAAACAATACATTCTCAGTCAAGAGTGAAAGAATGATACTTTGGGGATTTTTCCATTAAGTACTGAACTACTAAAACCAACACATCTACTTTGCAATATACTACTGTACTGCTTTCTCTCTTTGGATCAGCCTTTTGAGATAATGTTGCCCTTTACTTACAAGAGGGCAAAATTCTCACATAATTAACAACACTCTCTTCCTTAACCTGGAAAGCCCTCTGAACACTGAGGTCAGACCACCAGAACTTGAACAGATCATCTGCCATTTTCTATATTTACTTCAAATTTTTAGCCTCTCAGGAAAGTAAATCTAGTAGCTGGCCTTGGTTGGAACATTTAAGGAATATGCATGCTGAGCATATCTTTACACAGATTTTCATAGACACTGGTCAGAATAAATTCACAGGGATTGACCCCCTAAAACATAATTTCTGAATGGCATTCTGGGACCTGAGAAGAGTTAGTTCATCTCAAATGGTTTATTATTTCCTCACAGAAGAATCAAATACATTTATTAACAGTTGATCTGAAATTTTAGATAACCAATTTCTTGCTTATGCATTAAGGGCAGCAGCAAACATTTGCTAAAATTAAGTTCATTAGAGCTTATTTTGACTCCCATATAATAGAATGAATATCTTTACTTGATCCTCCTTTTAAAAAAAGTAATAGCAGTACCCAATAAGTGAGAAAGAATGGCTTGTGCCTCCATTACCACACCATCATGATTATTGACATACTGAACACAGACAGCATCCGATTGTGTCAGAGTTCCCATGTGTGATTGTCTTTCCAGCTGATGGAAGGTTTAACTTCACTAATAAGCTGTCTCTCCTAACAGATACCATTAATCTGTAAGCAAAGGGGAAAAAAAATAAAGAAATCCTTTAAATCCTAGGGTTTTCTATTTTCTCTTTTCTACTATATGACCTTTCTCTTCAGGTTTGAATATCCTCCTGTAATTTTTGCAAATTTAGATATTGACTGGGTCCTTTCAAGGCAGTACCATGTGAGCAGTATACCTAATGAAGGCAGGGCTGTAGGTCACAGAGAAAACAAGGAGAAATAAACCTTGCCTTTTATTAGTGTAGGTGAGTGAAACTTACAACCATTCTGGGTTAGCACTCCACTGGATTTCAGAGTACTACCCAGGAAAATTACATATGCTGTGGCGGTAATGGAGTTATTTAGAAGTCTGGAGACTTTGTTTTGCCTTAGCATTATATATGGGGGGTAATTTTATTGTTCATGATATGATATAATATTACTCTTTGGAAAAATGCCAATAAGACACTCCACGCTCTTGTTATCTATTTGAAAAGCTTAAATTTTAGATGCATGAGAATACCTAACCTACCACAAACAAACAAGTAAACAACCAAACTGACAACTTTTGAAAGGATTTCAGCCTTAAACAGTTTTGTTTTAATGGCATCAAATTTATTTCATTTTATCAGTTATGCTAGATTTAATATTAGAGTAGAACACTAAAATAGTATAGAAAACATAGCCACACATTGAAAGAGTAACATTTGTATACATATTTCCAGGGTATTGGAATAGAATTTGACTTTGAGGTAAGCTATGCACACATAGTTCACTTAAACAGGATATTTCTCAATGTGTTTATTTTCTCTTAATATGTGTTATAATCACTTTTCTTGGAACACTGATTAGAGATCAGAATTTTGCAAGGAATGAGTCTGGTGATTAATTTTTATTATATCATACATACTGAATTGCTGGTCATAATCATAGATTTTATGAGTACTATAATATAATAGAAAAAGCAGTCTTTAAAAATCAGACAAACCATTATACAGTGAAATCTTTCACTAAGTGTGTCTCAGCCAGGGATATGACTTCCTTTCTATCAGAAATGGGGCTAAGGGGTGCCTGGATGGCTCAGTCGTTAAGCATCTGCCTTCGGCTCAGGTCATGATATGAGGGTCCTGGGATCAAGCCCTGTATCGGCTCCCTGCTCTGCGGGAAGCCTTCTTCTCCCTCTTCCACTCCCCCTGCTTGTGTTCCCTCTCTCGCTGTGTCTCTCTCTGTCAAATAAATAAATAAAATCTTAAAAAAAAAAAAAAGAAAGGGGCTGAACAGACTATGCTGCAAGAGGGATTTCTTTTTATTTAACCTGAGAACAGTCTGTATTCTTCTACCCACCCCTGTAGCCCCATCATCTGAAGGGTCAATAAACATTTCTGTAAAATTCCCTTTCAGGTTCCTGAAAAGTGCTTTTAGTTCTACCAGGTTTAAATGCAATTTTGGTTAATCAGAAAATGTCATTCTTTCTGGTTAGTTGAAAGTCAGAGAGGAAGAATTTGTGAAAGGTAAAATGAAAGAGGAAGGTGGATTTAATAGTTGAACTAAATAACTTTTCAAGATGGCTTCTAATCCAGCCAAGCCAAGATAATAACTTTATTAGTGGGACTTTGTTCATTGTTTGAACAAATGTATTAACAGGCCACAGTTCAAATCTCTCTGGTAACTTGTGTTAGAATCATGAGATTTTGTACCAGAGGATCTCTTCACCTTTGGTAGCTCATCTTCTCTCTTGGTCTTCATCATCACCATCCTCCTTCACCAGACCCACTCAGCATTGCACATGTGTGATGGAGCCACACTTCAGACAGTCCAACTGATGGACAAGAAAAAACAGCATGAAGTGAGAAGCAAATTAAATCCATGCTTTGAATTTGTGAAAATGCAAATAAAATTATAATTCAACCAGACTTTTAAAAATTGAGCATGGGTGGCTCAGTTGTTAAGCATCTGCCTTCGGCTCAGGTCATGATCCCAGAGTCCTGGGATCGAGCCCCGCATCTGGCTCCCTGTTCAGCAGGAAGTCTACTTCCCCCTCTCCCATTCCCCCTGCTTGTGTTCTCTCTCTCTCTGTCAAATAAATAAATAAAATCTTTTTTAAAAAAATTGAGCATTTCAAAATAAGTGTGAAGCTCTCACTAAAAGTAATATCCTGACATTGGTTGTAGAAACATCCTTCAAGATATGTCTCCTAAGGCAAGGGAAACAAGAGCAAAAATAAACTGTTGAGACTACATCAAAATAAGAAGCTTCTGCATAGCAAAAACAAGCAAGCAAACAAACAAAAAACAACTAAAAGACAACCTATAGAATGGGAAAAGAATGGGAAAAGATATTTACAAATGATATATCCAATAAAGGGTTAGTGTCCAAAATATATAAAGAACTTACATGACTCAACATCAAAAAACAAAATAACCCATTAAAAATGGGCAGAAGACATGAATAGACTTTTCTCCAGAGAAGACATAGAGATGGCCAACAGGCAAATGAAAAGATGCTCAATATCACTTGTCATCAGGAAAATGCAAATCAGAAACACAATATGATATCACCTCATACTAACAAGAATGGCTAAAATCAAAAACTCAAGAAATAAGTGTTGATGAGGATGTAGAGAAAAAGGAATTCTTGTGCACTGTTGGTGGGAATGCGAACTGATGCAGCCACAGTGGAAACAGTATGGAGGTTCCTAAAAAAATTAAAAATAGAATTACCTTATGATCTAGTAATTCCACTATTGGGTATTTACCTAGGGAAAATGAAAACACTAATTCAAAAAGATATATGTACCCCTATGTTTACTGCAGCATTATTTACAATAGCCAAAATAAGAAAGCACCCCAAGTGTCCATCAATAGTTGAATGAATAAAGAAGAAGTGGTATTTATATATAATGTAATATCACTCAGCCATAAAAAAGAATAAAATATTGCCATTTGCAACCATATGGATGGACCTAGGGGGTATAATGCTAAGTGAAATAGGTCAGTCAGAAAAAGACAAATATCATATGATTTCACTTACATGTGGAATATAAGAAACAAAATTAACAAAGAAAAAGAGAGACAAACCCAAAAACAGACTCTTAACTGTAGAGAACAAATCAATGGTTACCAGAAGGAAGGATGGTGTGCAGGGAGGAATCAAGTAGGTTAAAAGGATTAAGAGCACACATATCATGATGAGCACTGAGTAATGTATAGAATTGTTGAATCACTACATTGTACAAATGAAACTAATATAAGACTGTATGTTAACTATACTAAAATTAAGATTGAAAAAAAATGTAGACAGAGCATCAAGTCCCCTCTGTGGAATTGTGTTCTCATGGCCACTCTGCCCACCAGTTCCTGAGCCTGTTGGGCTACATTGAGCACCTAAGACATCAACTCCTCCTAAGTCTCTATGGGCTTCTTATTCATGAAGGGCAACAGGACACAGTACAGCTGATTCCGTTTAGGGCATTGCAGTAGAGTAGTGTGTGTCCTGATATTTCTCACTGTGCTTGTGAATTAAGGTGGCCAAAGAGATGTTATTAGATGTTGATCTTCTCTCAGGCCAGGGAAGCCTGGCTAATGCAGCTTACACCAGAGCTGAGGGACCTCTAAGAATCCTGGATACCCTAGTGTTGGGAGGATGGGTATGGGCAAGTATAGGATGTGACTGATTTTTCCATTTTCATACTTCCCTTGTCTATGAAGTTTATAAAACTCAGAATAAGTTGGCAAACTGTTTTAGTTATCTATTGCTGTGAGAAGAAAAAACAAACCAAAACAAAAAGACTAAAGTTTCCTTGTTTAAAATGATGGTAAGAGGATTCCTATTTCTGGGAAGATAAAGTAGACATCCTATTCCCCATTCCTCCCATAAAGTAAAACAAGCAAAAAAACCTTTGAAAGGTAGAGAGAAAAAGGCAGAAAAGCTAGGGATCTGGGGTCCAAAGGAATAACATGGTGGGGAATTCATCAGGTTTTGGTTTTCTCCTCATATATCCCAAATAGAGAGCTGAAGAAGCCAGTGACCTGGAAACAACCAAAAGCACAGACAAAAATGCCCCAGCAAAGCCTACTTTCTCTAGCCAAAGGGGCAGGAAAGAGGAGCAAACCTCTAGCAAAACCACCAAAGAAAAGAGAGACGATACAAAACTCTAATACCAGGAATGAAAGAAAGAAAATCACCACAGACCCTACAGGACATAAAAAGAATAATAAGGGAATTCTACAAACAACTATATAACACATATTTTTACAACTTAGACAAAATGGATCAATTCTGTGGAAAGACAAATTACTACACCTCTGTACATAAAATAATTTAAATAGTTCAATAACTATTGAGAAAATTCAATTTATAATTTTAAAAAACTCTCCCCAAAAAGAAATTTTCAGGTACAAATGATTTCAGTAGAAAATTCTATCACACATGTAAAGAATTAACACCAGTTCTACAAAATATCCTCCAGAAAATATGAGGATAGGACTCATTTCATTTTATGAAGCTAGTATTTCCCTGACAGCAAAACCAGACAAAGATAATACAACAAATAAAACTACAGACTCATATTCCTTATGAATATACATGCAAAAATCCTTAAATATATTAGCAAATAGAATTTGAAATATACATTGAAAATTATACATGATGACTTAATAAAGATCATTGAAAAGATGCAATATTCAGAAATCAATCAATGTAATCCACCATACTGACAGACTAAAGAAGAAAAAATTACATGATTGTATCAGTTAACAACCACACAAGAAAATATGTGACAAAATTCAACACATTCATGACAAAAACTTTTGAAGAAATAAAAATAAAGGGGAATTTCCTCAACTTGATAAATAGCATATACAAAAAACTTATAGATAATAATATATAATGGCAAAGAACTGAATGCTTTTTCCCTAAAACTGGGAAAAAATCATGGATGTTTACTCTCACCAGTCTTTTTCAGCATAGAGCAAAATATTCTTGCCAGTGCAATAAGGTAGGAAAAGGAAATTAATGGCATACATATTGGAAAGGAAATATTAAACTGTTCTTATTTGTAGGGACACAAACCTAGGAGATCAATAAATTGTGAGAAATCATAGTTGAATTGAACTTTCAATTTTGGACTCATGTCTTTTTTATTTGTAGAAAATTCTCATCACCTATCTCTTCAGTTTTTGCTTCACTACTATTTTCTCTCTTCTTTTCTTCTCTAATTCCTATTAGATTTTAGAGTTTCTAAGTCTCTTTAAATGTTTGAGAATGATAGGGGCATGTGGGTGGCTCAGTTGGTTAAGTGTCTGACTCTAGGTTTCTGCACAGGTAAAGATCTCAGAGCTGTAAGATTGAGCTCACATTGAGCCCTGGGTTGAGCCCAGTGTTGAGCCCCAAGTGGGGCTCTGTGCTCAACAGTGAGTCTGCTTGAGATTCTTTCCCTCTTCCCTTCCCCTTACCTATTCACACTCTCTTGCTCTCTCTCACTCTCAAATAAATAAATAAATAAAATCGTAAAAAAATTAAAAGTGAATGTTTGAAAATAACAGACATTTTATCTCATTGTTTATCTGGATGCATTTCAGTCAATTCCTCAATTCTTTTTCCCAAATTATTCTTTTTTTTCATGAATGCTAAAGTTTATCTTCTTCATGTCTTTTTATTTCAATGACTAAATTTTTCATTGCCAAACTTTCTCTGATTATTTTTTAATTTTATTTTTCTTTTTTTTATTATTATGTTATGTTAATCACCATACATTACATCATTAGTTTTTGATGTAGTGTTCCATGATTCATTGTTTGTGTATAACACCCAGTGCTCCATGCAGAATGTGCCCTCTTTAATACCCATCACCAGGCTAACCCATCCCCCTACCCTCCCCCCCTCTAGAACCCTCAGTTTGTTTCTCAGAGTCCATAGTCTCTCATGGTTCATCTCCCCCTCTGACTTCCCCCCTTCATCCTTCCCTTCCTGCTATCTTCTTCTTCTTTTTTTTTTAAACATATTATGTATTATTTGTTTCAGAGGTACAGATGACCTCACTGATATGAGGAATTCTTAATCTCAGGAAACAAACTGAGGGTTGCTGGAGTCTTTGATTATTTTTATATCTACTAATACTTATTCAATTTCAGCTCACTCTTTCTTTCTTTCTTTATTTTTTTACTTTTTAACTTCTGGCATACAATGGTAAAGAGCCCAGTTTCTGGAATCAGATGGCATAGGTTCAAAGTTGAGCTCCATCACTTACTATGTTAGACTGGGCAAATCACTTAAACTTGTCTTAGTTACTCCATTTTCAAAATGAGGATTTTCCTCTGAAGGTTGTTACAAAAATTATTGAGCTTTCATATATAAAACTCTTAGAACAATGTCTGACACATAATATTTTTGATATAAGTATTGACAATATTATCATTTTTTATTGCTGTCATCTCTTAATTTGTCTCTTCCAGAATCTAAAGTACATTTAATCTTTCAGACATCTCTCATATTTTAATTTCAGCCAGACAAAATATATATTCTACATATAAATTTATTTTTTGTTACCAAGACCTTTTTCCATTTATATGCTTTAGAATTTTTATTTGAAAGCATATTTTGAGTTGGAAGTCTCCTTGTATCCTTTTTCCTCTTCCATTCCTTACATCTCATGTTCATTGCTATCTTGAAATTAAGTTCTATTTCAGAGCTTCTTTTTCAATATTGTAACTAGCTAACCAAAAAAAAGTCAAGTGACAATTTGATTTAGCTTTGTTTCTTCATTCCCCATCTTAGCTATATATTTCAAGTTGAAAAAAAAATTGTTTTTACAGATCATGCTTCCTTCCAGTCAGTCCCTCCCTCCCCATTTCCAGAACCAAACATATTTATTGTCTAGATGAAAAATCTTGGTTATAGGCTTAGCTGTGAATTCCATTATTCTGTGCTTCAGTCTGAGGCCTAGAAAGGAATTTAGTAGATTCTGTTCTACTGTTGTTTGGTTCTTGGAAGAACACTTGAGGAGGTTTATATTTCCCCTAATTATATCAGAAATGGAGTAGAACTACACACAGTGGAGCTCCCATTTTAGACAGAGAATGTGGCATTCTATCCTCATTTCCATGTACCCCAGCAAAAAACTTCCCTAAATATGTCAGAACCTGAGTAGAAAACCAAAGACAGAAAAATCAAGGATAAGAAAACAGGGTAAGAAGAAAAGATTTTTTTCTTTGTTTATTCTAAAGAAAACATCTTTTTTCTTCAAAGTTCCTCTATGGAAGTTGAACCATGGTAAGAGAATTATTTACTATATCAATATAGTTATAACTTTCATTATTATGTTCGTATAGTATTCTTTTCAACTCCTTTAAAACTCCACTGATTGTGTTCCTAGTAGGTAGTATAGCATATCATTTCTCCATAATGAAAGCCACACACTCTGAATTTTGCTCCACTTAATATTGGCATTGGGGCAATAGCTTCCTTATGAAACTAAGCAAAATATTTCTTAGTCATTTTGCAAATACATATTGTAATCATGATTAAAATATGCATCATTAAATAGGAAATAATTTTGACTGATTTTTACCTTGTTTACATAAATCTAGAACCATCTGTCTTGCATTAGGGAAAGATTTTTAATTCTAATTAAAAAACAAATATTAATTTTATTATCATAACCACTAAAAAACAAACATAATCTCCTATTATGATACAGAAACAGCTTGAGCAACTGCATTTTTAGATGTGCTTTATCTCTAATTCTCAACAGCTCTGAACATTAGCTTTATAATGCAATTGACTTTCAGTGCTTCTGGGCAGGTGAGCTTTGTTAAATGAAATCTGAAAGTGCTCAATTTACAGATCACTAGGAAAGTATTGTGGTCTTGCTGCTTTCTCCTGGACACAAGCCACCGTGGCTCCCTTCCTCTGTCATTACTGCTTTGCCTGAGAATGGCCTCTGGGAGAACACTGGAGTAAAGACTCTGGCTTCAGAGGTATGGCTCCTGCAAATTTTGAGAAGAACTTGTACTTTATTCATTATTCAGCAAAGTACTCATATAATATATTCTTAGCATCTATTAAATGTCATATCTAAGGCTCCAATATTCACTGTAATGGTTTCCCCAAGAGAAATAGCTTGAGAGAGGGAGGAATAACAGCCTCATATTGGTGCTGGGAAATGGTAAGATTTACAATCCTTCATATAGATTTCTGCTGGAAAGAAACATGATATATTTCTCAGTTATTCTCTAATATTAAAAATCTTACTCTACTCTTAATCCTAACTCCAACCCCAATTCCAACACCCACCCCAACCCTAACCCTTACCCTAGTTTGAAATCAGAGGAAGTGATTTTTTTCACAGACCTAAATGTGACTTTTATGAACTTGACTTTGTTGCCTTTTCCCAGGGTTGTACATCAGAAGCAGGAATTCAGACACTGGCAGTTTTCTTTGTGCAACTCAATCATCTTATATGCATCCCCCAACCCTCACCCATGTGGGTAAGAGAAAGAACAAGGATGAGACAAGTCCATTCTTAATTTTCTCACCAGAAATCATACATTACTTCCAATTCATATTCCATGTTGAGAATGAATTATGAGAACTGATTTACATTCAGGTGAACAATTGTGTATGGATATATGGCACATGGACATATTATGAATATTAGTATCATTTGACATATTCATAGGCTCTTTTTGTTTGTTGTTTGTTCTTGTTTATGTTTTTCCTCACTAGATGCAGAGAAAAGCCTTCCAAATCCTTACACATTACCACTCACTGGAAGCAACAGTGAAGCAATCATACACCTGTAGTTCCAGCCATGTAATCACTTCACTTAGGTAGTTGTGCAGCCACCGCCAGGGAAGAATATCCTATTTCTGCTCTCTTGTTCTTTCTTGATTTCTTGCCCTTCATGCAAGACAGACTGTCAGTGGGGAAAAAAGTTGCCTAAAATGAAATCACCTGCTTTTAGTTCTTAAAGTAGATTTAAAATGCTGGTGTCCTGGCAACAGAAATCAGACAACAAAAAGAAAACAAAGGTATTCAATTTGGCAAAGAAGAAGTGAAACTCTCTCTCTTAGCAGATGACATGATACTTTATGTGGAAAACCCAAAAGACTCCACCCCCAAAATACTAGAACTCATACAGCAATTCAGTAATGTGGCAGGAAACAAAATCAATGCACAGAAATCAGTTGCTTTCTTATACACTAACAATGCAACTGTAGAAAGAGAAATTAGAGAAACGATTCCATTTACAATAGCACCAAAAACCATAAGATACCTCGAATAAGCCTAACCAAAGAGTAAAGGATCTATACTTTAGGAACTACAGAACACTCATGAAAGAAATTGAAGAAGACACAAAAAGATGGAAAAATATTCCATGCTCATGGATCGGAAGAATAAACATTGTTAAAATGTCTATGCTGCCCAGAGCAATCTATACCTTCAACACCGTCCCGATCAAAGTTCCAATGACATTTTTCAAAGTATTGGAACAAACAATCCTAAAATTTGTATGGAATCAGAAAAGACTCCGAATCACCAAGGAAATGCTGAAAAAGAAGAACAAACCTGGGGGCATCACGTTGCCCAATTTCAAGCTATATTACAAAGCAGTGATCACCAAGACAGCATGGTACTGGCACAAAAACAGACATATAAGACCAACAGAACAGAATAGAGAGCCCAGATATGGACCCTCAACTCTATGGTCAAATAATCTTAGGCAAAGCAGGAAAAAATATGCAATGGAAAAAAAGACAGTTTCTTCAATAAATGGTGCTGGGAAAATTGGACAGCTATATATAGAAGAATGAAATTTGACTATTCTCTAACACCATACACAGAGATTTTGAGTTTTCAAATGGATGAAAGGCCTCAATGTGAGACAGGAATCCATCAAAATCCTAAAGGAGAACATAGGCAGTAACCTCTTTGACATCAGCCACAGCAACTTCTTTCAAGATACATCTCCAAAGGCTAGTGAAACAAAAGCAAAAATGAACTTTTGGGACTTCATCAAGGTAAAAAGCTTCTGCACAGCAAAGGAAGCAGTCAACAAAACAAAGAGGCCACCCACAGAATGGGAGAGATATTTGCAAATGACACTACAGATAAAGGGCATCCAAGATCTGTAAAGAACTTCCCAAACTCAACACCCAAAAAACAAATAAGTCAAAACGTGGGCAGAAGACATGAATAGACACTTCTCCAAAGAAGACATACGAATGGCTAACAGACACATGAAAAAATGTTCATCATCATTAGCCATCAGGGAAATTCAAATCAAAAGCACATTGAGATACTACCTTACACCAGTTAGAATGGCAAAAATTGACAAGGCAAGAAACAACAAATGTTGGAGAGGTTGTGGAGAAAGGGGAACCCTCCTACACCATTGGTGGGAATGCAAGTTGGTACAACCACTTTGGAAAACAGTGGGAGGTGCCTCAAAAAATTAAAAATAGAGCTACCCTATGATCCAGAAATTGCACTCCTGGGTATTTACCCCAAAGACACAGATGTAGTGAAAAGAAGGGCAATATGCACCCCAATGTTCATAGCAGCAATGTCCACAATAGCCAAATTGTGGAGAGAGCCGAGATGCCCTTCAACAGATGAATGGATAAAGAAGATGTGGTCCACATATACAACGGAATATTACTCAGCCATCAGAAAGGATGAATACCCAACTTTTACACCAACATGGATGGGACTGAAGGAGATTATGCTAAGTGAAATAAGTCAAGCAGAGAAAGTCAATTATCATATGGTTTCACTTATTTGTGGAACATAAGGAATAGCGTGGAGGACATTAGGAGAAGGAAGGGAAAAAGGAAGGAGGGAAATCCAGAAGGAGAGATGAACTGTGAGAGACTATGGACTCTGAGAAACAAACTGAGGGTTTTAGAGGGGAGGGGGGTGAGGGTATGGGTTAGCCGGGTGATGGGTATTAAGGAGGGCACATACTGCATGGAGCACTGGGTGTTACACAAAAACAATTAATCATGGATCACCACATCAAAAACTAACGAGATATTGTATGGTGACTAACATAACATAATAAAATTAAATTAAACTAAAAAAAAAGTCATTGCCAAAATAAAATAATAATAAATAAAATGCTGCTGTAGCTGTTTTGGTTTTCTATTTCCTTTTTGCTCCATTCCTCTTTGCTTCCATCTTATATGTCATTCTCATAATCTATAGATCTAGTTTTGTTGTGTATTTGTTTCTATAGCCTAAGCTTTCCTGTTCAAGAGAACAACCAGTGGAGTAAGAATAGGAAGTGGCAAATAAAAGAAAGCCAGATTCTGAAAAATATTTTATCTCCTGAAATAGTCATGCTGTAGAAGAGAGACCTCCTGGGGTGCCTGGGTGGCTCAGTCGGTTAAGCAGCTGCCCTTGGCTCAGGTCATGATCTCAGGGTCCTGGGATTGAGTCCTGCATCAGGCTCCTTGCTCAGCAAAAAGCCTGCTTATCCCTCTCCCTCTGCTGCTCCCCCTGTTTGTGCTCTCTCTCTCTCTTTCTGTCAAATAAATAAATAAAATCTTTAAAAATAAAAAAAAAAAGAAGAGAGAACTCTTGCTGAGGAAGAAGGAAAGTCTCTGTTGTGTGTATTTTTTTTTCTTTTTTTTCTTAACTCCATCCTTCTCTTTTCCTGACATTTTTCTGCCTTTCTTTTCCCTTTTATCTCTTCTGCTTTTCCATAAAAATGTATATAAATTTATTAATAAAGTATGTTTCCTCAAGAGTTAAGGAAAGAGTGAAAGTCAAATTGGAAGTCATAGGATTTTGGTAAAATTGAGAAGATTGAAAAGAATATCATTGACAACCAATATACGTAACTCAAACGACCCATTTTCAAAACGATTCCATACTTTTCCCATTTATCCATTTTTAAATTCTATGGCCCAGAACTGAATGCTCTAATATTCAATAAAGTGCATCTTAGTACTCCAAAGTCATTGAAAAAAACTGATTTCAAACTCGTGTCTATTGATATTCAGCAGTGGGATCCAATATGTAAATAATAGGATTACTTGCAAATACCCCCTTTCCTCTGTACCCCAGTTCCCTTAGTTGTAGCAGTTCTACCGCTCCTCCTCCACACTCCCTCTGCTTAAAGGTCATTAAAAACATCAATTCATTCTCATTCACATTTTCCTCCCACCTTTCTAGCTTTACCTCTTTTATGTCCTTCTCTTGATGCAAGCAATCCTTACCATAATGTCGAGGACCATATGCAAAAGATAGCACTTCATTTAGAATACAGGTAAGGGAAAGAAGTTGGAGAAGGCAAAGACAAAACTATCTCCACATGGGCAGAGAAACTTGGGCACGCACAATGGCTTTGTCAGTAGAATGTGAGCTCAATGAAGGCACAACATATTTTCAGTGTTTACTGCTAAATCACCATTTGCCATAATAATGCCTAGCACAAAGTAGTTGTTCAGTAAGTATTTGCTGAATAAATGAATAAATTTGTCCTTCCACTCATGCTTTCATTCACTTAACTAATCTCTTTTGATCCTGACAGCTTTTCAGTGATTTAGTGTAATTACTTTGATCTCATAGATGAATTTCATATAGGAATGTCTTCCTCTGGATGGCTGAGAAAGCATATCCTTAGAAGCAAGCTAATTTAATAATATTTGAATAGGTAGAGTGATTCCAGGATGGAAGGGTGAGGGAAAAGGAAGAATGAGTCAGGAAAAGTGAATATGAGGGCAGTCTTACTGAGCTGGTTACATCATCACAAATGCATTTGGATTCTCAGTGTCAGGAGACATCTTCCTAACATTTATTCAGGAAGAGTAATCCAGGGGCAGTGGAGAAAAGGGAGAACAATTTGTACATGACTTCCTCCTATCCCCTGTCTCTCATTAGTTCAAGTTAAATCTTTCACATTTTCTGGTTATGTTATCTGACCTCTCCAAGAGCTGTTCGAGAAGCAATAGTCCCAAAGACCCAATCCAGTCAGTGCACAGTGATGCACAGTCAGAACTCTTTACCAGTGGGCATGGTATGGGGTGCAGCAGGACCATCCTAGCTCCAGATTTTAGGCAAAACACAAACCATTTATTGAACTTCTCCAACTGAAAAACTGGGCTAGTATGCAAGTCTAGGATGAGCATAACCTGAGTTTGATATTATTAGTAATCTAAATCTCGGACAGTCCAAGTGTCCTGCCAAGTGTGAGTGGCTGAACTAAAACCTCAACTTTTGGTATTTGGTATTTTGGTATTTTAGTATTTTAGTATTTTGGTATTTTGATGTTATATCTGTTTTGTTACACATGAATTTTTTCTCTTTTCATCTATTTCTAGTCTTAGGTGTATAAATTTAAGTCAAAAGGGAATGGTGCAAAAAAAAGAGAGAGAGAGAGACAGGAAGAAAGTAGAATTGAAATTCTTTTAAATACACACACACACACACATTCATATATAACGAGCAATGGTTTCTGAGCTCTGCTTTTTCTCAGAAGTTCCCAGATTCATTAATCAGTAATGTGTTTTCAGGCAAAAAACTAAAATTTAATCTGTGGAATCATGTTTGTTTGCTTTTATTTGTTGAATATGCTACCATGTTTTCTTTTTAAACACATTTCACTGCTAAAAAATGTTTGGGGAAAAATAGAAATACAGAAACCATCAACATTAAGTCTGTTATTTACGAACTGAAATCGTGTGTGGATAATAGGCACTTTGGAAAAAATACAAAATTTCTCTGTTCATTAAACTATAGGGGGTTCTGAGGAATCAGAAGACACATACGGCTTATAGTTAATTTACTCTCCTACAACTTTAGATTATACCATTTACATAGCAATAGGATCCAATTTAGATATGAATCATAATGCACCTGGAGACAGTTGTGGAAATATTCAGAGTTCTTTGCTTCCAGTGGATGGGGTGGAAGGTATTATTATAGGAACCCCGGGACACTGCCAGATAATCACATGGTAGTTTTTAGTCTAGTTGTTTTCACTGAAAACACAGGATACTATTTTTCTTTTTCCTTTAATCAGGCTTACTAATCTCTTCTTTTTTTATGGAGGTGGATGTCTCACTTGTACCTTTTCTCTTTCCATTACTAATTTCAACTTGATCCTACTCTATTTTCATTTTAACCCTACTTTACCATAAAATAGTATGAAATATCTCAGAATTGTTCAGTTTCAGTTAATAGTGGTCAAAAGAGAACAACCATAAAAAGAAATTAAACAGTAAAACTAGAATTTTTCACATTGCTTATCCATTCTCCATTAAAGAAAAATGAGAAGTTTTATTTATTTCCTTTTTAGAAAGCCACTGAAATATATTTCCTGGGAGTATATAATATCAAATAGATTCAAGAAAAAAGGCTTAGAGTTAGTATAAATATCTTTGGAATTTAAAGACTCTATTATACAAGTTAGGTATTAACAAAGTCAAGAGTTGGTTCAGAGCCACTAATTTCTTTTTTTTCTTTTAATTAATCTTTTTTTAGTAGGGGGAGGGTAGGGAGGGGCAGAGGGAGAGAGAGAGAATTTTAAGCAGGCTCCACACCCAGCATGGAGCCTGACATGGGGCTCGATCTCACAACCCTGAGATCATGACCTGAACCAAAATTAAGGGTGATGCTTAACCGACTGAGCCACCCAGGCACCCTAGTGCCACTAATTTCTAATAGAGAGCTCTAACTCTGTAAAGAAAAGAGAATTCATGAAGTTTGGTTAAAAAAGATAAGTGTTATAGAAAATCTCAATAATCTGGCAAATATGTCCAATTCTACCAATGCTTGACTGTGAAAACACCAGAGCTTATACACATTTTTTTTTTCAATGAACTCACTAACATAACTTCCCATTCCCAGTATTGAAAACACTTCAGTGTTTAGAGAGAGAAAATTTTAAGACAGAAAGAGTTTAGTTTGTATTTCTAAATAAAGAAGACCTATCACAGTCATAGACATTCTTTCACACATTTCCTAGCTTGTCTTCTGCATTGTTAGGAACTGAACAGAAGTTTAAATGCCTTAAAAAAAAACACAACACTGCAGTTGACACTATATTACTGATGGGCAGGTTTCATATATGTTTCTTTTTGGATTTCCAGTTAAATTTCTGTCCAATGGTACAAAATTCACTTGGGAAAGATGAATCCCATCTCCCACACATCACTGTCTTTCATTGCCTGATGTCTATTGTCTTGAAAATTGTTTCATATATTTTTTCTAGTTTTGTGGTTGTTTCAGGCAGGGGAGTAAATCTGGTCCCTCTTATAATGTCTTGGCTAAAAGTGGAATTCTGTGCAATAAGATTTTATTTTTCAAAGTTAAAAAATAGGATAATAATACACCAAATAAAAGATAGTGTTTTGGTGAGATGTTTTGTTGCACAGCAGGTTCTAGAACTTTTAGTTTCCTCATAATAAAAAACAAAACTTGCCCCATTATGAAGACATTGATTGGCAATTGTTCACCCAAAATACCAATAACAAGAAAATCTACAGCTTCAGAACTCAGAGAAATGGCATATCCAACAGTGCACATGATGGAAAGATATTCAATAAGCTCCTGCTGGAGGGAAAGAATTAGAAGTTAAAAGGACTGCCTTAGGGGCACCTGAGTGGCTCAGTCCTTAAGCGTCTGCCTTCAGCTCAGGTCATGATCCCAGGGTCCTGGGATCAAGCCCTGCATTGGGCTCCCTGCTCAGCGGGAAGCCTGCTTCTCCCTCTCCCTCTGCCTGCCTCTCTGCCTACTTGTGCTCTCTCTATTTCTCTGTCAAATAAATAAATAAAATCTTAAAAAAAAAAAAATTCAAACACATTCTTAAAAAAAAAAAAGAGGACTGCCTTATGCTAATTTCTCCCTGTTATGCTGGGAAAAGAAAAAGGTCAAAAGCATATGCTACATTTGCAATATTCCATTTTTTTCTTGAATAATGATTTTTATATATTGTTTTGAATTATTTAAAAATAAAAATTCTTTATAGACATATTTTAATGTGTAAGATACAAAGAGAAAAGTAAAATAATTTCCCAAACTCTCATAAACAATAATAAAACACTGTCAATATTTTGTTTATTTCCTTTCAACTTTTTCTATGAATAATTTATTTTGGTTTCAAACAGTTTGGTTTACAAATTATGTTCAAGTTTGTATGCTGCTTCTTTTCTAGTTAACTGTATAACAAAAGCAAAGTTTATACCATTATAAACTCTTTAGACTCATAATTTTAATGGCTACATCCCATTGTAGTGATTCATGTTCCATTTTCTTAGAAATTTAAATCTCTTTACATATTTTCCCTTTTTAAAAATGCCCCATGTTTTCAGTATTTCCTTAGGCTAGATTACTAGATGCCAAATTATATTGTCAAAGGATGTAAGTCCTTTGAAGGCTTTTGATATTTTGTCAAAATGCTTTCTAAAGGAACCTACTATTCTTTGGAAATAAAATATATTTTATTGTAAGCTATGACATTGTCTTCTAGTTGCATTATCATACCATACAAAGTTTTGATCATCTTGTGGTCTAGTTTAATAATATTTTGCTTATTTTTAAAAATAGTTATTTGAGGGGCGCCTGGGTGGCTCAGTCATTAAGTGTCTGCCTTCGGCTCAGGTCATGATCCTGGGGTCCTGTAATCGAGCCCCGCATCGGGCTCCCTGCTCCGTGGGAAGCCTGCTTCTCCCTCTCCCACTCCCCCTGCTTGTGTTCCCTCTCTCGCTGTGTCTCTCTCTGTCAAATAAATAAACAAAATCTTTAAAAAAATTTAAAAAATAGTTATTTGATAATTGAAGCCATAATGTAATAAGTGCTCAAAATTTCCCATCATCTTTCCCCAATGAAGAAGTATGTCTATGTACATTCATACTGTTTTCCTCTAACCTTGGTTTATAAGAAATTCATAAAACAGGGGTACTCGGGTGGCTCAGTCGTTAAGTGTCTGCCTTCGGCTCAGGTCATGATCCCAAAGTCCTGGGATCGAGCCCCATGTCAGGCTCCCTGCTCTGTGGGAAGCCTGCTTCTCCCTCTCCCTCTCTCACTCCCCCTGCTTGTGTTCCTTCTCTTGCTGTGTCTCTCTCTGTCAAATAAATAAATAAAATCTTTTAAAAAAAAAAATTTCATAAAGCAACTCATTATAAACTATAAGCTTTAATAAAATAGCTAAACTAGTTAAGTAAATAATTATAATAATTAATATAAAATACAATATATAATAAATTATATAAAAATTAAATTTATAAATTAAAATTATATAAAAATATAATAAATAATCATTTTGTCATAGGGCATATCAATAGCTCTATGGAGACATAATTTATATTTCTTAAGTTTTCTCAAATTACTGTAAGCAAAAGAAACCACTCTTTAAATTGTTAAGAAAATAAAATCATTTATACTGAAACTGTTGGTCTTCAAATGTTTTACACTTTTATAGGAAACATTTTACTCCTTACCTTTATATAATGTGCTTCTTGTCATACATAGCAATAAAGAAGTAAAATTGAGTAGTTCAAACTTATTAAGACCATAATTTCATAGCAATTTAAAGCTGAGTTTGTCCTCATTTAAAATACAGACACCTTTCATCACTATTATAATACAGTTAATATCCGATAAATGTTTATTTATGCCAAAGGAAATGTAATTCCTTTCAAGACATTTTATATGAACTCAGTGTTGGTTTTAGCTTTATTGTAGCTTATATAAAATATTCCAGAGATTGATTAATTTTATTTAGGAATCTGATGATCAGTGATATATAAAAGCAAATATTTTTTATCATCCTACTAATTAAGCCAATTCAATTGCTAGTTATTTGTGCTAGAAAAGGATGACATCAAGAAATCAAATCCTACTTATGAGTGCTCAAGTGCCATTTTCTAACAATCTACTCCCACTCCTCAAAAAAGTACAACCACAAAGAAAAGGCATGTCCTAAAATAACATTGCCTATTCTCAAGTCATGAGGTTATTTTATTTTTTTCTGAAAGGTTTATGGTTTAGTTTTCACTTTTCAATCTCTGATCCATGCCAAATTCGTTTTTGTGTCTGTGTGAGGTGGAGGATGAGGATTTTTTTTTTCCATATGGATATTCAGTTATTGCAACAACATTGGCTGAAGTTTTCCTTTTTGCTCTATATCTTACTGGTTCCTTTATCAAGAATCAACTGAGGGTGTAATAGCATTTTCATAAGTTCCCAACGGAAATATTCTTCTCAAGCTGAATAACTTTACCATGAACAGAAATGCCACAAACTATGCTATTTCCTTAGTATAAATCCACCCATCATCCATTCATACATACATATATACACAAGTATAATTTATTTGTAATGATGATGATGATAATACATCATGGCTTGTAAGAAAAAAAAAAACAGTATTTTTTTTCTCCTAAAGAATCTTACTTAGAAGTTTACCTTCTCAATGAAGCCATCCTTAATACTTGAATGTCCACCACAAGATGTCTCTTCTCTTCATTTGGATTTCCTTAACCCAAAATAGAAAGAATGTATCATATTTATATTTTTATTTTTAAAATATACATAACATCTCATAAGGATTTTTCTACTGTGGCATATGTTATTTGGTATTGACAATATGGTCTATTTGTCTTTCTTTCCTACTTGCCTTTGAACTTCCTTAGATAATCATTTTACCTTGTAGATCTAGCTGTTCATTTCTACTCCTGGGTCATAGTGCTTGAAATACAAGAGTTTAATTTTTTTTTTAATTTGAACATAATTACTTGGGCTTAACTTTAATACCACCAGTTATCAGAAAAAAATTCTATCACTGAGATGCTATGCATTCAGTGAAAAACCTTTTAAATGATAACACATGAATAATGTCTCAAAGTGTACTACTGTATCAGGGTAATATGGGTCACCTGGTAAAACCAGGCTGTAACCTCAACCTGGTGAATCAGAGTTTCTAGAGGTAGAAACTGCCAATACAAAATTCAGGAAATACAGGCTAGACTCAAAAAAAATCTGAGGCTAGTTGATAGGACTCACAACTTCTACCATATTCACTGGAACATATTCATTTTTGTTTCCTTAGGCAGAAATGTAGCCTTTTCACTGCAACAAATCTTTCAGGGACAAAAGCATACTAATAACTGCAGTTTTGAATATATTTTTTCCTAAAGAATATAGATAGTTAATCATGAAGAAGTTTGATTTGGCTATGATCATTATAACTGATTAACTCATTTTCAACGTCTCAGATAAGAGCAATACATTTTATATTGTTTTACAAATATTATAAAGTGACATTAAAATGATAGTTTACTTAAAATAGAGAGGACATATTTATTAGCACTTACATCCAAATAAAATACACACACACAAAAAGATTGTGATTATAGCACCAACAGGGTACATGGAAATAGTGAACAGATCTGACCAACTCAGTATAGGTAGTCTCTTAAATTTACACTACCTTAGATCTGGCACAAGGGAATTGGACAGGGGAATCAAAATGATGTATTATGAGAACCCTGCCTATGCAGATTCCAAGTCTTGACTTTTGCCAGAATCAGTATATGACCTCAGGAAACATGTCTGTTTGTCAGCTCAATTTTTTTTAATTTTTTTTAAATTATTATGTTATGTTAATCACCATACATTACATCATTAGTTTTTTTTCAATTTTTTTCAAAGATTTTATTTATTTATTTATTTGAGAGAGAGAGAGAAAAACAGCATGAGAGGGGAGAGGGCCAGAGGGAGAAGCAGGCTCCCCGCTGAGCTGGGAGCCTGATGTGGGACTCGATCCCAGGACTCCGGGATCATGACCTGAGCCGAAGGCAGTCGCTTAACCAACTGAATCACCCAGGCACCCTACATCATTAGTTTTTGATGTAGCGTTCCATGATTCATTGTTTGCGTATAACACCCAGTGCTCCATGCAGCATGTGCCGTCTTTAATACCAATAGGCTAACCCATCTTCCCACCCATCTCCTCTCTAGAACCCTCAGTTTGTTTCTCAGAGTCTATAGTCTCATGGTTCATCTCTCCCTCTGATTTCCCCCTTCATTTTTCCCTTCCTACTATCTTCTTTTTTTTTTTTTTAACATATAATGTATTATCTGTTTCAGAGGTACAGGTCTGTGATTCAACAGTCTTACACAATTCACCACGCTCACCATAGCACATACCCTCCCCATTGGGGTGGCTGGGTGTCAGCTCAATTTGAAAGGATTCTCCATGGTCTCGAATTTTAGTTCATTGAATCCTCATTGCTTCTACTTATTCTTATGCCTTTAAAACTATTTTTGTAATTCACCCAGCTTTTTGAGTTGTTGCAATGGGAACTTTGCCCTGTCACAACCTCTTTTATCCTACCTGGAACCAAAAGAACTGTCTTGTTTTTTAAGTTCAAAATAAACTAAGCAATAAGGGTTAAAAGTTTTTATTTTCATTTGTTTTATTTTTTTAATATACTGCTTGGCTATAATTCCTAGAATTCTTATGATCTACTGGTGGTGAGGAGAATGTTGCAAAAGCTTTAGAAACACAAAATTTATGAGAATAATATCTCATTTGCTACATGGCTGTGGCTCATACACAGTTGTGCCAGGTTCATTAGAAAAGGTACAACATAAACTGCCATCCTCCTATTAGCCATTTTTTTTCTCCTCTATTTTAGCTACATATTAGTTTACTGAGAGTATTGCTAGATGGTTTGATTACTACATAGAAACAAATCATGGTTAACCAAAAGCCAAATCATGGAGATTTCATAAAATTTGATCATTGTAATGAATATAACTTTGGGGTGAAAAACAGCAACCAAATTTTAAAAATTACACACAGGGGCGCCTAGGTGGCTCAGTCAGTTAAGCATCCCATTGATCTCAGCTCAGGTCATGATGTCAGGGTTGTGAGTTCAAGCCCCATGTTGGGCTTCATGCTGGGTGTGGAGCCTACCTAAAAAATAATAATAAAAAAAAATAGAACTTAAGCACAATGACTAACACACATGATAGTCTATGTTTTAATATTATTTGATACTCTATGTTAATACTTTACACAGTGAAGACTTTAAGAATTTCTTTCAATAAGATAGTTTCTATAATTTATTAGGCTTTTATAAATAAGAAATTCTCATTATATTCAAAAGGCTAAATAACCAAACATAATTCAGCATTTAAAACTTCACAATTATCATCCTATTAATGAAGCGAAGCTTCATTTGTCATCAAAAATAGTAATGACTGTTAATAATTTACAAGTACATTTTGTGTATCTTTCTGCAAAGAATTTTAATTATAATGCAAAAAGTAGAATTCAAAAGTTAAACATATAAAAATTAAAGCATGGGAAAAACATTTGTAGAACATACAGTGTTAAGTTCAAAAGCTTATATTGTCCTTTGAGTGTAATCCCAAGGATTTTAGTAGAAAAAAAAATTATTTTAAACTTATTTAATAAGTACACCTGAAGAGTGTTTAAATACTCAGCTCTAAGAATTTATTTCGGCACTGGTGTAAACATGGTGAAACTGAGTTTCCTTGTTTTGAGTTGTGCCCCTGAAATTAGGAGTATCATCAAGTGGTGAGGTGGTCGGGTAATTTCCACTCCACCACTCACAAAATACTTTACTTTTTCAGCTTGGTTCTTGACCTGATGTGAGAGCAGAATGGAAAATGATTGAATTTTCTTCTACTTTGTACTTTTGAACATCTCTTCTTTAAGGCACAGTTGGAAAATATTTGCTATGAACTGAATTGTGCCCCTCCCACCCCCAATTCCCATGTTGAAATTCTAACCCCAAGGTGATGGTATTTTGAGATGGAGCCTTTGGGAGATAGGTTTAGATGAGGTCTTGAGAGCAAGGGCCCTCATGATGGGCTTAGTGCCCTTATAAGAAGAAATACCAAAGAGCTTGCTCTCTGTCAGCGATGTGAGAACATAATTAGAAGACAGCCATCTATAAGCCAAGAAGAGAGCTCTTACCAAAACCTGATCATTCTATTACCCTGATCTCAGATTTCCAGACTCCAGAGCTATGAGAAAATAAATTTCCGATGCTTAAAACACTCAGTCAATGGTATTTTGTTATGGCAGCCTGAGCTAGGACAACTGTGAAACAAAGTATTTATTCCATGTTAGGTAACTAGGTTGAATAGAAAATATTGACCCTTTGCTATCTTGGAACCCAAACATTCTACTTATATCCTGTTTCTATTTTTTTTTCTCTCTGGCCTGCTGGTGACATTATCAAACCATACTGAATTTTTCCTACTGTCTACTTCCTCTACTTTTTTCTTAACCTTTTGATGATTTCTGAATCTGTCAAGATTGCAGCCAATGACAGGTTTTATTGTTCCCTTTATGTTAGAAAGCCATCTGCCCAACTCACTCAGTAGTTAAAGTAGATGATTGATAGAGCTAGGGATAACTATGAGAAATGAATAACCCAAAGACAGAAAGAGAGAGAGAGAGAGCAAGCACAAGGAGAGGAGGAGGAGGAGGAAGAAGAAGAAGAAGAAGAAGAAGAAGAAGAAGAAGAAGAAGAAGAAGAAGAAGAAGAAGAAGAAGAAGAAGAAGAAGAAAGAGGAGGAGGAGGAGGAGGAAGAATGAGGAGGGGGAGGGGGAGGAGGAGAGGGGGAGGGATGGGGAGGAGGAGGAGGAGAAAAAGGACGAGGAGAATGATGAGGAGAAGAGAAGCAAGCTAGCAGGAATATAAAATGCTTTCCATTCTTTTAATTCTAAGAGCAAAGACAACCAAGAATTTGTTTTGTCCTAGGGAGGCTGAATGTCTAAATCAAAGCAGCCTTGTACATTCTCTATTCCCAGTTAATCCCTTTGAGGAATAAGTGTATATATAGAAAAGTTACATGCATAGGAAATATACACTGTTAGAGAAAGGGCCACATATGATATCAGTACTCAAGCCTGGGAAAACATCTGAAGGAGTTTAGGAGATGTTTGTTCCACAGGCAAAATGACATTATAAAGGGAAATATTATGACTAATGGCTAGAAATGATGACTTGCCTGGGCGCTTGAGAGAGCTTTTGTTCTTCTATGGACTTTGTTTGGAGTCGGTGTTAAATAATAAGTCAGGTAGTTATAGAACCTCCTTGTTTCACCCGGTCTCCAGCATCATAAGTGGGCATAAATCTCCAGAAAGCAGAACCTCTAGATTAGGAAAAAACAGATTCTCTCTCTTCCAATGCCCTACGTAAGGATGCAGAGTCATCCAGGCCATCTTCTGCTTGCACTGCTCTCCTTGCCTGGATTATTGGACCCACCCTGGGCTCAGGATGAGGCACAATTTCTAAGTATGAAAATACTTTAGTACTGAACGCATCAAAGTTCTGAGGGGAAGTACTTCAATTTCTCAGTGTTACACTGTTTTCTTATTTTATCAATCATTGATTCTCAATGAGTATAAGAATTTGGGTGAAATCAAACTTCCAAACCATTTACTTCTGGCAGTCTTATGTGCTACTGGATAAGAAAAGATCATTATATCTGTTCTATACATAAATAACACCACACATAACATGATCTCTTTAAAAAAACAAACTTAATAAATTCGTACATTATTTTAGATATGGTTTTATTACCCAGACATTCTGGGATGTATTTATTACTCCATTCTTCTCATTAGTATTCTTATTACCCTGAAAGAACTGAGTGGCAGGCTAGTTCTCTCTTCTACTTTGTTACTTTAAAGTTTCTCTCACCTGTAAACTTAGGTTATTAGGAAATTTTATTTGGAAGCACTGATCACTTTATTTAACTATAACCACTGAACTTTAATTGGTAAGCAGTTAAGGACAAGGCAATTTCTAGCAGTAGCTAGCAGCATGGGGAGATCATTAAGAATACACTAACATCCATCTAGATTATTCATAGTACTACGTTTGCATCATTTAGAGATGGTAATAGTCTATGTGCTAAATGAGAACCATTTGGCCACCTCAACCCATGCCTTTCTACCTTTTTACCTTGATACTGACTCGATACAACTCAACCTTACTGACTCATGAAAAAATATGGTACAGCAACTCTTGCAAAGCACAAAATTCCAAGTTAGTCTGACAGTTGTTTATTTTTTCATTCCTCATTTCATTGTCAGCTTTCACATGGACCTCCTTATTGTCTGAATCCACTTCAAAGTGTTCTCTTCCAAGCTTTCCTTTCTGAGAAGGACATGCAGATTAGTGACCTGAAGATATGGTTCATCTGTTTGCACTATTATAGTCCTATAGTCCACCTCAAGTGGAGCTAATCAAACTCTATTCTCTGCCTCAGCTCAACTCAACCATCTGCAGATGGAGCCAAAACATCTTTTAATCATCACATAGCCAGTTTTCACTTCTCACTCTTTCACTAGTATTTTTCATTGAAATTCATATGTGTGTTTTTCCCTTCATGTAACACACCTGAATTTTTAATATCTTAAATGCAAACTGGATAAAACTAATAAAATGCCAAAATAAGAATCAAGATGCAAAATTTTTCATGAATTTCCAATTTCCCAAAAGGCTATTACTCAGCCCTCCTATGTCGAGAATACTAATTTATTTAATCATAGGTTGGTAGATCACTGCTATAGAAATAGTTGCTTGGAAACAGCAATGTTATGATGGGCCATTTTGAAGCACTTCATTGAACTGCTATACTATAACCACTGAGCTTTAAATTGCTAAGCTGTTAAGAAAAAAGCAATTTCCATTAATGGCTCCAGCAGCATGGGGTGATAATTGAAAATACATTAATATCTGCTTAGATTATTCACTGTATTACATTATCATCATTTTGAGATGACAGCATTCTATGTGCTAATCAAGACTTGTTGGGCCACCTGGACCCTTGGCTCTCTACCTTTTTTTCCCTCCTGTTTGTTGCTTTTTGATATTTTTTCATGTAACATTGACTCAAGAAACAGAAGATCATGTGTTGCAGAACAAAGACTACAGCTGTCTAAGTGTTCATGCCTAAACCAGGGATCCCCTTTAGGAGTCCATGTCATTCAAGAGCCATCCTGTGATCCAAAAAACTACTACAGGTGCTGTTGGGAACTGGTGTCTCATTATGTTAATATTTACACTAGGACAGCAGCTGTAGTTTTTATTTCTGGCTTAAGTACATATTTTACATATAAAATCACTAATTAGAGGAGCCATCTTGAACTAACATATCTAAAGACAGGATGTGTCAACCAGCAGCTGTTGGTCAGAATGTAATAATTTCAGTGGAAGAAGTACCAAAACACATTCTCAAAGTTTCATTCACTGATCCTGACCAGCAACTGTTAATGTGTGCCCTGGAAAAGTGACTTCTGTGTGTTTTTCATCTTCTTCTTTTCCAAATGGAGACTTCATACACTTAACATTTTACCACCAGCATGTTGGGAGCAGAATGTAAAGAGTTGATTTCTCAATTTAAGGTTGAAATGTTCTAAACAGCAATAACTACAATATGCTTCGACTCAACATTATGCAACCATCCTGCATACAAATGCAAATTGTTTACTGTCTCCCAAAGAGGGGAGAGCTAAATTCCTAACAATTTCTGCAATTATTTCTAAGTGATTGTCATTCCGTTTCTTTTTTTTTTAAGATTTTATTTATTTATTTGACAGACGGAGAGGCACAGCAAGAGCAGGAACACAAGCGGGGAGAGTGGGAGAGGGAGAAGCAGGCTTCCCACTGAGCAGGGAGCCGGACGCAGGGCTTGATCCCAGGACCCTGGGATCATGACCTGAGTCGAAGGCAGATGCTCAATGACTGAGCCACCCAGGAGCCCCTGTCATTCCTCTTCTAATTCAGTCATAATTACACATAGATAATGTGAAATGCACAAAGTTGTAATCAGTAATAACACCAGCTATAGAATACATAAAATATAAAAGGAAAAAAAGACATTAAATGAATTGCTTAATATATATATATATATTAAACCTGAGAACAAGGAAGAAATTATAGATAATTATAAGTCTTAGCTATACTGATTTAATGTCACCATTTTTTTAACTTTTATGACTTACTGAGAGAGCATTAGGAGATGCCCAAAGGAATTTCTTAGATATTATATGAATTTCCCTCCAATCTCATTTGTGGCAGCCATATTTCCCTACAATTTTCAGGATCAAGCAACCCAGCCAACACAGTAATCCCTAACTCTTTTTGTTTGTTAGTTCAATGCCATGAAAACTTCAAAAATAACCAGATATTCTCAACTGCCAATTCAGCAGAAACATTATTGTATCTCCTTGTGTTAACATTGTCCCTTGGCCATTAAGACCACCAATCAGTATAGCCCAAAGTCTTGGATTTAGAAATAAAAATTCTGTTAGAGGCCATTAAATGGAACAATGAAATGCATGAGTTGTGCTTCTCTTTTTTCTAGATTTATGTTTACAAGACCACAAAGCTAAAACATGGCAGAGCCAGAGAAAAACACATGGAATATGCCTTCCCATTCCATAGTTTTAGCTAATCAAAATTACCAAAGGCAAAAGATGAGTTTTTGGAGACATAAACTGTGAAACATGTATTCTAAAGATGCATTCTAAGATATATTTTAAACTCTTTTTTGTGTACTTTCAAGGATCTTGTTTTTTTAATTTTTTATTGTTATGTTAATCACCATATATTTACATCATTAGTTCTTGATGTAGTGTTCCATGATTCATTGTTTGTGCATAACACCCAGTGCTCCACGCAGAATGTGCCCTCTTTAATACCCATCACCAGGCTAACACATCCCCCCACCCTCCTCCCCTCTAGAACCCTCAGTTTGTTTCTCAGAGTCCATCGTCTCTCATAGTTCGTCTCCCCCTCTGACTTACTCCCCTTCATTCTTCCCCTCCTGCTATCTTCTTCTTTTTCTTTTTTCTTAACATATGTTGCATTATTTGTTTCAGAGGTACAGATCTGTGATTCAACAGTCTTGCACAATTCACAGCACTCACCATAGCACATACCCTCCCCAATGTCTATCACCCAGCCACCCCCTGACCACTCCAGCAACCCTCCGTTTGTTTCCTGAGATTAAGAATTCCTCATATCAGTGAGGTCATATGATACATGTCTTTCTCTGATTGACTTATTTCACTCAGCATAACACCCTCCAGTTCCATCCACGTCGTTGCAAATGGCAAGATCTCATTCCTTTTGATGGCTGCATAATATTCCATTGTGTATATATACCACCTCTTCTTTATCCATTCATTTGCCGATGGACATCTTGCCTCTTTCCACAGTTTGGCTATTGTGGACATTGCTGCTATAAACATTGGGGTGCACGTACCCCTTCGGATCTCTACATTTGTATCTTTGTGGTAAATACCCAGTAGTGCAATTGCTGGATCGTATGGTAGCTCTATTTTCAACTGTTTGAGGAACCTCCATACTGTTTTCCAGAGTGGTTGCACCAGCTTGCATTCCCACCAACAGTGTAGGAGGGTTCCCCTTTCTCCGCATCCCCACCAACATCTGTCGTTTCCTGACTTGTTAATTTTAGCCATTCTGACTGGTGTGAGGTGGTATCTCATTGAGGTTTTGATTTGGATTTCCCTGATGCCGAGCGATGTTGAGCACTTTTTCATGTGTCTGTTGGCCATTTGGATGTCTTCTTTGGAAAAATGTCTGTTCATGTCTTCTGCCCCTTTCTTGATTGGATTATTTGTTCTTTGGGTGTTGAGTTTGATAAGTTCTTTATAGATTTTGGATACTAGTGCAGTATCCAAAAAAAGCTGTGCAAAAGCTTTTTATCTTGATGAAATCCCAATAGTTCATTTTTGCCCTTGCTTCCCTTGCCTTTGGCGATGTTTCTAGGAAAAAGTTGCTGCGGCTGAGGTCGAAGAGGTTGCTACCTGTGTTCTCCTTTAGGATTTTGATGGACTTTCTGTCTCACGTTTACGTCTTTCAACCATTTGGAGTCTATTTTTGTGTGTGGTGTAAGGAAATGGTCCAGATTCATTCTTCTGCATGTGGCTGTCCAATTTTCCCAACACCATTTGTTGAAGAGACTGTCTTTTTCCGTTGGACATTCTTTCCTGCTTTGTCAAAGATTAGTTGACCATAGAGTTGAGGGTCCATTTCTGGGCTCTCTATTCTGTTCCATTGATCTATGTGTCTGTTTTTGTGCCAGTACCATACTGTCTTGATGATGACAGCTTTGTAATAGAGCTGGAACTCCAGAATTGTGATGCCGCCAGCTTTGCTTTTCTTTTTCAATATTCCTCTGGCTATTCAGGGGTCTCTTCTGGTTCCATACAAATTTTAGGATTATTTGTTCCATTTCTTTGAAAAAAGTGGATGGTATTTTGATGGGGATTGCTTTGAATGTGTAGATTGCTCTAGGTAGCATTGACATCTTCACAATGTTTGTTCTTCCAATCCATGAGCAGGGAACGTTTTTCCATTTCTTTGTGTCTTCTTCAATTTCTTTCATGAGTATTTTATAGTTTTCTGAGTACAGATCCTTTGCCTCTTTGGTTAAATTTATTCCTAGGTATCGTATGTTTTGGGTGCAATTGTAAATGGGATTGACTCCTTGATGTGTCTCTCTTCTGTCTTGTTGTTGGTGTATAGGAATGCCACTGATTTCTGTGCATTGATTTTATATCCTGCCACCTTACTGAATTCCTGTATGAGTTCTAGCAGTTTTGGGGTGGAGTCTTTTGGGTTTTCCACATATAGTATCATATCATCTGCAAAGAGTGAGAGTTTGACTTCCTCTTTGCCAATTTGGATGCCTTTGATTTCTTTTTGTTGTCTGATTGCTGTGGCTAGGACTTCTAATACTATGTTGAATAGCAGTGGTGATGGTGGACATCCCTGTCGCGTTCCTGACCTTAGGGGAAAAGCTCTCAGCTTTTCCCCATTGAGAATGATATTCACTGTAGGTTTTTCATAGATGGCTTTTATGATATTGAGGTATGTACCCTCTATCCCTATACTCTGAAGAGGTTTGATCAAGAAAGGATGCTGTACTTTGTCAAATGCTTTTTCTGCATCTATTGAGAGGATCATATGATTCTTGGTCTTTCTTTTGTTAATGTATTGTATCACGTTGATTGATTTGCAGATGTTGAACCAGCCTTGCAGCCCAGGGATAAATCCCACTTGGTCATGGTGAATAATCCTTTTAATGTACTGTTGGATCCTATTGGCTAGTATTTTGGTGAGAATTTTTGCATCCATGTTCATCAGGGATATGGGTCTGTAATTCTCCTTTCTGATGGGGTCTTCGTCTGATTTTGGGATCAAGGTAATGCTGGCCTCATAAAATGAGTTTGGAAGTTTTCCTTCCATTTCTATTTTTTGGAACAGTTTCAGAAGAATAGGTATTAATTCTTCTTGAAATGTTTGGTAGAATTCCCCTGGGAAGCCATCTGGCCCTGGACTCTTGTTTTTTGGGATATTTTTGATGACTGCTTCAATTTCCTTAGTGGTTATAGGTCTGTTCAGGTTTTCTATTTCTTCCTGGTTCAGGTTTGGTAGTTTATACATCTCTAGGAATGCATCCATCTCTTCCAGATTATCTAATTTGCTGGCATTTAGTTGCTCATAATATGTTCTTGTAATTGTGTGATTTCTTTGGTGTTGGTTGTATTTTATTTATTAGGGTCATTTCTCTTTTCTTTTTGATCAGTCTGGCCAGGGGGTTATCAATCTTATTGATTCTTTCAAAGAACCAGCTCCTAGTTTCATTGATCTCTTCTACTGTTCTTTTGGTTTCTATTTCATTGATTTCTGCTCTGATTATTATTGCTCTTCTCCTGCTGGGTTTAGACTTTATTTGCTGTTCTTTCTCCAGCTCCTTTAGGTATAGGGTTGGGTTATGTATTTGAGACTTTCTTGTTTCTTGAGAAAGGCTTGTATTGCTATATACTTTCTTCTTAGGACTTCCTTTGCTGCATCCCAAAGATTTTGAACAGCTATGTTTTCATTTTCATTTGTTTCCATGAATTTTTTTAATTCTTCTTTAATTTCCTGGTTGACCCATTCATTCTTTAGTAGGATGCTCTTTAGCCTCCATATATTTGAGTTCTTTCCGACTTTCATCTTGTGATTGAGTTCTAGTTTCAAAGCATTGTAGCCCAAAAATATGCAGGGAATGATCCCAATCTTTTGGTACTCGTTGAGACGTGATTTGGACCTAGGATGTGATCTATTCTGGAGAATGTTCCATGGACACTAGAGAAGAATGTGTATTCTGTTGCTTTGGGATGGAATGTTCTGAATATATCTGTGAAGTCCATATGGTCCAGTGTGTCATTTAAAGGCTTTATTTCCTTGTTGATCTTTTGCTTAGATGATCTGTCCATTTCAGTGAGGGGGTTGTTAAAGTCCCTTAGTATTATTGTATTGTTGTCGATGTGTTTCTTTGATTTTGTTATTAGTTGGCTTATATAATTGGCTGCTCCCATGTTAGGGGTATAGATATTTACAATTGTTAGGTCTTCTTGTTGGATAGACACTTTAAGTATGATATAGTGTCCTTCCTCATCTCTTATTATAGACTTTGGTATAAAATCTAATTTGTCTGATATAAGGATTGCCACCCCAGCTTTCTTTTGATGTCCATTAGCATGGTAAATGGTTTTCCACCCCCTCACTTTCAATCTGGGTGTGTCTTTGCATCTAAAATGAGTCTCTTGCAGACAGCATATCGATGGGTCTTGTTTTTTTTATCCAGTCTGATTGCCTGTGTCTTGATTGGGGCATTTAACCCACTTACATTCAGGGTAACTATTGAAAGGTATGAATTTAGTGCCATTGTATTACCTGTATGGTGACTGTTACTATATATTGTCTCTGTTCCTTTCTGGTCTATGTTACTTTTAGGTTCTCTCTTTGCTTAGAGGACCCCTTTCAATATTTCTTGTAGGGCTGGTTTCATGTCTGCAAATTCTTTTAGTTTTTGTTTGTCCTGGAAGCTTTTTATTTCTCCTTCTATTTTCAATGACAGCCTGTCTGGATATAGTATTCTTGGCTGCATATTTTTCTCATTTAGTACTCTGAATATATCGTGCCAGTCCTTTCTGGCCTGCCAGGTCTCTGTGGATAGGTCTGTTGCCAATCTAATGTTTCTGCCATTGTAGGTTACAGATCTCTTCTCCCAAGCTGCTTTCAGGATTTTCTCTTTGTCTCCGAGACTTGTAAGTTTTACTATTAGATGTCGGGGTGTTGACCTGTTTTTATTGATTTTGTGGGGGGTTCTCTGTGCCTCCTGGATTTTGATGCCTGTTTCCTTCCCCAAATTAGGGAAGTTCTCTGCTATAATTTGCTCCAACATACTTTCTGCCCCTCTCTCTCTCTCTTCTTCTTCTGGTATCCCAATATTCTAATATTGTTTCATCTTATGGTATCACTTATCTCTCAAATTCTACCCTCATGATCCAGTAGTTGTTTCTCTCTCTTTTTCTCAGCATCTTTATTCTCCATCATTTGGTCTTCTATTTCACTAATTCTCTCTTTTGCCTCATTTATCCTAGCAGTTAGAGCCTCCATTTTTGACTGCATCTCATTAATAGCCTTTTTCATTTCAACTTGGTTAGATTTTAGTTCTTTTATTTCTCCAGAAAGGGTTTCTCTAGTATCTTCCATGCTTTTTTCAAGCCCAGCTAGTATCTTTATAATCGTCGTTCTGAACTCTAGTTCCGACATCTTACTAATGTCCGTATTGATTAGGTCCTTGACCGTCGGTATTGCCTCTTGTTCTTTTTTTTTTTTTTGAGGTGAGTTTTTCCATCTTGTTATTTTGTCCAGAGGAGAATAGATGAATGAGAGAACAAAATGCTAACAGGGTAACAATGACCCCAGAAAAATATACACTAAACAAATCAGAAGAGATCTTTCAGAAGGTGGTCTCTTTTCTCTTCAGAGACTTGCTGCTATTCTTTTCTTCAATCTCCTGTTAAGTTTGTAGGTGTTCAGAATGGTTTGATAGCTAGCTGATTCTTGGGACGAGACAAAATTTAGGTCTCCTATTCCTCCACCATCTTGCTCCTCCCCCCCAGCATGTTTATACAGATGTTGATTTGTACATGGTACTTCAAATATCCCCCCTACCCCTACAGAGAATATCAATGATCACTGTAACATAATCTATAGGAAGATGATAGAAGTTAAATTTAATAAAGGTAAAAACTATAGCTTATTCATTTTATACCCATGCAACTCAAAACTTTCAATATTAATATATATACTATTGCTTAAAATTTTTCCATATTAATATATACATTATTGGTCAAACTATGGCTTATTAAACCACACTTAATGTTTTATTTCATTTACTTTAACTAAACTCCCGATTTTATTCAAATTTCACTAGTTAAAAAATTTTTTTTCACTAGTTTCTCCACTAATGACCTATTTCTATTCTAGAAGCCCATTCTGTATAACACATTATTATAGAATCCTGTTTCCTCAGTTTCTTCTGGCCTGCTATGATTTCTCAGTCTTTCCTTGTTTTTTATGATCTTGAAAGTTTTGAGGAGTACTCGTCAGTATTTTGTGGAATCACCTTCAATTTGGGCTTATCTGATTTTTTTTTATGATTAGAATGGGGTTATAGGTTTTTTAAACATACCACAGAAGGAAAGCAAACTTCTTATCACATTATATGAAGATACTATCAACATGACTTATCACAGGTGATGTTAACTTTTATCTCTTGACCTAGGTAATGTTTGTTGGATTTTTCTACTGTAGAATTACTTTTTTCCCTCTTTCTGCACTCCAGTTTTCTCAAAGGAAATCACAAATTTCAGCTTGCACTTAAGAGGTTTGAGAAAAATTAGGCTCTACCTCCTGAAGTAGAGTGTCTACCTAAATTATTTGGAATTTTTCTGTAAGGAAGATTTGTCCCTTCTCCCCTATCTATTTATACAGTGATTTATGTATTTATACCAATATGGACTCATGAATATTTATTTCATACTTTGAGATATAATTCAATACTATCTTATTTATTTTATTGCTCAAATTATTCCAGCTTAGCTATTGGTAGCTCATTCAGGTTGGCCCCTTTGTCCCTTTGACATGGTCTTATCTTTTTGTTTTATGAGAACTTCCTTATTTTATGACACTATAAGAGTTCCATTTATTTTGTTGTTTAAGTGCCTCTCTCATTTGTAATTGGTTATTACAGAAAATCAAAGTCTATGCAGGACGTCTGGGTGGCTCAGTTGGTTAAATATCTGCCTTTGGCTCAGGTCATGATCCCAGGGTCCTGGGATTGAGTCTCACATTGGGCTACTTTCTCAGCAGGGAGCCTGCTTCTCCCTCCACCTGCTTGTGTGCTTGCTCTCTCTCTCTGTCTGTCTCTGTCTCTGAGAAATAAATAAATAAAATCTTTTTAAAAAAGAAGAAATCCAAGTCTATGAAAGAAACGTTCATTAGAGTATCATTTTCACATGGTTGAGACAAAGCATAATTCTAACCATATTCCCACTTATCTCTCTTATAATATTATAAGTACCATAAGTCCAGTGCCAGTAAACCATCAAACATTTGAGAATTTCTTAGTAAGAAACTGATTGAGTATTCACATAGATCTTTGGATGAGAAACAGATTGAATGACCGCAATATAGTTTACTAATGGAACAGTGACACCTAGAGGCCCCACTTGACATTAACTGAAAGTTCCGGAGTGTTCACATTAATTGAAGTCACATCTATTTCAATTCAGATTCCCTACTTCCCCAGTAGGGGAAGAGAAAAAGACAGAAACCCTACCTTCCCCAGTAGGGGAAGAGAAAAAGACAGAAACCCTACCCTATTACTAACTTGAAGATATTAATCTTATACTGATTGGCAAGTGTACAACAGTGAAAAGTTGACATTCTTCACAATAAAAAAGCAGAGATAAGTTAGTTCAAAGTGATCAAAAGATAACATTATATTGGCTGAAAAACAATGTGAGACACTAGTAACTGCTATCTATCTCCCAAAGAACAAATTTAGTGTATGCACATTATCTCATCTCCTTAAAAACAAGGACATGTCAGAATATCTAACTGATACTTAAAGACACTGACGTAGAAGACATTCAAGATATAAATGGCTTGGGAATCAAAAAAATCATTGAAGCAATTATACTTCTACCAATGTTCAGATATTTTTAAGGATCTTTCCTAAATAATTAGCAGATGTGACAAGAGGAAATCATCAGCCCACAGTACTAAGAGAAAAAAATATCATAGATTTTTATCTATTGCATAAGGAGGGAAGGAAGGAGGGAAGGAAGAAAAAGAAAGAAAAGAAAGAAAAAGAAAGAAAGAAGAAAAGAAAGAAAAGAAAGAAAGAAAGAAAGAAAGAAAAAGAAAGAAAAAGAAAGAAAGAAAATGAAAGAAAGAAAGAAAGAAAGAATGAAAGAAAGAAAGAAAGAAAGAAAGAAAAAGAAAGAAAAAGAAAGAAAGAAAATGAAAGAAAGAAAGAATGAAAGAAAGAAAGAAAGAAGGAAAGAAAGAAAGAAAGAAAGAAAAAGAAGGAAGGAAAGAAAGAAAAGGATAGGAAAAGAAAGGAAAGGAAAAGAAAAGAGAAATAAAAGAAAAATCTAGATGTTTGAAGGGACAGGAGAGTTGCTGTGATAAGCAGAACTTCAAATGAGAAAATCATGCAGATGACTGAATTGCACAGAGAAGTAAGCCAACATTTTGAAGTGGCTGTATTCTCTTGGTATTTGCTGATTCCAGGCTGAGGTCAAGAGGCTGAGGATGCAGCAAACAACTCAGGTAACTTCTACTACTAAACACCAGAAAAACTGGCAGAAATTATGGAAGTTTTTTGAGCCTGAAAATATAAAAACTGGAGACATGAATGTTAAATAAGGAACAGTATCAGAGAATCAATCTTTCTGTTGCCTTAACTGTGACAAAATGATGAATTCTAAAGCTGGGCAGAAAGCAGTTTAAATAGAAGCCAAGCAAAACATTCAGAAGGGCAAAATGAAGTTTTAAGCAGCCTCATAGTACTCAGGAGAACAGGGGAATAAAAGAGTGACCCCTGTGACTTCCTGAGGGGCAAATGACGAGTGTCCTTAACAAACTGTAATGCAACATGGAATCATGGATTCTTGATTAGATTAAGGGGACACACCTTAATTCTATCTCCCTAGTAAATAAAGAGAGATGATAATGTTACCCACCACTTCTAAATTATTTATTAAATAGTATTTAGTTTTTAATCCACAGTTATGCCAAGGACTTGAAGAGATACTTAAAACCCAGGAAGTTAGAAAAAATAGAAGTAATAAAGAATACAAATGATCCTGATATTGGGTTATCATGGTAAAACTTATGTCTAACTATGGTTTTTGTCATCAAAATAGAAAAAAAATGGAAGATATAAATTAAATTGGGAAGTATTTCACCAGAATTAGTCAACAGATTAAGAATAAAATGAAAATTATATAATTTAAAAATACCATGAATTATAAATTTAATAGATAGGTTAAAGGAAAATTAGACACAGTAAAAGAGAGTATAGTTAAATGAAAGGTCAGTAGAAAATATTTATGTAAAGAAGAGAGAAAAAAACTAAAGTACAAAGAAATAGTTTTTTTCAAAAATGAAAAACAGTTAAAATGTCAATCATCTGTGTATTTGCAGCTCTAAAAAGAGAAGAGTTAAGGAAAGCTAGCAATAAGCCATATTAGCACACATTTAGGTACATAATATTTAAACTGAGGAAAATATAAAGCAAAGAATATATAAAAGTAGCTACAGAAAAGAAGACACATTACTTCCAAGGAAGCACCATAACATTTATAGCAGGCTTCTTAACACAAATGATATAAGTCAAAGGACCATGGAATAGCATCTTTCAATGATAAACTATGGCCCTATATTTCAATATTTAGTGAAAACAAACTGGAAATTGACAGGAAAATTAAGATATTTTCTGACAAAAAAGACTGAGGAAATTAATAGTAATAATATTCATGGGAAACTTTCAAGCAGAAAAAAATTATGCTGGGGAGACTGGTTGTCTCAGTCAGTTTAGCATCTGACTCTGGATTTTAGCTCAGGTCATGTTCTCAGAGTCATGAGATGGAGCCCTGCTTGGGACTTCGTGCTGGGTGTGGTGCCTGCTTGAGATTCTCTCTCTTTCTCTCCCTCTGCACCTCCCCTCCTTGCACTCACTCACTCTCTCTTTAGAAATACAAAAAAAAAAAAGAAAAAAGAAAAAAGAAAAAAATGATGCTAGACTGAAGCACATTGATATAAACAGAATGAAGAGGAATGGAAAGAGAAAATAATGTGTGTAACATAAGTGCATATTAACTGTATATAGCAAAACTAACAAATTGTGTTTGAAATAAAACATATAACCAATTAAATACACAAGAATATTAACACAAAAATTAGGTGGTAGTGAAAGTGAATTAGAGTTATAAAGTCCTGACACTGTTTATGAGGTGGTAAAATTATTGATTTATATTAGGCTACAATAAGTAATGGAAGCATGAGGCAATCTTTAGAATGACCACTAAAATATATTGAGATAATGAGTAATTTGTGTTTATAACAAAAAGGAAAATACAATGATAATGTTAATGAAAGATTATTTCATTATCCAATAAAATATAAGGATGGAGGTAAAATATAAGAGACCAGTGAAACAAATAGAAAACAATAATAAAATGATAGCTTAGAACAAAGATGTTATCAATTGCATTGGTATGAACAGACTCATTTTGCTGATCATAATGGCAAAACAGCTTATATTGGACTTGCACTCCTGCAGATATTGATTATAGTTTCCAGGGAAAAAAAAATCATGGTGCTGGAGAATGATGAATGCAGGTAGAAATAGAAGTAAATTTGACCCTTTAAGCAGGGAAACTGTACTTTGTAAGATTGAAGTTTATGTAACTTTTCACTGGAATACCCTCTTTAAGCTACACACTGTAGAACCGCTCCGGAAAGAGGATTTAATGGCTTGAAGTGTTAGATAGATAATAGAGCTTGGGGCTGCCAAAACAATTTTAAGAAAGCTAAGGGGAGAATTTCCAGGGGCAAGTGGCCACAGTAAAAGGAACCACAAAATCAGTTTAAACTATATCCAAATCCCTGGCTGATTCCTGATTTATATGCCTGCATAGAGTAAACTGACAACCTACAAGTAATCAATGAAAGGATAAGAAAACTGAGTTGAGATTTCACCTGCTGCTCACCACAGGGAGAGTGTTTAGAGTGTTTAGTGCCAGAATGAATAGAACTATGTAGAAGGTAGCAGAATCTGGAGTCTTAATAACCTTCATACATGCTACACAAACAATCAAAAATTTCTAGACATGGGAAGAAACAGGAAAATATGACCCATATTCAAAAGAAAATAATAGAAATCAACCACAAGATGATCCTTGGGAGGAAATCATCAGGCAGGGCTTTAAAACAATTACAATTTGAATGTTTAGGGATTTAAAGTAAAAGATGGTCATAATGTTGGAACAACTGGTAAATCTTAGCAGAAAAAACAGAAGCTATTTTTTAAAAACCAAATAAATATTATGATAATGAAAAGGATAATATCGGAAATATAAAATACATTTAAAGGTCCTAAGAGATGCAAATATAAATGTGAATGTGAATGTCTTAAGAAAAGTTCATATGAAGTCAGAGACAGAAAGAGAAAGAGAGAGGGAAATTATTGATTCTGAAAAGCAAAGAGGAAAAAAAATACTGAGAAAAATAAAGGCCCAATAGATTGTAGGACAGTATCAAACAGTTTAACATACATGTAATTGGAGTCTGAGAGCTGTAGTCCCTTGGCGCTACAGACCATAGCTTGTGCTGCGCAAATCCACTCCTTCATACACATTGAGTGGCAGCTCCTGTGATCCTCTCTTCTTTAGAGGAACTTGGAAAATGGAAGTTAGTGGAAAGAAGTAAAGCCCTCATGATTGTCCGTTGTCTCAGGCTACAGCTACTACGCATTATCTGCATCCTGCATTATCCAGTCTGAGTTCTAATTCTGAGCTTTCACCTCTCCAGTTCTTGGCTTACTTGGCAAAGTTACTTAAACCCTCATTTCTGAGGATGTCTAAGCCACTGGTCAATACACTCTCTTTAGGGAAGTTTTGCTATTTATGTTCATCCATGGTCAGGCAAGGGAGTAGTAGGAATTCCACACATACTACTCCCTGCCTCCATTGTATAACAAAGCCTACCTTCTCCTGATGTTCAGGGACAATTATCCTGTCAAGATGGCATAACTGCTTGGACCACAACCTGCCACACAGACTTTTCCTGTACCAGGTGCTTCTCAAATATGAGTCTTCTATTTTACCCCACATATAAGAAGTATTATTAGATGTGGAACACTTTTTCTAGAACCTGAAGAAATTTGGAAAGCATTGTGCTTCCTTCTTTATAGTATGGGTGGCAAAATGCAGCAATTTGCCTTTTACTTTGTATTTCACCAGCATTAGAGTCAACAAATTAAATATGGATAATAAAAATGTGAATAAACATAATTATGAGTAAAGCTGGTCTCTGTATAATTTTGTTTATTATACAAATAAAATTATACTATGACAGTTTTGAATTTTAAATCTTATTCACATCTAAATTCAGCAGCTGATTATTTCAGTATACAGTTTCTCAGCATTAGATTTTGTTTACAACTTGACTTTTGGGAAAATAATACTCTGGTGAAGAATAAACCATATAATTTATATTTCTTTTTTGTGTTTTTTTCAGAGATTTAAAAAATTATACCATGAAATTATAAATGTAAAAATTATAAGGTTAAATACATATCTTCAAAGCTAAATCTGATAACAGTGTAAATTAAGCTGTAAAAATGAAACTAACTGGGCAAAATGCCTAGTAAACACTTCAGACAGTATAATAACTAAACAGAAAACAGATGTCCTGCATGAAAAGCTGGAGAAAAAATAAAGTTTAATGTGCTCAGAGTATTGAGTGATCTAAAGATTGTGGGGTCTTGCCTTAAGACTTAATGTTTCTATTCCACTTTTAACCATTAGTGCGATATTTGCCAGGTGGTTGACCTGAAATAGGCCATTGGTCATATTCTTTCCAATGTTGCAAAAACAAAAATTAAAACAACATGCTTTCCTTCTATAAATATTGACAATTGGCTTAAAAAGTGCAAAAGTCAGTGTGTCCAGCTAGAATAAAAATGAAAAATAGTTATTAAGATTTACCTAAATCTGTTATCTACCAATATATTGTGAATGATTTCTTATAGCCACATCCATAGAACATTCAACTCTACAAGAACTGTAAAACATACTAACATTTCTTACAGCTGTTCAGTGAAAGTTATGCAAAAATATACCATCATATCTATTTTAGTAAAAGTGGAACTAAATGGTGGGAAAGGTAGCATGTTGAGGAAGTCTATAGGAAAAGGAGATGCTATAGTTAACTCTCCAATTGGGAACATTTTCATAAAACTCTCTGATAAAATGTACTGATTCAGTAAAAATTCCAGTAGTTGAAACAAAAAATGTTTTCAATTTTAACAATTATTTATTTTACTCATTTTTTGGTCCAACCATTACCATCAACTACTTACTTTTTATCTCATAGGCAGCCATTGGCCATAACACAAAATTATGTATTACAAGAAGAATCATTCCTGTTCAGAATATAATGGACTTTGCTACTGTTACAAAGAATAATTATTACTGATACTAATTTCATGTCCAATATTAAATCAAATTGTGTTAACACTCCTTTACTCCTTTCTGCCTATATAGATGCTATTCTATTTTTAAAGGCCCCAGTTTAAGTCCTCTCCTTGATGTAAAATATTTAAATGGTGCTTGCACACAACTTTAGTGGGTCTAGTTTCATTCCTAGTGGGTCTAGTTTCATTTTCAGACGCTATTATCATCTGAAAAATTACTCTCCTCTTTATTTTCTCCATTTCTTAGAACATGAAAACTATTGTCAGTACTTAATACTAATATATGCACAAAAAATGTTACATAGACTAGAAGCATCTTCTATAGAAAGAAATCATGTTTTACTATTTTTGTCATTATTCGTATGTCCTATACATTCCTACAAAGTCCCACTAAATGCTTCTTGGTTGAATAATCCCTTACCCTATCTGTATATACTGCTAGTGATATGATCAAACATGGTGTCAATGTTAAGAAAATCAAGACCTTCCATGCTAATGTAAATCTTTTGATATGAAATGGAAGTTCAGTGCCTTGCATTCCATAGATACTCAATAAACTACCAAGATCTGACTGAATGTATGAACGAGAGAGATGCAGGAAGACAATTTCCTAATCCAATGCTAAAGCCTGTTTTCAATAGTGATGCTGAAATCTTCTGTCATACTGCTGCTTCCCCTTTTTCTCCCTCTCCCAATGAATTTTCCACTTGTATTCTCCCTTCTCTGTGCCCTGGGAGGCTGTACCTTTGGGCTTCCTTGCTGGCTGGAGACTGAATTCTACCAAGGCAAGGCATATACAAAACAGCCAGAGGAGAGAGAACTCAGGACTTTTTTTGTTCCCTGCCTTGTTTCAGGGAGCTTCTCTACTTAATATGTCTTTCCTAAGATTAAATAATTATTTTGTTGTGGTTAACAGCATTTCTACTATATAACAAAGCAATTTGCATTCTCATTTATCATTCAGTATGCACAATTAAAATTTTTTAAAATGGTCAAAACTGTATGTTGAGCCTAACACAGGACTTGAACTCATGACTCTGAGATCAAGACCTGAGCTAAAGTCAAGAGTCGGATGCTTAACTGACTGAGCCACCCAAATGGCCCAAAATTGTATGGTTTTTTTTAGATTGAACACTCTAAATGGTCTTTCATTATCTTAAGTATGAATGTACATTCATATGACTAATTTTACTGCTTCAGACCAGGACCACAAAATCTCAAGAAAGAAGTTTGTAAATAAATAAATTTCTGTTTCCATTTGATCTCATCACTTTAAATCCTGCAATTGTCTTCTAATTGAGCTATATGTTGTATCTATTTCTAAAATTTATTTTCCATTTCATTTTCAGACATAAAAATCCTTACTCCAAATTAAAAAATTGTAAAATATAAACTTTTTAAAAAGTTTTATATGATCTTGTTATCTATTATTCTCTTTCCTATTTGTTCAGTTTTTCTTACCTTTTTTGTCTATTACTCTTACTGACTTTTCCCCTCATTTTTGCTTCACAGATATTTTTATGATTTTTTGAAGCTACAATATCAGAAAATGCTCTTTGTGACATTTACCTGCCAAAGATTTTGTATGTAACAATTTCTCCAACAGAGTTCTAATACCATGCTTTAAAAAAAGAGAGAAAGCATAAGAACACTTATGGTGCTTAACTCAAATTTCAAGTGCAGAATTATCATTTTGAAATATAAAAATATAACTGAAAAATTGATGAAAGAAATCATATGTTCTACTATTAACAATAATGAAGAGAAATGTCAGTTTTCCTAATAATATTTAATGGTGAGAGCTCTGTCTAGGAACAATAAAGTGCTCATACCCCTGAGTTGAGTTAAGAATTAAATTCAATTAATCTAAAACAGTGATGTAGGATATCTTATGTTAGACCTCTAGTCAAACTTCAACACCATGAGTGGGTATCAACTCTATGAAATCAAATGTCTCTGAGTAATTGAGTGAGTTTTTCCATTTTAACTTGAATTTTGGATCTTTCTGTACAAATAATGATTGTCTCAATCACTTCAACACCATTAGGTGTCAAAAGCAAAAATCTATCAATGTGTGCCTTATCAAATTGAAAAATGCATTTTTCCATTAAAGGGTATTGACAAAGACTGATGGTGGGCATAGGATCACATCACATGGAGAAGTTAAAGGGTAGTCTAAAATAATTCAAAGAATAGAGTCCATATGTCCATATTCTTAAGACATCAATATGAGGGACTGTGCTAGATAACATGAGATGCCAAAATTGCAAGCTTTGACACCAAGTGAAACATCAGTTTAAAGAGATAATTCAGATACAGTGTTCCCTTCCATAGTCATATTATTTAATTACCTCTGTGAGTTGGGGAACAAGTACAAAAACAATGGCTAACCTCAAAAGTTGCCCCAAATAAATTTACATATTGTAAATTTGCTTCTGGTGATTAATTCATGTGATAACATAAAATTTTAAATGTACAAGGACAAGTTTTACAAAAATATTTAACCTACAATTATTTAGACCCCATCTAGTAAAAATCATATTTACTTTCCTAATTTTATTTGAATTTATAAGAAATACATTACAATAAGAGCAGGTGTTTTCATTTAAACTATGACTTTTCTAAGAGCATATGTATTATAAAAATCTTCCTAATTGGTTAGTCTTCTTTGTAATACATTTTTACATTACCAGCATACATAAAGAAACACAGATTTTCAACCAATAGCACATAATGCTGTGCATACTATTTGGCAAAAGTACAATCACTGCTGATGGAAAAGTACTAGAAAAAGCATAAATCTATATGTTAATAATATGGTGTAAGGTTGGCCTGCTGTTCAAATGCGTGAGACGGCAGTAGAATGTCCATTCAAGTCTAAATAATGCATAAATATTGCATTAGGCATTTTCAAGTTGTAAGGAACAGGACATGGCCAGATAAACTGTTTGGCATTTATTATCTGAACAAAATAAATTAAGAAAATCCAGACATCTTTTTCTGCCTTGCAGAAATGAAACAACAGTTGAAACCATTCCAGTTACTATGAGTACCCTTGTAATCCAAAAGAGACACTGGACACCTGCATGCCCTCCTTTAGAAGCCAGCTTTTGCCTCCACCCACGCTATTGATACCCCAGTAATTATGACCAAGTTTCTTCCCTGTTTTTGACTCTACTATAATATGATCCCTGATTCTGTAATACAGTCCCTCATTCTACTCCTCTCCTAAAATCAAAAGGAGGGCATGAATGAATGTCATTATAGTCATCATTCTATATGAGCAGAGTTCTCAAACTAGGTCACCTCATAGGCGGTGGGCTCCGGATATCTAGCCTATACAGAAATTGTCTGTTGGCTAGTGTTGGGTCAATCAGTTGTGTCCATGGAAACCAAAACACATGAAAATTTTTGGTGAATTATAGAAAGAAACTGCTTTAGGGCGCCTGGGTGGCTCAGTCAGTTAAGCATCAAATGCTTGGTTTCAGCTCAAGTCATGATCTCAAGGTCCTGAGATGGAGTCCCCTGTCAGGCCCTGTGGGAATCTGTGCTCAGTGGAGAGTCTGTTTGTCCCTCTCCATCCCCCTCTGCCCCTCCCCCCAAGTGCTTTCTCTCTCTCTCTCTCTCTAAAATAAATAAATAAAATCTTAAAAAAAAGAAAAGAAACTGCTTGTGGTCACATTATTCAGAGAAGAGCATAACCCCAGCAGGTACTTGGTGCTCCATGGGTTTGTCTCCTGTACCATTCTGCAAGGTTATGTATTATACAGATTAGAAAAATGATTAAGGAAAATTCCTGTTATTCAAGGAGGTGTCAGTCTCAACCCATTATTTGGTGGCTTCAATGTAGGATCTTATTAAACTGTCTTCATAAGAGTTCTAAGTTATCCTTCCTCTACAGGTTTATAAAATTTCCCTCCCTGAAATATTCAGACTTTGATTTATCATAGGTCATAAAAAATTTTGAAAATGGATAATCAACTGACTTCTTAAAATGACATGTATCACCTTACCTAGGAGACTGTGTGTTCTCTATTTATCCATATCTCTATACAAACACATATACATTAAATATTACAGAATTCTAGATCATGTGTCAAATGAATTTAAGTGGTTGAAAGATAAATTCAGGTTTTAATAAAATATGAGAGAATTCTAGAAGGTAAGACCTACGCATTTCCATAGCATATAAAAACAGTTATTTTGGGAACTAAACAACTTGACTTAATTTTTAAAAAGTGTGATGTTCTTTATTTGCTTATGTTAAATGGTTACTGAATTGAAAATTCATGGTTTACACCTAAATCAATTTTTGTAAGCAATATCATTTTCCAAGTTTAACAAATTTCTTCTCAAGTTCCAATAAATCATGGAATTCTTTAAACTAGAAAATGTTCATGTTCCTAGAAAAGTAAACATTCTTGATCAGCATATGACAAGTATCATGCTTCTGTGGAGAAAATAAACCTTTCTGAGTTGTTGCCTTATATTTTATGGTTGTTTCATGTCCAGTGTCCTCACTGAACTCTGAGTTCCTTGAGACTATGAGCAGTATCTTTTACTCTACCGCACCTAGAATACTTAGTGCCTAGAATACTTAAGACATGCTACTTTCTGAATTTAGTTGCTTTGAGAAATAAATCACTTCAGTAATAAACAGAGTTAACACTCATTTGAGATGATTAGATTTCACAGTTTCAATAAGTCAAAGGATATAGGTAACCCTCGAAAAGCCAGTGGAGTCTGATGCAGTCAGAAACCAGTGGGTGAAAAGACATTAATGAAAGTAGTATAGACCTTTGGAAAGTTCTGAAATGAAAAGGAGAGAAAGAGTTGATTTAGTGTAAGATCAAGGAAGGAGATTTTAATTGTTTGAGGAAAAGGTAACTGAAATCTGTGTGTATATAGAGAAGAATTAGCAGGTAAAGCAGGAGAATTTGAAGGTATGAGAAAAATAGGACCTATTACTTTGGGAAAAAAATAAATCCAGCAGGAGACAAGAGTAAAAAGGATTAAGATCAAAAGAAAACACAAAGAGGGACTCTTACTCCTTTGGAATGGGACTGAAGATAATAAGGATATATTGTGAATAAGTATATCCTGTTAATCTGTTGAATAAAATATTATATGATTATAATTTCTGAGTTATATTTTGTTTCATTGGCTAATCTGAAAAGTAGAAATGAAAATACCATTTTGAAAATCTTTTCTCCCTGACAACCAACAAATTCTTAATTCTTACATATAAATTTTATATATATAACTGTATATATAAAAGCAAATATTATATATATTTGTATAATATAAACCTTTTTCTGGAAAAATATTATGTAAATGGTGTTACTATGCAATTTTAAAAATTAGTGAACATGACAGCTAATACAATTAAAATTAAAAAGTGTAAACCTGGGGCACCTGGGTGGCTGTCGGGCAACTGCTTTTGGCTCAGGTCAGGATCCCAGGTCCTGGGATCGAGCCCCGCGTTGGGCTCCCTGCTCAGCAGGAAGCCTGCTTCTCCCTCTCCTACTCCCTGTGATTGTGTTCCTTCTCTCTCTCTCTCTCTCTGTCAAATAAATAAATAAAATCTAAAAAAAAAAAGTGTAAACCTTTCTATAAGATCATTTAAGCATGAAGTCTTCTGAGTCAGCAGCTTACTCATACTGTTACATAAATGAATAAGCCCCCAAACAGGAATAGCTTATTTATGCACAACTTTAGTTTTCTTTTTTGCTTAATGGATCTTGGTTAAGACAAGGCAAACAAATAAAAAACCATTTCAGCATGAATCATCCAGAAATGTATTGATGTATACACGCATGTGTACTCACATAAATACAGCCATTACAGATAATTTTGAAGACTGTTCTTTTTTTAAATGAGAAAAGCCTTTGACAATAAGCAAATAAACCATGGTTGATTCATTCCAGAGAAATTCCCTACAGTTTTCAGCGGTATTCAGTGGCAAGCTAGTGCAGAAAGATGTTGTTGAAATATTGCATTGAAGAACACACACCATGCTGAAGAGAAGCAGCTCCTGTGGGGGGACAAGGCATGTGCCAAAAGCAACATTCGGCCCTTGACCAACCCTGAAAGCTCTGAGCGCGCCCACCGTGGCTGCAGAGCTCAGATTTCTCAAGGATATTTCATCCAGCTTCTTTGTGCCACCTACGCTTGCATCCAACTTTAAATGCACAAAGAGGTTTTTCTCTTTTTGCTCTTTCTTTTTATTGTATCTATATGATCAATGCTAACTAAACTTACTGTAGTAATTATTTCGTAATATATGTAAGTCAAGCTGTTATGCCGTACACCTTAAACTTATGTGGTGATGCATGTCAATTGTATCATAATAAAACTGGGAGAAAAAGCACAAAACTAATTATCCTTCAATGATAATAATAATAAATGCACAAAAAGAAACAGTGACCGTGTGGTTCTGCCACCTAGGCAGTCCATTAGCGTTAGAATAAGGCTTGATACGACTTCTGCCTGGAGTGTAGGCAGGAGCATAGGAAAGATACAGCAAAGCCCCTACACAGGTGTGACCAGCCAAAGCAGGATGTCAATAAAAGGGTTACCAAGAGATTAACAAGGCATGCCCTTCTTTCACCTGCAGGTCCTAGGGACTCCTGAGAGGGAGACCTTTTGGCAGCACCCTGTTGTTGTCTTTTGGCACTTGGAGTGATACTGCTGGAGGTGATGATGACTGTCAGATTGTGAGGGACTGGAACCAGCAAGAGCAAATAAAGGGGCCGAAAATGGGCTCCTTTTAAGTGGGGTTGCATGTTAAAACCAGAAGTGCCCCACACTCCTTGTTTTGGAAGATCTGAAGGAACTTACAAGTCCTTTGGCCAATAATAAAGGAGCAATCAATTATAGTGAGCTGAATTTTGAACAACTCTGAATTTGCCAACATACATTCAACAGCACTTTCCTCAACTTGTGAGGCTAATATTTAAAGACTGTGGCAAATCCAGGAGTTTGCCTCAGAGTTCTTAGCTCCCGGGAATGCTTTCTGCTCCAAATAATGACACTTCACATGGTGCTAGAGGGTGATTACTACTTGAAGGTCTCTCAAAGCATATTTTTCACATTGAACTTACGAAAACCCAGCACATGTACCTCATCATATTACTATCTATTTTGTTTAGGGCACATAAATGGAACTTTGATTTCGAGTGGAAGTTATTCTTAGCTATTTGTTTTAAATTATTTTAAAGGAAAAATGAAAGACACTAGCTTTTATTCCCCAAAAGAAAGTTTTTGTCAAATGTTCAACATACACATTAAGTTATAATCATTATATATTTCCACCTAATTTGGTTACAAATGCAATTCATCCAAAGGGTGATATAAATTATAATTTTTTGTCAAAATGGAACTAGAAAGTTTAATCATAGTTTATGGAGAGTTTATTAGTTACATTCTACTACATTTTATAATAATATATTTCTTTATTTAATCCTAGAACTTTCTCATTTTATATTTAGATATAGATATTATTTACTATATGGATAATTCAGAAATTAGTTAATTTGAGACTTTTTTTTACTATCATTCCATTCACTTTTACTTCATAGTGTTGATGAAGGTAACAGTGATTCTACAATGTCTCCAGGAGAGTGTAGAATGTTATAAAAGGAATTCAGAGAAATAAACATTCTTAAAATGTTTATTCAAAATATGAATGATAGCCATGAAAAATAAATGCTGTCAGTAGTATTCGAGATGACAGGACACAAGAAAGACCTACCCCAGGGTGCATCTCACTGTCTTCAATTGGCATAAAGTGATTTATGCAATTCTGTCAGAGCTACAGATTATATAGCATTATGAACTGAGAAAGTGAAATTATGTCACACAGAAACTTTTATACCTGCTTAGTCAAAATACAAGCATCTGTGAAATTTATGAATGTCTATAACAACCCTATTAACAATTACCAAGAATGGCAAACAAGGGAAATCTTTCAGTGATGGAAATAGCCTGTATCTTGATTATGCTGATAATTATTTGAGTGTATAGATTTGTCAAAATGTACATTTAAAATTGGAGTGTTTTCTTATATGATAACCATACCCCCATAAATTTCACTTAAAAATGCTCTAATCTTTTTAAAGATTGCTGTATGATTTTAAGGGGAGGAGGAAAGAAGTAGCTTAGCAAAAAAAAAAAAAAAAAGAATTAAGTTATTAATAAAATTATTAAATATCTGGAAAGAAGTGGTTTAGTAAGGGAAATAGAATTATTCGATTAGGAAATGTTCAGTTTAATGAACGATGTCATTTTGATAAAGGCTTAAAGAGCATTTAAATAACTTTGACTCTAATTTTTTCCTATCATAATTTCCTAAAATATGAAAAGTTCTGCCTCCTAGAGAGGTAAAGCAGAGGGCTAGTGTAAACAAGAATAATGCATAACTGTACTGGATTGAATCATGTCCTTTATGGGACAAAACATGTTTTTTTAAGATACATATATTTCTTAAATAGTTTTATTTGAAATATCATTACCGTTAAAAAATTCTTGTTACAAAGCACTTTATCATCACAAAGTTTTGTGTTTTACTTAAACTACAAGTATTTATTTCTTCTGAACACATCACTGACTTTACCGAAGGATGAAGAAAGTCACAGTACTCCAAAGCCTGAGAAGAATTGGCTTCATTTAAAAATCAACTTATTGGGGTGCCTGGGTGGCTCAGTCAGTTGTGCAGCTGCCTTTGGCTCAGGTCATGATCACAGGGTTCTGGGATTGAGCTCCACATCAGGCTCTTTGCTCAGTGGGGAGCCTGCTTCTCCCCTGCCTGCCATTCCCCCTGCTTGTGCTTGCTCTCTGCCTCTCTCTCTCTGTGTCAAGTAAATAAATAAAATCTTTAAAAAAATTAAAAATCAACTTATTTCTAGAATAGTAGCTGAAGAGTAACCGTAAATGATCCACAGAAGGCCTTTCACTCAGCATGTTTGTACCTTCAAAAAATTATTTTCAATTTCTATGATGTTCATAATCCAGACATATAAAAGACATTATCACCTTCAAATATCATCAGCTTTAAATATGACTAAATCAGAGGAATAATATAAATAAAAACCATTAATGCAGATTGTTGTCAAAATACTGTATGATCCAATAATTTCACTACTGGGTATTTAGCCAAAGAAAACAAAAAACACTAATTTTAAAAGATATATGCACCCTTATGTTTATCACAGCATTATGTACAATAGCCAAGACATGGAAACAACCCGTGTCCATCAACAGATAAGTGGATAAAGAAGATGGGATATATATATATATGTGTGTGTGTGTGTGTATATATACAAATATGAATATATATGAATTATATATATATGAATATGATATGGAATATTACTCAGCCATAAAGAATGAGATCTTTGTGACTACATGGATGGACCTAGAGGGTATTATGGCTAAGTGAAATAAATCAGACAAAGAAAGACAAATACCATATTATTTCACTTATATGTGGAACCTAAAAATAAAATAAACAAATAAATAAGCAAACAAAAAGCAGAACCAGACCTATAATACAAAGAACAAACTGATAGTTGCCAGAGGGGAAAGGAGTGGGAGGATGGGCAAAAATGGGCAAAGGAGAGGAGGAGATACAGGCTTCCAGTTAAGGAATGAATAAGTCATGGGAATAAAAGGTACAGCATAGGGAATGGTCAATGGTATTATAATAGTACTGTATGGTGGTAGACGGAAGCTACACCTGTGGTAAGCATAGCATAATGTATTGACATAGAATCACTATGTTGTATGCCTGAAACTAATATAACATTGCATGTCAACTATACTCAAATCAAGAAAAAAAATCACACTTTTTCGCAATGGGTTTGCCGCCAGAACACAGGTGTCGTGAAAACCACCGCTCAACCTAAACCAAAATGGGAAAGGAAAAGACTCACATCAACATCGTCGTCATTGGACATGTAGATTCGGGCAAGTCTACCACTACTGGTCATCTGATCTACAAATGTGGTGGGATCAACAAAAGAACTATTGAAAAATTTGAGAAGGAGGCTGCTGAGATGGGAAAGGGCTCCTTAAGCATGCCTGGGTCTTGGATAAACTGGAAGCTGAACGTGAACGTGGTATCACCATTGATATCTCCCTGTGGAAATTCGAGACCAGCAAGTATTACGTGACCATCATTGATGCCCCAGGACACAGAGACTTTATCAAAAACATGATTACAGGCACATCTCAGGCTGACTGTGCTGTCCTGATTGTTGCTGCTGGTGTTGGTGAATTTGAAGCAGGTATCTCCAAGAATGGGCAGACCCGTGAGCATGCCCTTCTGGCTTACACACTGGGAGTAAAACAACTAATTGTTGGTGTTAACAAGATGGATTCCACTGAGCCACCCTACAGCCAGAAGAGATACGAGGAAATTGTTAAGGAAGTCAGCACCTACATTAAGAAAATTGGCTACAACCCCAACACAGTAGCATTTGTGCCAATTTCTGGTTGGAACAGTGACAACATGCTGGAGCCAAGTGCTAACATTCCTTGGTTCAAGGGATGGAAAGTCACCCGTAAAGATGGGAATGCCAGTGGAACCACACTGCTTGAAGCTCTGGATTGCATCCTGCCACCAATTCGTCCAACTGACAAGCCCTTGTGTCTGCCTCTCCAGGACGTCTACAAAATTGGTGGTATTGGTACCGTCCCTGTGGGCCGAGTCGAGACTGGTGTTCTTAAACCTGGGATGGTGGTCACCTTTGCTCCAGTCAATGTTACAACTGAAGTAAAGTCTGTTGAAATGCACCATGAAGCTTTGAGTGAGGCTCTTCCTGGGGACAATGTGGGCTTCAATGTCAAGAACGTATCTGTCAAAGATGTTCGTCATGGCAATGTGGCTGGTGACAGCAAAAATGACCCACCAATGGAAGCAGCTGGCTTCACGGCTCAGATGATTATCCTGAACCATCCAGGCCAAATCAGTGCTGGATATGCACCTGTGCTGGATTGTCACACGGCTCACATTGCTTGCAAGTTTGCTGAGCTGAAGGAGAAAATAGATCGTCGATCTGGAAAAAAGCTGGAAGATGGTCCCAAGTTCTTGAAATCTGGTGATGCTGCCATTGTTGATATGGTTCCTGGCAAACCTATGTGTGTTGAGAGCTTCTCTGACTATCCTCCTCTGGGCCGTTTTGCTGTTTGTGACATGAGACAGACGGTTGCTGTGGGTGTCATCAAAGCAGTGGACAAGAAGGCAGCTGGAGCTGGCAAGGTCACCAAGTCTGCCCAGAAAGCTCAGAAGGCTAAATGAATATTATCCCCAATACCTGCCACCCCAGTCTTAATCAGTGGTGGAAGAACGGTCTCAGAACTGTTTGTGTCAATTGGCCATTTAAGTTTAATAGTAAAAGACTGGTTAATGATAACAATGCATCGTAAAACCTTCAGAAGGAAAGGAGAATGTTTTGTGGACCATGTTTTTTTTGTGTGTGTGTGGCAGTTTTAAGTTATTAGTTTTTAAAATCAGTACATTTTAATGGAAACAACTTGACCAAAAATCTGTCACAGAATTTTGAAACCCATTAGAACAAAAGTTTAATGAGAAAAAAAAAAGAAAAGAAAAAAAATCACAAAAATACAGAAGCATTTATCTACAACGCACAACATCTAAAATAAATATTCCTTCCCCCCGCCCCCGAGTTTCAGACCATGCCAAATTGTTTCCAGGGTGTATTCTGATCAAGAAGAGGAATTCTAGATTACTACTCTGGTTATTACTTAAACTTCATACATATTAATTCTTTTTATTAGATGTACATTAGAATGGAGAAGAAAATGAAAGCAGCACAAATTTGAAAAGCATAGAACAGTGTTTTAGAATGCATTGTTAACTGAAAACAATCAGAACTAGTAAATATTGGCATATCTCAAATTATAAGACATTCTTTTTTTAAAAAAAAGATTTTTATTTATTTATTTGAGAGAGAGAGTGAGAGACAGCAAGAGAGGGAACACAAGCAGGGGGAGTGGGAGAGGGAGAAGCAGGTTTCCCACAGAGCAGGGAGCCCGATGCAGGGCTCCATTCCAGGACCCTGGGATCATGACCTGAGCCTAAGGCAAATGCTTAACTGACTGAGCCACCCAGGCATCCCTAAGACATTCTTTATTGAAAAGAATAAGTAGAAAAGATAGTGTAATTCCTTACTGTCTGGTAACTATAGCTGACAACAGAATTCTTCTGAAATTGTCTCCCATTTACAAAAATAGGCATTGATATAGATGACATAGATTAGCTAGAGGTGATGATACAGATACAATATAGATATACATATGAAAAAACTTTTTGTGAAAAATAGTCTAACTTCACCAGTAAATATTATGAATTTAAAATAAGAGTTATGTTTATTAGGCTTCATACTCAAATTATAAAATAATTTAAAATTTTAAGTAATTACAATGTAATGTTACCACTTTATTTGTATGGGGGGAAAAAAAACCCCTGATTTTAAGCATTTGAAATCTGGAGCCCATATTTAAGTGACATTGTAGAAAATACCCTAAAAGAAGTAAAGTGTTAGGATAAAGGAATCTCAAAAAACAGTTGAGAGGAAATTGCATTATTTGGAAAGAGAAAATGCCTATAAATACCTACAGTGTCCAAGTGATTTAAAGAAAAGAAGTGAAGAAGGTGTAAAAAAAAAAAAAAGATCATAAAGGGTTGGAAGCAGAGCCAACAGGAGCAAGAATTTATCTCAAGAGGGCTTTAGTCCTTGAGATTTACAACACTAGCCAGTGTTTTCTTTGCTATTACAGTCCCATTGCTCCCAAAGTTTTTGAGTCTTATTAGAAATCTGAAATCTGGACTTATTGTGTGAAATTGCCCAGCTTTTGTAAATGGTAGCAGTCATTGCCTACCCAGAATCCACTTCACTTCCATCCTTCCACACAAAACTGAGGTGTAAGCCCAATAGTACTTAAGATCCTCCAGGTTACAATTGTTAGTCTGCCCATAGTCACATAACCTAAGGACATTAAAAATCTAAACAAATCAGTGACAGGAAGGATAAAAAATAGACCTAAGAAAATGGTTAAAAAAAAAAAACCCACTAGAGAAAGATAAGCAATAGGAGAATATATAAAGAGATATTTTGGAAAGAAAAAGAAAGAGAATGAATAGATTAGCACATTTCCCATAATCTCCAGAGTTAAAGCAAGACCAGTTCCCCCAATTGAATTGATTCAGAGGTTTTTACAAGGGAAAAATTGATGAAATAAACCCATACCTAGACAAAAGTTTTGGCAACATATTTGAACTATGAAAATTAAAAGGACAAATAAACAGCAAAAGTACAAATAAACAAAAAAGCATTCTAAAAAGAAATTAATTACAAAATGTAAACATGATGTTCTAAGACATTTTCTTCTCCCGTATTAGATGCCAAAATACAATGGGAAAATTACTTCAAAACTTTTAAAAGTTGCAACGAAAGAATTTTATAAACAAATTCTAACAGTAACATATTTGATTATTAACAGATTTAATACTTACTGGAAAAAAAAGTACTTGAAGAATTTGTTCAAAAGTACAGAGTTCCTTAGCAGCATAACTATTATAAGATAAAAAACAAGATGGCGAGAACAAACCATTGGATGAGTGGAAAAAATAAACAATTATTTGGTTATATGAAGGTAGAAGAAATAATATGTGATTGAGAAGAAAAGATGTATTTCAGGGGATCCTAGTGGTTCAAAAACTTGGAGCTGATAACACAAATCAAGCAAAGACTAGGGGGTAATGTCACAGTAAAACAAAATGTGGAATGACCCTTGCTAAGTTATGTAACTCTTTAATGGAGTTTATAGTAAGATGAATAAATTATATCTACAAGATCCACAAACAACTTCCTAGCTAAATACTATATGGTACGTAACACCGTGGAGAACTAGCTCAAAGCAGAGGCTGAGTATGCATGCATATCTCCCTTCTACCTACATTTCCCAGCTGATTTGCTGCTGTTTGTTTCTATTGTGAACAGTATTTTATATGTGCTAGCTGACCACTGCTGAGACACAGAAAGGTTATGGATTTTTGCTGTTGAATTTTAGTCAAGCCAAGTTACTGAATTCTTTTATTAGTTATATATACTTGTAGTAGATTCTATTGGTTGGCCTATGTGGACAATCACATTACCTGCAAACAGCCAATATTTTCCTTTGTCTGTTGAAATAGTTTTACCACTTAATTTTATTTTCTCCCTAATTACATTGCCCATAAATTACTATTGTCAAATAAAATTCCTTCGGAAACATATTTACAGTTTTCAATGTCTAAATCTATACACTCAATTGATTTCACTGTTCAACTCATAATTCTTGAGAATTTGATTTTTTAAAAGACTGGTTTTGATTCAAAAGTCAGTCAGCTGAGGTGAATATTTCTATTTGTTATGTTTTAAAGATAAATTTTGGAGGTCACATATCTGAGGCTAACTTCTTATTTGCTATCATACATGAATGGCAACTAGGCTAATTACAGAATTTTTTTAAAGATGTTATCTGTTTATCAGAGAAAGAGAGAGCATGAGTGAGAGAGAGAGAGAGCAGGAGCAGGGGGAGCAGCAGGCAGAGGAAGAAGCAGGCTCCTCACTGAGGAACGAGCCTGACGTGGAGCTTGATCACAGGACCCTGGGATCATGAGCTGAGCCGAAGGCAGATTTTAACCGACTGAGCCACCCAGGCATCCCTAATTACAGAATTTTTATAGTGGGTAATTCTACATCTGAAATGAAGGGTTATCAAATGAATACTTATAAAGTTAGTAAAAATGACTGTATTTTGCGCAAGTATTTTCTCCGTACTATGTGAGGAAGTTAAAAATTAAAGCATTAGATCATAGTTTTCCAGAAATAAGTAAAGAACATCACTTGGAATCTTTGAAGATAGTTTTTGAAAACTCTGAGTCCAAAATGATGAATCTCATTTTCATAATGTCCTCTAGAGAACTGAAAGAAAGGCCATTTATATTAGCAAACTCTGGCCTGTCAAATCTAACATTTTCAGAACATATATATGTGTGTTGTGTGTGTGTGTCTCTCTCTATATATATTTGTAGTTATGTCATTGAGAATAATAGTATTCTTGGTGATTTTCATGGAAAATGCCCTTTTTGATACAGTTATGTGGATCATTGTACTATTGGAAGTCAGATTTTGAATGTGTCTAATACATGTTGGCCCATATTTTATCTAATGACTGTATTTTATTTGTAGTATTTGTAGTACTTTCAGAAAGGGAAGTTCTACCATCAGTGAAAATGTTTGTGGTTTCTTCTTTGAAGGCACTGTTTTTGTGTGCATAGGTTGTCTTCCATCTACTCCTTTTCAACAGTCCACAGAAGCATCACCCATTCTATCTTTTGTCCTGATGAAAGAATTTCTCAAAAGGAGTCTGTGACCATCTTCATACATGAAATCAATCAACATGATAATTTATAGGAGTCCTTCCATTTTAAGAAAATTCCAGGCCTGCTTTCTCTTAAACCTAGTATGAATATGTTTTTATTGCATTTCACATACTTAGTATACATCAGCTCGAATCTGTAAGATTATCTGTATGTTTAAAAAAAGATTGTTTTTCATGTGTTTGCTGATCATAACTGTTTCCAAATTAGAATACAAACCAATAACTGTGGGTAAATGTTTTGTTATTTGATGAATTAAACAACCACTATATTCTTTTAAACATCACACTAGAGTACGATTTCATTTTTTATAAAGAGGGTGATATTGTCAATGCCATCTTATATTTTTATTTGAGTATTACTGTGGTACATTTACTCCAGATTATAATGTCCTTGCCACAACCTTGTGCAGTACCTAGATGACTATGATAGAATGTGAAATTTTAGAAACAGTTCCTGGTATTTGGGAACTTCAAATCTATCAAAACATTAAAGAGGATAAGTGGATTTGTATTATTACTATAGTGAGATAAACAAATGACAGGTGGTCAAGTCTTCTTATTTTCATATTTAGAAGAAAATCTGTTACTTCTACATTAGTTAAAGAGAAAAATAATCTATTTCTTCTATAAAATACCAAGGACTTTCCTGTATGTGTTCATAATAATCCACCTTCTGATCATAGGCGTGGGAAGTCTATATCTATATCAAGAAAAAGCAGAAAAATTCGTTTTGAAAACTGAGGGATGCCTGGGTGGCTCAGTGGGTTGTGTCTGCCTTTGGCTCATGCGGAGCCCCACATCGGGCTCCTGGCTCAGCGGGGTTCCTGCTTATCCCTCTGCTTGCCATTCCCCCTGCTCTCAATCTCTCTCTCTCTCTCTCTCTTTGATAAATCGATCAATCAATCAATCTATCTAAAAAAAAAGAAAATTGAAATACATTAGGTACTTCATTCTGACACATTACACTGAGTAAAAAATTTTTCTACTGTGTTAGATTGAGAAACACTTTTTAAGTTTTTTTTTTTCTTTTCCATTCAATACGTGCCCTCTTTAATACCCATCACCAGGCTAACCCATCCCCCCACCCCCTCCCCTCTAGAACCCTCAGTTTGTTTCTCAGAGTCCATCGTCTCTCATGGTTAGTCTCCCCCTCCGACTTACTCCCCTTCATTCTTCCCCTCCTGCTATTTTCTTCTTCTTTTTTTTTTTTAACATATAATGTATTTGTCTCAGAGGTACCGACCTGTGATTCAACAGTCTTGTACAATTCACAGCACTCACCATAGCACATACCCTCCCCAATGTCTATCACCCAGCCACCCCATCCCTCCCAACCCCCACCACTCCAGCAACCCTCAGTTTGTTTCCTGAGATTAAGAATTCCTCATATCAGTGAGATCATATGATACTCTCAATCTCTCTCCGACAAATAAATAAATAAATTCTCAAAAAAAAAAAAGAAAATTGAAATACATTAGGTACTTCATTCTGACATGTTACACTGAGTAAAAAGTTTTTCTACTGTGTTGGATTGAGAAACACTTTTTAAGTTTTAACTATTATTTTAAATCCTGTATGAATAAAAATACTTTATCAGCTAATGTCATTTGTATATATTATCTCCCAGTTTGTAGCTTATCTTTTCGTTCTCTTAACAGGTGACTCTTGAAGAGTAAGTTTGATGAGGGCCAACTTATCTAATTTTATTTTATGGATCACGTTTTCAGTGTCATATCTAAGAACTAACCCACAGTCACAGAAATTTTCTCCTATGTTTTCTTCTAGGAAGTTATAAAGTTTTAAATTTTGCATGTGTCTCTCAACCATTTTGAGTTAACTTTTATGTTAGGCATGAAATATGAGTTGTTCATTTTTTTCATATGGATGTCCAGTTGTTCTTCCAACATTTGGAGAAACAACTATCCTTTCTCCATTGAATTGCCTTTGTTCCATACATCTTACAGATTTTGCTTTCAATGAGATTTTTCTTCCATTCTTAAATTGGTTTTATTAATATATAAAAAATTATGGAATTTGTATCTGGCCATTTTGTTGAACTACTATTTCTAGAAGTTTTTTTTTTTTACCTGTTTCTGTGAATTTTGTAGGAAAATGCTTATGTAGAATTTAAATTATGATAATATTTTCCTTTTGATTATTGATGCCTCTTATTCACTTTACTTATTACATTGGCTAGGGCATCTAGCTAAATAAAAGTGGAGATTACAGGAAACACTAATTATCCTTGAATCTGATGACTTACTTCCCATAGTTCACATTTATCTGATTTGTCAGATTTCTGTTAGATGCAATGTATAAAGTAATAGAAGTTTCTATTTTTGGTTTGCTTAGAGTTTTAATAATTTTTTGGCATTATATTTACTCATCCAGTAATAGATTTTCTCGTGTTGAACTTCCTTTTTCGATTTTTGGAATGAATCTAACATGTTCAAAATGAATTAATCTTTTAATACACTATTTAGTTTTAAAATATTTTATGTTTAGTTTTTACATCTATATTCATAAGTGATATAGATGCTTAACTTTTGTATATGGTATTCTAGATTCCTGTAATGAATTGAGAGATTTTTCATCTTCCTATTTCTGTTTTTGTTGTTTTTCTTGTTTTTACCCTAGTCATACTATTGACTGAAGTTCTTTTTCAGGGGGATCTAATTTTCCTATGCCTCTGGATGGAAAGTTTGTAATTCCCTTTTTTGTTTTTTTTTTAATATTTTCACCTAAAATTTATGAAATAACACACACACAAATATGTACAAGTTTAAGAATCATTTTAAAGCAAATACTCATGGAACAACCAGGTCAAGGAAAAGAACATTTACATATTCCTAAGTCCCTGCTAATCAGTATTCATTTCTTCCTTCTCCTCTTATTTCTTCTCAAAGTAAAGGTAGCCTCCATCTTCACTTTGTGTCTATTAATTTTATTGATTTTCCTTTAGAATTTTGTCAATTATAGATGCTTGTCTGAGCGATACATCATACCTGTTTTTGAAATTAATATAAATGAAACATACCGTACACATTATCTTGTATCATGCCCTTTAGGTCAGCATTTTGATGAGAACCATTCATATATAACTGTACTTCATTCATTTTCATCACCATATAAGATGGGTTGTATGAATATACAGCAATTCAGAGATCCATTCTCCTCTTGATAGATATTTAGGATAAATTCAGTTTTGGGGTACAATAGTTGTGAGCTACTTTTATTTTTATTTATTTTTATTATTATTATGTTATGTTAATCACCTTACGTTACATCATTAGTTTTTGATGTAGTTGTGAGCTATTTTTAGTTACAGTCTCTTGAAAATAATACCTTCTAGAACATTTTTTTTTGCATGTATCTTGGTAACATATGCAAGAGTTCCTCTAAGTTACACACATATGTCCTATAAGTGAAATAGCTGGTTTGTAAAAAAATGTAAATCTTCCAACTTACTAAATAATACCAAATTGTTTTCCAAAACCTACTATATCAATATATATTCACACCAGCAAATTTCCCATTGCCAACATCCTTAACAAAACTTGGCTTTTGAGATTTTTTCTTTTTTCCAATCTAGCAGGTAAGTAGTGGTACCTGATTTTAATTCTTTGTACATGATCATCAATGCTATTAAGGTCTTTTTTGTATGTTTTGTTATCCATATCTCCTAAAGAGATCAAAGATATGCCACACATTAGCTTTCTGTCCCTGTAGTAAAGAAAAAAACAGCATAAACTTTGAAATTTGAAAAGTTTGGTTTCAAATCCTGGCATTGATTTTTATCAAATGGAACTACATTTTTGTTTTCAATGGGGTTTTAGGGGTAAAATAATGCTGAGAGGGAAAAAAGGACACAAAAGACTGCATTCTGTATGGTTCTATTTTTATGATGCTCTGGAAAAACCGAATGCATCAAATATCTGACCTTGATCTAATCATGCTAATTCACTGAGCCTAATTACTTTCTTTTAACATGGGACTAATAACCACTGCAGGTGTTATTTTGGGAATTAAAATGTATAATGTATATAATAGCATCAAACACAAAACCTAATCCATATAAGAAGATGAATTAATGCCCCTCTATGTCTTTTGCTTTATTTTTCTGTTGCTTTATATGATAAATATCAGACATTTGTGTAGTTAATGTCTGTTATTACTTGTTATCTGCATGACACAGATATGAAAGCAGACTTCATTTAAATGTTATTATTTTATATGGATTTTTAAAACTGCAGGTTGATTTTATACAAGGAAACATTTTTGAAAACAGTATGTCTCTTGGTACTATTTATATACCTGAAGAAATATGATTTTACATTGAAGGCACAAATTTATAATTTTTAATAAGATGTTTATATTGTGGTTTCTTGGGATTATGCAAAACTAGGCCAAATCATTCATTCAACTGTCTTCTACTTCTAATTATACACAAATTCCCATCAACTGTCCAATTTTCCTGGTTTTTAGGGACAGTGTGCTGTGATTTATGAATATCCCTAGATTCCTGCTTATGCCAATTAAACACACATACACTCATGTGATCAAGAAAGCTTAGAGAAAAAAAACTAATAAACCTGAAAGCTGGAGATATCCTCTTTCCTTTCTCCACTTCATCTGTGTGAATTACAAACAAAACCTGGCTAGCTGCTTTGGAACTTTGTCCTAGGAGTTATGGAAAATATCTTTATCGGGAACAAGAAGCATCAAATCATGTAAAGGTGCTTCTGAAAACCTGCACTCATTGTGAGATTCAAATATTTTTTAAACCTAAATGACACATAATTATTAAGCATCCATTGTTTGGTCAAATATATAAATCATATCATTTTTTGAATTATAAATTGTATAATGGAAATATAGAGTGCTTATTTTGAATTTCTAGCTTCAGAAAATCATTTTCACTGTGTTGTAAATAAGAACTCAGAAATAAATCTGGCTGTGTCCAATCTAATGGAAAACTGAAACTACATTCCCTACCTTTAAAGAAAAAAATGTTGCTCTGATCAATAAAACTAGTCCATGTCACTAAAACTAATTTCAAAATAACTCAAGTATTCTTTTAAAAGATTTTATTTATCTATTTAAGAAAGAGTGAGGAAAAAAAAAACATGAGCGGGGAGGGGCAGAGGGACAAGCAGACTCCTTGCTGAGCAGGAAGGTTGATCCCAGGACCCCAAGATCATGACCTGAGCCAAAGTCAAATGCTTAGCCAACTGAGCCACCCAGGTGCCCCATAGTAACTCAAGTTCTTTACGGTTATCTTCTGAATTCCAGAAAGGGTAAGACATGGCTGCAACCATACTAATTCATTCATCCTTTCCTCTCTCTCCCTCTAAAGTCCTTAAAAAAAAAAAAAAGAAGATTTTATTTACTTGAAAGAGAGAGCACGAGCAGGGGGAGGGGTAGAGGGGCAAGCAGACTCCCTGCTGAGCAGGGAGCCCTACACAGGGCTGGATCCCAGGACTCTGAGATCATGACCTGAGCCTAAGTCAGCCACTTAACCAACTGAGCCACCCAGTGCCCCACTCCCAATCTTTGGCTAAAATTAGGTAAGTCATAACACTGAGTGCAATGATATTGGGTAAGAACTCCCTTTTATGTATCCAAAATAATGAGGCAGAATTTCCTGTGATTCATAAAATGGCTCTAAACATATCTCAAAAGAGAGTCAGAGAGTACTCAAAGTCATGATGTATTTGTATTCATATTTTTTGGAGGCATTAAAACCCTAGTTCAAATCTAAATTTTAAAGTATACATATCAATAGCACACACAGTTGCTTTTTTGTAGGTTAATAATAAATGTGACATTAAAGGTGATCATTATGCAATGTGCTTGGCAGGATATTAAAGTACTAGGGATATAGAAAATATGCCATACATGCTTCTGTTGACATTAATGTTAATTATAACCAATTAATTACTTTGAAGTTATCAATTGTGCATCTGCATTTGCAACTAAAGAAGAATTGGGGAAGTAAAATCAGACTAATTTAACAAAGAAAATAATAAAATAATGTAAACAAAATAGGTGACTAATAATAAACCAGAAACCAATGAATTTCTTATATTACAATTACAGAAGAAAGCCACATAGAGACTATAAATACTCAGCCACATATGAGCTTAAAGTATCAATAGATCTAGAGCAACTTCTTATATCTGAACATGAAGGGAGGTTTATCTTCCAGACAGCAATTAAACAATCACTGGTTTAAAAAAAAAAAAGAAATCTTGGAAATTAATAGGTGATTAGAAGAGATAAAAGGATTAACAAGTTTTAGAGGAGAGAGAAAATAAATATGGTCATTAGAGATGGATAGGTTAAATACGGATGAGTAAATGGGGTTTTAATGAATCCATATGCCATAGATTTCCCACTAGTTAGGAAATTAAAGTCAACCAGATAAAATGCATGAAATTTAGAAATAATCTTTCAAAATTACTTCGGAAGTGTTGTTACTAGAAAAAACTTTTTCTGAATTATACAAAAATATATATGTACCTCAGTAGGGCAGGCTTCTCCTGTTGGCTTATGGTTCTTTTGTGATGGTGTCTAGAGAGGTGGTTCTCAAACTTTAATATGTGTAAAAATCCCATGGAGAGCTGGATAAAATGTAGTTCCTGAACCTTACTCCCAAGTTCCTGATTCAAGGGGGCTGGGATAGGGCCAAGAATCACCTTTCTAATGAGTTCCAGGTGATGGTGATACTGCTTGTCTTGGGACTAAGTTTTGAGAACCACAGTTTTGGAGTCTTTGTAAACAAAGTACATAGCCTCTGAGACAAGAACACAAAGAGGATAAACCCCACAAAGCAAGGTTGAGGTCACAATAATCTAATGAAATTTGATAGTAGAATGGCAGAAACACCCCTTCAAAGATTTTTTTCCACTCCAATGTCACCTTGCAGTTAGTCTCCAATTTACAAATGCATTGGCTCTTGTGTAAAACACTTAGGCAGAATTTAACTCGGTTTACTATCTTGCTCCAACAATCTATAATGTTTATTTTTGGAACAGTTAAAAATGATTTTGCTGTAACACAGTCTTCCTACTGTGTATGAAACAACTGGTTTATAGGTTTTTTTGTATCCTATGTTTTCTCTCTCAATTTGGGCAGAGAAATAAGCTGATGTCAGCCAAAACATTTCTAACCTATCAAATTATTTTTTAAGAACTTAGATGTTTATAAAAGAAAAATAACAATCTTGGAAGGATAATTTCTACTCTATAAATAAATATGATCACTTGCTTTTTCACTTTATTTTCATACTTTTATTAGTTATATTTTTATTGCTCTTTGGAGATTTCCCAATGACAACGCAGGAGTAAAGATAATATGAAAACCCCTTCATGACACAAAGCATTCACTATTCTTAGAGGAAAAGTGTTAATGTGTTAAAGCTGAGAATGAAACAAAAAGAGTCAAGTTCCTGTTTCAGATACATTGGTTCTAACGAATGAAATGAATACATGTTACACAAAATAGCTTCTGGCCACCTAATCAGTATCCCCCCTTGTTTCAGCCTATTTTAATGGAATTGAGTCCATGTTAGCACTATGCACTTTAAAAGATGGAGAAGACTCATTCAGATGAATTGTAACAAGGACCACAAGTGGCACCAACTGCCCTTTCCCTATGCTCTGTCCCTAGGGTAAAGCATTTACCTGGCCCAGCCATTCTCACTCAGAATGAATATGGCCGGGACAGATCACAAGTTAATGAGCACTCTTGGATTACAAATGGCTGTTTCAGGGAATCTCACAGGAATCTAATTAGATTTCAGAAAATAGTCATTCTGTCCTCCCAATGAATCGTGAGTGTTCCAGAAGATTGGGTTCACTCATTTCCTATGTCTGTGCTCTCATAGACCCAAAAGACTTTTGTTCATGAGAAACAGATTTTCTCATAAATGTTAAATCTGAACTGGGAGTTTTTCTTTCATTAGCTCATTTCCTCTTAAGAACCAGTCAGTGGAGAATTAATGGCTCAGCTACTTTTTATGATCCTTGAAGCCTCGCTTTCTTATTCATTTTAAAGCAAAAAGTATCCAATACCTAACCTGAACATATTCAGCATTGATTATAATTCTCATTATCTAAAGGTTGATAATCATAAAAGATATTTTGTGGAAAAGTGCTAATCAACGTGATCATAGCCTTCTGTTTTCTAGTTTCTTTATTTCACCATGATTAAATAATCCCAGGATTTTTTTATTTATATTTAAATTCCTGTTAGTTAACACAGTGTAATATTAATTTCAGGTATAGAAATTAGTGATTCCTCACTTCCATACATCTGGTACTCATCACAAGTGTACTCCTTAATCCCCATCACCTGTTTCACCCATTCCCCCACCCACCTCCCCTCTGGTAACCATCAGTTTATTCTCAAGAGTCAAGAGTTTTTCTTGGCTTGCCTCTTTTTCCACCCCCACCCCCATGTTCATTTGTTTTGCTTCTTAAATTTCACATGTGAATGAAATCATATGGTATTTGTCTTTCTCTGACTTACTTCACTTAGCATGATACTCTCTAGCTCCATCCACATCATTGCAAATGTCAAGATTTTATTCTTTTTTTATGTCTGAGTAATATTTCATTGTACATATATACCCCATCTTCTTTATCTGTTCATCAGTTGATGGACATTTGGGCTCTTTCCATAATTTGGCTATTGTTGATAATGCTGCTATAAACATTGGGGTGCATGTATTCCTTTAAATTAGCATTTTTGTATTCTTTAGGTAAAATACCTAGTAGTGCTGGAAAAATGTCCCTTCATTTCTTCTGTCCATTTTTAAGCTGGATTATTTGTTTTTTGGGGCTGCTCAGTTATGTAAGTTCTTTATATATTTTGGATACTAACCTTTATTAGCTATGTCACTTGCAAATATATTCTCCCATCCTGTAGGTTGCCTTTTAGTTCTGTTGATTGTTTCCTTCACTGTGCAGAAGTTTTTTTGATGAAATCCCAATAGTTTATTTTTGCTTTTGCTTCCCTTGCTTCAGGAGACATATCTACTAAGAATTTGCTACAGCCAATGTCAAAGAGGTTATTGCCTGTGTTCTCCTCTAGGATTTTGATGGTTTCCTGTCTCACATTTAGGTCTTTCATCCGTTTTGAATTTATTTTTGTGTATGGTGTAAGGAAGTGATCTAGTTTCACTCTTTTGCATGTTGCAGTTCAGTTTTCCCAACACCATTTGTTGAAGAGACTGTCTTTTTTCCATTGGATATTCTTTCCTGCTTTGTTGAAGATTAACTGACCATATAGTTGTGGGTTCATTTCTGGGTTTCTTATTCTGTTCTATTGATCGAGGTGTCAATTTTTGTTCCAGTACTACACTGTCTTGATCACTATAGGTTTGTAATATAACTTGAAATCCAGAATTGTGATGCCTCTAGCTTTGCTATTCTTTTTCAAGGTTGCTTTGGCTATTTGGGGTATTTTGTGGTCCCATACAAATTTTAGGATTGTTTGTTCTAGTTCTGTGAAAAATGCTGGTGGTATTTTGATAAGAATTGTGTTAAATGTGTAGATTGCTTTGGGTAATATAGACGTTTTAGCAATATTTATTCTTCTAATCCATGAACATGGAATGTTTTTCCATTTCTTTGTATCTTCATCAATTTCTTCATAAGTGTTCTATAGTTTTCAGCATACAGATCTTTTACCTCTTTGGTTAGGTTTATTCCTAGGTATTTTATAGTTTTTGGTGCAATTGTAAATGATATCAATTTCTTGATTTCTTTTTCTGCTGCTTCATTATTGGTGTAAAGAAATGCAACAGATTTCTGTATGTTGATTTTATATCCTGTGACATTGCTGAATTCATGTATCAGTTCCAGCAACTGTTTGGTGATGTCTTTCTGGTTTCCTACGTAGAGTATCATGTCATCTGCAAATAGTGAAAATTTGACTTCTTCCTTGCCGATCTGGACGCCTTTTATATCTTTTTGTTGTCTGATTGCTGTGGCTAGGACCTCTAGTACTATGTTCAATAACAGTGGTGAGAGTGGATATCTCTGTCTTGTGCCTGACCATAAGGGAAAAACTCTTGTTTTTCCCCCATTGAGGATGATATTAGCTGTGGGGTTTTCATATATGGCCTTCATTATGTTGAGGTTTATTCCCTACTTTGTTGAGGGTATTTATCATGAATGGATGTTGTAGTTTGTCAAATGCTTTTTTTGCATCTATTGAAATTTGATCATATGGTTCTTATCCTTTCTTTTATTAATGTGGTGTATCATGTTGATTGATTTGCAAATATTGAACCATGCCTGCAGCCCAGGAATAAATCCCATTTGATTGTGGTGAATGATTCTTTTAATGTACTGAGAATTTTTGCTTCCATGTTCATCAGAGATACTGGTCTGTGGTTGTCTTTTTTAGTGGATCTCTTTTTTTAGTGGAATCTTTATCTGGTTTTGGTATCAGGGTAATGCTGGTCTCATAGAATGAATTGGGAAGTTTGTCTTCCATTTCTACTTTTTGAAATAGTTTGAGAATAGGTATTAACTCTTCTTTAAATGTTTGGTAGAATTCACCTGTGAAGCCATGTAGTCCTGGACTTTTGTTTATTGGGAGATTTTTGATTACTGATTCAGTTTCTTTGCTGGCTATTGGTCTATTCAAGTTTTCTATTTCTTCTTGTTTCAGTTTTGGTAGTTTAAATTTTCTAGGAATTTATCCATTTCTTCCAGATTGTCTTTGTTGGATATAGTACTTCATACTGTTCTCTTATAATTGCTTGTATTTCTGTGGTTTGGTTGTGATTTCTCCTCTCTCATTTGTGATTTTATTTATTTGGGTCCTTTCTCTTTTCTTTTTTATAAGTCTGGCTAGGGGTTTATTAATTTTATTAATTTTTCACAGAACCAGCTCCCAGTTTCATGGATCTGTTCTATTGTTTTTCCATTTCTATATCATTTATTTCTGCTCTAATCTTTATTATTTCCCTTCTTCTGTTGGCATTAGGCTTCATCTGTTGTTGTTGTTGTTGTTGTTCTTGTTGTTGTTTCCAGCTCCCTTAGGTGTAAGGCTCCGTTGTTTCTTTGAGATTTTTCTTGCCTCTTAAGGTAGGCCTGTACTGTAATATACTTCCCTCTTAGGACTGTTCTTGCTGCATCTCAAAGGTTTTGGACCATCATGTTTTCATTATCATTTGTTGCCATGTATCTTTTTTAATTTCTTTTGATTTCCCGGTTGACCCATTCATTGTTTAAGAGTATGTTGTTAAACCTCCATGTATTTGCGGTCTTTCCAAATTTTTTCTTGTGGTCAACTTCAAGTTTCATAGCATTGTGGTCAGAAGATATGCATAGTGTGATTTCAATCTTTTTGTCCTTGATGAGGCCTGATTTGTGACCTGGCATGTGATCTATTCTAGAGAATGTCCCATGAATCATCAATAATCATATTTTTAAAATAATACCAAAGGAAGTAATTAACTTGCTCAAAGTCTCAAACTCTTAATGACTGATCCATGATTCAAACACAAATTATTTTTATTCTGAAATGCATATTTATATAAACACTACTAAGGGCTATTTTCAAGATTTCCAGACTGTGTGTGTGTGTGTGTGTGTGTGTGTGTGTGTGTGTGTGTGTGTGTGTGTGTATAGTTGAAGTGAGGAGGTACCTCTGGAATATAGAAGGCCTCTCACTATCAAATATGTCTTCCATGAGTATGGTAATTTGAAACTTTATCTTTCAAACTACATTTTTGATTAAATCTTTTCCCTTACTTTATGCCTATTAGAGGCAATAAATTACATCTTATATATTAATTTGCTCTCTATTATCACCTATCTCTTCCTTTCCTCTTACGGATTTTTTTCTCCTTGTTTAAGGAAGACTTCTAGCTGAACTTTTGTTTCCACCTGCTTCCCTGCTTTCCTCTCCTTAGATCAGGAGCTGACAAACCCTTCACGTGAGGCCTCTCAGCAGAGAAATGAGCCCAGAGAGGTCGGGTCTCTAGTCTCATACCCAACCCTCACCCAGAACAGCTCTGCCATTATCTGCTTCAAGTATTGAGTAACATTATCTGGCATATTAAATTTTTCTCCTTCTACTACCTCCTTTGTCTCTGCTTAAATGGCTAGAGGTAACCTTATGTTATTTTGTTCCAAACTTGGAATCTTCTAGAGTAGCCAGAATTCATTTGCTGGACAGTCCTTTGCACTGATGAACCACATAATGGAGCCTCTGGGCCTTTTCTCTGAAACATTTTCTCCAATGGTTTTGCTAATCATAACACTCATCCTCTTGTTGTCTCTTGAACCAAGAAAGATAGGGTCATACTCCACAGAGTGACCAAAATTTATCTTATAATGAGCTTCTGCAAGCCAATTTATAACAAAATCTAAGGTTTTATTAACATTCTTTCCCAGAAATGGCTTTCTTCAATATTATCATTTCAGTAGTTACTGCTTTCCCCTTACAATTAAACTTTAGACAACTAATATTTTTTAAATATCTTCTGTGGGTTATAATTTAACTTTTAAAACAACTTGGAGAGGTAGACCTTATCATATTCATTTTTCAAGTAAAGAACTTGAAGTTAAGAGAGTTTAATTTCCCCAAGGCAACACACACATACAGAGCTTTGATGAACAACCAGAACTGGATCATAGTAATATTGGTTCCTATATACTTTCTCCTACATCATGTTTAAAGTTGCTTTGCAAATAAAAACTTAAGATTTTGATCCCAAAACTTGCAAATTATTACTTAAGGATGTTTATACCCCAAATCGGTTGCATTTTAAGTGAAATGGATGATTTAAAATAAAAGATTTAAACTGGAGAAATATTATTAACTGAAGAGGAACCCCAAGAAAAATCATATAAATTACTAGATCAATAGCAAAACAAAAGACCAATCAAACATAAAGAAATGAAAAACGTACAAGTCAGGGCAAGAAACACTTTATGACTCATCTTTTGACTCACTCTCAAGTAGTACAAAAAAATCTTCTAACTTGATATGTGTAAAAGGTACAGGGTATTCATTCAAGAAAGGGAATTTTGAAATCTTAAAAAACTAGAATACTTTAAAATACATAGCACAAAATAAATGGGAAAATAAGTTGGCTAAGTTTCCTGTCTTTGAAAAAACTTTAGGAAAATTGATCTACATACATCCAAAAATAGAAAAAAAATTGCCATTTAATTAAAAATTTGAAAAACATATTTGATAACAAAATGAAAAATCTAAGCAAAACATTTATTGCAAAACATTTATTGAAAATTATTAGGAGATTAGAATAAGAAATGTTTCTAAGGGCACATTATATCTTCATTGTCCTTCACTTGGTAATGCATAATTATATCTTTGACAAACTTACTTTGCAATAAACCAGTTGCTAGTTCTTAGTGTCATCAGACATTAGGTTTATCAATAATGCTTTGAAATAGTCCCATATACCAAACTGTAGTTTAAATGGATTAAATTTGATTCTTTCAACATCTACTAAGATATTAATTGACACCAGTATGTCTTTAGCATTTTGGAAACAGTTTCTAACTCTTACATAAAGACGAGGAAGACAAAACACCCTCATTCAAATGATGTAATTTTAAGAAGTCAGGACATGTTGCAAATTTAACAGGTCAGCTCCCTGTGTATCCACAATACTTCTCACTGAAGGCTGGTGTCTGGAATTCCATCATTATTTTTTTTAAAAAACTTTTTATTTATTTATTCATGAGAGACAGAGAGAGAGAGAGAGAGGCAGAGGGAGAAGCAGGCTCCCAAGGAGCAGGGAGCCTGATGCGGGACCCAATCCCAGGACTCTGGGATCATGACCTGAGCCGAAGCAGACGCCCAACCATCTGAGCCACCCAGGCGCCCTGGAATTCCATTATTACAGATGGTTTATGTGGTATGAGTATCTATATCTAGGTTTTGTTATATCAGTTATGATTCTTGGGCTTTAACTAAAATTTAAAAACATTTATTTAGAAAGGGATATACAGGGTTTAGATGTCTGACAGAACTGATATGAAAAGTAAATCAATTCGCAGTTCAGAAAGATCAACTAACAAAGTAGATCTGTCAGAAATGGGCTAGTCCGGACATCACAGCCATCACCAGACTTCGATGCTTCTGCCACTGGACACATCTCTGCTGCTGTCACCAGTGGATTATCCACTTGAGCTTCACCCCCCAGCAATGAGCCACGATTAGGACTTAAGCCTTAGCTCCCACAGGAAAAGCAGCAGGAGGGTTCTGCTTTTCTAGATCCTGTAGTGAAAGGCAGGTCATTTCCTGTGTATCAGTCAGGACTCAGTCAGAAAAAGAGAACCCTCTCTAAGTGTTTCAATTGGAAGAAATTCAATAAAAAGAACTAACTAGGTGCTTGTGAAATAATTAGAAAAACTTCCAGCCCTCAGATTTTTGCTAGCCTTTCGACATGCTGGATGTAGTTAATGCTGCTTTGGTCAAAAATTGTATGAGACTATTTATTAGCAATAGCCACCTTTGCATGTCAGCTCCCAAATGTATGATTTGAGGTGGAATGCTTGGAGATTGCTGTAAAACTTCATTTTGACAAAGGCTGTGAATTTGCCTGCTGCTGCTAGAAGGAGCATAATGACTTTTGCCTCATGTCTACATTTCAAGATTTTGTGTAAATGCCTAATTGGCTGGGTCTAACCACAACTCTGTTGACAAAGAAGTCTCCAAAATGTAGTTCCCAAGTTTTCTTTGATTCTAGGATGGGCACAGAAGGGGGTGAGTGTAGTGCTGAGTGCCAACCCATAGTTCTGTGTTCCTTCACAGAGACTAGATATATAGATATAGATAGAATCATCTCAAAATAGAAAGATAGATTCCACACTAGAACAAAAGACCACAGAAACACACATCACAATGTAATCTTCATCTAATGTATATTTTCTAAACAGATGAGAGTCAATATCCAATAAAAGTTGATTTTTTAAGTTAGCAGTTAATCTATTTAACTATTTTCAGACATAATTTTCAGCACATATACTATGGTTCTATGTAAGTACTATTTCTACTAATATGATTGGTAGGTACTAGTATAACCAGGGAAAACAATAGTGAAAAATACAAACATACCCACTCTCTCTTGTTCTCTTCTATCCATTAAATGCAAAAATTGCTCTTTGATCTTTGGCTGTGCCTTCAAATAGTGGTCTTATATTTGTTACATTTTCGACATGTGGTCTGCCAGAGATAAACTATTTATTTCACGGCTTCCCTGAGGCAACCCTATTTGAATTATTTTAAACTCACTTTAAACGATACAGGAATTGGCTTTTCTTTGCCTGCAAGACTAACCGTTCTAGATAACCATGTTTTTTTAGAAATCCATTCAGAATACACAACCAATCCAAGGGACCCTATTGCCTTAAACCTCACTGTAAGCTCCTTGCAAAGTTTGAAAACCATCTTATTCAAACTTTCGCCAACATAGAGACCACACATAGTAAGCACTTAATAAATAGTTGATGAATGAATGAATTGGTGACAGTAGATTAGCTATAGCCAGGACTTGGTCATTGGTTGATCTGTATTTATCATTTTATGTAACACAACTCCAGATATAAAAACACATATGGCATGAATCCAAAAAAATTTTTTAAGAAAAGTGTACTTTCAAATTTTTGTTTTTAGTAACTTTCTATTGTAGGTTAAATTATTTTGACTTATTTTTTTCATAACAGTATGAATTATTCCTTTTACTTCTTCAGTCCTCACAAATGTTATTGCTACTTTGGCAACCACCTTCTATGATAAATTGTAAGCACTGAAACTCAAATTACTTCTCGAATTATCTGATCTTTAATCTGAAGGCCCAGGGAGATATTTATTATTTTAGAGTGAATCATCTCCAAGATGAAATTCTCTGGTTTCCTCCCAGATTCTAAAACCTAAATAAATCATTAATTCAATAAAAATGCAAAATAAAATTACAAATTAAAAAAGAACATTTTTCCTTGAATCTGAGTCAGTTTTATAATATAGATAATAACCTATGATCTAAGACTCTTTCACTTCACTCTTGCTGATCATTTCTTAAGTGATAATAAAGTAAATAAGTTCCCTAAGGGGTAATTTTATTTCCAAATTGACTAGCATTTAGCAAATCTTACCAATAACCAGCTAGCCTTAACATGAAAAAAAAAAAGCAACTCTATGTTCTATAAAACTTTGGCTGAATTGTTTAACAAAAATGTTATCTTATAAACTTATCAACAATAGAAATTGGACAATGAGAAAAGCAATCAAATAGTTATCAACAAATGGAGCAATGCAATCCCCATAAAAATACCAGCAGGAAAGAAACTGCCAAGCCGATTCAAAAATTCATATGGAAATGCCAAGGAAATATATATGTATCTCACCTTAATAATAATGCTATCTTCTGATTCATGGAAATGGTATAATTCTCCAATTGCATTGCCTTTAACATCTCTCAGCAGTGTTTGGTAGTTTTCAATGTATAAGTATTAAACATTTTTGTCAGATTTATCACTATTTCATATTTACTGATGATACTATAATTATTTTTGTTATTTTCATTTCTATTTCTAAATGCTTTTACCTATTTTATAGTAATAACATTAATTTTTGTATATTGATTTTATATTTTCCAAGCTTGCTAAACTCCCTTATTGCTTCTAGGAGCTTTTTTATAGATGCCACAGAATTTCTACATAGATGATTATGTCCTCTTTGAATCTCATTTTTTTCACATTCTTTCTTTTACTTGTCTTATTGTGGTGGGTAGCACAATTTGTAGAATGTTAACTACACATGGTGAGAGCAGATATCTCTGCCTTGTTTCTAATCTTAGGGGGAAAGTATTTAATCTTTCATCATTAAGTAGGATGTTAACTATGTGTTTGTTTTCATAGATACCCTTAATCACATTGAGGAAGTTCCTTCCTATTACTATTTGCTGAGTTGTTGCTTTTTTGCTTTTGTTTTTTCTCAGAAATGGATATTGGGTTTTGACAATTACTATCTCTGCATTTAATATTTATTTATATATTTATTTAAATATTCTATTTCTAAGCACTTTTTTTTGTCTGTTGATATGGTAAATTACATTGATTGATTTTCAAATGCGAACACAACCTAGTGTTCCTGGGTTAAATGTCATTTAGTAGTGAAGTATTAGACCAAGCACTAAAAGGGTTTTTCTCTGAAAATGCTGACACCAAAACAATAATTATTTTTTTTAATTTAGTAACTGCAGTGAAATGCTATTGCAATATGACTGTGTTAGTCATTTGGGGCTGCAATAACATAACACCAGAGATGAACTGTGTATACGCAACACAGAAATTTATTGCTCACAGTTTTGGAGCCAAGGAAGTCTAAGATCAAGTTACCAACAGATTAGTGTTTGGGAGAGCCCCCATATTTGGTTCATAGATAGCTCCTCCTCACTGTGTCCTCACATGGCCAATGGGACAAAGGAACTCTTTGGGATTTCCTTTACAAAGGCACGAATCCACTAATCCCATTCCTGAGGGCTCTGCCTTATGACCTAATCATCTCCCAAAGGTCCCACCCCCAAATGCCATCATACTGGGGATTAGATTTCAACATATGAGTTTTGGGGAGGACACAAACATTAAGGCTATAGCAGTGGCAATGGCAATCCTACAGCTTTATCCATGACGTATAACACCATGTATAATATGACCCAGCCATACAGGCTGGGCAAGAATTCTCACCTCTCTTAATTAACTCTGCCCACAATCTTTACCTTTCTATCATATCTACCTTAGGTTTATCAAAGAAGATAAAAGAAAATTAAAAGGAAAACAGAAAACTTTTGAAGTTAAAAATAACTTTTAGATTTGCTTCCATAAAATAATATTTTTCTGGGGCGCCTGGGTGGCTCAGTTGTTAAGCGTCTGCCTTCGGCTCAGGTCATGATCCCGGGGTCCTGGGATCGAGCCCCATGTTGGGCTCCCTGCTCGGTGAGAAGCCTGCTTCTCTCTCTCCCACTCCCCCTGCTTGTATTCCCTCTCTTGCTATCTCTCTGTCAAATAAATAAATAAAATCTTAAAAATAAAAAAAGAATGTTTTTCTGATGTTGTTTATTCAGTTAACTCAAAATATAAATGCATAAAATATTTTCTCTAAATGGAAATTCTTGGCTGAAGACTCTGAATGCCTAAGCTAACCCTTTCATCACTACTAAACAAACAAACAAACAAACAAACAAAAACATTTTCCCTCACTGTCTATGAGTAACATCGCCTGTGGAGAGAAAAACCAGCATATACCATATACAGAAGCATATATGGGAGGTTAAAAATAACATATGTAGGGATCATGCAATGTTGCTACTTTTAGCTCCCAAATAATTATGGTTTAGCTGATACTAATACAGCTTTATACAGGGAATATCTACAGAGACCTAGCTGTTTTAAAATTGGAAGGGATTCCCTTCTGAACAGTAGAAGACAGACAACTTCTTTCCATGGAAGGAATATAATGGTAAAAAAAATAGATGACACCCATGCAAATTGTCTTATTAAGGCTGCAAGAGAAACTAATAATACTGAGACTTATCTTCTTTACTTCTCCATTGCTTCTCCCCCTGATTACACTTCCTTAAAATGGAAGGGTGCCCTCACCAGTTATGTAAGCCAGCATCTGGTCCTGCATACTACCCCTAGCAGGCACTGTCACCCAGTTTCCATGGCGCTAAATGGCAATGTTAAGTGCACAAGGACCCTCTTCCTACTTCTCCATTCCTTCGGCAAGCTCTGGGGAGCCATTTAGGAAAAGCCACTTTTAGGGATGCTATGACCAAATATGCTTATTAGAAAGAGAGAGGGAGAGACATATATACAGAGAAGAAAATGTCTGTGAGTAGTTAAAATATGGTGATAAGATTTCTCTTCTGTTCATACTTCCTATATAGGGTTTATTCACTATGAACAGTCACCCCACACCTACAAAACAATACTGTGACTAGAATAGAGGAAAGCCAGCTCATTTGGGAGGGTGGATATGATGCTGTTGATCATCCTTCCCTTTTCTGGACTTGGAGGTAAAATTTTCAGTTTGCCTTTTCTTTGATGCCGGTACTGTCTTATTAAGAAAACAACAATCGAGTGTCAGCGTGGTCCCGTGTCTTTGGGGGAGAAGGGAGACTGGTTGTGTGGATACTACATCCTCTTACAGGCACCATAGCAACAGTGTCATTTGAAAGTAGAAGTTACTCATAAAAGAATTTCCGTTATTTTCTTTGCAATGTGTAGAGGGGTAAAATAAAATTTGGAATCCTAGGGTTTGATTCATATATATCTGAGTTTGCTGAAATCAGTTGGTAAAGGAGGCTAGACAATACCGTATTTGTAGGGAGGGCTGAGGAGTTCCCTTGGAAAGAGCTTATCCACAAGGGGAAAAGTAACTGGCCTAGGAAGAAGACTGACCTTATTTGCCAGAGGTCAGAAACTGTTATAAAATCATGCCTCACTATGGCACTGGGAGTTGCCTTATGTGACCCAAGGGACTTAAGTCTGAATCCAGCTAGGGAACAAAGATGTTGTGAGTGAAAAGGAAACAGGCTTCCATTAAAAACGCTCTTAGGCACCATATTGCCAATAACTATGCCAGAGTTATCCTACTGACAGAATGTGGTGGAACCCAGGAAAGAGCATGATACTGGCTGAAGAACTCAGAAAGCCCGGGTGCCCACATGGAGCCTCAGAAATGAATGGTAGAGGTGGGAGACTTTAAAAATGTCAGCTCTGAGCAGGATGAATTATTATTTAAATGCATCTATTATAAAAACAGAGAAGGCAGGACCTCTGACTATAGATGCAAGTAGGTGAGAGGCATGACAGTGGGCATCTATGGAAATCCTCTGCTTGCTTCAGTCTCCTAGGGAAGATTAGAAATTAGGCCATCATCTAAGAGGGGGTTATGATGCTGGAGGAGTAAGGAGAGATGAGAAGGTATGCAATAGCCACTTAGGAGAAAAGGAGAATGAATCTATCAGGAAAATGTAGTCTGATTTCTGGGTAGCACTAAGGGCCCATTTGAGGTTAGTGACCATAAATGGGGAGTCAACCTACTAGCAGGTTGTGAGTCTGTTTCCACTAACTCTGGACTCCTTTGTACCCCTGCTGACAAAAGCTGAATGAAAGGGAAGAGGTGGCTCCAGAAGTACATGGAGCTTAGGAACTTCTCTTCACACCTAGTAGGATCTCAGAATAGGGAATCCTGTTGGCAGGCACCTCCAGAATATCATGGCCAGTCTCTGCAATTCTTTTGGTTGGTCTCAATATGACTGTTATTTCTCCAGCTTTCACATCCAAGTTCTAGGTAAGGGGAAGGAAAAGGGCCCATGGTAAAAATGTCGGTTTACCAATAAGGGGAAAGAGAAATACTTAATGAAAAAAAAATAAAATCTCCTGAGAGTCCCTCGGTGAAATAAGTGGACTGTAGGGAATGAGTGGGCAACCTTGGGGAAAAGCCTCTCTGAAAACATGAGTTCCAGGAGTCTTACCAAGGACAGGAAAATCTTCCAGGGCTTCCCATTCATTAGCACCTGCTGCTAAGACATATAAGAGAGAGAATATTACTCAGGGCCAACTGTCTCAACCAACAGAGTTAATGTGATTTATCTGGATGGAAAGAAAGACATCCAACTAGAACTAACAGGGGAAAAGGCACAGGAGAGGCACTGAGTTTCCCTCCTTCCACGTGGATCATGAATGCTGTGGACAGAACGTGTTAGGTCTAGATTCTTCTCTTGTGTACCTGGGAGCAAGATGAATAGGACTTCCAGGGACGGGTGGGTGAAGTGCGTGGTAAGGGGAGAATAAACACTACGTACTTGTTGTTTTTGTTATAAAGTAGGATCTCACCCAAATTTGAGAGTTGCTTGAAAATCTGTGAGCAATCCCATGGGGACAAAGATAGATGCCAGAACAGAAAAAATAAACTCTGATAAATTACTTTATAAAAATTACGGGGAAAATATAGCAGAAACCAAATTTATTCCGTTATGATTGCATGCAACCCCAGCTAAATTCTGAGATGGAAGTGAAGGAATATAAGACACAAAGAAGATAGAGAATCCACTATAATAGCAGCAACACCCTATGCGATAAGGGGGAAATTTGCCATAAACACACCATTTGGAGAAAACGGAAAAGAACACGAAACCTATGGAAAAAGGGACCATAGGCAATGAAATAAAAGAGTGAGATAAGGAGTGGGATTGTAGACACACCAAAAAAGAAAAAAAAAAAAAAAAGCAAATGTGTGTTTTAAAAGGAGTAAGTCAAAATGTAGAACTTAACTATATGCTTCATACAAATGCTGCAGTTAAAGCCCCAAAGGAGGGAAGTCAAAGAATACAAAAATATGCCAGGCAAATGTTGAGAAAAACAAAGACCAAATCACCACGGAATGTCAGGTAAGTTCAAACTCAAGTGTTAAATAAGAAAAAAAGTCATTGAAAATGATAAAAAGAACAATCCACAATGACAATGTACCAGTCAGACATATTAGTGGACAAAAGAAAAAAAATACTATCGTAAATGTCCAAGTAAACCTCAGAATAATAAGAGACTATAACCCTCCCTTCTTAGCCTGTAGCAAATCAAGTAGAAAGAGATTTATGAAAGATGTAGAAAATCTGAATCGTAAGATCATTCTGTCTAATCTAAATTGAACACAAAGAATATACTTTTTTTGAAGGATAGGATATAGGGAAACTGAAGAGACTCCATTTTCAGAAAGGCTCCATCTCCAATGTTTTTCTGCTAGGCCCCATTTATTCATGTTCTACATTGCACCTTGCATCTGAATAAACCAAAGAAGCTATGTTCCAAGGGGGAAACAAGGAAGTTAATCTGAGTTTCATCCTAGACTCCCATACACCTGATAAAATCTACGAAGAAAAAGATCCCAAACATTTTCTAGGACATTAGCTTTGAACAAACCTTGGCCAATGCTGACATCAATAGTCCCTACTTTCGATGATTTATGAAATAACACCTATTATTCCCTTGTCACTTGCCTTTGATTGGACCCTCTCCTGGATTACTGAAGGAACACATACCCTAGACCCCGATAGAGTGAACTAACCCCGAGCAATCACGAGACTTACTCTCCTTTTCTTCGGAGTCTCCCAGGCATTCCGTCTTCTATAATCTATCATTTACACTATTCAGTAAACTCTGCTTTCACTTCCTCCATCTCACCTTTGATTTCTCTCCTGCAAGAAGGCAAAGACCTTCTTGGCTGGCCCCCAGGACCTGTTCCGGGTCCTTAGACTGGCCTGCCATGGAGCATTTCAAGAAAAAAATGATCATATGCTGATTCAAAAAAAAAAAAAAAGTCACTGAATTCAAAAGGTAGAAATATGACAAATTATATTCTCAGATACAATGCAATAAAATGATCAAAATAATTTAAGAATCATTAGAAATAGATTAGAAAATAATCTCTGGGCATTGGATCAATGGATCATTAAATCTTTGGTAAATAAGAAAGAATGAAAATACATAAATTAGGGGCACCTGGGTGGCTCAGTCGGTTAAGCCGTCTGCCTTCTGCTCAGGTCATGATCCCAGGGTCCTGGGATCGACCCCGCTTCAGGCTCCCTGGTCAGCGGGGAGCTTGCTTCTCCCTCTCCCTCTGCCTGCAGCTCCCTCTGCTTAAGCACTCTCTCTCTGTCAAATAAATAAAAATAAATAACTTTAAAATCAAAAAAGAACTAGAACAGATCTGTAAAACTAACATTTTGTTTCTGAAAACAAAAAGAAAAAAGTAGCAAAATACAATGATCACCATCCAGCCACATGAGGTAAAAAGAGTAAAAACCTAGGTATACTAAATCAAAAATGAGAAATGAATGGGAAATAACCAAATACACCGGGACTATTAGAACAACAACAACAAAAAGTACCATGCAAATTGTAATGCAAATGAATTTCACCATTTGGATAATGCAAATTATTTCTAAGAACCAAATAGTAGTAGAAATCAGCTCTAATCAAGCCAGTTAGAGTTGGTTAACCTTCCCTTACCAAAAAAATCTAAAGCCCCAAATTAGAACAAAGATAAATTTTCCTAAACTTAAAAGGAACAAGTTATACCCATACAATTTAAATATTTTATATGGTAAAAAGTAAAAGAAATCTCCCAATGTTTTATAAAGCCAGAATAACATAGACACCCGAACCTGAAAAGTTACCACACAGAAACCTGTAGGTAAATCACATTTATGAACACAGAAACAGCAAATCTGAATAAAATATTAGGAGATAGCCCTCAGCAGTATTTTAGAACTAGAATGAACCACAATGAATATGAATCAATTCTGGGAATATAAATAAAATTTATTTTTTAAGAAATCTTTTCATTTAATTCAACACAAAAGCTAATTGAAAAACATGAAAAAATATAGGGAATAATAAAATATTTCATGTCTCTTAATTATAAAAGTAATGCATAAAAATCAAATATCTTCTTCAATACAAACAAGTACTCTTAGAGTTGTTGGAGAAAAAATTCCATTAAATTCCTATAGCAGCATAACATAAAACTCTTGGCAAAGTAGATGGCCTGGTACACTGCCTAAAGTTCTACAGATTGGAATACCACATCTCTGTGGTCTTTTAAGGTCCGTTCTTTTATTTATTTATTTATTTTAATATTTTATTTACTTGAGAGAGAGAGGGCGCACATGAGAGAGCATGAGCAGGGGGGAGGGACAGAGGGAGAGAAAGAAGCCGGCTCTCCACTGAGCAGGGAGCCAGATGGGGCGCTCCATCCCAGGACCCTGAGATCATGACCTGAGCTGAAGACAGATGCTAAAACGACTGAGCCACCCAGGCGCCCCAAGGGACATCCTTCTAAAAACATCTTTTCAAAAACCCACATATAAAATCAGGAATCAGGCAAACATTTCCTTGTTGATGACTCCTATTCAACAACATACTGAAAGTTGTTGTAGTTAGTGTCAAGTGCAAAAAGGCATCAAGATTTAAAAAGTAGTAGTTTATGGAGAAAGCATACATGGTTGGGTTTGTTTCCAACACCGGAAACAGAGCTGAGACAGACTCAGGAAGTCTCTCCCTGAAACGCAAGAAGGCAGAAGGAGCACCTTCCTTTTGAAATGTGGTTACTGTCATCACAAATACAGAACTAGTCCTGGGAAACACTCAATAATTGGACAATACAGGGTCGGAGATATTGGCAGTGAGCACCTGTGCCTTGCTCAGCTGGGACTAGAGTCAGGCAAGTGAGGCACTCTCCTAAGGTTAAAAAAAAAAAAAAACGCAAAAGGGCACCAAAAACCTCAGGAAGCAAGATAAAGAATATTAATGCAAAAATCCATGGTAAACAAAATAGCAAATTTCAATTGAAGTCTCGGTCCAACCACGGACTCGAATGACTCACCACACTCCCTTCACCCCCTCGCAACTCTGTTGGGTGAGAAGGTACTGGGAATTTCAGAAACCGGAGGAGAGCTCCTGGAGTCGGATTTTGCAGGTGTGGGATGTCATGCCCAGACGTGACTTGAAGGTGTTGCCCAGCTGCTGCTGGTTCTCTTGATTAACGGAGGGGCCCACTTGGGGGCTCAGGCCTCTGAGGAGAAACGATGCCCAGCTGGTGATGGTATCATGAGGGAGACTATTAATGAAACTGTTTTTCTGGTGATATATGGGGGAAAATTTTTTTTAACTAGAAACTGGAGCAAATTGCAGTTGTCAGGATGAAGAAACTCCGGGGGAAGAGATTCAGGAACAAGCAAAACGAGGGAAAGAGTATCTCTTCTCCGGTCTTCAAATCCCCTCTAGTAATTCCAGTTAATAAACTCAGGCTGGGAGCCATCTGACCAAATAGAAATACCCCAGATGCAGCATCATGAATCAGAGCATAGAAAGGTAGGTCTGGAGTGGAGAATCAATAATTTGATGACAAATACTTGGAGCTTGACAGTGATCAATGGAAGGTGGGGGAAGGGATGATGGGACACCCAGACTGAGACCTTCGGAGATGTTGCATTTTTCTGCTTACTCTCATGTACTTCTGCCACCTGCCATGAAGAGGTGCCCTGGGTTTCAGGAGGAGAACGAGGAGACACATGGAACAGACCTGAGCCCAACGCACAGTCTGGGACTAGGCTGGCTGAATCAGCCAAACTCCATTGGACCCACAGACCTATGAGCAAGGAAAATAAATTTCTTTTGGTTATGAACTACTGAGATTTTGTGACAGTCTGTTACACTTCAAAAATTAACTAATATGGTCACTTTCTCATCTGTAAATTGGGTTTAGTGATAACACTTATTTTTCAGGCTTAGTGGGACCTCTGCTGACATAATGTAATACAAAAGGGGACATGAATTATAAAAACAGAATAAGTATCTCACAATATTCAAGGGAGCCTCATTTAATATATTCAATTCTGGCTTTGGATTGCTTCTTTTTTCTTTTAAGTATACAGGTCAGTGGTATTAAATACATTCATAATGTTGTGTAACCAGCACCACCATCTCCAAAACTCTCTCATCGTGTTAAACTAAAACTCTCTACCCATTAAATGATAAGTTCCTTTTTCTCTCTCCCCCTAGGCCCTGGCAAGCAATATTCTACTTTCTGTCTCTATAATTTTGACTCTTCAAGTACCTCATATAAGTAGAGTCATACAGTATTTATCTTTTTGTAACTGGCTTATTTCATTCAGCATAATGTCTTCAAGTTTCATCCGTGTTGTGGCATATGTCAGTTTCCTTCCTCTTTATGGCTGAATAATACTCCAATAATACTGTCAAACTATTTTCCACAGCATCTGCGCAATTTTACATTCTCATCCACAGAATATAAGGGTGTCCATCACTTTTCATTCTTACAAACACTTGCTATTTTGTTTTTGATGTAGCCATCTTGATGGATGGAAGGTGGCACCTCAATCTAGTTTTGATTTGCATTTCCCTAATGATTGTGATTTTGAGCATCTTTTCATGTGCTTATTGGCCACTGTACATCTTATCTGAAGAAGTGTCTATTCAAGTCCTTTGCCCATTTTTCACCTCTTCCTTTTGACTAGGAAATGTGAAAGATTCTAGGGTCCATTTAAAGTAGTGAGAAATCCACCTGAATGGAAGTTGGTGTATTTTATCTTTGCCATGCCTTGGATAAATTACATAATCTCTCTCAACATCACCATCTCTTCCTCAGAAATTTAGTTTTCTGATCTGCAGTTAGTGTGCAGATATACAAAGCATATACAAAGCTTTATAAAATCTAAAACAACACACATGGAAGCCTTTATTGTACACAACTTCAAAATTTAGACTTCATAACAAGAAGAAAATATTTAAAGAAAGATCCATGTCTCATTTTTAGCAAATGTAGTTGTGGCTCTCACTCTATTTAACTGAGCATTGGTTCCCAAAAGTAGTTTTCTGCTTAAATAAGCCTTTCTTCTTCCGGGCAGAGGCATTAATAACTTTTTTTGACAACTATCTTCTCATTTCCAACATTGACCTCCCACACTTTCATTATTTTACCCCATTCAGTATGGATAGTAATTTTCTGAAGTGTCTTCTTTTCCTGAGATTAATTTGAATTTGTGCAAATCTGCCACATCTATGTTCAGTTGTTAATGATGCAAAACAAAGCTCTGAAGTAACAACAGAATACTTTATATGTGGAACTAAAAACACTTTCTATATTTCACCTTTTGCTCAAAACTGACACTAAATAATATTATTCACAAATGAAATAAAGGCTTTCAGCAGCTTAAAGGATGCTTCATGAATATGAATTATGTTCTTTCGTTCTTATCATGGATATTGGTGATTTGAGGCAAATACCCAACTTGTTCTTGCATAATCATACTGTATAGTTTACATAAATGAGTTGATTAGGTTTTACAGAATTATGTAGTTTTGTTCTGCATCAACTTGAGCAGCACTTAAAGAAACAAACTCTATCAACAGCATTATAAGAGGTCTACACACTATAATTTCATAAAAACACCAAAAAGGGCACAAAAACAGACACATAGATCAATGGAACAGGATAGAGAGCTCAGAAATAAACCCACACTTAGATGGTCAATTAATCTACAACCAAGGAGGCAAAAATACACAATGGGGAAACAGCAGTCTCTTCAAGTGGTGCTGGAAAAACTGGACTACTTTCTTTTTTTGTCTTCTTTCTTTCCTTCTTTCTCTCTCTCTCTCTCTTTCCAGTATAGTTAACATACAGTGTTATATTAGTTTCAGGTATACAATATAGTGTTTAAACAATTCTACACATTGAAACTGGATTACTTTCTCACACCATACACAAAAATAAACTTGATATGGATTAAAGATCTAAGTTCAAAACCTGAAACCATAAAACTCCTTGAAGAAAACGTAGGCAGTAATCTCTTATTCATTGGCTTTAGCAACATATTTATGGATATGTCTCCTCAGGCAAGGGAAACAAAAGCTAAAATAAACTATTGGGACTATACCAAAATAAAAAAACTTTTGCACAGCAAAGGAAACCATTAATAAAACAAAAAGGCAGCCTACTGAATGAGAGAATATATTTGCAAATGATATATCTGATAAGGAGTTAATGTCCAAAATATATAAAGAACTTTTACAACTCAAACCCCAAAATAATTCAATTAAAAAATGGACAGAGGACCTGAATAGATATTTTTCCAAAGAATACATACAGATGGTCGGTAGACACAAAAAAGATACTCAGCATCACTCATCATCAAGAAAATGCAAATCGAAACCACCATGAGATATCACTACTTCACACCAGGCAAGGATGCAGAGAAAAGGGTATCCTCATGGTGGGAATGTAAACTGATGCAAACACTGTGGAAAACAATATGGAGATGCCTCAAAAAATCAAAAATGAAACTATCATGTGATTCAGTAATTCCACTATGGGGGTATTTACCCAAAGAAAACAAAAACACTAATTCAAAAAGATATATGCACCCCTGCATTTACTGCATTATTATTTACAATAGCCAAGACGTGGAAGCCACCCAAGTGTCCATCAATAGATGAGTGGATGAACATGTGAGATATATATGATATATAATGGAATATTACTCAGCATAAAAAAAGAATGAGGTCTTGCCATTTGCAACAACATGGATAGATCTAGGGGGGAATATGCTAAGTGAAATAAGTCAGAGAAAGACAAATACCATATGATTTCACTTATACGTGGAATCTAAAAAACAAAACAAAGAAACAAACAAAAACAGGAACAGCCCCATAAATACAGAGAACAAACTAATGGTTGTCAGAGGGGAGGGAAGTGGGAAGATGGGCTAAATGGGTGAAGGAGATTAAGAAGTACAAAATTCCAATTATGAAATAAATAAGTCATGGAGATGAAAAGTACAGTATAGAGAATATAGTTGATAATATTAAAATAACATTGTATGGGGACACATGGTAACCCTACTTACCATGGTGAGCACTGGATAATGTATAGATTGGTCAAGTCACTATGTTGTAACCTGAAACTAATATAACATTGTATGTCAACTGTACTTCCACAATAAAAAAAAAAAAAATTTAATGCCAAACAGGGGAATTTAAGTGTCAGAGGGCCTATAATATGTGGCAAAAAGAAATAAAGAAAATCTACGTACATATCTCTCTGCCTCATTTTCCTCATTAGTAAAAGGGAATATAAATATTAACTAATCATTGCTAGTGCTTTTTATGCACCAGGCATGTTTCTTGGTGTTTGACATGTACCACTCCATCTAACCCTCCCAGAAACCAATGAGGGGTCAATAACTTACCCAAGATTACAGCGTTTTCTCTCCCTAAAGCCCTCTTCTGAAATGCACAGCATCCTGTCTGCTCCTGGGGTTTAGTTCACACAGGTCACCTTATTGACTGTGTTTCTGTCAAAAAGGCCTGTTTGGATCAAGTTATTCTCACTACTACATCTATGCACATGGAATTATATACCCCCGGCCCAAGACCCTGAGAAGTCATGAGGGTATGTGAGACCCATATTCAGGGCAGGACAATAAAGACAGTTAGGTGGATAGTCCTCAAAGCAGCTTTTAATTTGTTTGGGATTTTCATTTATTTGGCAGGGAGAAAGGATTGCAACAGAGGGGAAGAAGTAGGGAGTCCAGTATAGCTGAATTATTTCAGGCACAATGGTATTACTGTTGTGAGATTAAGAAAAAAAAGACTAACCTAGGATTATTACAGATAGAGTCATGGCATACCAACAAACTGGAACCAAAACAAAAAGTAAAAGTAGAAGAAAAACCAAGGTTAAGTACAAGTTCTTGAGTCTAGGGTCCTGGAAAAGCACTTTTGGAGAGAGGAGACAGTTTGTGTGTATGTGTAATGTGTGTATGTGTATGTATATATGTATGTATGTACATATGTACACACTTTGTACAAACCACACTGTTTGCTTCATTGAAGAATCCTATTCCCCAACTATACCAAATAGCAAACCAAACCAAAACAAACGTGATTCTGTTTTCAGGGGTAAATTCTTCATATTTCCAGTCTTCTGATAAAATATATATAGTGCTTCTAAGATAGAAAACTATTTTAATTTTGTAAAATGTAAATACACAATTGAGGATTTGTGTGTGTGAGCTTAATTAATCTTGCAATAGGGACGCCTGGGTGGCTCAGTCGGTTAAGCGTCTACCTTCAGCTCAGGTCATGATCCCAGGGTCCTGGGATCGAGTCCCGCATTGGGCTCCTTGCTCAGCAGGGAGCCTGCTTCTCCCTCTCTCTCCCTCTGCTTGTGCTCTCTCTGTCAAATAAATAAAATATTTAAAAAAAAAATCTTGCAATAGTATCGGTCAAAAGAAATACTTCTATTTCGGGGAGTATTTTCCTTAGAAAAATACGGGTAGTAGGATAAAAGATTAACACCTAATTTTTAATGAGTGATCTATTTAGGAAAACCTTGCTTGCTTTATGAAAAGAATAGAAAGAGTAATTTAAATAAATTTCCTATTTTCTTCTGGATCCAAAAACAATCAAAGTTAAATATAACAATTCCTCTTAATTAAATTGAAAATAAATAAAGGCTTTGTTTAGTTTAACTTTTGTCAAAACTTTCCAAGTATCCTGGCATATCATAATGGATTTCTTCTCTCTCCCAGCAAAGCCAAAATGTTATAAACATAGACTAATTGAGAAAAACTCCAGGCAAGGTATAAAAGTGATCGTTTTCTTGAAGGCATTGACGCTTCTTGATGCTCATTGATTGTTTCAAAAAAAAAAAAAAATGTACCCCTTTTTTAGGTTCAAAGTGAAAAGATAAAAATTTTAATGAAAATACATGAAAAGTATAACAGTGATTCAAGCAAGGCCCAAAAATGATGGGCTTTTGTACTGAGAAAAATATATGTATATACAATCATCTTCCTATTTCACTATTTTATCTTGGTGATGATGATATATTAAATATGTAATATGAATTGAATTACAGATACAAAAGTTCTTGTCCCTGTAAAAATGTAAGGAGTAGCTCTGGGTAATGTAGGTTGATTTATCCTAGGCTAAAGTCAAAGTAGCAGCTGTTCTCAACTCAGGAGGCAAATGAGCAGCAAAGACTCTCTGAGCCCATCCCCTGTTTCAGAGTCTTTGGCATCCTGCAGAATAATCAAAGTAAACTATAACGCAGATGCATCAGTAGAATACTTGCCACAGGAAAGAAGTTTAGAGCATCAAATGTATCAGTGTGAAAGCATATTTTCTATCTGCTTTCCAACCAGTTGGAGAGATTTATAGACATCAGTAGGCAAAAAAACCCACATACTTTTAGAGATAAGCTTATCTTGGTTTCCAAAAGTGTAGACTGGCACTTTAGGGAAATTTCTGAAAATGGTGGTTCATGGAGAGAGAACTGATTGCTAGCTCTCTTCTCATTTCTGTGGCCTCTTTTGGAGTCAGGGAAGGACAAAGTACAGCAAGGATTCTATCCGAATTGAAACTGTCATTGGGAGGGAAAAAAAGATGAATTTAGAAGGAAACAACATTCACATACACACACATACACACAAATCTAGGTCTGGAAAGAGACAATTGGGGTAATTGGTAATCAGGGTGCTTAATCAGAATCCCCTTTACCTGTGAGTTGTGTTTAGGTTGCCTGAGCTGCTGTGTCTAAACTCAAACAGGCCTTCAGACTCTCTCTAGCATTCCTCTTTTAAGTTTGAATTCCTTTGTGTATATAAGGATTTTACACCTTGAAAATGGAAGGGAAGCATTCATGCTTGTTTCTTTAGCAAAGTCAAATTTTAAAGAGCATCATCTCTTGGGGAGAGAATGATTCTATTTCCTAATTTTATTTGCTTGATTAAAATGTTTGGTTTATTTCCTCTCATTCTTGAGAAACACATTTCAGTTCTTTTCTCAGAGATTACAGAGATAGAAGCAAAGAAAGGCAAATCCACTCTTGCGGAGTCTCTCCCTGTGCTGTAGCAAATTACCCGAGACCTGCTTTATAGCTAAACTGGGAAGAGAAATGCTTCTAAGCAAGCTGATGGAGGCAGGGGATAGGATTTCTCCCGTGGGAAGTCTCCAGGGACTGAACATCCTTAGGTTCCTTAATAACCATCCTCCTATACAACAATCCAGCTAACATCTTGGAACTGTGTTTGAACTCTCTTTTAGTTCAATTAAACATTTTTATTTCAAAAACTACACTAATGAAATCTGTAGTATAATTAGGGGTTAAATAATTCCATTGATTTAGCACTAAGCTTATGAAAAAAAGCCCTTAAATCTTTATATTTGTGACTTCCCATTTTTATATTTAAATTTCAAAAAATGCCAGTCTTGTCATTTTGCAAATAATGATTGTCCTGATTCAATTCTGGCCACTGTATTGTCTTGTTGCCTTTTTAAACTGTGTTCCAAATGAACACCACTCTTCCCTTCACTGGGACATATAGTTAATAAACTAATTAGCTGCATGGGAGCCCTAATGCTAAACTACTGGCTACAAGTTCTAGGGTGGTGGGCAGTCAGCAAAAAGAGAAAATTGACACAAAGAGTAAAATAGAAATGGCAACATGTACTCTGATGTTATAAATACAAAGGACTGTGTGTTCCAGGCAGGTTGGGCGGGGGGAACCCTAAGCTCTAATAGAGATTTACACTGAAATTTACATCCATGATTGGGTAAAATAGAAATATTGAGAGTAGACAACACCCTTTCAGGAAGGTTAATGAATTTTTTTAACCTGGATGTGTCAATGTACTTCAAGCCACAGTATAGAGAAAATGTGCACTTCAACAGAAAATTATGCATTGTCTGTAGCTCACTCTCCTGCTCTTTATGATTCTATGGGAGCTATTTTGCACCTTTGTACATTATCAATAGCTGATAACAATGTAAAATAATTCTTGTCTACTGTCATGAAAATTATCTTCTTTCCAACTGAGGTTCAGTGGACTTTCCTAGCTAGTTTTATCTTCATTTATGTATTCCCTTCAATATTCCTTTAAATAAGTTTGTACTTTTTGGACTTTTCTTTGGAACTGGTTCTAACACCTTACAGATGTACTCGTTAATGAGTTAAAGAAAATCTTTAACTTGTGTTCATTAATCTGTACAAGATGTGTATAAGAGTCCTGATTTTACCCTCTTTTGAAAACAGTCTTTTAACAGTAGGAAGACACTAAACAAATAACACGAAAGTCATAGGAGCTTACTTTGACAAAATTTAAGCAAAACAGTCTCATTTAAATATGGATTCTGCCCATGCATACTCTTTTGGCTTTAGAACACTTGCTACACTCTGTCCATTGCAGTTATTTGCATACTCCACTACTACCCTCAACCAGGATTGTGTAGCGGACATTTTTTAGTTGCCAGCTTAGTCCCGGTATCACTCTTCCCTTCCTCTTTGTCTATAGCACCCAGATTTTCCTTTAAGAACCTGCCCTCTTCCACTGTGTAATGCCCATGACATGTGGCTAGGATGGTCCCCATTCAGAACTTCAGGTGTGAGCCCTGATTGGTCTAAGACAAGTAGCACATTCCCATCCTCTTTGTCATTAGTGGTTGGTTCATGGATGGGCAAATGAACCAAAGTTAGCTTATAAAGGCAAAACTCAGGTCTTCATTCAATGTCGGGAGAGAAAACAAGTTGTTTGGTGAGTTATTGGCAGAATATCAGCTGGTCCAGGAGGAAAGATATTTTTACAATGAAGCTGACATTCTGAAAGGTGGAGTGGAGAGAAAACAAAAACAAATAAACAAAAACAGTCCCCAGATTCTTGTTGACTTTGCTGAGCCACTGGGTCAAACCACCCTGGCATTTGCTTTTCTTCTTGGTTTTGCCATTACAAGTCAATATAATTTCCTTATGTTTTTAGGCAGTTTGAGTTGGTTTCTATTTACTTCTACCATAATGTCTCCTATGAACTATTGGGACTTCATCAAGATAAAAAGCTTTTGCACAGCAGAAGAAACAGTCAACAAAACCAAAAGACACCTGACAGAATGGGAGAAGATATTTGCAAATGGCATATCAGATAAAGGGCTAGTATCCAAAATCTATAAAGAACTTATCAAACTCAACACCCAAAGAACAAATAATCCAATCAAGAAATGGGCAGAAGACATGAACAGACATTTCTGCAAAGAAGACATCCAAATGGCCAACAGACACATGAAAAAGTGCTCAACATCCCTTCGCATCAGGGAAATACAAATCAAAACCTCAATGAGATATCACCTCACACCAGTCAGAATGGCTAAAATTAATAAGTCAGGAAATGACAGATGTTGGCGGGGATGTGGAGAAAGGGGAACCCTCCTACACTGTTGGTGGGAATGCAAGCTGGTGCAGCCACTCTGGAAAACAGTACAGAGGTTCCTCAAAAAGTTGAAAATAGAGCTACCGAACGATCCAGCAATTGCACTACTGGGTATTTACCCCAGATACAAATGTAGGGATCTGAAGGGGTATGTGCACCCCGATGTTTATAGCAGCAATGTCCACAATAGCCAAACTGTGGAAAGAACCAAGATGTCCATCGACAGATGAATGGATAAAGAAGATGTGGTATATATACACAATGGAATATTATGGCCATCAAAAGGAATGAGATCTTGCCATTTGCAATGACGTGGACGGAACTGGAAGGTGTTACGCTGAGTGAAATAAGTCAATCAGAGAAAGACATGTATCATATGACCTCACTGATATGAGGAGTTCTTAATCTCAGGAAACAAACTGAGGGTTGCTGGAGTGGTGGGGGGGTGGGAGGGATGGGGTGGCTGGGTGATAGACATTGGGGAGGGTATGTGCTATGGTGAGCGCTGTGAATTGTGCAAGACTGTTGAATCACAGATCTGTACCTCTGAAACAAATAATGCAATATATGTTAAGAAAAAAAAAGAAGAAGAAGAAAGCAGGAGGGGAAGAATGAAGGGGGGAAATTGGAGGGGGAGACGAACCATGAGAGACGATGGACTCTGAGAAACAAACTGAGGGTTCTAGAGGGGAGGGGGGGTGGGGGGATGGGTTAGCCTGGTGATGGGTATTAAAGAGGGCACGTTCTGCATGGAGCACTGGGTGTTATGCGCAAAAAATGAATCATGGAACGCTACATCAAAAAACTAATGATGTGATGTATGGTGATTAACATAACAATAAAAATTTTTAAAAAGTCTCCTATATTAATCAAATTGTGAGATTTCTGAGATTAGAACCTCTGATTTTCTTAATGCCTCCTATAGCATAAGATGTTGCACAAGGAGGCACTCAAAAATGCTTTTGAATTGTATCATCTTTTTTTTTTATTTTCAAATTCTTAAAACAAGGATTTGAAGAAAGGATTCGCTTTTTCCAATTTTTACACTCTGTTCCATTTCTGATGTCTTTTAATATTTTAAAGCCCATTTATTATCTCTTGCCTGTATCTCATCTCTCATTTCCACTCATACTTGCTCCATTAATTGTGTATAAAGTATCTTTTCATTCCTTTGGCTCTTACTGCAGGCATTGTGATTTTTACTATTTAAAAAAGCATCAATACTGTTTCCAGCTGGATTATGAAATCTTGTCCTAACTGCCAATGCTCTTCTAGAGTACAGTACAACCCAGAGGCAGTCAGTGGAAAACAGCCAAACCGAGGTAATCCATTTATCACTTTATTGATGCCTCATGTGATCCCTAATTTTTTTTCCAATGGTACATTATTTCATTAGATTTGTCGGTAGAATATATCTAACTTGATCTTCATCAACCAATGTTTTAGAAGAAAAGAGCATTCTCAAACTCATCTATCTGAAATGAAGCTTCACAATTGTACAATTAGGTAAATTAGAAGGGCAGTTTTGTAATGATGTATTGTATGGTGACTAACATAATAAAGTAAAATAAAGTTAAAAAAAAAAAAGGGCAGTTTTGAGGGCCAGATAAAAATATCTGTTAAAACAAAAAAATTCCCATATGTGCTGATTGTGATGTTCATTTATTTTATCAAATTGAAATATCTGTATTGTTTACAGTAGGGGGGGACCACTGAAATTTCCATCAAAAGGACAATGGCTTAATATTTTAGACCAGATGCTGATTATATAAAGGGACAGTGGCCAGACCATATATGACAATAGAACTCTGACCCAAGCAGCAACCTTTGCAGCCATCAGCCCAGAATGGTCAGGACTTAGTGACTGCCAACTTCCTCATTTTTTTTTTGTCCATTCTTGCAACTCGGGACCAACCAGAGGAAGTCAAATATGCTCCCAAACCAATCACATCATCCTTCCAGTTAATCTGCCTCCAGCTTCTCCACCTTTACAACCTCCAATCAGAGTGTTCATGAAGCCTTCCCTTTTTGTCGCTTTAAAACTTTCCCACTCCTCTGCCTGCCTTTGAGCCTCTGCGAAATACAAGTAATGGTAGCTGACTCCCTTGCTCTGGAAAGCTCTGAATAGATTTCTGTTTGTTCTCATTTGGCCCTAAATAGAGTCATTTGCCCTCACGACAGCAAACCAAGATTTAATTGCAGTTTCAACCTTTCCCAGAAATGTTACCTTTAAACAGTCAATCTGAAATTTCCTGATCAATATTAGTGAGGTCATCTGTATAATAAGACCCCTTCCCATCCCCATCCCCCCATAAAGAAGATGACCAGACCTGAAAAAAATCTTTCCTTTTGCTAACAACCTCCTTGATGCACCCTCCTCATGCCTACAAAAACCTTTCACTTTGTACAGCTCCTCTGAACACCTGTCCATTTACTAGAAGGGGTGCTGCCCCCCATTCATGAATCATTGAATAAATCCAATTAATCTTCAAATTTGTTCAGTTAAATTTTTGTTCCTTAAAGACAACAGAGGAAGTTTGTTTTCTAAAACTGAAAAAAAATCAGGAGACATAAGGGGAAAGTTCTTTAGGATAAGTCTTTCCAAGGCCCTGAGCTTTCAAATGAGACATTTTTTGATACATGTTAGGCAATGTCGTTTTAAATTAAGTTGTTGCCCTTTGTGCTTACATTTCAGTGATAAAAAACCCACAAAACACTGATTCCCAATGGATAGCTTCTCTGTGAGAGGCCAAACAGTAACAGGAAGGTCCTTGGGAGCTTTCTTCAAACAACATATCATATGCACAAAACAAAATAGTATCAAGCCACTTCTGTAAGAGTTTGTGATTTTATTGGCTTTTCTTAGAGATTTACTTACAATTGTGCCCTTTCTTTTAGGAAGTAAAATTCATGCCATTTTTATTTCATAGTGGGCAGAGAACTGGAAAACAGATCATTGATTTAGCACAATATTTCCTAGCATATGCCCTACATTTAAACAATAATTTGGCCCAATTTTGGAGATAGTCCGTGACCTTCATGGCTGGGGTTTCAGATGTGGGTGAACGTACACAAATTTCCTTCTCGGCTTATGAACAGACAATGATTAGCATTGCAGGCAGAACAGAGGATCAGAGTAACTGGGTGGTTTTATCTGGTTTTATTCTCTGATTCTTTTGAAAATAACAAAAGATCTTCTGCCATATCTGGCTTTGCTCAGTCCATGAGGACAAATCATCCCAATGATAATATTTTGTATAAATCACAATGAGAAGTATCTTAAACAAATCCTCAAAGCATTACATAGATATTGATGAAGAATAATCAAGAAACTGGGAAGAACCTAGAAAAGTTTGCCCTGAAAATTACAGAACCAGAGGCCTGAGCAGCTCCTCTGGGCCTAGAGGTTTAGTGGGTTAGAGAGAGAGAGGACTGAAGGTGGGGAGACAGGAAAGCCTGGAAGCAACAAATTGCTGGTCAAAGTTTTTAAAGCTCAGTTCAAAGTTCTTAAAGCTCAGTTTATGGATTCATCCTGATGGCAAAAAGTACCCAGGCATTTCACAAAATTCAAAATCAAAAATGGTAAATGCTTTGCTCTCCAAATCACTTTATTTTCTGATTCGTATAATTTATATGCAAACAAAGAGGAATCAAAAAATGATTTATTTTTTTCAGGCAAGACGTGATCTTTAGAAAACTTGCCATATGCCAGCCAGATTGTTGGAACTAATTGCAGACTCGGCAGTTTGGTTAGAACCTCAAACAGCACACTGACATTTGAGAAGGATGTGTAGCCCTTCAAAGACAGAAACCTAAATCTCCTCCAATGTTACCAGTCAGTGGAGTTTGAGGCAACAAAACAAACCACTGGATGCCTTTCACTTCATTGAGAGATCAAAAAAATTATCATCTTTACCTGTAGGAATTAACAAGGAACAAAAATTTTTTTAAAAAATTCTTTGGAGAATGCTATTATGCCAGTGAATCCCAAAGAGTTCCAAAGGAATTACAAGGTTTTGTGAAAATTTTCTAGAGCTTACTGCACAAAAAATGTTGTGGCAAATATATTTAATGACTCGCAGCACCCAAGGCCTCACTTGGATATGACTCACTGCATGAAGTTCCATAAAACAATTTTGGTGGGTTTCAGCACTTCACCAAAAAATTGAAAACTGTTTTTATTATTATTGGGGTCTTTATTAAAGAAAATTGAGATATTGTTCCTTCAATATTGTTTACACTGTGATCTGTGAGTGTGAGAGTCGGGGGGAAAAATGAGAGAATGAATGACAGAAAAAGAAGAACACATTTTGGTGGGTAAAATATGAAATAGTTGGCTGACATTTTCATCTGATGGCAGTGTTCCTTTTTTTTTCCTCTTCTGAATTTACTTTAGGACATGAAATTTCAAACAAAAGCAAAAACAAAAAACCTGATCTCTTTTCTTAACCTACTGAAGATAAAATTTGTTTCCTTTAAAGAGTGTCTCATAAGGAAACACAAGTTAATCTGGCAGTGGTTTGGAACAACTGACTCACCATTTTGAAAAATAAATTAGATGCCTGCCTTACCAAAAAAATGCCTTTTGATCTGAGGGGAAAGATCTGTAGTTGGAATCTGCCTAAGTATAGTGACAAGTGAGTTTCATCTCAGGCAAAAGCATGGTTAAGCAGTGTTATCTATGCCACAAGCGCATACAGAAGAGAAACAAGGGCAGAAATAGAAATACACTCAGAACACTTTTATCCCACTCAAAGTGCACAGCAAATCACATTCACAACTATTTATTGAAATACACTCTGTTTTCTGGCACAGTTAATACCAAACAAAACTAACAGAGGGAAAAATTAGAAAAGTTTTAATAAAGTGGAAATATGACAACAGCATGGGTTACAATAATGTTTTGCTTTCATAAATAAATGATGTATTCATTCCTAGGACTGCCATAACAAGATGCCACAAACTAAGTACCTTAGGTTAAGGGTGTCTGGTTGGCTCAGTTGGTAGAGCATGCAACTTTCAATCTCGGGGTTGTGAGTTTGAGCCCCACATTGGGTGTATGGCCTGCTTAAAACAAACAAAGAAACAAACAAAAACCAACTAAATAGCTTAAACGACAGAAAGTTATTGTCTCACAGTTCTTCATAATACAAGTCCAAGATCAAGGTGTCAGCAGGATTGATTTCTCCTGAATGCTATGGGGAGAAGATGTTCCATGCCTCTCCTTAGCTTCTGGTGGTTTGTTCTTAATCTTTGGCATTCTTTGAATTATAGACACAGTATTCCAATCTCTGCCTCTATGTTCACATGGCATTCTCCCAAAGTGGGTGTCTGTCTCTCTGTCTGAATTTCCCCTTTAATAAAGACACCGGTCATATTATCTTAGAGCTCACCCTATTGGCCTATCTTAATTTGATTGTCTGCAAAGACCTTATTTTCAAATAAGTACATTCACAGGTACTGAAAGTTAGGACTTTGGGGAAACATAATTCAACCACGATATATTACTGCTTATTTATAGTGACTCTAAGAGTTAACCAATTTGCTAATTAGATTGATTAATAATTAATTGATTGTTAATCATTAATTCATCTTTCCACAGACCTTCAGGTGGTCAGGGAAAGAACCTTGAGTAACAAGAAGACTTTACAATAGAAACCCTTTCAGCATTTGATTACTGGGGGGCATGGATGTTTCTCCAGGCTTGCCAGCAGAGCTGCAAGTTTTTCTTCTTCAGGCAGGGGCATCAAAGAGGATCGTGAGCTCTTAGAAACCACAAGCTACAGCACAGGTAGCAAGCACGTTGTAGGGCTTAATGTGTTCAACAGATCACAGGGAAGCCAAAATAACTTGGAAAATGATTGAGTCTATGAATCGTCTGCACTGCATAATAAAAACTGTGGAAAGAGGCACAAAAACATTTATTTCCAGGGTTCTACTTTTTTTGAATTTGGGGGGAAAAAAAATCTATGTTCTTTTGTTGTTCCAGTTCTTTCTCCAGGAAGGAAATACTGAACATTTTACTAAATATGGATGAATCACAAGTAGATTTTCTCCCAAGACTGTCAGGAGTCCTCTGTCTTCCTACAGCTGAGATAGACTGTCGTCATCATTCTCCGACAGAATCTATCCTCAGGTTTTGTCTAGAACAGTGGTTCTCCAAGTGTGGTCCCGTCCCAGCAGCAACAGTATTACATGGAAACTGGTTAGAAATGCAGATTCTTGGGCACTGCCCAAGACCTGGTAAATCAGAAACTCTGGGCATGAGGTTCAGCTGTCTGTATTTTAACAAGCCTCTGGGAGATTTTTGAAGGTCCCTCAAATTTGAGAACCACTGGTCTTCCCTAAAGTGAATGCCTTGCCAATCAATACAATTGAAACAAAAAAACTATTGGATTTTTTTTTTGTCATAACTGGTGTTTAGGACTTACTTTAAACATATGTTTGTTGTTACAAGCTACTGTTGCTTTCCTGAAATATTTCTTTGTTAATAAAACTTTAGAATTGTTTTCTGATTTAAAAATCAGTAAGTGCCAGAATATTTCAGTGTCACCATGTTCAAATTCACTCTGAGGAGGAGAGAACATTTTCAAATGCAGCCGTCACTGAGAAAATTTCAGACACAGCATCTGTCTTCTTCATCTGATTCAGATTAGAGAAACCTCACAGGATCTGAGAATTGATTTGCTCTGAGGGTCTTGCTTTAAATGGTTTCTTAACCCGAATGCCGTCCCAGACCTGCTGAATCACAATCCTTTCTTCTAGGGCCATGAGTAGTCCAGCTCAAAAACATCCTCAGAAGATTCTACTGGACACATGTCAGGCCTCACAAAATCTATCCTCGACATCCTCTGAGGAGCAATTAGTTTTAACATGAAGACATCTGTCCTACCGTCGCCACTTGAGAGAGTAATTAACCTTTTGTAAATAAGTAAACCCCTTTAGTGGTTTATTCACATTAGAGAGAATAAGGCAGGGAGAAAGAGGTGGTCTCAGCTGAAGGCACTGGGAAGGAGCCTACCCTAGAGGGAAAGATGCAGCATTTGGAAGGTTTAGCTACATCCTGAGAAGTAACATCTCCCATTTACCAAGCACCGATGGGCCATATGTCAGAGGCTCAACATAATATCTTCAGATTCTCTTTCTTCAAAACTTTTTTTCAACAACCCCAAAAGATCATCACAATTAGCCCCACTTCTAGACAAGGAAACTGAAAAGGAAAGGGATTTGCCCAACACTACAAAGCCAGTGAACAGAAGAGGTGAGTTTGGAGTCAGACCTCTTTTGCCTTCTACTCTTATACAGCGGTCATTCAAGGAAGGGGCAGGCACTGGGCATGTGATACAGATGTGCTGAGCATTCCAACCTGACAAAACAGCAACAGGAAATCTGGAAGCAACCAAAAAGCTGGCATCAGTGATGCAGGTCAAAAGGTATCACAAGTTGGATATGACTGAAACACCCAACAATAGAACAAAGGAAAATAAAAATTCGTTAATATTCATTGAACTTTTTACTATGTACTAGGCTCTATTCCAAATGCTTTACCTGTTTTAATTTATTTAATCCTTGTAACAAACCTATGTGATAAAGATTATTATTCTCTCAATTTTACAGAGAGGTAAAATAACTTGTGGTCAGTCACTGGGATAGGACTCAGGCAGTCTGGTTCCAGAAAAGGCACTCTTAATCATTATGAAAATTAGGATGTATCATAATGATGATATTCTCCCACATGGTCAGTGAACTTAGAACCATGTAGACGCCACTGACAAATGTGTATGGAAAAAATAATATGCCACTTCAAAAATAACGAATAGATTGTTCACTTGCAGGCTACAGTAAGTACAAAACATTTAACATATATTTTATGCATTATATACAAAGGTTAGTTTTTCACTGGGCTATCTGAACTATTTTGCTATGTAACAAATTGACCAAAACTTAATAGCTTTTAAGAACAAACATTTATAATCACATAGTTTCTGCGGATTCAGAATCTTGACATGACTCACTTGGGAGCTCTGGCTCGGGGTTTCTCATAAGCAGCAGTCCAGATGTTGGCCAGGATTTCAGTCATCTCAAGGCTCGACTGATGTGGTAGACAGAGAAACACACATGTGATATGCCATCAAAAAATTCATAAGTTGAATCCAACCATGAAATATCAAGCAAGCCAAATTTGAGGAACATAATACAAAATTACTTGACACTTAAAACTGTCAAGATCAAGAAAGGAAAAGAAAGATGGAAGAATTATTCCAGATCAAAAGACTCAGGAAAGAGTATAACGAAATATGATTCATGACTGATGCTGGACTAGGAAAAAGCAAACTGGAATAACAAAACTGACTATTGGATCAGTTGAACAATGCCTGATGTTTCAATCTTACATGGCTGAAAGGTCTATTTAAAGTACAAGAAAAATATATTTTAATGTAACCTATTTCAGTGATAGGCTTTTGGATTTCAAACTGAAATTCATCTTTAGGGAACCACTACTTACTGATATTTGGTGTATATATCTGAAATTATCTGAAAAAGTTGTTGAAATACAACTCCCGGGCACCTGGGTGGCTCAGTCAGTTAAGGATCTGCTTTTGGGTCAAGTCGTGTTCTCCAGGTCCTGGGATCAAGCCCCACATCGGGCTCCTTGCTCAGTGGGGAGCCTCCTTCTCCTTCTGCTTGCCACTCCCCCTGCTTGTGCTTGCTCTCTCCCCCTACCCCTGTGTCAAATAAATAAATAAAATCTTTTAAAAAAAGATATACAACTACCTCTTCCAACTATATATATATATATATACACATAATATAGTGAGATTTCCTTCATGTTTTTCAACAAACATATCAAAAAGATGGAATGCAGAAGCAAATATAGAATTCAGCTGTCTTCCATTAAGCCAGCTATTGAGGAGATTTGTAAAGAGTAAATCAATGTCACTCTTCTCCCTAATTGTTTTTGTTTTAGAAAATGCTTTTAATTTAAAAATATGTCACTTATATTAATAGATAATGAGTTTGGTCTTGCTATTTAAATAAAATAATAAATATTTTTAAGTTTCTCAGTTGTAATTTCTAATACAATAAATAGTGATAGATATAATCCATTGAACAAAAGTTCTTTGACATCCTCAATAATCTTTCAGAGTATACTCACTCTTTGCAGATGATATGATACTTTATGTAGAAAACTCAAAAGACTCCACCCCAAAACTGCTAGAACTCATACAGGAATTCAGTAAAGTGGCAGGATATAAAATCAATCCACAGAAATCAGTTGCATTTCTATACACCAAAAACAAGACAGAAGAAAGAGAAATTAAGGAGTCAATCCCATTTACAATTGCACCCAAAACCATAAGATACCTAGGAATAAATCTAACCAAAGGGGCAAAGACTCTGTACTCAGAAAACTATAGAATACTCATGAAAGAAATTGAAGAAGACACAAAGAAATGGAAAAATCTTCCAAGCTCATGGATTAGAAGAACAAATATTTTTAAAATGTCTATGCCTCCTAGAGCAATCTACACATTTAATTCAATCCCTATCAAAATACCATGAACTTTTTTCAAAGAAATGGAACAAATAATCCTAAAATTTGTATGGAACCAGAAAAGACCCCCGAATAGCCAGAGGAATGTTGAAAAAGAAAAGCAAAGCTGGTGGCATCACAATTCCGGACTTCAAGCTCTACTACAAAGCTGTAATCATCAAGACAGTATGGTACTGGCACAAAAACAGACACATAGATCAATGGAACAGAATAAAAAGTCCAGAAATGGACCCTCAACTCTATGGTCAACTAATCTTCGACAAAGCAGGAAAGAATGTCCAGTGGAAAAAAAGACAGTCTTTTTAACAAATGGTGTTGGGAAAATTGGACAGCCACATGCAGAAGAATGAAACTGGACCATTTCCTTACACCACACACAAAAATAGACTCAAAATGGTTGAAATACCTAAATGTGAGACAGGAATCCATCAAAATCCTTTGAGGAGAACACAGGCAGCAACCTCTTCGACCTCAGCCACAGCAACCTCTTCCTAGACAACATCGCCAAAGGCAAGGGAAGCAAGGGCAAAAATGAACTATTGAAACTTTATCAAGATAAAAAACTTTTGCACAACAAAGGAAACAGTCAACAAAACCAAAAGACAACCAACAGAATGGGAGAAGATATTTGCAAATGACATAACAGATAAAGGGCTACTATCCAAATCTATAAAGAACTTATCAAACTCAACACCCAAAGAACAAATAATCCAATCAAGAAATGGGCAGAAGACATGAACAGACATTTCTGCAAAGAAGACATCCAAATGGCCAACAGACACATGAAAAAGTGCTCAACATTGCTCGGCATCAGGGAAATACAAATCAAAATCTCAATGATATACCACCTCACACCAGTTGGAATGGCTAAAATTAACAAGTCAGGAAATGACAGATGTTGGTGAGGATGCTGAGAAAGGGGAACCCTCCTACACTGTTGGTGGGAATGCAAGCTGGTGCAGCCACTGTAGAAAACAGTATGGAGGTTCCTCAAAAAGTTGAAAATAGAGCTACCGTATGACCCAGCAATTGCACTACTAGATATTTACCCTAAAGATACAAATGTAGTGATCCAAAGGGGCACATGCACCCCAATGTTTATAGCAGCAAAGTCCAAAATAGCCAAACTATGGAAAGAGCCTAGATGTCCATCAACAGAGGAATGGACAAAAAAGATGTGGTGTATCTATACTATGGAATATTATGCACCATCAAAAAAAATGAAATCTTGCCATTTGCAACAACATGAATGGAACTAGAGGGTATTATGCTAAGTGAAATAAGTTAGTCAGAGAAAGACAAGTATCATATGATCTCACTGATATGAGGAAGTTGAGAAACAAAACAGAGGATCATAGGGGAAGGGAGGGAAAAATGAAACAAGATGAGACCACAGAGGGAGACAAACCATAAGAGACTCTTAAACTCAGGAAACAAACTGAGGGTTGCTGGAGTGGTGGGGGTTGGGAGGGATGGGGTGGCCGGGTGATGGACATTGGGGAGGGTATGTGCAATGGTGAGCAAAGTGAATTGTGTAAGATTGATGAATCACAGACCTGTACCCCTGAAACAAATAATACATTATATGTTAATAAAAAAATAATCTTTCAGAGTATAAAGTCATCCTGAAACTAACAAGATATATTGATTTTATTGGTATAGTTATCTGATTCAATTTTGAGTAATTTTTTATCTAAACTAGAATAGTTGGTTCTGAAGCTACACTGTCTTTTTCCATCAACTGGCAGGGAATTGACTGGCAACAGAAGGTTTGCTATTTCATGAAGTTTTTTGGTTGATAAAAGGTAAAAATGTATAATTGCATTCTGAATTTATGTTTGAAAATCTGCAGCTTTTGGAATTCATCAAATTTTATCAGAAACTTGTATGCCAATATTAATTGAATCAAAGCACATTTACAATTTTATGTTTTAGATTCTTCCTAAAAGAAGCTATTCCACATTAAGTTAAGATGTCATTTTTAAATGTCCAGTTATTAGAAATAATCATACTATAATTGTCTCAGTGAACTCATTTCTGCAGAGAAGAACTGATAGGTGATAAGTAATAACATAACTAAATGATAGCAAGACTTTTGCTCTTCAGAAAAGAGAAACTATCCCAAAATAGTAAGTTTTCATAATGCAACTCACCAGCATAGCAAAATTTGGATGAGTATTCATTATTGCAAGGTAAAAAATAAAGTTAAAAAACCGTGGGGTGCCTGGGTGGCTCAGATGGTTAAGCGTCTGCCTTCGGCTCAGGTCATGATCCCAGGGTCCTGGGATCGAGCCCCACATCGGGCTCCCTGCTCCGCGGGAAGCCTTCTTCTCCCTCTCCCCCTCCCCCTGCTTGTTCCCTCTTTCGCTGTCTCTCTCTCTCTATCAAATAAAAAAATAAAATCTTAAAAAAAAAACCTTCACTACAAGCTAGAAGGAATTAAGATTAAAGGATCCCTAAGCAACAAAAAAATAAATAATAAATAAATAAAAGCTTCCTTATTTTTCTTATCACAAAATTCCACAAATTAGTATTAGAAGTGTAAAAAACATGATTTAGTCAAATAAGGAAAAAAATTACCTTTTTAAAAAGATCTTATTTATTTATTTGAAAGAGGGAGAGTGAGAAAGAAAGAGAGTATGAGGAGGGGGACTAGGCAGAGGGAGAGGGAGAAGCTGACTCCCCGCTGAGCAGGGAGCCCCACGCTTGGTTCGATCCCGGGACCCGGGAATCACTACCTGAGCCAAAGGCAGACGCTTAGCTGACTGAGCCACCCAGGCGCCCTGAAAAATTCACCTTTTATTTAAGAAATGAAGATGTGTGGAATAAACTTGAGAGAAATTTAACACCTCTAAAAATCTCACCATCAAATACACTGAATGTTTGGTGGTCAGGCTAAGAGGACATTGTCAGAGGTCACCTGAATGTGTCCGACAATAATAAACACATTTCTCTTTCTCTCATAGTATATACTGAGGAGAGTGTTTCTTGATGGTGGACCACCACTGTCCAGGGCAGTCTTTTAAGGACCCAAATCCTTTCCACATTGTCATTATTTGGTGCACAAAGCTTTCTCACAATAGTTAAATACCAGCCCATCAGACAGCCTCAGAGCTTTTTATTCTGTAGTAACCATTGATATAAAGATGTGGTCTACCTGGTAGAATCTGCTAACACTGTTCAGTGTCATTCTGTCCCTTCTTCTATAAATGGCTTCTTTGTCCAAATCCTAATTATTCTCTTCTTATATTTTTTCTATCCTCCTGAAATTATTCAAACTCCCATAGAATTTTCTCTTTAGTATGGTTGGTCAAACAGTTAAAAGGCATAAATCTATTTTATACATGAAAATCATCTGACTTTGTTGGATTTCAGTTTCCAAGATCATCCCAGTGAATTTAATAAAAGAGAATTGTAGGAATAATTCTTTTCTGAAAATAGGTGAAACATCAGACTGAGGAGTAAATGGCCTTAAAAAAAAAAAACTTAAACATTTAAAATGAAATCTTTATACGCATTTATTTTCTTCCTTTGATTTTCCAGAATCTCCTCTACCTGCCTCCAACATCATTATCCCAGGGCTCTATTGCATAGTGTCCACAAGTCTTTTTGCCAAAGTTCACAGCACCTCTTGTGTTACAGAGTTAGGGAATAAGCAATAGCAAGAGAAGCATCTCACCAGCCCCTAAAGGTCAATGGAAGAGAAACAAAGAGAAAAAGAAGAGACAATTTATAATCTCAGATTATAAAATTAATGGAGATGCAGGGAGACTAAATCAAGATAGGGAACAGAGCAGAATGGCGTAGGGAGAACCTGGCCAGCAGGCATCCCAGGAAGTGGCCGAGATCATTAGCATTCACCATATCCAGGCCTTCTCCTCTTCCTGGGAGGAAGAGCTAGACCTATGCTCCTCCAAGTGTGCTGTTTGGACAGGCACTGCTCTATAAACTCTATAATTCATGATGCTAAAACCAGACTATGAATCAGCTACATCACTAAGCACACAGTTAAGTTCAGCTAACATTTTTTCCCCCAGAAAAACTTTCTCAATGAAGGAAATAATGTGCTGATTTATATTCTCATTTAAGGCTCAAGAATTTAGTGAGCAGCACTGTGGTAGACAGCACTCTCCGAACCTCCTCAGATCTCGCTGGGGACATGTGACTAGTTCTCACTACTGCAATGTGAGCAGAAGGGAATGAGTAAGCTCCCACCCAGGTTATTTGTATTGTGTTGTGCCACCCGGATCTCCCTATTCAGGACTGAAGCCCTTAACTCCACTACCTGCTGTCTGTGTCGACAGCTCAATGATCACAGCTAAATAGTTTCTCCCAGTGATGTCTCTTGGCTGAAGAGAGCTATGCTCTCCACAAGGGCTACATTTACTTCTTGGGGACAACTGCAATTCAGTAACATCACTGTGTGGGTATAAAGTCATGGCTTCTTGCCCTAAATTCTGGACAACTCTGAGTTCCAGAGCTCCCTGTGGGTCAGCAGAGGCCTTTGTTTTGACTGCATTTACAGCTCAAGTCTTCTTTCTACCCAGTTATGCTCCCTTCATTCTAAGAACACTCCCCTGGAACCTTTTTGAACACAGACCTTCATCTCAGAGGGTTCTTCCTAGGGAAACCACCCAATGGAAAACAGATCTGATTTCCTTTCTTTCTCTTCTCTGGGTTAACAGTCTTACTTGCTGGAGACCTTAGAAGGTGGAGGAGTCGCATAATGAATCCTTGGTCCCTAAGGGATTCCCTGGAGCCTGAGCCTACCCATCAACTAATCAACTAATATTGGACAAAGATACAACAAGATTTGCCCTGTTTGTTTGGTAAGCAACTGAGATTTATGGTTATGTATTGAAATAGTTAATAAACAAAGACTAATATAGAACATAGATTATGGATTTACTAGCAGCTAAATATTGAGTAGATATTTCCCCCCACCTAAAACTGGAGTGTTTTTCCTGTATTCTTTTTGCCAGTCAATTGGGACTACTGGTAAAAGGAGTCTTTACTTGGTTTTTCAAGTGATCTTGCCTTTCCATCTTTACTGTTAGCTTTTCAGTTGTATAACAGTAATTCTTGAAGATATTATCTAGATCTACTTAAAGAAATATAAGCAGGCAAAAAGACAACTCTTTCCTTTGGAAATTTTGAAGTAATTGGATGAATTCCTTTTTTTTTTTTTTAAGATTTTTATTTATTTGACAGAGAGAGAGAGAGAGCACATACAACAGGGGGTGTGGCCAAGGGAAAGGGAAAAGAAGACTCCCTGCTGGCAGGGAGCCCAATGTGGGGTTCAATCCCAGGACCCTGGAATCATGACCTGAGCTGAAGGCAAATTCTTAACCGACTGAGCCACCCAGGCACCCCAATTAGATGAATTCTTAATGGAACAGATGACATATAAATCATACACAAAAGTGGTAGTCTCAGACTCAATCTTAAATTTGAAAGTAACTATGAACCTATAGTTATAGTTGAAACACAACTAAACTATACGAATATTCCAAACTATTGCTTTTTGATAAAATGGTGACTTGGATAAATGATTCTCTACCACTGAAAAGGAACCAAAGATACGGTTCATTGCATATCAGACCTAAAAATAATAGAAAAAAAAGAAAAAGGTACCTCTGTGCTATAGCCAAAGAGTACAGAGCTATATACTGTATGTGTTTTTTGTTGACTCATTAAATGATGGTGTTAAGATATACCCTAAGGAGTAATTAAACTTTATCAAGAGCTGTGAACAGTTTAGATATACAATTTTATGGACATTGATAGAAGACACGAGACTCCTGGGTTAGAGACAAAAAACTGCTTATTACTCAAAGCAATAATGGAAGTCAACTTATCAGCATTTTGTTGCATTAATTCCTTGAGCCTAATTCCCACATAGCAAAATGAAGAGGGCCAGATGATATCTGTACACATGATAGATTGCATTACAGGAAAGGAACCCAGAGCTTAGGGAATTCAAAATGGGCAGTAAGCTATCTCTGTCATCCAAGAAATTATCTCTATCATCCAATGTGTGGACTATACAAACATCCTTGAAAGATAATCTAGAAAAAAGGGCAGTCAGAGCAACTGCTCAGCAACTATACAGAAACCTGCGAGACCTGTGGAGAATTGTCTCCTACAAACCCCGTGAAAAAGCCTTTCCTATGTTTGCTTGTTACACAACAACATAAAAACATGAAACTAATGTTTTATATAATCAGTGTTTTTACATGCTTACATAAAAAATTTACAGAAAAGTGTAAAGAATAAAATACCAGTTTTATTTTTCATACTGTATTTAACATCAGCTAGAACCATCCTTTGATTTTAAAATATCTTGAGACTTTTTAGAGAATAGAATATATTCCTAGAGAGCTATGAAGATTTGCAAGGCTTTTCAAATTTTCCTTTAATTTCTTTCATGCCAGTCCAGCCTCTTTTGTGTACAACCTACCTATGCGTAGAACATTTACTCTTCTGTTTTCTCTCCCTTTGTTACTGATTGATTAAACCACATTTTTCTGTTTTGTGGCTGAAAGAGGATTTCAACTGTCATAATGAACACCTAATTAGGCAATTCTTTTGTCTTCCTGCTATTGCTTTTCCCCCTGATGCACCCCTGAGGTCACAGTGATTGTTTAATGGACCAGAAAGCATCTGATGATAACACAGGACCTCTGGACTCCCAGATTGCTATGAATGCCTCTGAAGGTTCTTCCATTTGGCTTCCGCTGGGGAACTGCCATTCTGTAGGATTAATAGGCTGACCTAATTGAGGCCACTAATGAGCTATTCTTCTCTCTTGAAAGAACATTTTATCCAATTCCTACATATACATAGGACAGCATCAGGGAGGTTCATTTTTCTAGCTCCTTTGCCTTATGATAGCATTGAGTATCCTGGGAATTATTAAAAGCTTCATCATAAATATATAGTCATGATGTCATCTGCCTGGCCTCCATAGGCATTTGAATTTGAGACTCACTATTTAAAAAATAATAGTGAGAAAGAAATGGGAAATTGCTAAACTGTAGGCTTTGACTTATAGCTTGTAGTAGTTATCTACAAGTAGTTATCTATTTAATCCTAAAATTCTAACCAAATCCTTGCTAATTCTTCTCTTAGGGAGAGTTGAGGAAGAAGTGATCAATTTAATGGATGCAAAGATTATAGGGCATGAGAACCTTGATATATTTTACTTGATAAATAAAAATAAGTGCCTGGTATCCATTATATTAAGTACTAGGAAATGTACAATGTGAGATGAATTATGATTCTTTCATTTTAATAGCGTGGAACTTATGAGGAGAAAAAAAGATATACATGTGTGAAAAGTTATGCAGCAAATAAGACAAAATGAAATAGATGATAATGAAAAACATGTCATAAGGAATAGCAGAAAGTGATCAGTTACCAACTGGCAGGGATTTAAAAGAGTTTCAGTGTTCCCATGAGAGAAAGGGCTTCAGGCTGGGGGTGATCAAAGAAAACCCTTATCTCAGTTATGCAAGGCATGGAAGCTGGTTGTCAATGTTGAGAATGCATGTATCCCAAGTGAGAAAACATTGAAAGGGAGGAAAACTAAAGTCATTGTCTTCATTTAGCTTTTTTCCTGGATATCTGGAATTTAAATAGGAATCTGAGTACATTTGGGAGTTACAGGCAATTTTAGCAGAAAGAGAAAAAGTAATTATATGAAAACTAGTTATTGTTCAAATAGTCCGGGAAATATTAGAATCTATGTCCAATTACATAAATGCAAACTCCATTCACATAGAAAAAAATAGTTTTAGAAATCTAATATTTAATGTTGCAATTAATGTATGAAATATTAGGCATGGCATTGGAGAAATGGGAGATAGGGATGATTAATAGTAACAATGTTAGAGTTGAAGTATGTGAGATTAGAAACATTTTATTGCAAGAGTTAAGTTACGAGGACCATCAGTGAGACTCTACCTCAGTGGTTCTTAACCTTTTTGCCAAAAATGTCTTTGATATTGTAAGAAAGCTCTATTTCCTCTCTTTCGATACCTCCAAGTTCATGCAAACATTTTTATCCAATTTAGGGCATCCATTTCTCCCCTGAAACCCATACACATACTCAGGATTAAAGAATCTTGCTCATTGAAATCTGTTAAGCCACCATCTGTCACCACAGAGATTTGTATTGACTATTACACATCAGGAGTCCTGAGTCCTGCTTTACAAAGTGAGATGGGGCTGGGACAGATCCTGGACACCTTGGTCAGATTCTATTTATAGAAGGTTTTATTGTCAAGATATTTACAGACTTATTCTATCTTTAAAAAAGAGAAGAGGAATGCTTTCCAGGCAGCACCATTAAAAATGCTCAACTCTGCTACCCTTGAGCTAGGCTTTCATTTCTCATGCCTAAATTTGCCCATTGAAGTTTGCATTCATTTCTGTGATTACTTAAATCTTCAGTAACCATCAAAGATTATACCTTGAGATGCATGGTTTGACCTTTATATTTTTATTCTTAATATGAGTACAATGTTCATATCGAGATATTCTGTTTGAATAATCTTGATTTTAGTGCTGTTCAAACCCAAAGTGAGCTTTTAAATTGTTAATAACAACTCTACTTGGCACATGCTATGGAATGGTTAGGGTTTTTGCATCCTATTTATCTTTCACTTTGTACTCTTTTCTAGATTATGGCCACTTGATTTTCAAACCACAGCAATGTGAAAAGCTCTCAATGTACTTGCCCATGGAAAATCTTGGCCTATCTTTCTATGATTGACTGATTAAACGTTGTCTTCAGCCTAGGAAATGTGTGCGGGTTTCTTTTCTTAATATAGAGCATGAATTAATGGCATTGTAACTTTGTTGACCTCACCCGTCCCCTTTTTCACAACTTTCTTCAACACATTTTTTCATTTGCAGATGTCCTGGGATCTCATGCTTTTTCCATAATGGAGAAGAACCATGGGATAAACCTAAGCCCAATTTAACTTTTGTACTAGCTTAAATACTTATTACCTAGGCACCTGTAGTAATCTGTCTTAAATTCACGATACTTCATCTTCAATATAAAAATTATAACTGCTCTGAGAAACTTATTATTGGATTTTTCGTTTCTCATTCCACATGTAAGGAGCTTAGAAATCACCATTCTGTCCTAAGGACAAGTGAAAAGCTGAACAGACTGAAAACTCAATAACCCTTCTTAGATCTATAAGAAAAGGGAGGATGCAGGGCAAACCACTGCCCCCAAAACTGGAGAGACAGACAAATACTGCAAGTCACAGCTTACTGGAGCAGAGACTCACCAGTGGAAATTGTCACAGAAACCAGTGCTAGAGGAAGAAAGAAAACCCGACTCATAATTGGCAAATTACAGGAGTGCAGACAACTGAGAGTTATAAACTTCAGGGGGACCCAGTCATAGGTGGAGGGCCCTACAATACGGTGAAGATTTACCTCCAGGGGTTCAACCAGGTTCCCGCAGTAAATATTGGAGAAAAATCCCTTAGGTCTTCTGGAGAAAGAGGGAAAAAGGAACAATTTTGAAATATGCCAGAGCAAGCACTCTGTTCTTAACAGAGCCTGCTGTCAGGCAAAACTAGTTAACCAAAATCTAATCTGCAGGGGGTATGATCAGAGCAGAGCCTAACTGACCAGGGGAAAGGGAATTACCAAACTTAAACCCACTGTAGCCATCCAGTCCCATTGAAGCAGGGAGAAAAAACCTGAGCAACACTTGTGAAGTTCACAGTTCAGAAGCTTAGGCTCACTAAAAGACTGAGACCTAATTGTGCTATAGAACACTTCCCCTCCCCCTACTCCTCACCACCACATCAGTAAAGATCTATTTACAGCAGTTCCTTTTACCCAGTACATCATGCCTGGCTATTAAGAAAAATTACAAGGCATAAACAAAAATTTTTTTGAAGAGACAGAACAAGCATCAGAGCCAGACATGGCAGGGATGTCGGAATTATCAGACTGGGAATTTAAAACAACTGATTAATATGCTAAGGGCTTTAATAGATAAAGTAAACAACATGTAGGAACAGAAGGGCAATGTAAGCAGAGAGATGGAAATCCTAAGAACCAAAAAGAAATGCTAAAGATAAAAATACACTAACAGAAATGAAAAATGCCTTTGATGGGCTTATTAGCAGACAAGACACAGCTGAGGAAAGAATCTCTGAACTATAGGATATAGTAATAGAATTCTTGAAAATTCAAAAAGCAAAGAGATCAAAGACTGAAAAAAAAAACCAGAATAGCCAAGGACTGTGAGACAACTACAAAAGGCATAATATACACGTAATGGGAATACCTAAAGGAGAAGAAAGAAAGGAACAGAAGAAATATTTGAAACAATAATGACTGAGAATTTCCCCAAATTAATGTCAGGCACCAAATCACAGATCCAGAAAACTCAGAAAATACCAAGCAGGAAAAATACAAAACAAACAAACAAAAACAAACCAAAAAAAACCCCACTATACCTAGGCATATCATTTTCAAACTATAGAAAATCAAAGATAAAGAAACTTATTGTTTCAGACCAAAAGAGATAATGGTAGTAAAAGTTCTTTGAAAAATGATGAAGTACTGTACACATTTAAGGGCTTTTTATTGTTATTTACAACAATAATAAGATAAATGAAATCTCTGACACTAAAATATTTGGTTCATCAATTCTGGAAAAAGATTGAAAAGGCCTCTTTCTCTGATTTTGGTTATGATACTGATGGTAATTAAAATAAACTTTGCCTTTTAAAATATTATTATTTTGGCATTTATATATTTATTCAACAGGCATATAAGAACCCACTGTCAGACACTAGGCTAAACATGCATGATACACAGATAAATAGCCAGATGGTTTGGCCTGGTGATGGGTATTAAAGAGGGCAAGTTCTGCATGGAGCACTGGGTGTTATGCGCAAACAATGAATCATGGAACACTACATCAAAAACTAATGATGTAATGTATGGTGATTAAAATAATAAAAAAATTTGAAAAAAATTCTTGGTCTAGTGAAGAAGATATATGGGTTAGCAAAAATTATAATACAATGGGATAGAAATATATACAGAGATTATTATAGATGCACAGAGAGTGGGAAGGAGGCTCTAGCCTAGTGTTCATTCCACTAAATGCAGCAATTCTTTCTCTACCTTTCCTTAAGACCGGAAATGGTTGCTGTGGCACCAGTTATGCAAAATAGAGACTGCATTCTCAGTTTGGGGACAACAGAGTAACATTTCACCTACTTAGAGAAGAGGCATAGTTCAAGGGTGGTAGAACTGGGCATTTGTAGAGACCTCCATTAGTTTTGCCAGTCTAATAATATTCTTTTTCCATTCTTTTGGTAACATATTCTTTTTTTCATGAGGGTATCTTAAGCAGTCACGGTAGTCTGACCCTGTTCTTCCACCATACGATGGGTACATGACGCAATCCAGATCAAATAGAATCTTGTTTTGCCTTTTCCATCAGAGCTACCAGAGTAGAAGCTCTTTCTCTCCTGAAGTTACTAAACAGCTAATGTAGAGCCTGGAGCTATGACAGTCTCCTTTGCCACCATGGGAGTACCTGTTTGAGAATAACATCAATACAGATGAAGCAGAGCTGAAAGATGAAGACACAGAAATTTGATGACATTGTTTGAACCCTAAGATCCAGCCACACCTGAATAGCTGCCTCCTTTGGGCTTTCCACTTGTATGAGTTAATAAATCCCTTTCTGTGCTTAAGTTGATTTAAATTAGGTTTTGATCACTTGCAAATGAGAATTATTAATACAATCCAAAGTGTAGCTGTGAATCAGCCATTATTTTCTCCTTCCAGAAATTTGGACTGAAGAGAAAGCTGTAATGGTCTTGCTCAGCCATATGGCTGTGATAAATCGGAAATTACCAATTCAATGGAAAAGTCATTACTAGTTTTACATTATGGCTTTCTTGCTTAATATAGTCGTTTTCTTCTCCTTCATGTTGTCCATCTACTATATGTACCCTATCGCAAATTGAGCTTGTTATTAATTCTGTGAAAGAATCCTACTCAATGTTAACAAGAATGACTGCCTTCAGCTGACAGGCCACTTGTTCAATATTGTTACTTCACATTTTTGACTTGGTGGTGGTGTTGGGTGGGAGGGTTGGGGGAGAGATGATTTTATACTGTTGGATATACAGACACAGATCTGGAAAGTTGAAGATGAAATTAGAAGAGAATTCAGTTTCCACAAAGTAGAATTATTCTGTTGTAAATGTCATGGCTTCCTTAACCTCAAAGGCGCCTCATACTGTTGTTTCCTGACTTGTTAATTTTAGCCATTCTGACTGGTGTGAGGCGGTATCTCATTGAGGTTTTGATGTTGGCGGGGATGTGGAGAAAGGGGAACCCTCCTACACTCTTGGTGGGAAAGCAAGCTGGTGCAACCACTCTGGAAAACAGTATGGAGGTTCCTCAAAAAGTTGAAAATAGAGCTACCATACGATCCAGCAATTGCACTACTGGGTATTTACCCCAAAGATACAAATGTAGGGATCTGAAGGGGTACATGTACACCAATGTTTATAGCAGCAATGTCCACAATAGCCAAACTGTGGAAAGAGCCAAGATGTCCATCGACAGATGAATGGATAAAGAAGATGTGGTATATACACAATGGAATATTATGCAACCATCAAAAGAAATGAGATCTTGCCATTTGCAATGATGTGGATAGAACTGGAAGGTGTTATGCTGAGTGAAATAAGTCAATCAGAGAAAGACATGTATCATATGACCTCACTGATATGAGGAATTCTTAATCTCAGGAAACAAACTGAGTGTTGCTGGAGTGATGGGGGGTGGGAGGGATGGGGTGGCTGGGTGATAGACATTGGGGAGGGTATGTGCTATGGTGAGTGCTGTGAATTGTACAAGACTGTTGAATCACAGATCGGTACCTCTGAAACAATGCAATATATGTTAAGAAAAAAAAAAGAAGAAGAAAGCAGGAGGAGAAGAATGAAGGGGAGTAAATCAGAGGGGGAGATGAACCATGAGAGATGATGGACTCTGAAAAACAAACTGAGGGTTCTAGAGGGGAGGGGGGTGGGGGGATGAGTTAGCCTGGTGATGGGTATTAAAGAGGGCACATTCTGCGTGGAGCACTGGGTGTTATGCACAAACAATGAATCATGGAACACTACATCAAGAACTAATGATGTGATGTATGGTGATTAACATAACAATAAAAAAGTGCCTCATACTAATGGGCTACTTCAAAATGCAAGTACTTTCTGTGCTGGGGAAAAGTAAACATATTAAAATAAATATCTCAGTATGTTTTAACACTGAAATGTGAAAAAAAAGGAAATCCCTTGTGTCTTTAGAAATGGTCTTAAAAGGAGGATTAACAACAATTCTGCCTTGAGCATTCAGCTAAGTGTTAGCCATAAAATAGAAACTTGTTAAACAACAGTAAATCCAATGAGTTAAGTAATCAATATGTAAAAATCTTTATCCAGGGCCAGAAGCCAAAGATATTCAACTCTTAAATTGACAAAGCAAAAAGTACTCGAGTACAAAGGCAAATAAAGGAGGATCAAGAAGATAAAAAAGGAGAAAACCATTCTTGTTATGTCCTGGCTATCCCAGAGGTTTTGAAAAACGGAGTAAAGTGAAATAAAAATAAATTCTTAGTTTGGAGAGAATCATTCTTGCTATCTTGGCATGGATATTATAATTTCTTCATGATAAATATGAAGAAATGAGACAGAGAGTGGTAAGAGCCATGTATCAAAACATAGGCTGACTTGGAAATGTCCTTTACCACTCTATTCCCAGTAGGAAACAAGAGCCAATTGCTTCCAGGTATGCAAGTGCAGAATTAAAAACCTGTGGTTGCATGTACAATGAAAAATTAATAAGCAACAGAGCTCTGTGAATCAAAGATTGAAAACAGTTTCACAGAAAAAACTGAAGCAAATTGTTTATTAATTAAGTTTCAGTATGCTGGAGAGCTAACTGGCTGATGAAATGGAGAAAATCTGGATAAATAAAAGCACAGATATCTAATGAAATATGTGAAGGGACTCACAGGTGCTTAGTAATCTTATGAAAGGGACACATTGTAAGGATATTGATTAATATCCTTTGGCTCTATTTTATCCATTAATAGTAACCTCACAGCTCCCTTCTGTTTTTCTTTTGATCATATAAATTAAGCAGTACTCTTTCTTGTTGACTGTCCATCTATTTCTTCAAGGGAGGCTGTGTTCCATTCACCATCTGCACATTTCTCTGAAGGGCAAGACGACTAACCTTGCTAGTCATTGCAATGATTGAAACACCTTGCACTGGGGTGGTTAAAAGCCACTAACTGGGCTCTCTTTTCATACCCATTTCCATTAGCATATCAAACTCCATGAATCCTCTCAGACCATCAGTGCTAGCCTAAAGAGCCACAGCTGAAGATGCTGGTGCCTGTCTTACCAGTATGTTCTTGATGGCCTTGCTAAATGTATGTCCTCTGGGCCTGTAAAATGTAATGCTTGAATACATCCTTTGTTCTCACCTAACTTATTCACTTCAGCATGCTCACTTCCCTGATCCTTTCATTCTCTTCATTACTCTCTTCCACAGCAATTTGAGCATTGCAACACCACTCTGGATGAGCCCTCACTTTCTCCAGGCCTCCAGGGGCCTCCTGAGCAGCAAGTTAGAACCATCTACTGGGATGTTTGCTAGGTGTTCAATACTGTACCTTGAGAAAGTGCTCTCAAGCCCATAATATCTCCCTTTTTCAAGTTTTTGCCCCCTGAATTAATCAACAAAAATGTCCAGTCCTCCAGGTACTTCTTTAGCTTATGTTATTACATGCTGGCTAATACTTGCAGTTCATTCATTTTATAGCAACTCTCCTTATCTGGCTCACCTAGGTAGAGGCAGATCTTGAAAGGGCCTCCTGATGCTTTGCAAAGGAAAGGCCACAAGGGGGAATGCTGTCTTTTAAGGGTCAACCACATCAGCAGGACCTGACACCAAATCTTATAGAAAATAACCAATATAAGAAAAGAGGAGGAAGCATCACTACAAAGATCCTGCAAATATTTAAAGGATAATAAAGGAATGTTATAAAGCTTGATGACAATACACTTAACAACTGGAAGAAATGGACAAAGTCTTTCATAATCACAAGTTACTAAATAGAAGAAACAAAAAATCTAAATGGCTCTTGATCTTTAGGAAGTTGAATTCATAACCAAAGCCTTCACACAAAGAGAACTCCAAACCCAGATAGTTTTATTAGTGAAGAGAATCATGTGATTATCTCAAGAAATGTGGAAAAGCATTTGAAACAATTCAACCTAATCATGAAAAAATTTTCAACAATCTAAGGATAGGAAAAACCTCCTCATTCTGATATGAGTCATATATAAAAATGTATGGTTAGTGACACAGTGAATTAATGAATACTTTCCCTCTAAAATAGGGCACAAGATTATTTCTTCTGTCCATCTCTAGGCAATATTTCACTAGCCAGTGAAATATGGCACAAAGAAGATAGAAAAAAGTCATAAAATTGGGAAAAGAAAAAGTGAAAGTCTCTTTGCAGATGTCATGGTTGTATAAACAGGAAATCCTAGAAAATCTACTAAAACTGAAAGTGACTTAACACATTTGTAGGACAAAGGATTAAAACACAAAAAGTCTTTTGTATACTAGAAACAATTATAAAATGAAATAAAAACAAAAAACTAATTTGTGTTAGTAAGCAAAAATATAAGATAGCTAGGAATAAATTTAAAGAAAATATGAAAGACTACCATACTGAAAATTATGAAACATTGATGAGAGAAATTACAGATCTAATTAAGTGGAGAGCTATACTATGTTCATAGATGACAAGACTCAATACTGTTAAGATAATAATACATAATGTCTTCTCAAAGAAAATCTCAACAGATTTCTTGGTAGTGAAAAACTGATTGCAAGATTTATACTGAAATTAAAATGACCTACAACAGCCAAAACAATCTTTAAAAGAGGGATCATAGTTGGAATGCCTATATTATCAGAATTTCACATTTACCATAAAGTTAAATCAATGAAGTATTAGTGTAAAGATAGACAAATAGATTAATGGAACCAATAGACACTCATATTTGATCAATATATTTTCAACAATGTTACCATTCAATTCAATGAGTAAAGAAAAAAACGCTTTTTCAACAAATGGTGCTCTTCAAATCCTTATTTTAAAAACTAAAAAAAAAGCTCAATCCTACCCCACATGATACACAAAAATTAATTTGAGATGGATCATAGAACTGAACATAAGTCAAATCTATAAAGCTCATAGAAGAAACATAGGAGGATATCTTTGTAAACTTGAAGTAGGCAAAAATTTCTTAATATACAAAAAGTATCCATAAAAGAAAAGTATCCATAAAAGAAAAATTGATAGAGTAGATGTCATCAAAATTAAGAGTTTTAACAACCCTATTTATAAAACGGGTAAAAGTATTAAAGAGATATTTCACAAAAGATAATCATATTGGCTATTTTACACATATATAGTTGCTCAATAGAATTAGCCATCAATAACATGTAAATTAGAACCACGATGAGATACTAATACACACCCACTAGAATTGCTGTTATTAGAAAGACTGGAAATACCAAATGGTGAGCTCATAGAGCAAACAGACCTCATACATCATTTGTAAGAGTAAAAATGACAAACTACTTTTGAAAATTGTTTGGCATTTTCTTGTAAAATTAAAGATATATCTATTCTTACAATGAATTGTCCAAGGATATTAATAGCCACTTGTTGAGAGTTTAGCCGAACTCCGCAATATTGCTGCCTCAGCATCCATTTCATCCATGTCCTATGGCCAAGCAACCTGCAGGGACCTTGAACTGACCACGAGCCCCTAGGGAACAGCCTGCAGGGTCACAAGTAAATTTAAGTTCCTAATAAAACTACCTCAATGACCCTTGTCTTAAGCACTCTCCTCCAACACCCAGGCCCTTCCCTTTGTGCATGCCTTAGAAGAGACACCGTTCACCCCACCCCACCCTGCCCAAAGCTTACCAAAATCCCACTCCTTTTTTTTTTCTTTTTTTGAGAGAGAGTGTGCGGGAGCTGGTGGGTGGACAGGGGAGGGAAGAGAAGCAGGCTCCCCACTGAGCAGGGAGTTTGACATGGGACTCAATCCCAGAACGCTGAGATCATGCCCTGAGCTGAAGGCAGATGTTTCACTGAGCTACCCGGGCTCCCCCCAAAAATCCCACTCTTACTGGTTTAAATTGTCAAATTCTGCCTTAGCAGGGGAACCTCAAAGCATTTCACCCTCAGACCCTAATAAAGGCATGTGGCCCAGGTCCTACCCTGCTCTCTCCCTGTTCCCTGCCTTGATCTCCCCGCATGGCTTGCTGTGTACCTCGGTCCCTACCTTGAGTAATAAACACTATTTTACTTCCCCTTGCAGTTTTTTGGTGGAACTTGGCTCACCATTTGACACCCTGGGGCTCTACTTAACAAATGTTAATTTAACAAAGTCACAACCTAAAATGGTTAAAAACTGAAACAACCTAAAATGTCCAACAGAAAAATAAATAAATTGTGGCATATTCATATATACCACATATATGGCTGGAATATTTCTCAGCAACCAAAGAGAATGAATCACTGACATGCACAATGTGGGTGAATTGTTCAATATTATGTTAAGTAAAAGAGGCAAGACACAAAATAATGCACAATTATGGTTTCATTTATATGATGTTTTAGAATAGGCAAAATTGAGCTATGGTGTTAGAAATCAGAAAGATTCCTAAGGGCAGAGGGAGGGATATTGAATGGAAAGGAGCACAGGGACTTTCTATGGTGGTGGAAATGTTTCCTATCTTGATTGTTATTGTTTTAGATGAGGGTATATGTTTGCTGAAATCCATCAAACAGTATACTTACAGTTTTTGTGTGTGTGTGCAGTCCATAGTATATAAATTAAATGTCAATAAATTAAGGAAAAAAAAGAATACTTTTCTCTATGCTGGATCTGGCTCAGAATCTCTAATTTCATTACGTTTATCTAAAATATAAATCTGAAGTGTGAGTGAGAGCAAATATGTAATTTCAACCATAATTCTTGTGTCATAGCTTTAACAATAGTCACAGAGTCTAAAAAATGTCCTATCCTTTATTTTAAGAACCTTAGGCAAAGAACTCATAAGATACATCCTGACTCACTTTGGTTTTGGCATTACTCTTCGGGTCCCAATCAGCAGTAGATACGAAAGCTTCCAATTCATAACTATCTTCTCCCCAACAAACTGATTTTTCTCTCTAATATTTGACATTTGTATTTGTAATGACAAATTTAATTATAGTGGCTGCATTAATGGAAACCACTCTCTGCTTACCAAATCTCTCTTACACACTCATATCCAACCAACTTGTCTTTTCTGTTGCATCACTATGTGCTGACTTAACGGGTAATACAACTTTAAAGTTAAAATGAAAATGTTGCTTTTAGTCAAAAAATATAGGTTCTGAGCCTCAAATGAAAAAAGACAATGTCATTTTCTTGATAACTCAAGAGCTGTTTATGTTGGGAAAATATAAGCAGTGAGATGCTAAAACCAGGTGCATTGTCAAACCCTCACATCTGACAGTGGAAAGCCCTATGTGGCGTTAAGCCATACATTGCCCTCTATGTGGGTCTTTGGTTAATTCTTCTAGAATCACTCCTGCTGCCTTGGTGTGCTGTGCCCATCACCATATCCATCTTATAGTTTGCAAGGTCTATGCCTTCTCCTTTCCAATGGGAGGTACTTGCAAGCGGTGGATACAACTTTTAATTCCATTCAGATTTCTTTTCTAATGCCCTAGGGTCTACTGGTCTACAACTGGTCATTCAATATGTATCACAAGTACACATTTAAAAAACTACACCAAACCTTCCTTAGATTTGTCTAGTGTCCTTCACAATTTATATTTAAAAATAAAGAGTTTTAAAAATAAATTTTGCACGACAAATAGAGAATGGGATTTCACTTAATTTCTAGTTGAGGGGTTGAGTCCCCATGTCTTTGGAGATTATCACTAAGAAATGGTACACCCATACCATTGACTCTTAAATGTAATTTAAAGGAAGCTAACTTTTTACATTTCATTAGAGCAGATCTCTACATAAGCTGTAGGAGGGATCTAATAATAAGTGTCTGTGTTGGCCAGCTTAAGAGAGATGCTTAGGATAAAGAAGTATTCTCCATGGATTAATTGAAATTCTGTCACTTGGAATTTTTCTGAAAATAGGGCTTTCAACTTTTTCTTAAAAAAATGACTTATTCACTGTAAGTGTGTGAGACTGAATTTATTATTTTTGTACTTGAGAGAATTCAAATCAAGTGTCTCCAAGATTTTCCTATGATTAGGGGAGCTTCATGACAAATTTTAGAGATGGTTTGTTTACTGTTGGCATTCATTTAATTAAATCCTAACAGTAGCTAGCAGAATAAAGAAAAATAATACTTTAGGTTTAAATATCTGTGAAAAGTAATACAGACATATGAATGCTTATTAATAAAAATTAATTCTTTTAAATTATAAATATATATTTTCCAATTTGCCTTTATTTTATGTGAGAAAAGAGTAATGACAGGCTAAAGCAAAATAATAATTAGCATTTTGCATAACCTCATCTTTGAAGGTTTTTTCAAATACTATATTACATCTCTTTAAAGAAACCTTTTCTTTAGAATGATTTAGTCATCCAGGGAGTGTATTAATACAGAATACCTCAGGAAAAGCTGGCACATAAGCTGACATTCTAAAGGAGTTTTCCTAATTAGCACATAGTTTTCCTAATCAACACATAGACATTTTAGTTATCAGAATTTTTTTAAAACCTTCTTCAATTGTGAAATATATCCAGGAGATAGACAGATAGATAGATAGATGATCGTTAGATTAGATAGATAGATAGATAGATGATAGATAGATGATAGATAGATAGATAGATAGATAGATAGATAGATAGATAGATGATAGGAAGATAAAAGATGGACGAATAGATGGGTGGATGGATGGATGAATAGATTATAGATAGCTAGCTACCCAGCCTGCTAGGTAGATAGATGAAATAATCATTGATGGAATCCCCTGTTATCATTACCTATGTTAAGAAACACATCACTAATCACCCCCACTTCCCACCTTTCCTAGATCACATTCCATTTTCCATCCTATAGAGGTAACCACTATTCTGACTTTTAGTATAATAAAGCCCTTGCTTTTCTTGATAGTTTACCACCACTGTGTGCATTACTAAGCAATACAATTTAATTTTGTCTGATTTTGAAATTTGTTAATGAAAGAATCTTGATTACGTTTCCCTTTGTAAATTGCTACTTTTAGCCTCCATTTTGTTTGTGAGATTAATCTAAGTTAGTGAGCAGCTATAGTTTTATTTCTAGTGCTATATGGTGTTCTGCTGTACGAATGTAGCATAAACGATTATCTAGTTACCATCGATAGATAAATGGGTTGTTTTCAGCTTGGGACTATTACAAACATTTTTATGTTTTATCTTGGTGCACATGTACAAAATCTTCTCTAGGATTGGAATTACTGAGCCATAAATTATGCATATTTTCAACTTTTCTAGAGAAAGTGAACTCTTCTACAATGTGGTTGTCCCACGTACTTGAGTACCAGCACTGTGTGAGAGGTCTCTTTGCTGCATATCTTCATCAACACATGGTGGTGTCAGAATTTTATATTTTTGTGTAACTGTTGGGTGTTTTTTTTTCTTTGCATTTCTCTAATCACTACTAAAGCGCCATTTTTCCATGTTTATTAGTGATTTGGATTTCTTCTTTTGTGAAGGATTTGCTCAAGACTGACTATTTTTCTGATAGTTTGTCTTTTTATTATCACTTTGTATTGATTTCATCCTGTATATTATTGACCTTGAACGTCCGTCCTTATATTTATTCTTGGTACCATTTTAAATGTTACCTTTTTGAAAAACTGTATTTTCTAAAACTTCATAGCTGCTTTGTAGAAATATATCACATGCAGCAAATTTGCTGTGAAAGAGAGGAGAAGGCAAGGGGGTCAACACTCAGAGACGAAGACCCTTTGCTCTTCTTTGCTTCCACCTTTATTGGTCCGTCAGGATAATCATAAATCTTTATCACTGTATCTCAAGCACACGATGTGTGACAGGGGGTCTTACTGGAACTAGGAGGATCTGTTTATGGGAAAGATAGGCTATGCTAATCTGTGAGTTCTATGAGTTCTGCTAAACATAGCCTAGGGGACAATGCATACATCTCTGAGATCGCAGGGCGGTTGTTTGGGCAACCCCCGCAGGGGGTTTGGGGAAGGCAACTCCCCGCAGCATTCCTACAGCAGAGTGGTCACACCTGCCTCAGCATTCCAAAGGCCTACACCCTTCTCCGAAACCTTCCCTCCGCCCCCAGCGGCCTCCGTGTTACATTTTAGCAAGCCAGGTATTATGGATGATTTCATGCTCTACATTAACCCCAACACATCAGGGATGGGGTGAAATTATTCCAAGTATGTGGTCTCTATCTAGCACTCAGCAGATTTCTTACAAGCTCATCAATTCATTTAAAATGGCAATTTAAAAATATTTTTATTGGGCATTTCTTGAGATTATGTAGCAGGAACTCTTCGTAAGACTTAGTGTGCCATATTGCTGACAACAAAAATCTTCTAAATTTATTTTCAAATATGTTTTGGATAATGGTAGGACCTCTAACTTGAACACCAATAGGTAGTTGGAAGCCATTAGATAACATAGAATAGGCTCTCATCGATTTATAAGTCATTCTTGTGGAGGAAGCAGTTGAAGTCATAGAGTAATCAGGTTTTTTTTAGTGTACACACATGCAAAGAAGAGCAAAAGTTGGCATTAACTGTCTTCATAGGTGAGGAATTAGCTGAGGATCTAATGAAGGGCTTGGAAAAGCCTTGCTGAGAAGTGTTCAATGACAGTGATAGCACTATAATATTACATATACCCTGCATCAGAAGGAAACAATAATATTCGCATATACTTTGCAGTACTTGTTATTATATAGAAAATGTTTTAAGTTATTTACATATGTAGATTCATTTACTGCTCACAACTATGTAGGATAGGGTTAGTAAGGTAAGTAAGACAGGTCAGTAAAATATCAGCACTGGGATTTGCAACTGGCAAGTCTGGTGGTAGAAGTTATGCCATTAACCTCTGCTCTCTACTGCCTCTAAGTGCTTTAGTGAAAAAACTTTTGTAATAATTATGTTTAAAGGACTGTAACTGACTCCCTTCACTAAAGTTTTTTATTTGACATTAACATGAAGCACACATTTCTTGTTTCAGTAAAAGAACATCCATCAGTAGGGTGCACGATAAAGCCCACATATGGAGTAAATTCATCCCAGCCCTATTGGGGTCCAAAATGATCCTCCACTGGACTAAGACCATGGCTCCCCTAGACTTTCTACTCTCGTTAGAAAAGGAGAAGAGGCCCAAGCCCTTGGAATTTCAACTCTATCTTCAGAACTCAGTTCGGTACCAGAACACTTGGTATAAGCTCAGACTTCCCCAGAAGTAAATACAACCATCCTTTGGTTCTACTTTCACAACATGTTCAAAATCTATCTCCCACAATTTCTATGCTACCATGTTGGTCTGAGCCATCGTTTTGTCTTTGGATTACTGCAATTGTTTCTTAACTGGGCTCCTTAATTCTGCCCTTACCTCTTCATTCAGTCTATTATTAATACAACCAACCAAGATATGATCCTTTTAAAATGTAAGTCAGATCTTACCTCTTTTCTGTTTGTATTTTCTAGAGGTTCCACATTTCAGTCAGAACAAAAGCCAAGGTCTTTACAATGACTTTCAAAGCCTCTTGTTCCCCTATTGTCTATGTGATCCTTTCTCTTACCATTTTTTGCCTTGCTTGCCAGCCCCAATGTTCTTTTTTGCTATTCCTCTCACAAACCAGGCTCATTCATTTAGGGCCTTTGCAAGGACTGTTCACTCCGTCAGGAATGCTCCTCCTCCTATATGCCCTTGTGACTAATCCTTTGATCTCTGAAGTGTTTGCTCAGATGTCTCCTCAAAGTGGGCTTCCCTGAGCATCCCACTGAAATCTGAAATAGACTCTCTCCTCTCTGCCACCCCCCCCACACTACTGATCACCCTCTCTTGCTTTGTACTTTCTTTTTTCTATAGTACTAATCACCTTTAACATACTATATAGTGTACACATTTATTCTGTTGTTTATTGCCCATCTCTTTCAACAAGAAAGTAATCTTGTTAAGCACAGGAAGAATATTTGTCTCAGGTACATAGGTCAGGGCCCTGTCCATGGTAAACGCATCATAGATTTGTTGACTAAATTACTAAGTAGCTATTACAGAATTTTGTTTTTTATCATTTCAGATTCCTTATGGAGATGATCCTTGTTACTGAATTTTAATAATCAAGGATAATATTTGACTCGTCTTTTGATGTTCACTATTAAAGAACTTGTAATCATGGTGATTTAACTCTAATACAGATAAATGAATCACATGTTTTTAGGTAGAAATTACTTAAGGAATAGATTGAGGCAATATTTGAGAAGAATTTTGGACATTAGAGATTAATTATGGTGGACCTGGGGAAGGAGATATTCACAAAGAGTAAAATATTAATCATGAAGTTACTTCATTTCCTTGATGGAGTAGGTAGATTAGTTATTTTGAGATCCATTAAAACGATACAAGGCTTTTGAAACATTTTTCTAAGGAACAATACTTTTCTGCTATTGGGATCTTCATCAGAGTGATGAGTCAATTCTTCTGTTAAAATGAGAGGTAATCTGGGAAACATTCCGTGTAAAAAGGCAGCCCAATACAACCACTCCAACTGCATTGCATCCATTCATATCGATGCTAGATTTTTTGGATACTATATGCCTTATGATATAGATTATAAATAAACTCAAGGATCAGTTTGCTGACTAACCCATAAACAGGTCAGAGATGTTCAAGGGGAGAGTGGGACAAACAATGGAGGTGGGAGGCTCCTGGTGAGCTAATGAAAATAAATTGATGAAAAGAAATTAAATAGCGATCGGTAGAAAATAAGCATGGAGGAGAAGCCATACAATCTGGTAATCATTAAGTTTCAATAGCATAGTGAGTGAAGAAAGAGATTGCAAATGATTAAGAAAATTCAGTCACTTTAAAATGCAGCCTCCTACTATCTGCTCACTGCTCTCATTCACCTACCAAAACAAGTCAGATAATGTAAAGCCCAATTAATGACTCTTTGGAATTGTAGTATTCAGTGTTGTGAGTCTAGAAGGATAAACTGACAAACTGGGACACAAAATGCTTTCTGTTTTATTGATTGGTCAACACATCTATAGGCCTTTGCTCAGTCTGTCTTCAGAATAAATGCCCATTCCAAAGAAATGATGACAACAGAATCCTGCTCCTCAACCCCAAGAGGAATTTGAAGGGAGAGATTTTTTTCCCCCTTAATGATATGACACTTCTGATATTTTCCGGCCACTTGTGTGGTTGGAAATATTTGTCAAATAGTTGGATGAGAGCAGCTCTTTTTGAAACTTGAGATATGAGAATAGGGTTATTTTGGGAAATCTATGGGAAATTTATTAACATGTCCAGGATAAGAACTAAACTTTTGGATGTGTGGTGTCTTGATAAACAGTAGCAGTTTATGTTTTAAACAAACTGCTGATATAGCAAAGGCAAAGGAAAAAGGCATGTCAAAAAGGAAAAGACTGTTGTTGTTGTTGTTTTTTTTACATCAGCTGCTGGTTTCTAAAACTCACTTCAAGTAGTTTATTTAACAAGATGCAGCCTGTAGAAGAGTTGAGAATGTTTATTCTGAACACACAATTATTTTCTCCCTGTAACATGTGTACCCCTAGGGAGATACTGTCAGGCTTTCTGATTGAGGAAACTTTCCCTTAGCCAAGAAAACTTGAACTTTGATGAATATTTTTTGAATGCTGCTAAATTTTTACAGCACCTGAAATGTAAATACCTTACCTCTTGGAGACAGGGCATTAGCCTCTGACAAAAACTAGGTAATAGAGTTAATTTTCTATTTCTTTTATTTTTTTAATTTTGTGTATAGTTGTTCTTGAAAAAAGGAATCTGGTCTGTTTTTTCCTTCATATTATGAAAAAACTGATACACATATGAAAGTAGAGAGAAAAACTAATGAACTAAGACCCAGCTCAACAATGTTCAACTCCCAGCACTTGTTTCACCTGTCCCCCTGCTCAATATGCCATTGTATAGATGTACCATATTTTATCGAACCATTTGACTGTTGATGGACTGCTGGGTTGTTTTCTGTCTTTTGCTAGAAGACAATAAACAGTGCTCCAGTGAATAGCTTTATGCATGTGACTTTTTCATGTTTTCTGTGAAGTAAATGCCTAGACTTGGTATTTCTTTGTCAAAGGGTAAAGGCAATTGTCATTTTACTAGATGGGGTACATTATTTGCAAATATGACTTCAACTATTCTCCTATGTATCGTATTTACACGCCCTTGCCTTAAGATTTTTCAACGCCTCCCATCAACAAATAGAGTCTATCTCCCTAGTGATTGAATCAGAGCTGGTCTTGTGCCTTGTTTTGGCCAATATAATGTGGTGACAGTGATTATGTGCAATTTTGACTCCAGTCCTCAAAAGGCTTTGCAACACTTCTGCTCACTTTCTTGGGATCATTGACTCCACTAGGTGAACAAGCTCAGTCAATCTTATTGAAGGATTAAAGACCACCTAGGTCAGAGCCATGTCAACTTGCTTTTCTCAGCCAGTGCCTCAGATACGGTAGATAGCTCAGTCATGATGACAGATGTATGAGAGCAAAGCCATGATTAGAGGAACTACCCAGCTGAGGGCAGCCTAAATTTCCAGCCCACAGAACTGGAAACAATAAATGCCTGTTGTTTGAAGCTAAGTTTCAGTATAGTTTCTTACCCAGAAATAATCAACTTATCCACAACATAACTGCCAGATTCTCCTCCACTGGTATTTTACCATTTTGTAATCCCAACACCAACATCTATTTCTTCACTGCCATAGAATGTGTTGTTGCAATTCTCAATTTTTCCTATCTAAAAGGCAAAAAACAATGTATCAGTGTTGTTTTATTTGGCATCTCTCTTATTGTGAATGAGGTTGAGTACCTTTTCTGATGGTTAGGTATCCCCCTGTTTGTGACTTTATCAAAAACTTTGCTTTCCTGTCCACCATTACCATGTTTATTATACACACCCAACAAAGAAATCGAGATACCTTAAATCCTCACTTAAGGTAAGCTTCCCTAAATTTTGACGTATTAATTAAATTCTTTATATCCTCACTCTCCTAATGAATTGCTTTTGTGACAGCTAATGGACACTATTGGTTTTGTGAAAACACTTTGCCCTAATTTAAGACCTGAATAGCCTATATATTGACAATAGGAATGAGATAAACTGTAATGGTTGATTCTCCACAAGTAGTACCCTGAAATACAGCTTCATAGGACCAAATTACAAACCTTCAGCTCAAATGTAATATAGAAATCATATCACACATATGGTGTGCACTTAACAGTTATGTTCACCCCAAGGTAAAGTTAGAAATACATCTTACTCTAATGGTCAGAGTAACCCACATTAAAAACCATATTCTTCACTATGTTGTACACTTGAAACTAATGTAACATTGTGTGTCAATTATACTTCAATTTAAAAAAAAGGAAAAAAAGAAAAATACAAACACTTTATAGACTATCAAAAAAGAGTTCAAAATTCAGGTCACTTTCTGATTGTATTAAATATTTTCCTGATATAACTAATCATTTATAAATTCTAAAAATAATTTTTTTAAAAGCCACATTCTTCCCTCTTCTAAGTTAACTTACCAAGTTATCTAAGACACAAGCATGACAGTATGTATGCAAGGTAACAGAACTTACCATGCTCATGTCCTCTTACTAAAAGCTAATAGCTTCAGGATGATTAGACAATGAATAAACCAATGAATTCTCAATGAGCTGAGAATCTGGGTCATCTGCTCCAGGGAAGTCTATCACCTGTACATTATACCTTTCTGTATCCGCTTACATCTTCATCTTATCTTTTATCATAGCATGTGGAAACCATCTGTTTATCTATCTGTCGCCTTAAGGGCAGCTGGACAGGTGCTGCTTTGCTCATCTAAACATGTTTAGCCATTAGTCCAGTACCTGAAACATGACAGATATCCAAAAATATTTGTTAAGGTGGAAGAAACTAAAAGGTAATTGTTAGCATAATTAAAATTATCCACTTTAATAGGACATATTTAGATCTTGCTATAAATCAACTCTCCCAACTCAAACATACTTATGGGTTTTAAAGACTTTCTTTTTTTTTATTTATTTTTTTATTTTATTTATTTAGAGAGAGAGAGCACAAGCAGGGGGAGCAGCGGGAAGAGGGAGAAGCAGGCTCCCCGCTGAGCAAGGAGCCGGGTCCAGGACTCAATCCCAGGACCCTGGGATCATGACCTGAGTCAAAGGCAGATGCTTAACCGACTGAGCCACCCAGGTGCCCCTTAAAGACTTTCTTATATACATGTCATATCCATAGTAATGCTAAGGAAGACAGGATGGCCTAGTACATTGTAAGGAAGACTATGATTAATTCTTTTATAACTGCTATTTCACAATGAAAATCCCTGATATTGACATCACATAAGAGAAGGAGAAAGAGCATGCAAGGAGGAAAATGGATTCTTCCAACAAGATTAATATTTTACTTATCTATGTTGGATTTATGAACACAAGGGTGTGGAGCATTTTCCAAACTGCTTTCTCAGGACCCACTTTTCTCAGCCCATTCCTATGTGGGGAGAGGACATAGTGTGTTTCTCGGTCTCTGACTTTATATATGTCTGTTCTTTGTCTTTGTCATCAATTGCTCTTACATACCTTACAAAATGATATTCAAGGTTACTAATAACTTAGTCTCAATAGCAATGCTACATTGAAATCTCATATACTTTAACACAAGTGATGCCGCTTTTGCCCACTTGAAGGAAGTAAGGTCAAAAGTACTTGGTTCTAGGGCGCCTGGGTGGCTCAGTTGGTTAAGCGACTGCCTTCGGCTCAGGTCATGATCCTGGAGTCCCGGGATCGAGTCCCACATCGGGCTCCCTGCTCAGCACGGAGTCTGCTTCTCCCTCTGACCCTCTTCCCTCTCGTGCTCTCTATCTCTCATTCTCTCTCAAATAAATAAATAAAATCTTTAAAAAAAAAAAAAAAGTACTTGGTTCTAATTCCTTGCTCCCGTACTGACACCAGCATGATCTTGGGCTTACTACCTACCTTCTCAAACTATTAGTTTCCTCATCTAGAAAAGTGGGAAATGTAAGATGCCATATATGAAGCTGCCCAGCATGCACCTGGTGAAAACTGGGTGTTCAGTATCTGTGGGTGACTTTCCCATCTCCCCAAAAATGATTGCTCCGTCTAATTCATGATGAAATACATTTAAAGGCATTGGAAAATTCTGCTCAGCAGGCTGTAGAAGACCGAATGACACAGGTTTGAATATGGGTAGGTTGCTTATCTCTGTTAGGGCTCTGTTACCTCATTAGTAAAATGGGGATATTGAGAGACATAAAGGCACCTGGCATAGTGCCTGGCACAGAGTAAGTGTCCAATAAATGTTGGGTTCATTTGTTTTCTTTAGAGTTAGTGTACTTGAAATTTATAAATGACTATATTAGTTTGATAGGATACTTGAAAACTAAAAATTAACCTACTCTAGCTGGTTTTCCCTGAACTGGCATCACTGACATAAAGTAAGATAAAAATAGCTTAGAGCAGAAATTCTTGGTTCTCTGAATTCTGGTAATGCTTCATGACATATTGATAGGATTTCACCCAGTGCATTTCTGCCTTAAATTCACAGGTAAATTATTTCACAGTCAAGGAAATGCTCTTATAGTACAATAACTTTAAGGTTTAGCATCCACTTTTAAAATTTCAATTATGGTAGCTCTGTGCTTTTTCTTTTCTTTTTTTTTAAACCAGAAACATGATGAGCTAATCAGGGGAAGAAAGGAAAGGAAATAAACCCAAAGGATTCTGCAGGGAAAGGGCCAGTGAGCATTTGAACTGAAAGCTGGTCTGATCTGAGAAACAGAATTCTGGCTTATTTTGTCTTTTAGCCACAGCCACTATTGCCAGTCAGTATGATGCAACACGGAACATGTACTGGAGCAAAATGGAAATCTTCCTTTCAGGAATCAAGGAATCAACACTGAGGAAATGACTGCGCATTCAGCAAAAAGTGGCCACTTGCAGGACAAAAGGTATGACTGAACACAGAGGAGTTGGTTTATTCTAAAAAAAAAAAAAAAAATTTCATTTCATCAGGGACTGTCAAATTCTGTTCCAATGACCCCACTTAGGAATTTCCAAGGTCAAGAGGAACACCTGGCAAGTTGGAGAACAGTGGAGAAGTGCTCCTTCCATGCAAGAAGCATGCTTTTGATCTGATATGTTTGTGCTCCCTCCATCAAAGGAGCCAAGATTAAAAAGAATATCAATTGTGAGAAAATGGTTTAGCCATCATAAAATCAGATAATAATGACAATAAGTACAATTATTTTAGAGCTATAACCTACACAGTTTATTATGAGTCATTTATTTATTTGTTCAAGTCCTACTTACATTTTCCTGCTTCTTTCCCTCACTAATGGTAGGTCAGATTATCTTTGCATGTCCCAAGACTCGAATCAAAACTGGGTGAGCTGGTGGTTTCCTTTATAACCTATCTGAAATTGAAATCTATAGCTTTTTTTTTTTCAGGCATGATTAGTCCTAAGTTATCAAAATTTACTAAATTGTTAAATATGAAACTGTTAAATACTAAATCATTAAATACTAAAGTAAAAATGTTATTGATATTATCAACCGAATTTGATATGAAAAACCTATTTTGTTGTAGGACCATTTGTTGTCAGTGTTCCCATTAGCCATTCTACTTTCCTTTCTAAATTTTCTGACCGGAGTTAGTAGCAGTGTAATAAATGTTGTTGTTGATAACCTTACAACCATTTGCTCCATTTTGCTTCTCATAGAACTAAAAATTCTGTTCTAGTATTCAATCATCCCCTATGTGGCCTTTGTTAGTCAGGGTTCTCCAGAGAAACAGAACCAATAAGATATAGAGAGAGAAAGAGAAAATGAGATTTATTTTAAGGAATTGACTTGTGCCATTATGAGGGTTGGGAAGTCAAAACCATAGAGCAGGCAGGCAGGCTGGAAATTCAGATTAGAGCTGATGTAGTCTTGAGTATGAAATCTGAAAGAGCAGCAGGCTGGAAACTCAGGCAGGATTTCTATGCTGCAATCTTGAGGCAGAATTCTTTCTTTGAGAAACCTGTCTTTGCTCTTAAAGCCTTTAACTGATTGAATGAGTCCCATTCATATTACAGAGGGTAATTTGCTTTACTCAAAGTCAACTGATTAAATGTTTAATCACACATAAAAGCTATCTTCACAAGACTGATGTGAAGATCCATTGTTTAACGGGGCACCACAGCCTAGCTAAGTCCACACATAAAATCAACCATCACACTGTCCATATAGCTCAAGGAAACTGATCTCATCACCAGCTCCAGGTTAGATTCTGATTATTGTAACTCTTTCATTGTTATCCCATCCTCTTTTCCGATGGTTGCCTTCGAAGCCAGGTGTAAGCCAAACATGATATGGAATTCCCCTGTCACCCCCTATTTTTCAAGAATAGTTATATAATGAGCATGTGGCCCATCTAGGCTGAGGTGATTGTCTTTCATCCCATGGCTGGTTTTTAAGCTTGATATGAACAAAGAGGGCATTTTACCTCAGTTGCTGCAGATGGACATCTTGAAACCTCATGAGAAATCAGCCTGATCACAAAGTTAACCCCTTAGAGAATTGTAGAGATGGAGCCGATATTTTATTTGAACCATTCCTGGAGCCCACATTCTCTCTCTTTCTCTTACATGAGATCATAACTGTCTTCATTTTTAAGCTAATTTGAGTTGCAGTTCCTCTCACTTGTGCTCAAAAACAACCTATATAGGGTTGCTAAGTAACAGATATAGGGAAGGACTAATATCTCTTTTAGTTCCATGGAGGCCCTCTAGGGCTTAAGTCAATAATTGTATCCACACCCCAGCCACAGTGAGTAGGTCAGGATTGAGCACATCACCAGGTCTGGCCAATCATGATTGGCCATGATTAAAGAGGTTTGAATCTGAACTTTGAACTTTTGGGGACATTGACTTTCTTTTATTTCCCCAGTGGATATAAATAAGAATAATTATTGCCCTAGATTCTACTAGCAGCTATATTGGGATTGTGATGAGACAATTTGCCCATGGCAGCCAACAGAATACGTCTACAGATCTCTTACTATAGGAACATGAGTGACAGGGAGCCTCAGGTGCTGCACTTTGAAGTTCTTTACTGGACTTGTAACAAGGTCTTGCCTACCAAGGGCTGCTCCCTATTGGAAATGAGCTCCTAGAAACACAGAATATTTGTGTTCATTTCCTTTAGCTCAGGGACTCCCAGAAAATTTTACTGAGACTTCCTACACTGCACAGATGTCTAGGACAATTCTACCCATTTTCTCTCTGTGTCTCTATCTCTGTCTCTCTCTTTGTTGTTTGCTGCATTGAGGTCTGATGGCTCTCTAGACACTCCCAGCTTCCATTTCCGTTTCCCCATTTCCATTCACATAGTAACTTCCCCTAATAATATCCTTGCACATTTAATAATATCTCAGAATTAGTTTCTAAGAAAATCTAGGAAAATCAAAGACATTAAAATAAAGAAAGAAACTGGATGGGGCACCTGCGTGGCTCAGTTGGTTAAGCATCTGATTCTTGATTTCAGCTCAGGCATGATCTCAGGGTTGTGAGATCGAGACCCATGTTGGGCTCCACACGGGGCGTGGAGCCTCCTTAAGAGTCTCTCTCTCCATCTCCTTCTGCCCCGCCTCTCTCTTTCACTCTCTCCCTCTCCCTCTCTAAAAAAATTAAAATGAAAAAAGAAAGAAATTGGAACTAGTTATATTGATTAAATCCTTGATAAAGACTTGACTAAAGACATACCTAGTCTTGGACTGTTGAGTTACATAAGCCAGTAAAATCCACTTTTGTTTTTTCCCTTAAACTAATTTAGATTGAGTTTTCTGTAACTTGCAAATGACAACCTCCTAAATGATACAATTAGTCTCAAAACACACTAACTCTAGTATATTTCCATGTGAGTTTTCATTGTGGGTATGATTAACATGATCCCAACTAGGTCTTGAATTAAGTGTTTATAAGTCTTAAAAGATCAGAAACAATCACAGTTTTAAGAGAAAAATTTACACAGAAAAACACAAGTGGCTTTACTTTAAATAATGCAAGAAAATGGAAAAAATTTCGTCTTCCTTTTAAAAATTTAAGTCAGAGGGGCACCTGGTTGGCTCAATCAGTTAAGCATCTGATTCTTGGTTTCAGTTCAGGTCATGATCTTGGGGTCATGAGACTGGTCTCTGCATCCAGCTCGGTGCTCAGCAGGGAGTCTGCTTGGGATTCTCTCTTTCCCTCTTCCTCTGCTCCCCTCCTCGCTCTTGCTCTAAATAAATAAATAATCTTTTTAAAAAATAAAATAAATAACAATTTGAGTCACTGTTAAGAACAGCCTGGAGTACTTTTCTTATACAACTTGTAGTTATAGAGGAGGGGGCTGGTTAGAGACAGGTATGGAACTCCCCCACTGAATTTTCCAAAGGCCATGAGTCAAACTTTAGAACCTAAGAAATTCATGGTGTGTTTTTCATGTATTATGGGGACAGGCACCAAGAGTTCATACTCTACATTAGAAAAATGACAGAAGTTCATTCACATCACTGAATATTTAATATATATAGTATATGCCTCAATATTTAATTAAGTTAATTAAAAACATGTGTACTAGTTTTTCAAAGTAGCTCTGCTGGGTAGTTAAATAATGTTTCCAATAAGGCTACCATTTTTCAGAAGGACTTTTGGGATTACTTTCTTTTGGAAATGTGATTATAGTCTTTGACACATTCTTTTGACTACTGTCCATAAAAACAAATTTCCTATTTGATTTGGAATCAGTGTATAGAAATAACCTAAATTTATTCAGCATTTTCCAAGACTTTTGAATACGATGTTATGTTGAAAACACCATTTTTAGTTAAAAAGTAAAATGAGATTATGAAGATTTGCCTCTCATTCTTGAGAAAGTTTTTTTAAGACTGAAACAAATCGGTAATTAAATTTTCCCCACTTCCTATCAGAATGACAGCCTGACATGGGAGATGATTTCTTTGGATTTTGAAAGCTTTTTGGTCTTTAATAATTTCCTATGAAGATGCATCTGCATACAAGTGGGTTATGAAGAGGATAAATCTACTGAATTTTAACACTTTATTTAAAATACCATGATGAAGTAGGTGGTGGGAGGGATAGTATGAAAGAAGGAGTTGTTGAAAGGGGAGGGGAGAGGACGCCTGGGTGGCTCAGATGGTTAAGCATCTGCCTTCGGCTCAGGTCATGATCCCAGGGTCCTGGGATCGAGTCCTGCATCAGGCTCCCTGCTCCTTGGGACCCTGCTTCTCCCTCTGCTTCTCTCTCTCTCTCTCTCTCTCTCTCTCTCCCTCTGTCTCTCATGAATAAATAAATAAAAATCTTAAAAAAAGGGGGGGGGAAGGGATAATCTCCCTGGGAAAAAAAATACACTAAATTTGAAGTTTCACATAAGCCACTTCTATGGTATATAGGAAAAGAATAGATTTTTAGTGCTCTGGCTGGGCAATGGGAAATGATTTCTTTCAAGTAATTGTAAATATAGAATTGATTGAAATTCATTTTCATTAACTCAGAAGTTCTCTCTACTTTTTGCCTTTTGCATTCAGAAACATGAGGCTTCCCATTACAAGCCTTCTTTATATTGGTGATGATAAGTGTATCTTTTAAGTATTATATAACATATGTAGTTCAGACTTCATTCTCAGAGAACACTGCACATTTTCTAGGGCCTAGGGGAGACAAAGAATGATTTTTCCTTATAACTGATAGGAAGCTATAAGCATTTTTCTCAGGTTTTTCAATATATTTTTCCAAAAATTTATGTGAAGCTTCTTTTTGAAAGTAAGAGATTCCCTAAAGATTGGAATATTGTAAGATTTTCAAAAAAACAAATATTTCTGAGTAAAATGGACTTGAATCCATTTGACATAAAGCAAATATAGTCGAGTAGATTTAAAGCATTTGAGCAAGGAGTTTGATTTCATTGTATAACTTTCACTTCCTAACAAGTAAAAGCAGATTTGGTCATTTCTGGAGACAGACTTTTTTTTTAAGGTGAAACTCCAGCAGGAATTCAGCATGGGGCCTGTGTTTACAAACTGAAGGATAGGGAGTTTCTATGACTAGCAAGGAGTATGCCGACTAGAATCTGAAAACTAGTTGGATGCTTACTTAGTCAAATAAAATTCTGTGCAGTGACTCAAAGTTCCAAAACAGTACCTTGATTAAAGTCAAAGAACACTTCTGAGCATTTTTATTACATTTCTAAGGTAAAAGAGTTTGAAGTTTTCACACTTTGTAATTCAACACAAACTTACTCTTCATAATCTCTTTCATTTCCTACTCTTTAAATTGATTCTTAAATTTGATCCTTTAGCTCCTTGATAATGCCAAGAAAATCTACTTCCTGAATAAATAGAGAGCTGAATATATATGTGGCTTACCCAAGATCTTACTCAATTTGAATCAGATTCAAATTGAGATTTTCTGATTTCTATCTTAAGACTTGGTAACTAGCAACATTCTTCTTTGGGAGAATCAAGCCCTGTATCAGAATCAGAATTACCTCCTCAGAAACATTCCTTTTAGTGAAATTAGCATCTCTCAGTTGGCAAATTCACTAGATGGCCCTTTCAGATGTGTGAGATAATAGAAAATACATATTGGTCTCTGCCAACCAGTTCCTGGCACAGACCTCCTAAAAACCTTGGAATTTTCTAAGCAACGAGAGCAATAAAAAGTGTCTTTTGTTATGTGAATTAGGTGGCTTTTGGACCTGACCTAAGAATGGGGGCTGTTTGCCAGGGAACCAATCCTATGATTAAAGAGTTGGAAATTTCAGTCCCATTACCGCCCCCCCCCCCGCCCCCCCGCCACCAACTTCCAGGGAGAGAAGAGAGGCTAGAGGTTGCATCAATTGCCAATGGCCAATGATTTAATCAATCGTGACTATGTAAAAAAGCTACTATTAAAAAAAAGAAGAAGAAAGATAAAAAAAGGACAAGATTTGGAAAATTTCCATGTTGGTGAATACATGGTCCTGGGAGAGTGATGCACCCAAGGAGGCCATGGAATTTCCGTATCCTTTCCCACATTCCTTGCCCTACCGTTCTCTTCCATCTGGATGTTCAACTGTATCCTTTATCATATCCTCTTATTAAAAAACTGGTAAAAGTAAATTAATTTTCTCTGAGTTCTGTGAGCCTCTCTAGTAAATTAATTATACCTAAAGAGGAGTCTTTGGAACCTCCAATCTATAGCTGGTTGATCAGAAGCCAGGGTGACTACCTGGGCTTGCTACTGACATCTGAAGTTGGGGAACAGAGGGGAATCATGTGGGATTGAGCCCTTGATCTGTGAAATCTGATGCTATCACCAGGTAGATAGTGTCAGAATTGAGTTGATATCTGCTGGTGTCCAAGAACTGCTTGTTGGTGGGAAAAAACCTCCACATATTTGGTGATCAGAAGTGTCAGAAGTGAAGTATTTATGTAAAAGTAAAGGAAACTCACAGGGAAGAAACACACAAAAGATAGGCTGAACTGAGGTTTTCTCCTATAACAGGAGGAAAAGACTGGGGTTTTCCCTTTTTAAGATGAGAAATTCAGAGAACACAGATTGGGTGCAACATTCCTCTAGGTGGAAGCAAGATTTACCTGACGACTTTTCTTCACCCTACTGTGGTAGGCAGAATTCTGAAATGACCCCCAAATGACCGTTGCCTTTGAATTACTTCCTCTCCTTGAGTGTAGGTGGAACATGTGGTTATGATATATGGCACAGTTGACCTTAAGGTGGAAGAGATTATCAAAGGAAGCCTAACATAATCATGTGAGCCCCTTAAAAGCAGAGAATTTTCTCTATCTGGTTGCAGAAGAAGACAAAGATTTGAAGCACAAGAATAATGTGGCACCTCTTTTCTGGCTTTACAGATGGAAGGTGCTACATTAAAAGGACCTAAGATTGGTCTCTAGATGCTGAGAGCAAACTTCTGGGCCAACAGTCCACAAACAAACAAACAAACAAACAAAAACAAAAACAAAGAAAAAAAACCCAGGAACCTCAGTTCTAAAGCCACAAGACACTAAATTCTGTCAACAACCTGAGTGAGCTCAGAAGTTAATTCTTCCTCGGATCCTCTAAATGAGAATGCATCTAAATTTCAGCCTTATAAAACCCTAGGCAGAGAACCCAGCGAAGCCCACATGCCTGCTGTCCTATAGAACTTGAGATATTTTGTGCAATGTTAACAAAACTGCATTGCTTTAAACTACTTGTTTGCAGTAATCTATCATGTAACAATAGTAAATTAATACACCCACTCTATCAGAAACATTAAATTTTAGAACAACGGCAACAAAAATATTCCATGTTGGAACACAAATAATTAATAGAGAATTTGAAATTCAGAGAGGAAAACTAGCTAATTAGATGAGAGTTCTCACCCTACAGATCTAAAGGATTTTCACTTTACCAAGTATTATATTTTAATATTTGGCAAAAATGTTAATATGTATATGGAATGCCTATCTAATGAAATGCCTGAAGCACATTTCTAGCATTCTCTAATATCCTCCATACAAGTATTCAATAAGGTATTTTGTAGCCTTTGAATCCCTTCCTTTGGTCCTGATACCTACCTATCTACAGGAACCTTCATTAATATAAAGAAATAACCAGATACCCTTATTAAATCATAGTAATTCAGATTAACCTAGAAGAGGCAAGCTCTCAAATCTTTTCATTATGAGCCAACATTATCTCTGTTGGAAAGCCACTAAAAATAAAATGGCTTTCAGAGTCCTATGAATAGAACTTCTAATTTTTGAAGCCTATCATCTTCACTGGTTCATGGGGGCAAAAAATCATTCAAAAAGATAAAGCTGCATTTTCATCCATTTATTCATCCAGGTAATTCATTCAGTTGTTCACTCAACCCACAAATACAGTATTAACTTAAGCCCTCCCTTCATATGCCTGCCAGAGTCCTTCTGATTATCCTTAGAGCTACAGGGGGCAACCTATATCTTTGCTTCTATAATCCTATAGCAGGTCTCATTGAATTTTTAACTGGCATCCTAAATATCTATTTATGGCCTCTCTCACCTGTTGGGAGTTCATTGAGTATCTTGTTTACTGTGCATTTTATGGACCTTGCCCAGCAGCAGGTACATAGTATTTGCTCAATAAATTCTTTGCTGAAAAAATAAATATCAATTGCTGTGCTAGGCACTGGGAATTAGGACATAAAAGAGCATATCATTGCCTTTAGATAGTTCAGTCTCCAAGCATACATACTGACAAGAACATTGTTATGAGGTATAATAGTTCCTATGCAAGAACTATAAACAAGGTGCTTTGGAGGCATCTAAACTGTATGGGAAATGACCGTAAATAGTGAGCAGAGGCTGGGCAGTTGAAGGAAATAAGCATTTCAGGTGGAGGAGATAATGTGAACAAATTATCTCCTGTGACAAGCAAGTCACAACTGAGGCAATCCTAGAAATTCACATAGGTGGTTTATCATGTCAAGATGGTAGAATAAAGGGGTTGCCATGAGGGATAGAGCTAGAGAGATATGTAGAGGGTAGGTCATAAAGGTTTTAGTAGGAGGTGAGGAGCTTGGATTTTGTTCTTAGAACAACAGAGAACCGATGAGGAATTCTGAAGTGGGTACTCACATGAGAATATAATCTGATGCCCATAGAGAGAGACTGGTCAAGCAACTGAAGTTTGTGAATTCTGGAAAAAAAGAAGAGAGGTTACCCCGGCAGAAAGACAATGATTACCAGGAGTGAAGACTCAGGAAACATACAGAGACCAGGCTACCTAGCAGGTGAGGCCCAGGGTCTGATAGTTTGGCACTACCCAGCCCTCGGACCAAGCTTTGAAGTCAAGACTCCTGCTTAGAAACATGCAGAGAACAAAAGAAGATCCCAGTCTGTCAGAATGGGGCAAGAATTCAGGCTCAAAGGAAGAAAAAATTTGAAATTAGTTCTGTTACTAACCCTGAGTGAAGTACAAGACAGGTGAAGGTGATTGGTCACAGAAAAAAAATAGCACTTATTCACCAGAGCTAAGGCACATGGCCAGGACAGTATTCCTAGCAAAGCTGACTTTACAAATCAGGATTTTGTAAATTCTTCCTAAATGTATCAAGGAGTCTCTGTTGAGTAACAAACCATCCCAAACAACCACCATTTATTTAATTCAACTCTGTGTGGGTCAGTAGAGTATGTTCTACTGATCTCACTGGGCTCACTCTCGTGTGTGTGTCAGTTGCCAGTCAGCTCGATGGCTTTGTTTCTGGGGCTTGGCTGGTTTTTGGTTGAACCAGAAGCCTCTCACCATCCAGAAAGCTAGCCTAGACTTGTTCAGGGTCCCAAGAGAGCAAGAAAAAGCATAAAGAGTCTCTTGGACAACCAGGCTCAGAAATCATACAAATTGTGTTTCTACCTGTTAGTGTTTAAAGCAAGTCAGAAGACTAATTCAAATTCATGGGGTTAAGAAATAGACAAAACTCACTTGATGGAAGGAGATGCAAAGTTGCATTGTGAAGTCATGCAAGCAGGAGAGAAGAACCTGTGGCCTTTTTTTTTTTTTATCTTCCATATTAAGTAAAAGAAAAACTAGTCCAAAATGTTAGAGGAGAAAGTTGTTTAGTGGCTATAGATGAAGAGCAGAGAGTGAGGCAGAAGTGTCCAGTCTAGTCTTGTCTGCATTTTGGCCTAACCTAATTCAGAGATGCAACAACAAGGGATATTTAGAGTCTATCAAGTCTTAAATATAGTCTTCCTTAGAATGTTTGAAGAAAATTTAAGGGTTATAAATAAAGCTTTATCTAAGAAAAACATTTTTTCATTTATCATAAGAGAAACACTTGTGGTATTTTTTTTATTGTTACTTCTAAAAGAACCTGGAGGAATGTAATACAGAAAAAGAAAGTTTTGAAGTAGAGGAAAGAGATTAGGGATGTAGAGAAATGTTATTCTAGTGCATTGATCCTCAAAGAGTAGTCCGTCAGAGTAGAAGCATCACAATACCTGGGAATATATTTGAAATGCAGAAGCTCAGACCCACCTTTGACCTCCTAAATCAAAATCCAAAATCTGTATTTTAACCTGATACCCAGGTAATTCATATGTATATTAAGTTTAAAAAACACAGATCTTATGGGATAGCTGACTAGGTATTTTAGTATCCACAATATACCAAAAGGGCTCCAAGACTCACGTGCGCGCATGCGTGCATGCATGTGTGTGTGTGTGTGTGTGTGTGTGTGTGTGTGTGTAAAAGAGACAGAGAGAGACAGATGGAAATGTGGCTACAAAGCTACCAGAAGGAAAGTCAGCTGACTGCCAATGCCAAAGTACCCATTTCAGAGTTTTACTTAGCAATTTGCTCTGATTCTTGATCATACCGCATTGTAGTCGCATATTGGTTCAAAAACTGGGTAAAGTGAAAAGAACGCTGTTTTTGCAATCAGAAGACCTTGTTCCAAATTTTGATTGCATAGTTTACTGACTGGGTTAATTTAATCTTCAAGGTCTATATTTAAACATTGGCTTGTGTCCATCGGGTTTCATTGCAAAAAATAGAAAACCTTCTATGTTTCCAAGTATAACCAGTCTTGTAAGAGACAGAATGATTGGCTTCAATTCTCTGCTTCTTTGCCATGACCTCATCATTAGCAGAGTGTGTGAACTGCAACCTTGTGCTTTTCTCCAGAAACTCCTGGAATCATGGTATTGACCCTTAAACAGACCTGAATAGAATACACAAACAAATGATTAGTGTCGTCCTGTGTTCGAGTTCAGAACATACCAAAGGAAAGCCTGTAATGAACTTGTCAGCATTTTTCATAGGAAATGCATGTATTGGTGGTTTACACCCGGTTTTGGTTATGTTATCTGAATTTCTGTCATTGAGCTTGATCACACAGCTTGGTTTTAGCTATATGACCAAGGAGGTATAAAAGACCTTTCTTCCTCAGATAAGACTGTGGCTTCTTTGAAATCAAGGTACTTCATGCATATGACATAATTTCTGCACAAAGTATGCTCCACCAGCTCTTGGCTTTGAGCTTGGCCATGTAAGTTGCATTGGCCAGTGGTATGTAGACGAAAGTAACAAGGTACCAGTTTTGAAACAGGATTTGAGAGCCCTTGCAGGTTTCTGTTTGTTCCCTTGTACTTCTGCCACTGCCATTAGAAGACTTCCCATTCCAGCTAGTTAGCTGCTGCCTCTTCCACAGAGACCCAGGACTGAGCATATATGGAATAGAGTTGGCCAAGCCAAGACCAGCTGGATAGATAGCTTAAAGCAGAACCACACTGCTTAGTCACACACGGCTTAGGTCAGCCAATCCCAGACAAACTGCAGATACATGAGAATAGGTTGTTGTTTTAAACCACTGAATTTTTGGAGTGGATTAGTAAGCAATATTTGTAAAGAAATAGCTAACTGGTACTGATCTAAATGTGGAAATTAAATACAAACTTGTTGGAAGAGCTAGAAAATCACTAAATCCAGATTCAGAAAACTTCAAGAAACCACTTCTTTATAATCCCTCAAAATAGTAATAGTAGGGAAATGAGGAGGAGTTTTTTTTTAAGATTTTTATTTATTTATTTGAGAGAGAGAGAGAGAACACAAGCAGGGGAGAGGGGTAGAGGGAGAAGCAGACTCCCCAACGAGCAGGGAACCCGATGCAGGACTTGATCCCAGGACCCTGAGCCAAAGGCAGATGCTTAACTGACTGAGCCACCCAGGCATCTGGGAAATGAGTTTTGTTGCTACATAAAATCTGTCTGCTAAAGCCCACTGTGGTTGGATGAAAATGACTGCTACCTCCCTTCCATCTTCCAAATCTTGTGTAATGCATCCAATTGACACAACCCTTCTAACAAAGGAGTTGGGAAAATGTTGTTTTGGGACTTTTAGCCCCTACACAACAGGCACTAAAAGGGGCTGGGAATAAATATAGAATGCCTATGTACATTTTCCAGCAGAAGTATTATAATTATCGCATATTTGGATAAAACAGACTTGTTATATGATTTATGGGGTACTCAAGACAGAAGTCTTAGTTGCTTTGGGATTGAAGAGGGAAATGTGTAAGAAAAATTGACAGTAAGAAAAGAGAGAGAAAGAGAGAGAGATTCAGTAAAGGAGTCTAGTAATGGCATAGCAGCCAGGGGGCGGTGGGGAGGGGGGACAAAAAACAATTTTCTGGAAAGCAACTGAATTGTAAAATTCAAAATATTTGATATTGTTTTCATTTGTTTCTTTTCTTTGCTTCAGTCTTTCCATTATCTATAAACCTTCAGCAAAAGATTGTTACACCAGAGCCTTGTGTTAGTGGTACTATAAGTAATGAAGGTGAAGAGGCCACTTGAAGAACAAAATAAACTGTGACAGCAGCCTAGGAAGTTATCTTGACAGATAGGAATCAATAACTGAGTTAGGAAGAGAAATTCAAAGCAAGTGATGGAAAACCATCAAGAAAAGGTAAGTACTCTCTTCAGAATCTTGAAAAATAAAACAAAGGGTTATGCTTTCCATTTTTACATGACCCAAAGTGTGAGCTTTTTCATTTGGACATTAAAGCAAAGAGAGACCCCAGAATACTAGAAGACTCAGGGACTATTGGACTATGTATACAAGGTCTCTATATATGAGCAATGCAAGAGAATACACTCAGAAGTGGCTGAGGATGCACAGACTATTTCTTATCACTTGATTTCCTATTATTAAATTATATAGAAAAGAAAGGGGCACATGATTAATATTCAGGTAATAATTATCCTATTGTTGATTTAGGCATGAGAAGTACCAGCGATATCAGAAGCTACTTTAAATTTGTCCCATAAGGTATCCTGAACTAATCTAGGATTCACATTACAGATCCCCTCTCTTTTAGATTCTTGCCTTAATTTCATCTCATTTGATATATATTTTTTAAGTCCTAATTGCCTTAGACAAAGTTTAAATTGGGAAATGTCTGTCTCATACAATTTCAGGTCTTCAGCAACTAAAAAACATGTCTTTGCATATGGAACAAGGGGAAGAAAGAAGGGTACTGTTAGCCTTCATTAAAAAGCTAAGAAATATAACCAGAGGGATGCGCTATTAAGAATAACAATATGTGAATTAAAATCCCAGATCTTAGGATAATACACTATAAAGTTCAGAGCTCATTCAACCAAAAGTGAAAAGAATAATTCTCCACCCCAGTTTTTAATTTAAAACTGTCTTGCTTGCTCTTTCCTGAAAGAATGATTTCTTGGAAGTAGATAAAGCAGTTGGGTGCCAGCCAGTTTTTCTCTGGCTTCCACTCATTTATATTAAAATTATATTTGGTTGTTGAGTACACTTTGGATCCAAGAAGTAGTGGTCAGAAATAAAAGGACCAAAAGCTAGAGTGCCCTCAAAACAGACAATAGGAACTCAAGGTAGAAGGGATCTTTCTGGAGAGATCCTTGTGCCATTTACAGTCATTTCAATCAGTCCTTGTACTTCTTAATACCTCAATTCCAAATAAGTTTCTTAATGCCATCTCTTTTCTGAAGAGGAGATGAAACTCTCCTTGATTAAACAAAGAAAATGAAAGAAAAATGCTCTGTTTAGTCTTCATGTAAGATTTAACACACAGTGATTTCTCATCTGAGACTTCCTCATTGTCTTCTACTTACATTTCTGTTGTTATCACCCCTTAAAGGCATGGAGTTCTATTTTAGATCTTCTACCTCTCTGCCAGTGTTCTCTATACAGCAGGGACTCAAAAACACTCAGCTGTTCAAGACAATGATCTTTGTTCTTTTGTATCATGACTTCTTTCTGTCTTTTCCTACTCTCATCCTGCTGACCAATAAAATCTCAAAAATTTCCAAGTCCAACAGCTTGATGTCTTTCATTTCTCCTAATAGATCTTACTACATCTGTACTAAAAAAATTGTACAATTCTATTTCAGGTCCATAGCTCATTTCTATTAAAATATGCTTAAAAAGAAGTATATGATACAGTTTTTTTATAGTTGACCTCACATGTTGTGAGTGATCCTGGGAGAAGGCAGAAAAACTCAGGTCATCAATAGGGCAGCTAGACACTCAGGTTTTAGGGGAAAATGTGGAACGTATTCTTATATTTTTTTCAAAGACTTTTTTGACATGTTGCTGTGCACTTATCTCAGCCCATTTGGCAGTTAGTAATACCAAGTTCTTCAGGGTAAATATCTGTGACCTCTGGTGATTAGAAGAAAGAGAAATCTATGCATCTTCTTGCCTAATAATCTGTCTGTTGCATTATAGTAAAAACAAATAACAAACTTATGAACATTTATTAGCAAGAAGATACACACAATCTTATTTTATGCTCAGCCACTAAGAAATCTCCATGCAAATGCACTCCAACAAGCCCACCATAAGAGATCCTCATTCTAAGACATATACAAAAATATCCCAACAGGTCATCCAATGTTTTTTGGGACAAGCAATAGGCAAAATGCTGGATACATGCTACCAAATGAATCTCTAAGGTCTGCAACACTACACCACATTAGTGCTAGGCAGCAAGGCTTAATAGTCTCTTGTATTTGGATCTTGGAAAATGATGGTGCCTATACCACTGTTTTAACTAATCATGTGTCTTCAACTTCATTCATTTCACCAATGAAAATTTATTTTTAACATTTTTTATACTAATTAGTGAATCCTTTGGAGTAGATTGCTGTAATATTTAAAGAATATATGAAAACAAAATTGGAGTAAGATATTCTAGCTAAGGTCTTCCAAATGCTACTATCCTACTATAGTGTATATACTACAATGTATACAAGGTTATATAGTAAAGGTAAAATACTCAACCACTTGCATCACACAATTCAAATGGAGTATTTTAAAATAAATTATCAAATAAGCAATATAATAATCTTAAACCTCAATCTGATTTTGATTACGTTAGTTTAGTATTCTTCCTGTGTTCAAGCACCATGTTGTTATGGATGACAAACTATTTCTCAATCAACATTTATGTGGCAGTGGAATAACAATGGAGGAGAAGGAAGTTAAGAACAAGTATATAATAATTGGTCTGGAGAAAGATCCAGACCCTCTCAAGAGGAAACAACAAAGCTTCTCATCACAGCAATATTTGTTTAAAAAAAGCTTCTCTTGGCAGTAAATATGGTCAAGTGCCTCTCCCTACAACTCTTATATCACTTTATTCTGTTTTTATGTTGCTTTATAATATCTATGTTCTATGGCATTACTATCTTAAAACAGTGGAATAAGAAATAAATGAATTTAAAAACTTATTTTGAGTAAAGTATCCTATAGTCAGAAACTATACATCTGGTTTCCCTACTCAAAGCTTTGGGCTAGTTCACCTGCTGTTATTACTACTTGGAATGTCCTTCTCCCTTTATGTTGGCAAACTGTGTACTCTTCTTCTTTCAGCTTACATCCTCCATGAACCTTATCCAAATTAATACTTCTTAAATGTCTTGTTTTCCTACTCTTAAATCCCAACTCCGTACCCCTATCTTCTATCTTCATTAGATGTTTTCAGTAAGTAATACACGCCTCAAAGAAGGTGTAAATGTTACTTTGGTTTTTAATTTTATTAAAGCAACCATTCATATTTGCAAAAAAAATGGTACTGAACAGCATTATCTAAAAGTAAGTTATTTGATTTTCTGGTCTTTTCACCAAAATATCTGAAAATCATCTTCATATTTATCAAAGGTTTATAATACACAGACTGAGTGATATAATAATAGCTCACATGATTTTTTTTATTTTACTCTAAAAAGAAAAACAATAGTTTGGCCTTATCATCTTTGGGTAAACTAAGTTTATAAAGGTTAAATAACTTCCCTAAATCACAAAAATAGTATAGTGATGGGGCCTTGATTCTAACTCAGGTTTGTTTCACTGCAAAGTCCATACTCTGAAGTATCGGTGGACACTAAGGAAACAGAGGGTTTGCTCCTTGGAAAATTATAATATGATTCTTAAATGAGAGAAATCCAAAAGCACCAAATATAGTTAACAGAGTACTTACTTAGGAAGAACAAAATTAAATATACTGGAATCAAAGAGTTAAGACACGATCAGCTTAACGAAATTGGAGGTCAAAAGCCCATGACCAGCTATTTCTAAACAATTATGTAATCATGGGTAAGTTGCTTAATCTTTGTGTTTCAATAATTTTATCTGTTAAATGAGGTAGCTGACCTAGATGAATTCAAAGCTAAAACTCTACAGCTCATATAGAAGAAGTGAAAACTTTTCCTCAATGATTATTGTCAATAACCATTTAGACTCAGCAAAACTGTAAGTCAGGCTGTCTTGGTATTTCTGTATATATTTGTGTGATGCCAAGACTTGATGTTACATTCCAATTTATATTTATTATTTTTATAGATGCTCTCCTGCATGACTGAAATAATCATTTCTTTCTTCTTGCTTGCACTTTTAGAGACAAACAAAATAAAGCTGAAGTTTAAAATACATAAATATTTGTCTTTTGCTAACATTGACTTTTGGGAAAATAAGATAATGCTCCTTGGAATACCTATGACCCGATAAGTTATCAAAAATATGATTTCCCCTCAGAATGCTTTATCATACTGATTTAGAGGTTGACAGCTGAAGAAAATTTAAATACACAAACACACACACACACACACACACACACTATACTAGAAAAGACAAAAACAACAACATATCTTTTTCTATGGAATAAAGGATTAACATTCTGAAAAGAGGCACTTTATTCAGATTTAGTTAAGGACTTATATGTTATTTTAAAGTTTTAAACTACAACAACAAATAAAATGATAAACCTATTCTTTCTATCTGAAATGATTATAACTGTAATGACACTAAGTCATTACAGTCATACACTAAGTTAGTTTCATTAAAAAAATAAACTAAATTTCAATCCATAACATCCAAAAATGCTATCCTTTAAATGGATTCTTACTTAAACCTTTAATTCTGTCTAACATTCCTGGTTAAAAAAAAAAATGTTTTCTCAATGAACAAAGATGTGTCAGTAATATTTTGTAAATAATGGTGATTTTCTTCTTGAATTTAATCTAGATTTATGTAAGGTTTTTAGTTTATTTTAGAAATCATATATTCCATGACTTGATATATATTGTTTAAATGATAATACCATTATCTATGATGATTATGATATAGGTTCATCAATTGCAACAAATATACCACTGTGTGGGGGGATGTTGATAATAGGGAATGCTATACATGTGGAGCAGGGTAGGTAGGGAGTATTTGGGAAATCTCTATACCTTCCTCTCAATTTTAAAATGCTCTAAAAAAAGTAGTCTTTTTAAAACAGAAGAAAAACCATATAATCCATCTAATAGATGTCATAAAAGCATTTGATAAATTCTGTTCATTCATGGTAAAAGTTGTCAGCAAATTAGGAATAGCATGGGATTTCCTCAATTGGTTAAGAATATCTACAGAATAAAACCTACAGGTAACATGATACTCAATATTGAAATATTCCAGCTTTTTACCTAAGATTAGGAACAAGACAAGGCTATTCATCTCATTATTTTAATTTATTATGGCACAGGAGGTCCTTGCTAGTGTAATAACGTAAGAAAAAGAAAAAAGTCACAAAGATTGGAAAGGAAAATAAAACTGTCAAATAGATTTCATGATTATTTATATAGAAAATCTTAACAAGTCTATAAGTAAATTGCAATAATAAGTTTATCAGGGACACAAGATGCAAGGTAAATATTTTTTAAAATTAATTGTAATTTATATACTTGCAATGAAAAAGAAAATGAAATTTTTAAATAGTCTTATTGAAGTATTATTGATATACAAAAATTATACATCTTTGATGAGATTAGACATATGTATACAATCTTGAAAACCATCACCACAATCAAGATAATAGATATATCCATCACTTCCAAAGGTTTCCTTGTGTCCCCTTTTTTATTTGCTTGCTTATTTCCTTTCTTTTGTGGCAAGAACACTTAACATGAGACCTATCGTCATCAAATTTTTAAGTGAACAATACAAAATCGCTGACTATAGTCACAATGCTATTCAGCAGATCTCTAAAACTAACTCAGTTTTCATAACTGAAACTTTATACCTGTTGAAAAATTCCCCAATTCTCAGTCCCTCCAATCCCTGGCAACCACCATTCTATTCTGTTTAATGAGTTTAACTGTTTTAGTGCCTCAAATAAGAAAAATCATGCAATATTTTTTTATTTTTCTGTGACTACCTTATTTTACTTAGCATAATGTTCTCCAGGTTCATTTATGTCGTCCCAAATTGCAAGATTTCCTTCTTTTTGAAAGCTGGATAATATTCTATTGCATGTTCTTTATTCATTCATCTGTAGATGGACATTTGGGTTATTTTGTAACTTGGTCATTGTTGCAATGAACATAGAAACGCAGATATCTCTTCAAGATTCTGATGTCAATTCCTTTGAGTATATACTCAGAAGTGAAAGTGCTGGATCATATGGTGGTTCTATTTTTAATTTTTTGAGGAAACTCAATATTGTTTTCCATAGCTACTGTACCACTTTACACCTCCATCAGCAGTGTACAAGGTTTCCAGTGTCTCTGCATCCCACCAATACTTCTTCTTATCTTCTATTTTTTTTTTTTTGAGAATAGTCATCCTAACAAGTGAGGTAATATCTTATTGTGGTTTTGATTTTCATTTCTCTGACCATTAGTCAGTGATGTTGAGTACCTTTTTGCCTGTTGGTACAATAGCATCAAAACTTTTTAGGAATATATTTTTTAAAAGATATGAAGATGAGTACCTTAAAAACTACAAAGTATTTTAAAAAGTAATTGACTTAAATAAGTGGAAAGATAAATAGAAGAGACAAGCTATGTGAAAGAAAGCAAATCAACAGATGCCTGAGGTCCAATGCTAATGTACAAACAGGATCGCCGACAATAGGACACAGTGATGTTTTTAGGGAGATAAAAATGTTCTCTATACTGCATGTTATATTATAGAATAGACCAAGAATGTCAGCAGAGAAAACTATGAAAAACAAACAAATGCAAAGGCTAGATAAGAAGTTACAATTTTCACCCTGAAAAGTTAACTCATTTGAAGAAACATCAGAAGATTGGATATGGCAGGTAAAAAAAAAACCTCAGTGACCTTGGAAAGAGGTCAACAGAAATTACAGAAACTAATTACCCCTCCCCCCCAAAAAAGGATTAGAAAATGGAAGTATCAAGATCTTTGGGACAGTATCAAAAGAGAGAATAGCCAAGAATTTTCCAAGATTTATGAAAGATATCAATCAACAAATCCTAGAAAATCAACAAAACCAAAGCAAAATATGTCTATATCTAGATCTATAATTTTAATATATATTCAATATATATTCTCAGAATACATATACATCTATTTTAATATGTATTTGCTCTATATATTCAGAATTTACATTCATATTTTTTAAAAGACTATATTCTGATTTAAAACATACATAATAATAGTGTGTTGTGACATTTATTACATTTGAAAGTAAAATACATGACAGCAAGAACACAAAGGGCGGGAAGAGGAGGAAATGAAATCATTCTGGTATAAAGTTCTGACATTATTTGTAAAGACTGATATTGTTAAAAATACATCATGATAAGTTAAAGATGCACATTTTATGATCGTAACTATGAAACAAATCGCTCAAAATTTATCATCTATATTTCATAATGCATGTTTGGGAAATAGGATGAAACCCAAGCAGAACAAGCCAAATCCAAATATTAATCAAGATTCTAAATCAGTCTTATTCACTGAATAAGCATGGGAATTAAAATTAAAGCATGGGAAAAAAATCTAATCATTTATTGAAAATTTACTATGTACCAGGTACTAACTCAATACCAAAATGTATCATCTCATTTAATTTCCACAATCCAATGAAGAAAAAGCTAAAACCCTGAGGTTACATAGCTAATTACCTGAAGAGCCAGAACTCAGAATAATTTCAGTCCACACACTTTTAACCACTACAGTATGTAGCTTCTTAAGCCTCCATAACACATTTTTTTTTTCAAGAGAGCAAACAAGATTAGCACAAGTGTATTGCCCATGCCAAACCATGTTGTACTGGAGAACTTTCATTATCTGCCTAATCAGTCACTGATCGAAGTTTGTTTACTACTTTAAAACTTGTAATGAGTTTATTACCCTTATATCAATAAGCCTCTTCAGCCCCCGGGAAAATATGATCCTATCAGCCATAATAAACAACATTTATATTTCTTGTTCCCATTCATTATTTCAAGCCCTGTAGCTCTTCCTGAAGTCATTGTTTGGTACCTCCAGGGCATGTCTTGCATGTGTTCACAGATGTGACATTTTCCCTTTCGTTCCTCCCCTGATGGGATCTCCCCAGCCATGTCTGTAACAGAGAATTCTGTGTCTGGGATACTATGTGAGCCATCTATCTCACTGTGGCCACTGCTCCTGGTACTTGTGAAGTCCAGAACCCAGGTGGTCATATAAGGGCACTGTCCTCCAACATCGCTGAAGTCATGCTGGTGCCTACTCTTCCCAGTACTGCCTCTCTGCTGTGGAACCTGGAAAGCTGTGTGCCTCTATTGCCTCCAATGTCTACAGAACTCCTCTGCCCAGGCACAGCTGAGCACTGGAGTCAGGCCATGTTACCCCAAGTTCCTTGGGTTCTCTGCCTAGTTGTTCTCCTTTCATGACCATTTTTCAGTGCAAAGGTTCTCAATCCGTCCTGACGTTAGAAATACTTGAAACACATGGGAAAAATGTCAACGTTTGGCATGTGCCCTGAGGTTCTGGGTTAATATGCACAGGTCCCAGGTGGGAGTGAAGGTGCAAGTGAAGGTGAAGAATCTCTGACTTAGGTAGCTACCAAAACCATCCTGCCGTCTTTCACCATGTGCAACAGAGATTTCAGTGAAAGGGATGTGTAAACCTCAGAGCTCATAAACCCCGAAGAGAGGGCAGCCACTGAAAGAAGTATCTCATTTATAAGGCACTATTTTGCTGCTTACTTGTTAGGCAGGCTATGCCAATCAGAGAATAAATCTGTGTTCTACACACTATGGTATTAGTATATCATGAACACAGTAAACCCAACTTCCCACAGAACCCTCATAGCGTTAGAGTAATTCATTGCGCTCACCCTCTCCAACCCCCTCCTGTCCTCTCCCCCCACTCTCTTCCTCTCACTCTCCAGGTTATGGAACATTGATATTGACAGAATCTCTTGAGCCCACAAATCTATTTGTAAGTTAACAAGGTAAATGTAATCAATGCAGATAAAAAAGAGAGGAATGGGGTCTTTGGGGGAAAACACAGAAATTCATTTTCTCACAGAAGAACCAAAACCACTTAAAATATTTTTCTGGCTCTGTAGGTAAGAATATTTATCTACCTCTTTAAATGCCTTGTTTGTCCACCTCTGCTGGAATCAAGCTTTAAGAATTTATTTTAACTAAAATGTAATGGAATGGTGTCTCTATATTGTTTCTATTTGAAACACAATATAAAAGCAGTAGCCCCAATTAGTGAAAAAAATTGCCTGTACCACATTGTCCATTCCACATCAACTATTGAATATTGAATGGAGGAGAGTGATCTATTGTGCCCGCATTCCTATCAATTGTCTTCCCAGCTGCCAGTAGGTCTTGTTAACCAAAAAGCTTATATAGGATATAAGTGAGCAATTCACTTGAGTTCTGATGAACACCTATTTTCATTCATTTTTGCAACATAGACATTCTGTTCAAGACTGGATATTTGCTAGTAAAAACTGAACAATTAGGAAAATGACTTGGTTCTTTCAGCAGTCATACAAAAAGCATAGATTATAAAGTCAGAGTTCTAGGTTGGAGAAAAAAGGAGGCCGGGTAAACTGTGTCTTTTATACAGGTGAGTTTATATTAGAGCTAGCCCTCAACCAGATAGTGATGAAATTACACATCACATCACTCCCAGGAAAAACCCCAGGTGCTGTGGTAGTCATCAACTAATTTAGAGAGCCAGAATTTTTCCTTTGCATTAGTGTTGTTTGAAGGGCCTTAGCAATGGAAGAATACAAGAGTGCTTGATTCCTTCACTCCATGAAAAATGGTATGGAAATATTTTTTCCTTATGAGGTAATGCCAGGTTGGCATTTGATCCCTTGCTATTTATGCCAGTGGAAGCAAAGAATATACTGTGATATGTGACACTTTATGGATTGTTTCATAAATCAGAATTTAGTTGAGGCAAAAGTAGAAGTCATCTTTCTAAAACTGGAATGTTAACTAGGTTTGAAGCAGAGAATGAAAACACTAGCAAGAACTTCCAAATAATCTGAATCATTCATTATATGATTCAATCAAGCTCAATTGGCTATAAATCCAGTTTCCGGTTAACTTCTTACAGAGTAATGAAGGTCAAGAACACATTTCTGCTTCTCTCAAATTCTGGGTATTCTTATCCATAAAATGTATGAGTGAGTGAATGAGTGACTGAGTGACTAAGTGTGTGTGAGTGTGTGTGTGTGTGTGTGTGTGTGTGTGTGTGTGTGTGTGTGTGTGTGTGTGTGTGGTTGCATTCAGAAAGGAAGACAGGCCCCAAAACACAGTTTCAAGATAAAACTCATTTGATTTATTCAGTTGAGAAGTCCTCAGAAAAGACCCAGACTCATCTGCTGCCTTGTCTGGGGTTGAGAAATAGTTTGGCCAGGTACAGTGTTCTATTAAATAATCTATTTTTTATAAAAGTTTTATATGTATTGCCTAGGATTTATCCAATTTTAAGCTTAGAATAGGGATTACTTTCATGAAATGGCAAAAAAAATCTACTAGTTAGAAGTGACTGCTTGATAGATGAGATGGTGCTCAAGGTCAGAATCTATTGCTCTCTGTCTTTTGTTCCCTCTGTCTGTGATCAAGTTCTTTTAATTGCAGAGAATTTAGATGGGAAATATTAACTCTATCTAGAATGAACCAAATTTAGCTGTTTCCAATACTTTAAAAGGTGCCTTTTAGACATTATCAATTTGTGGCGAAATTGAAGACCAGAATTTTGAAAATTGTCAGAAATTATACTTCTAAGTAGTTGCTACATTATTTTTTTAGATTTCATTAGCCTTTGGTGTTTTGGAGTCCTGCACAAGAAAAAGAAAGTAATGGCTTACAGTTTTGCTCTGGTAAGTAAGACAATTTTATCATACCCCACTTTTCCCTTTTTACTTCTTTCCAATGAAACCTAGATCTTTTATTTCTGAAAGCCTTGAAAATATACAGTTTCATATTAATAGTAATATCAAACTGTTTCTTTTTATCTTGGTTGTGGGATAACCTGTTATCTTGGTGGTGGGTAGAATTTAGCACTTCGGGAGACTTAGATATAAGAAAACTGTAAGTAAACAAATATTATGGTATCTCATTGGTAATTCCAGTTAAAAGGGGCCTTTATTTCTTAGATATTACGTGTGTGTGTGTGCTTGTACATGAACACATGCATGTATATGTGTGTTTGCTACAAATATTTTGGAAAACTTGTCATATGACAAAGAAATTCACAATTGCTTATAATCTCACCATTCAGCTTACCAACTAGAAATAGCCACTATTGACCTTTTAGTAAACATCCCATTCTATCTCTTTTTCTTTGTTATTTTTTCTATAAAAAACAATGTTTTATCATGTATGTTAAACTTACTATAATAGCATTTAATAAATAAGGATAAGCTAGATTATGCTGTGGAAGCAACCCCCAAATCCCAGTGATTTATGACAACAAATCTGTATTTCTCCATCATGTAACACTCACCATATAGGACAGCAGACTCCTCTCCAAAAGAGTCTCCAGGACACAGGCTGAAGGAAGCTTCGTCATCTTTAGCTGAGCCATCTGGAACATGTGGCCACAGCAGTTGTCATCACTGGGGAAGAATTAACATCATACAAAGGTTTTTCACTACCTCAATCTGGAAGCAAACTTAGTTCTGCTGATTATAAATGGCGTCGAATAGCCATAGGGCCCCTGAGAGGGGATTGAGAAATGTGGAAAACATACGGGGTATTTGGAAAGCAGCATAATTTTTTGCCACAGACATTTTCTCATGTCAGTGAATACTCCTTAAATATATGATTTTTAGTGCTGGAGAATGTGCCATTGTTTGTGTATAATTGATTATGTTTAAATTTACAATAACATCTACCATTCCTATCTGTTAGCAAAAATAAGACAAAACAAAAAAACAACTGGGAACCACTCCATGCCACTTATGAATGACAAATAAGTGGTCATCTATGAAGTAAGGTCAAGTATTACAAGGATTTGGGCAAAGAGAGAATGTGTTTGTCATTGGTGTGCAATAAATTACCACAAATTTAATGGCTTGCAACACCCATTTAGTATCTCTTGGGTTTCCTTGGGTCAGGAATCTGGGTGTGCTTAGCTGGGTCCTCCATTTCAGGATCTCACTACTTGAAATCAAGGTGTTAGCTGGGGCTGTATTCTCATCTGGGGCTCTACTGGAAAAGAACCACTTCCAGCCCTCCTCAAGTGGTTGGAAGAATTCATTTCTTTGTATCTATAGGACTGAGGTTCCTATCCCACTGCTGGCTATTCACCAAAGCCACTCTCAACCCTTTCCACAGGCCCTCAGCATATGGCAACTTACTTATTCAAAGCCAGCAACAGTAGTCTGTTCAATCTGCTAAGAGGAGGTCTCATATAAGGTAACCTAACCTAGGGAGTGACACCCTTTGTCATATTCTGTTGGTTAGAAGCAAGTCACAGGACCCACCCCCACTCAAGTGGAGGATATTATACAAAGGTGTGACTCACTGGGGGTCGCGTTGGGATGTGGCTGTCCCACGAAGCAATAGATACACTCATCTATAACCTATAGATGTGTATCATAGTCCTATGGAAAATTAATGACATCCCAACCTGAATGGTCATTGGACCACAGATATGGTCATTATTTTCCCTTTTAGAGACTACAACCCAAGTCATATTTCCTCTAATATTTTATCTACCTGAATGTCTCAGTGTGTACAACCTCTCTCTTGCTCTAAATTGCAGACATCAACTCAGAAGCTCAACTGTAAGTTAATTGTGCCAAATGGTAGGGACTACCATTGCTACCGTTGTAACAACACCAAATAACCAACCACACTGTGAGATATTTTCTCGATATTAGATATGCTTCATTTATGGTTTGAGACATTTCCCAAACTACTACACATCCCTTGGGCCCCACAAAAAAAAAGCAAACAAAACCAAAGCTAAGGCTTGAGAAATCCAGCATATATAGAAGACTGAAACTTGTCATTTTTAAAAGGATGAATATTCTGATTTTATCTCATACGCACATTATATATACCATCAACCTTTCTATCCAAATGTGTTACTAATCTCTGAAAAGAGATATAAGCTCTCTTCATCAGGAATGCTGAAGAGACCATCTGTGTTAAGAAATCATGTGGTTTCATCAAAAGACTATTCTGTCTATCAGCAGTGTTTCTGAATTATCTGAAAGGCCAATAAACATTTCTGTGACTATCAAGGCGGTGTAGTGAAGTCCTTCCCAAGATAATGAGATGTGCCTTCAATTTTGCCATGTTTAAATGCAATCAGAGAGTTGATTTTTATCTTTGAAGTAGTTTAAAATAATTTAAAAATCAGAGAAGAAGTCTTGGAGGAAGAATTTTGAAATGACATAAAAGAAGGAATATTTGAATCTTATTGCCAAATTACTGGGCTATGATGGCTTGGATATAATACTGCTTAAGAAAATTACAATATAATATATACAATATAATCCAATTTATGTTTTTTAAAAGGGAAGCTATACACTTACACACATATACATAGATGGATGTATATGTGTGTGCACATGTACATATATGCATATGCACATAAATATACACATGTGTATGCACAGATATATGTATAAATGTATATATGTGTGCACATTAGAAATGTGTGGACATAGGCTTGAAAAAAACAAACACTAACTTTTACAGTGTTGACCCCTTTAGAGAAAGTGGGGTTAGAGGGAGGGACATCTATAGATAGTACCTGATTAGTAATCATTTCCTCCACTTTCCTTTAGGGAAATATTCTTCCCCTCTTCTTTAAGGTTCTTATGTGGATGCCAAACACAATACACATTCTCTTCCACAGGAATTGATAAGGATGTTCATATGACTTAAAAAGGTCCAATCAGGGTCCTTCCCTGAGATTTTATGTATGGATGCTGGGAAAAGAAAGCACTCTCTTTTTTCTAGGGCCACTACCAATACGAGTATGACTAATCTCCAGCTGTCTGAAGGCTTGCTACCAATCCCTGCCTACTTGGACTAGGAGGAACTGAAAGAAGAGAGGAGAGGAGAGGGGAGGAGGGAGAGAGGCCAATCATTTCGGTCTTTGCATCTAGTTGTCTATTGACTGGTCATGCATTAAAGTCAGCCCATCTCTGTATCCCCCAGTTAAATGAACCATAAATTTACTTTTCTTAATTTGATTTGACATATTTCACTTGGAACTGAAAATCTTGACTAATCTAGGCATTTTCATTTTGACTGTATGTATTTATATAGTTTGTCTCTACAAAGAGAATGAATTAATGTGCTACTTGTATAAAAATGTCACATGAAAAAAATACTGCTTAAGGCCTTGGGGGTAACACACAATTTTCCAGAATTGCTTCTAATCCACTCCAGGACTGTAAGGCTTTCATTTGCAGATTGATAAGGAAAAAAAACCTTTCTCTGCTGGTTTGCATCTAAAGCATGATTTTTTGTTTTTGTTTTAATGTTCTTAACTTTCACTTTGAAAAAGAATTAGAGTCAAAAAAGTTGTGAAATAGCACAAGAATTTCTATATACCCTCCTTCAAGATTCTCTAAATATTAATATCTTATATAACTATAGTACAATTATCAAAATGAGGAAATTAATATTGATATAATAATATCAGCTGATCTAGAGACTTCATTCAAAGTTTTCCAATAGCTCCACTAAATGACTTATTTCTGGTCTAGTATCCAATCTAGAACCAGCATTGCATTTATGTGTCACCTTTCTGTCTTCTTTAATCTGGAGTAATTCCTTAGTCTTTGTCATTCGTGACCAGTACGCTTATGAAGGATACTGGCCAGTTATTTTATAGAATGTCCCTCAATGTGGATTTATCTGCCATGTCATTGTTATGACATTCAGGTTATGCATTTTTGGCAAAATCCGACAGAAATAAAGTGTGTCTTTTTGGCACATTCTATCAGGAAAACGTAATGTCTATTTATTCCCTTACTGGTAATGTTAAATATGATCACTCAGTTAAGGTTGTGTACTAGCGTGCTGTAGCTGCTATGACAAAGTACAGCAAATTGAGTGTTTTTGACAACAGAAATTGATTATCTCAGAGTTCTGAAAGCTAACAGTCAAAGAGATGTGTCAACCAGGTTGGTTCCTTCTGGAGACCATGAAGAAGAAACTGTCCCATGCCTCTCCCTAGTTTATGATGATTTGCTGGGAATTTTTGCCATTCTTTGGCATTTAGAAGCATCACCCTGATCCCTGCCTTCATCTTCACATGTTATCTCTGTATATCTGCATCCAACTTTCTCTGTTTTATAGATGCCAGTAGGGGTGCCTGGGTGGCTCAGCCAGTTAAGCACCCGACTCTTGATTTCAGCTCAAGTTGTGATCTCAGGGTCATGATATTGAGCCCAGTGTCAGGCTCCATGCTGGGCATGGAGCTTGCTTAAGATTCTCTCTCTCCCGCTCCCCCTGCCCCTCCCTCTCACATTCTCTCTCAAAAAAAAATTAAAATTAAAAAAGTATAGGTCAACTAATCTTCAACAAAGCAAGAAAGAATATCCAACGGGAAAAAAATAATCTCTTCAACAAATTGTGCTGGGAAAACTGGACAGCAACATGCAGAAGAATAAAACTGGACCACTTTCTTACACCACCCACAAAAATAAATTCAAAATGGATGAAAGACCTTAATGTGAGACAGGAAACCATCAAAATCCTAGAGGAAAACACAGCCAGAAACCTCTTTGACCTCAGCCATAGCAACTTCTTACTAGACACATAATCACAGGCAGGGGAAACAAAAGCAAAAATGAACTATTGGGATTTCATTAAGATAAAAAGCTTCTGCATGGCAAAGGAAACAACCAACAAAACTAAAAGGCAGCCTATGGAATGGGAGAAGATATTTACAAACAACATATCTGATATAGGGTTAGTATCCAAAATCTACAAAGAACATATCAAATTCAACACCCAAGAAACAAATAACCCAGTTAAGAAATAGGCAGAAGACATGAATAGACACTTTCCAAAAAAGACATCCAAATGGCTAAAAGACACATGAAAAGATGTTTAACATTATTAATCATCAGGAAAATATAAATCAAAACCATGATGAGATACCACCTCACACATGTCAGGATGGCTAAAATTAACAACACCAGCAGGAGTTGGTGAGGATTCAGAGAAAGGGGAAACCTCTTACACTGTTGGTGGGAATCAAAACTGGTGCAGCCATTCTGGAGAACAGTATGGAGATTCTTCAAAATGTTAAAAATAGAACTGCCCTACAACCCAATAGTTACACTACTAGGTATTTACCCAAAGGATACAAAAATATTGATTAAAGGGATACATGCACCCCAATGTTTATAGCAGTATTATTAATAATAGCAAAATTATGGAAAGAGCCCAAGTGTCCATTGACTGATGAATGGATAGAGAAGATGTGGTATATATATATATAGAGAGAGAGATACACAATGGACTATTACCCAGCCATCAAAAAGAATGAAATCTTGCCATTCGCAACAACATAGATCGAGCTAGAGTGTATTATGCTAAGTGAAATAAGTCAATCAGAGAAAGACAAATACCATATGATCTCACTCAGATGTAGAATTTAAAAAAGAAAACAGATGTACATACGGGAAGGGGGAAAGAAAAAGGACAAGCCATATGAGACTCTTAACAGTAGAGAACAAACTGAGGGTAGATAGAGGGATGGGGGTGGTGGATGGGCTAGATGGGTGATGAGTATTAAAGAGGCACTTGTGATGAGCACTGGGTGTTGTATGTAAGTGATGAATCACTGAATTCTACTCTAGAAACCAATATTGCACTGTACATTAACTACCTAAAATTTAAATTAAATAAATAAATAATTTTTTAAAAAAGACATCAGTCATGTTGGATTAAGTCAGTCGGTTAAGCGTCTGACTCTTGGTTTCAGCTCAGGTCATGATCTCAGGGTCATGAGATCAAGCCCCACATCAGGCTCCATGCTGGGTGTGGAGCCTGCTTAAGATTCTCTCTCTCTTTCTCCCTCCACCCCTCTGCCCCCAAAAACCAGGGGGTTTTTTTGGCCTTATTGAGGTATAATTGACAAAAATTATATATATTTAGGTCATACAATGTGATGTTTTAAGGTGTATAACATGATGATTTGATATACATACACATTGTGAAATGATTATCTCAAGTTAATTAACATATTCATCACCTCACATAGTTACCAAAGAATAGAATGGTGGTTGCCAGGAGCTGGGGGTGGGGGAAATGAGAAGATGTTGGTTAGACAGTAGACATTTTCTGTTATAAGAAGAATAAGTTCTGGGGATCTCATGTGCAGCATGTTGATTATAGTTAATAATACTGAGTACTTGAAATTTGCAGGGAGTAAATCTTAAGTGTTCACTTTCTATTTCTTTATATTATACAATTATAAGAAGAAAGACTATTAGGGAAGATGCTTGATATTAAATGTGTATAAAACTTCCAAATAAATATTTTAAAAACCTTAAAAGCTTTGAGTTTGATTCTGCAAATACATGTTTGAGGTTTGAAGTGGCTTTACACAGTCTTTGTTCATTATATTCTCTTCATCTTCTGGATACCCTCTATAAATAAAAAATGTTGTTTTCTAAGACAGTGACCAAAAAATAACACCATTTTAAACTGCAATTCAATATTAACAGTTACAATTGGACTTAAATGCAATTGTTCTTTTCATCCATTGACAACTGTAATGTTGAGAATTATTGTGATCACAAAAATGGACTTAAAATCCAGAGTTTTTCAAATCAAATATTTCAAAATCATGCTCTAATTTGCAAAATGTGCAATAATTGTCAGAGTAGCCACTTTACATCTTGGTTGGACATCTCTGGAATGAGACAAAAGAAAGCCAGAGAGTCAACTCGGAGGGTACAGGAAAAGTATCTCATACAACATTCTTAATGACTGAGAAGTAATTTTCCTTCCCAGGAACTCTTTCTGAGTGGTTCTACTTCTCCACATTGAAAGAAATCATCTTATAGTGATTACTGATGGATTTATCCTTTGCCTTCTACTGGAGGCCGTCAGTAAGGCCAGAGTGAATTATGGCAACTTCCTCACTATTCCTTGCTTCCACATCCAACACTATCCCTTGTTGGTTTTTCTAAACCCTGACCATAACTTTTTTCACAGTCTATAAAACCTCCTCAATTACTGCATTTCAGTGTGTTATCTGTCTTAACATACTGAGGGATCCAGACGAAAACTGGCCTGGTCCCTAATCATGAACCTGTAGGAGGGTTTCTATATCTGTGTTGCCACAGACAGTGAATTTGATCACTAAAAGCTTCAGCCTGACACCAGTAGCTGGCACCAGACTGTGATTATATTCCCTTGGAGAACCTTGAGTCATGTGCAGGAATCTGGACCCAAAAAAGTTCACCTTCATGGTGAAAATGACCATCTATCAGATGATATAGAATGAGTCATTTATAACAACAAATGACATAAATAATACTCCCCTCTTATACAAATGTGAGTTAGGAAGGACTATCTGCTAAGGTTTCCCAGTAAAACAACACACAGGCAAATAGGTTACAGTTTGTTTGTAAATCAGGATCCAGAGAAGATACACATTTCAAATCCAGCTGACTTTTTTCATAAATCTCTTTTAATCCATAATTTACCTTTCCTTTTTTTTCACTTACAATTAATTTGTTTAAAAAAAACAAAACTGAGTTGTTTTTCCTACAATTTCCCAGAGTGTGGATTTTAGTGATTTCACCCACATTGTTTAATGTTTATCTCCTGTGCTTCCCATAAATTAGTAGTTAGATCTGGATGAATGATCAGATTCAGAGTTGAATTTTGGCAAGAATACTTCCTAAGTTGTGTTGGGTACATCCATCAGAAGGCAGAAAATACCTAGTCATCTCTTGTTTTGTATATTAGCAGCTATTGAAAATTCTTGATAGCAGTCATTATTTCATTAAGTTTTCCAAAATGCTAATTCTCTGAATTTATTGTTCCTTTTTCACTTGTTAACTGGAAACCTCTATACAGAGAACCTTTCTCCCTGGTGTATCAATCCATAAAGAAAAAGCAAGATAAATATTCAATTCTTTCTCTTTAATTATTATTTTTCAGAATAGTGATTTACTCCCTAAATCCTCCAAATGTAACCAGTGATTTTTACTATAATAATGAATTCATGGTATTTGTCTCAGTGGTGTTCAAAGTGTTCCAGATTTTGCCAATGGAAGTCTCTTAATGATGGCTTCTGGGTCCTTTGATGGATTTCTCACTTTCTGGTTTGACAAGACATTCAAAGCTCATCTTTTATATTTTTTCTCCAAACTTGGGTCCAGTCCTTTCTCCAAAGGACTCCTAATTTCTTTAATGAGTGACGGTATTTAGATACCACAACTCATGCAGTGGGGATGATCATTGCTACTGTGTTGGCCATTGTTTTCAAAGCTTTTCATTGGATAGAAATAAAAAGGGTTTGGGTTTTTTTTTTTTTAAGTTTTTGTTTGGTTTCATTTTTTTTTAAGATTTATTTATTTATTTTAGAGAGAGTGCACACAGTGGGAAGGGGCAGAGAGCAAGAACAAATCTCAAGCAGACTGCCTGCTGAGTGCAGAGCCTGATGTGGGGCTTGATGACAGGACCCTGAGATCATGACCTGAGCTGCAATCAAGAATGAGAAGCTCAACCGACTGAGCCATCCACTGTGCAGCCTTTCACCCACACTGAAAATTCTGGTTCTCATAATTATTCATTTGGTTTATCCTGTAATCTACATGCAATAGACTCAAAATAACAAAACTAAAACTATCCTAAACATTATAATTATAGAAAACAGTTTATGGTATCTTTATAGGATTTTTTGTCCCTGGGATATACATTACTGAGATGAACAATTAAATTGCATGCTTGAAGTGACTTGAAATAATTACTCTGTATGGTTTTGCCACTAACTAAACATTTAAATTATAATTTTAAGAGTAATAATTATAAAAGTAAAGGTATAATTTTATCATTTAAAACTTACAATGATACAATTTAAAAAATTTAAATACAATTTTATAATTACAAAATAAGTATAAAAATAAAATTACACTCTTGTAAAATCTTAAAAGATAAAAGTATAATTTTATTTTATAAGTATTTTCTTTTATTCTGTCTTGTGTAAAACTGACACTCTTCTTTCCAAACTCCCAGGTATTTTGAGAAACACTGTTCATGAGTTCAGTCAGTTTCACTACCACAATGAACCAAAAATATTCAGTTAAGAAACAAGAAAAAACAATTGTAACAAACCGGAGTCAGTTGTTCATGTTGACATTCTTGTAAGATTGTCTTTCTTCAATTTCAGATATTTAAATGGTATCTAATTTATAAGCTGAAGTAAAGTATAAGAACATAAGCTAATAATGAAGGTAACATAGTGTCTCACATTCAAATAAGGAATGGACTCTGAATGATATGAAACATCTACATATATTCCCCAGAGAACAGGAATTGTTCAACAAAGTCTACATTGGAAAGCTAGAGTTCTGCTCAGCAATTTAAATTTTCTGCTTCACAAGAAGAAAAGAGTCAAATAACTGACAGTTATAGCTATGTTAGTGATAAAGTATTTTTAAGCCTTCCATGGAAACTGGTAGAAATTCATCATTATACAGAGAGAACCAAGCATTTTTGTCTGTTTATTTGGTTGGTTGCTTTTTTTGTTGGTGAAACACAACACTGAATAATTTAGCTTGATCACCTTTAGAGCAGTCAAAGCAGTTATTGGGAGTAATTGTGCTTTAAAAACGAGTTGGGAATGAGGCAATTTATCTCTGAAGAAAATAGGCTCAAGAGGAATTTTGCCAAAACAGGATTACACATCTCCTACACAGTCAATATCCAAAACTCTAGGCAAATTATTTTACTCTTTTCCACATCTGTAAAATAGGGAGAAGCATTTTATTGGCAACCTTAACACAATTTCCTTGAGATGCAAAGTTGAGATTAAGATTCTGAGTTTACACTGGTCAGAATGGCTAAAATTCACAAGTCAGGAAATGACAAATGTTGACTAGGATGTGGAGAAAAGGGAACCCTCTTATGCTGTTGGTGGGAATGCAAGCTGGTGCAACCACTCTGGAAAACAGCATGCAGTTTCCTCAAAAAGTTGAATAGAGCTACCCTACAATCCAGCAATTGCACTACTAGGTATTTACCCCAAAGATACAAATGTCGTGATCCAAAGGGACACCTGCACCCCAATGTTTATAGCAGCAATGCCCACAAAAGTCAAACTATGGAAGAGCCCAGATGTTCATTGACAGATGAATGGATAAAGAAGATGTGGTATATATGTATACATACACACACACACACACGCACACACACACACACACACACACACAAAACGGAATACTACTCGGCCATCAAAAAAATGAAATCTTGTTATTTGCAACAATATGAATGGAACTAGAGAGTATTATGCTAAGTGAAATAAGTCAATCAGAGAAAGACAATTGTCACATGATCTCACTCATATGTAGAATTTAAGAAACAAAACAGAGGATCATAGGGGAAGGGAGGGAAAAATAAAAGAAGATGAACTCAGAGAGGGAGACAAACCATAAGAGACTCTTAATTATAGGAAACAAACTAAGGGATGCTGGAGGGGAGGGGGCAGGGGGATGGAGTAGCTGGGTAATTGACATTAAGGAGGGCACGTGATGTAATGAGCACTGGGTGTTATATAAGACTGATGAATCACTGAACTCTACCTCTGAAACTATATGTTAATTAATTGAATTTAAATAAAATTAATAAATAAAAGATTCTAAGTGAGTTTAATGATGCATATCTGTGTCTCAGGATTATAGACAATTAGTCTTTTAATTCCATCACATGGTAGGTGAAGGCAGGCTACATTTATTCTCTATGATTATGTCTATCTCACTAGTGGATGGCACTGCACAGAAAAGAGTTTAAAGGAATAACTCAACAAACAGCACATGCATAAAGCCATAAAACTTCCATTTCATTCAGAATTTTAGTACACAAAATTTAATCACATTTATAACATAATTTATTTGTGTCTAACCTCCATGAGACAAGCAAACCTTTTCTACAGGTGAAGAAACAGAGGATTAATGGGATGAATTGACTTTCCACAAATCTAGAACTCAGGTCTTTTGAGCCCTAGCACATTGGATGAAGAGTGGTGACACACTTAGCCCTGGTCCTGACTTCCAGTTCAACATGTTCGCCCTCATATTCTGCTGAGGTGTCACTGATCTGTGAACTTTCTTTGAAACAAATTCACAAAGTTGGGAAACACTGATCTCCCAGTCACAAGAAGGGGATTTTGAGAAGGGAAAACATGCCTCCTATGAAAATAACATCATGAAAATCAACTCTTGTTAGAAGAGAGAGCCCTCTTCTAAGTGTTCCAATAGGTGGAAAAAAAGATGGAACCCATTAGTGGGTAAAGACTAGAAAACCAAAAGAAACATTGGTATCCAGAACCTCACCACTGGTCTGAAGATGAGAGGTTAGAAGGAAAAAAATTACAGAAATCTGGGATTTTAAAGATGATCTTTCCAACTGGCTTAGGGAGACTGCTCTCCCTAAAAAATGAAGCTATGTCCTATGGACCATCCATATGACTGAAATTGTCATTATTAGACAGTACTCTTTATAAAGTTTGTATTGATCTTAAGGCTTGCCATCTTACTATATGCATATTCTTGGTATATTCTTTTATAATATACTCTCTTATTTCCAACAATGTCTTAGATTATTTGGGGATTTCTTTAGTAGATAATCTTCTCTTTAAAATACATTTTCTTTCTTTTCAATCCTTATATTTTAAGTTCCTTTTTATGTTATATGACACTGTCTAAAACATCCAGTTTAATGATAATAGAAGCAGTAAGTAGAGGCATCCTTGTATTTTTGATTCTATAGTAAAGCTTTCAGTGTTTTCCCTTTAAGAATGATGCTCTTTCATTCATTGGTGGTAAATATCATTTATCAGTTTGAGGATATTTTTTACTATTCCTAGTTTGTTATTATTATCATTTTATTATAATTGTGTTTGATTTTTATCATATACCTTTATGCTCTAAAGTGATGATTGTATTTTTCTCCTTTAACTAGTTTATGTGTTGAATAATATTTATAGATTTTGTTAACATTAAAGTACCCTTGCGTTTCTAGAATAAATACAAATTGACTGTGAAATATTATCTTCCTCATACCTCACTGGATTAAGATTGGCTTGTTTTCTTTTTAAATTTCTTTTGTTCTGTGCTTTTCTACTTTGGAACCAATGTGATACAAATAACAGAATGAACTAGTGAATTCTTTGTCAATTCTCTGGAAGGATTTGTTTAAGATTACAGATCTATTTCTTAAAAGTGTGTTAGAATAGGCCTCTAAAAACCAGCTGGGGCTGGAAACTCATTGTAGGAAAATTTTTCACTCTTGGAGTTTTGAAAATGTTCTAAGATACTGTCTCACTCTTTACTTCTGAGTCAGTTGAGTTAGCTAACTGCAAATACTTGTGTAGTTGTTTATCTGTTTTGTCTAAGTTTAAATTTATTAGCACAAAACTATTCACAATGTGCTTTTATTATCTATTAGTTTATTATAAATAAATAACATAATAAATAGGTAGATAAATAGGTCTTGTAGTCTGTTGTTTCTACTGACACCCACACTTGATGGGTTACCTTCTTCCTTGCTTAATGATCATTTATTTTTGTTTAATTACTTCACATGGGTTACAAAAACTTTCCTCCAAGAAGGTTTGATTCTGCTGGTAGACATCGGGACCACTTTTATACACACCTTACCCCCTACATTCCAAGCTTACTATCTCTACTTTTAATACCAGCTCAGTTTCACTAATACTTGGCCTAAGATTCATAATCTAAACGGTGCTTTTACGGTACATGTTCATCCCCAGGGCAAGGCCACGCCACCCAGAAAAATACTGCCTTGTCCCCCCAATCCCAGCTCTATTTTTTGTTTCCATAATGCAGAAGTTTTTCCTGGGCACAATTCATTTAGTCTATAGCAGAAGTCATCCGTGATACTTTAAAATAAGGTCAATATTTACTCATCTGTCCAGCAAATATATGTATTGTAATCATGAGTTAAGTATGAAACAGTAAAAAGGAAATTAATTGATATTTATTCTATTTGTGTAACTCTACAATCATCTGATTTGCATCATAAATGAAGTCTTAGGTAAAATCAGAAGGAGAAAAATTTGTCACAGCCGCTAAAAGGCAATTGGATACTATCCCATCAGCATGCAAGAACAGTGTTAACCACTCAGTTTTTAGAAGTCCTTCATCTATATCATGACACTACGTGCACCTTCAGCTTCATCACTAACTCTCAGTAGCTAGTAAGCATCAGCATTAGATCTTAATTGGCAATCAGGACCTCTGGTAGGGCAGGGCTTGTTGAATTAAATTGAAAGTACTGACCTAATTTCCCAAACATTTAGAAAGTATCATGGTCTTGATGCTTTCCAGTACACACGGGCTGCAATGACCTTTTCATTACTGTTCCACTGCTCTGAAGAGAAGACTGCTTCTGCAAGAGTTCTACAGGATAAAAGTTGTCTTTAGAACTTAAGCTTTCATAATTTATGGTAGAAGCTTAATTATTCCACCACTAATCATGAGTGATTTCTGATTTTGAATCTAAAACAGGCTTGACGTGTCCATTTATTCTTTAGTTGCCATGCAAAATTGGTACAAATTAGCCTGCACATCCCATAATACTCACTATAAATTTCTTTTGCCGGAGAAACTGATGAACAGAAATAATAGGTTCTTGGTAGTTGTAAGAACTAATGAGATTGACACTCTATTTTTTTCTACTGGGAAAAGAACGTGGCGTAGTTCTCATTCTTCATATCTTTGTTACAATGTGATCCAGGGACTCAACATTATTGGCACCAATTTGGATCACAATCCAGATGTACTAAATTAGAATCTGCACTGTAACTAGATCCAGGTAACTTTTGTGAGCATTAATGACTGAGAAGCAGTGCTCAATAGATCTCAGGAGGCTATCAGCCACCCCTGATTATAGTAATGATGATTATGAAAATTGTAATTATTACTATTATATTTGTTAATAATATGGCACTCTTATTATGAGATAGATATATACCTTATAAGAAGGGCACACTCTACCACCCAAGGCAGAAAAAGGAGTGGGTTTTCTATAAATCTTACTACAGTGATCTCTGTTCACATAATATTTTGCATTGATGTAGGCCCTACAGCATTGAGGAATGGGTTCCTGCACTCCCAAGACCTCATGGCATTTCAGAAACAGCTTGGGGAGGAAAAGCAGCTTTGAGACAACTTGGCTGGGCTGGGTCTGGAGAGCCTGGAAAGGATGGGGTGACACACAAACCTCCCTCCCTTGGAAGGATGGACGTCACAGTGCTGGATGCTAGATGGATACACACGTGTCAATTAACATCTTCCCTTCTGGGACCTATTGACCCTCCCTATCTCATTTTTCATTTCTTGCCAAGAAAAGGACAATTTTAAATTCACTATAAAAGTCAAGTACTTCTCTTTCGGCTGCTTTCTCTGTGAAGTAAATAAAATAAACTGAGGCATTTGCTTCCTTGAAAGCCTACTCTTCACCACTTCATTAGGCCTCTTCCCACTTCAAGACTAGATCCTTCCTCTGACTTCCTTCCCTCTCCTATCAAACTGACTCTGAACTTCCACATTCCATGAAAAAGAAGGAAGATCTCTCCCCAGCAACAGCATACTAAGTACCACTTGCAACCAATGAGAAACCACCACAACCCTGAACTCTTTTTCTCCTCTAATGAATTTCTGTTCAAAACAACCCTTCCCACTTTCCTCCTAAAACCTAATAAAAGCTCACCTTCCCTTTGTCTCTTCATACTTGCCTAGGGTTTCGCCATTGCTTGCGTGTCCTGAATTGCAATCCTCTACTATTCCTAAATAAACTCATTTTTTTTGCTATTAAAATAACTGGCTATTTTGTTTTTTGTTTGATACTAGCAATGTGGCTTCCTGCATTGGCTATTTAATGGGGAAGGCTGGCATATCGATTTTGGAAAATAGAATTGAAATGGCATGATTTGTATATGAACCATTCGGTCTCTGAATTAATCAACTATCAAAGAAAATTGGAAGTTTCTTTCCCTCAAGAGTGATAAGACAAGCGTTTATCCCTTTGGCAAAAGAATGTAGAGGGCTGATCTATTGTGCCATCTGAATATGTATATGGAACTGTTATATTTCTATTAAATATTTATCAAATTTTCTTTAATAACAAGATATTATTGTGCTCTAATGCCAAATGAAAAAATACAAATGCAATATGAACATGACAATGTAAAACTATATGCAAACATTAATTTACTTAACATTTACTCAATGACTGGTACCTACCAGGAAATGTGCAAAGTTCAGAAACAACAAACATAGGAAGTCAAGGGTGATGTTTGGTCAGTACTAGGATGTGACTTTGGCCAGGGACCCAGGAATGCCAGAATCCAGCCCTGCCAATCAACCCTCTTTTCCTGGGAAATCGAAGTATCAATTACTAACATAAGTACAAGTGCTACGGAGATGAACTCTCAGTTAAAATTACATTGGAATACCTGAGCTTATACTCAAAGTAATAAAATCAACTTATGCATTATCAGCCATGGTTCTGGCAGGAAACCAGTATACACGCAAAGGGTTGAACAAAAGAGAATCTGATGAAGAGACTATTTAGAGAAGGATGGACAGGATTAAGGAAACAAGGGAAGATGAGGTATCCAGGGACTAGCAACAGCAGGAATCTTTTACCATTCCAGGCCTGACAGGTCAAGGGGAAAAACCAGAACCCAGTGAGAATTAGAACCTTAGAAACAAAGCTAACAGGGGCTACCATCGGCAGAAATGTACCAATGCACCAACTTTCTCCAAGGTGGGGGAAGAGGGAAAGTTACCTCAAACTCTCTTGGCTCCCACCCTCCCAATCTCCTATCAGTGCCTCCCATTGGCTGAATCCGACCAGAAGCCCGAGTGACATCATTTGTAGAAGTCAATCTCCTGAAGCAGGGCCAAATAGGTTATAATTTACACTTTTAAATCCCCCTGTTTGTCTCAAACTATAAATTATGGGAGTGGAAAATTCTGAAGTGCACATGGTATTCCCATGGAGGAGTTCTCATGCAGACAGAGAAAGATATCCCAGCCTCCAAGATATTTGGGGCTGATTTGTGTAGACGATTCTGCTGTAATAAGTGGAAGACATAGCACAACAGAATGGGCATGCTTCCCTGAGGAATCAGGACTGCCTAGGAACGTGACAAGCAGGAAGGTCCAGAGAAACACAGTGACCCAGCTTGCTGTAAACCAAGAGTAAGGAGCGGCCTGACTCAGATGAGAAGTTCCTGCTCCTTCAGGGAGTTGCAGCTGGGCAGTGGGAGGTCACACAGTTTCTGGCATGTTGAAGGTGGAGGTGCTCCTCTTCCTCAAGAGGAATATAATTAATGACTAGAGTTTATGTATGTAAAACATATCAGTCTTCTAAAATTCGGAAAGAGGTTGTATTTATATTTCCTAATAAAGATAATGTATCCAACAACAAAAGCTGCTTTTACTTATGACTGTTGAGAATACAAGTCTAGAAAAAAAGTGTTAAAAATTAAAAGTTTTTATGGCTAGACTGCATATATTTACATCTTGCAATGCAATATTTACACAGACAATATAAATAGTTCACTTATAAGATTCATAAATAATATTTACAAAATATTATCTGGAGAAATGTAGTTTCATGAAGATTCAATGTGAGTAAAAAACTAGTCTCAATCACTGCTAATGAGACAATAAAGAAATTGATAAGTTTCAGAAAAAGAAAAGGATTTTTTTTTAAGATGCATAGTTCAAAAGGTAAAATTTTTGAATTTTTTCTCTAGATGTTGCTGTCCTAATTTTCACTTTGGAAATAAAACAAGAATCTGTGTTCTGAATAGTTTTAATTTTTTTTTTGCAAATTACATAAAAGTCTGCAGTAATGATTAAGTAGACTGAATTTTAAAAATAAAAAATTTCAAAAATAGCAGAACTAAGCTTGTCTACATCCAGAATAACTAGAGAAAAGGTTATTTTTCATAATGGGTCATTGGCCCACTGAAAACTATAGTGACGTATCTCAACTGGTAGAAAGCAGCGGTCAAGGATGAGGCACAAGGTTAGAAAATTAGCTGAGTTTTACTATGCCAACTCAAGCATTATGCTACAATTCAGTCTCCAAACAACACATTATCATAAGCAAAAATGATGTGGAGTGAGTACATTAAAATTCTATCCAAAAGGAGGAGTATCTGCTTTTACCCTATGTTCACAGGCTTGGAAGCATTTGTCATAAGCAGAATAGCCCAGCAATGACTCACAGCTGCCTCTCAGAGAGGCAATGCCCATGACGTAAAGGAAAACGTGTATAATAGGATGATGGGTCTCTGATACTTAGGACGGAAATGGAAATCTATTTCCTTTCACTGTGGTGATGGAAATGTGGAAAGAGCGAGAAGATAAGGAACAGCAGATAAACTGACCAAACAGTGATGAGCTTCCTTTAAACATGTGCCCTGTGTATCATTTGCAGTTAAAGCTTTAATTATTTAAAATAGAGTATTTCTGGGTGCCTGGGTATCTCAGTCAGTTAAGCAACCAACTCTTGATTTGAGCTCGGGTCTTGATCTCAGGGTTGTGAGTTTAAGCCCCATGTCAAGCTCCACACCCAGTGTGGTGTGGAGCCTACTTAAAAAAAAAAAAAACAGTGTGGAGCCTACTTAAAAAAAAAAAAAATAGAATAGAATATTTCTAATTGGAGGTGAGGCAGTGAGGAGGCAATGTAAAGGAAAACAGGTATACAAGGATGATGTGTCTCTGATAGGATGGAAATGGAAATCTATTTCCTTTCACTGTGGTGATAGAAATGCGGAAAGAGCAAGAAGATAAGGAACAGCAGGTAAATTGACCAAAACAGTGAGAGCTTCCCATGAATCCTGTTAGATTCCTGGGATCCTCCCAATCTCTAGCTCTAATTAATTAAGTTCTGAGTAATGTGTGGTCAGCACAATCCAATTGGCTTCTATTTGTTTCAGTGATGTTTGTGTGGTTTCTTTAAACTCTCGAAGTCAAAGGTTAAATTTATAACAACTCATTCCCCCACCAGAAAACTTAATGGTTTCAGAGACAGAGAATATTCAATGACCAGGTCTGGATTGAGAGGGATTGATTTGTGCTGTGATGTATATAAGCATATCAAGTTCTTATCAAGGAGCATTTTCTAGAAATGCTTTCATATTATTTTAAAACACTTCATTCTATAAACAAGAAAGTCACAAAAGCATTGTAACTGAAGAATTACTGGTATTAACCAATACACACACATATTATTACACATATGCAACACAGAATAGTAAAGTGTTTTTTATTTTCAATCTCACTTTTCTTTGAAGTTTAAAGTTTTCCTTGACAGCAGCCCCTGTTACACATAACTCATCTTAAATTCACATGCTAATTGGAGTGGTCACTAATTTCCTTTATCCAAAAGAGTAATAAAAGTTCTCATATCTCTATGATAGGCAGTTAGAATTTAGAGCCAGCCTTCTATGTTAAATACACATAAAGATGGGAAATTGAGGTTTTCTCTTCCTTGAGATTTACATTCAAAGAGATGGTGCCCAGGTTCTTGAAAAAGACATTCTTGGATGGAAAAACTGGCAAAAGGCTTTTCAGCTTTTAGAAAGATTTACATGCATATCAAAAGAACAAAGAAGGAATGCAAAAATAAAAGTTTTCTAAGGCAAATAAGCTCTAAGAAAAAGTAAGGGGGGAAGCCTCTTTAAAAACTCCATTTTTTTCCTTTTTAGATTTGTATTCACTTGACAGCAGTACATATGACTTCGAAGAACTTTATTTCTATTCTATGATGAGGGAGTGGTTCGGGGAAAGAAAGAGGAACTGCTGCCTAAAAATAAGAAAGATGATAGGACGTCTGAGTGACCCGGTTAAGAATCTGACTCTTGATTTTGGCTCAGGTCATGATCTCAGGGTGGTGAGATGAAGCCCTTCATTGGCCCATGTCAGGCTCCGAATGGGCATGGAGCCTGCTTAAGATTCTCTCTGTCTCTCTCTGCCCCTCCCCCCCTCACTCTCTCCCCCTCTAAAAAAAAAAAAGAAGAAGAAGAAGAAGAAAGATGAGAGGCGACACTCCCACTGCATATTTTTTTTCAAACAGTGTAACTTAGTTCTCTTTTAATCATCATTTACTATCTTTCTTACTTCTTTTATCTCTTCTCTTTTCTCTCCATGAGAAAAAAAATCAAGAAGTGGGGCAAGAGCAAAAGTCATCACCTTCTAGGGTGGTGGTTAAAGAGAGCCTGGTCTCGAGTCATCAGGTGAATCACCAAAGTCACAAAACCCATAAGTGGCAGACCTGGGACTTTGACCCCAGGTCTTTTGACTACATATCTACTATGACTCAAAATGAAAATCCTTGTGTGTCTTTCTTATTTGTTGCACAAATGTAAGAACTGTGCAAAAATATGTAGAAAAGAGAATTCAAATCATAAAAATATTATAGACATGCATACATATATGAAGAACAGAGGTTTCAGGATATGCTTCTTCTCTCCTAAAGTTCTTTAAACAGTGATACATTTCCATCCAAATTAGGATTAATTAAACTGTGAAGTCGTGTTCATTTGCTCTTACCTGTTTTATATTAGTTTTATATTAGTAATCTTTCTTTTGAAAAGAGTTGCATTGCTAAAAGGAAAAGAATTTGAGGAACAAGGGAGAAATAATGCCACAATCAAGTCTGATCTTTACAACCTGAAATCATGGGTGTGGAAAATTAGTACTTTGGGATAAATACAAAACTCCCTGTGATCATAAAACTACAGGGGGTAGCCCAGAAATCAGAAGGCACCAAGAGTTTATAGCTAATTTATTCCATTTAGCTTTTGATTATAGCATTTATCTAGCAAGTAGGATCCAATTAAGGTGTGAATCATAATGCACCTGGGGACAGTTGTCTGCATGCCTGGAGCTCTCTGCCGCCACATGGGATTTTACAAGGCACTCCAGGGCACTGCCAAGAGAGGAGCCAACAAAAGACTCAGAACCTAGTAAACAAGACTTGAAAGCACTTCAGTGTTCTTTTGTTGAAGAGCAAAGGCCTCTTTGGGCAGTGCTGCTTACTCATTCATATTATTAGGAGCTGCCAAGTGCTCTTCCTACCAGACTAATAATAGCCTGAGGTCTAAAATCTCTGTGAGATGCCAGGGAAAAAGACTCCTCAAACTTCCCTTTCACCAGAGCCACACTGTGGAGTTACTATTTCATTCTTGACACTGATGTATAATGCTTATTCTAAGGTAAGGTTCTACATTACGCTTGACAGAGACAAGGGCAATTATCTGTGCGAAGCAGTGACGACTGTGAGAATTTTGCCTTTGTTCCATTTCTTACAATGCCTCATCCTATAAGGACAATCCTATGTTCTCCTCTGGCTTCAGCTTTTATGATGCAGAATATGGAAAAGATAGAGAATAAGGCTTGACTGTGAGTGTTGTGGGTCAGTTGTAGGCCAGCTGGCAGGCTGCCAGACCTCTCTGAAGCACCAGGGAGGGAAGGAGGCTCCTTTTCCATTCTCCAGAAAAGGAAGGTTTCACCCATCAGTTCTGCTCACTTCTGTGGGTACTGTAGAGAACAGGCACATTCATGGAGAATCAAGCCAACCTCCCCTCCACTTAGGTTCATGCAGCACACCAGTGCAAGCTCTTCTGAGCATTGTCTGACCTTCTCTTTGGCTCTTCCATTATTTTTTTCCTTCTACTGGATTATTCCTTTCAGTATACAACATGCTGTAACATCTCTTGTCTCAAAAGAAAACTCTCTTTTGTCCACCCCCTCTTGCCAAACACTGCCTTATTTCTCCACTCTTTTTGAAGCAAAAATCCTTAAGCAAATTTTCTCTACTTGCCATCCCTATTTCCTCTCCCTCTGTTCTGTCTTGAACTCACCCCAATCAGGACTGTATCCACACAATTCCAATGCAAGTGTTCTCGTCAATGTCACCAATGACTAGGACCTCTACTTAACAAATACAACGATCGGTTCTTCGGTTCTTAGTTCTCAACTTGTTCAACAATTGATCACTTCCTCCAAATGTTAAATTGCCATAGGCCCTCAATCTTAGGACTCTTCCTTCTCATTATTCATACCACTTAATCATTTGGTCCCATACCTTAAGTAGAATGCACATATTGATGATTCCCAAATTTATATCTCTTACTTTGATCTCTCTCCCAACCTTCAAACTTGGATAGTCATATATCTCCTTTGTATGTCCACTCACATGTCTAATCAGCATTTCATACTTATCATCCCAAACCAAAATCCCTCCTGGATGCTTCCCTTTCTCTAGTACTCCACAATTGCCACTAATTGCCTCTCTTTTCAAAGTATATTCAGAATCCAACCACTCTTCTCAACATTTACTGCTACTACCTCCTTAATCTACACCACCATCCCTTCTGGTCAGAATTATCTTGATAAAACCTAATTGATCTCCGTGCTTCCATGCATTTTCTACAGTCTAATCTTAACACCGTAGCCAAGGTAATCCTTTTATTTTCTTTTGTACTTTTTAAATTTTATTCAATTAGCCAACTTATAGTACATCATTAGTTTCAGACATAGTGTTCAATTTATCAGTTTTGTATAACACCCAGGGCTCATCACATCACATGCCCTCCTTAATTCCCATCGTCCAATTACCCAATCTCCCCACCTACCTCCCCTCCAGCAACCCTCAATTTGTTTCCTATAATTAAGAGTCTCTCATGGTTTTTCTTCCTATCCGATGACTTCCCATTCTGTTTTCCCTCCCTTCCCCAATGGTCCTCTGCCTTTTGTTATATTCCACATATGAGTGAAACCATATGGTAATTGTCTTTCTCTGATTAACTTATTTCACTCAGCATAATACCCTCCAGTTCCATAAAGAAGATGTGGTATATATTATACAATGGAATATTACTCAGCCATCAGAAAGGATGAATACTTACCATTTACATTGATGTGGATGGAAAAAGGTAATCCTTTTAAAACGTAAGTTAAATAATGTCATTTACTTACCTAAACCTTCCAAATTGCTTTCCATCTCACTAAGAATAAAATCTTTCACTCTCCTTCCTTCCAACTGCACTGGACTTTTTGCTATTCATAGAACCCATCAAGCATGCTCCCACCTCATGGCCTTTGTATTTGCTTCCCCTTTGGCCTGGAAAGCATTTGTCCAAATAACCACATGGCTCAGTCCCTCATGTTTTCAACTATGGCTTCAAAACCTGTTGCATCATCACAGAAGTCTTCACTGACCACTAATTTCCCATCCACCCATTCTCTCCTCTCCCATGTATCTGCCTTCATTTTTTCTTCATAGCACTTCTCACCATAAGATATATATGCCTTAAAAAACTTATTTATCATCTTTTGCCTTGCAAGAGAATGTGAATATGAACTTCATGAGAGCAGGAATTTCCTGCTTTTGTTCTCTGTCATAACCCCAACATCTAAAAACAGTGCATGACAGATAGTTGTCACTTAAAAACATTTTTGAAATGAATGAATGGATGAATCATACTGTGGCTCTCTATAAGGATCTAGAGGGTGAAGATTTTCTCTGTGTACATGTTAATATAGGGAAGCTGAAGGGACTCCATTTTGGAAAGATTCCATCTTTGCAGTTTTTCTGCTAGATCTCATTTCTGAATAAGCCAAAGAAGCTATGTTCTTACTTCAAGGGGAAAGCAAAAAAGGTACTCATTCTCTGAGTTTTGTCCTAGGCCCCAAACACCTGATAACATTTAAGAAGAGCCAGATTCCAAACATGTTCCAGGATGTTAACTTCAAACAAACCTCAGCTGATGCTGGCATCTATAACCCCTACCTTTGCAGATTTATGAAATAACACCAATGGTTCACCTGACACTCACCTTTGATCGGACCCCTACCTTGGATTAGGAACATGTACTCTAGATCCCCTTCCAATATAAACCCCTAACTCCAAGCAACAACGAAACTTATTCTCTTTTCCTTTCCAAGTCTCACAGACACTCCATCTGTTATTCTCTGTCACTCACCCCATTCAATAAACTCTGCTTTCACCTCCTCTGGTTCCTGTTTGATTTCTACCCTGCACGAAGCCAAGGACTCTCTTGGCTGGTCCTATGGGACCGCTGTGTCTGGGTCCTTGGGACCCAGCCTGCTCACATCAATATTAGAATTCAATTTCTCCATTTCACTGGCTTCTGGAAAGCTTACCACCAAATTGGAGACTTAACTTTTAATCTCAACCCCAGCTTCCTTCCTCCTTCTTAATTATGTTCTGTCATGACTTTCCAATTAACCTCTTCTTATTTTGTAATTTTATTATATTAATTTTTGTTACCTCCCTTAATTCCATTAATTAAATTTGTAGAACATCAGCAAGGCTGTAACTTATATTTCATGGTTAACAAATAAGAAAACTATTAAAATGGGGCACCTGGGTGGCTCAGTTGTTAAGTGTCTGCCTTCGGCTCGGGTCGTGATCCCAGGGTCCTGGGATTGAGCCCCACATCAGGCTCCCTGCTCAGGGGGAAGCCTGCTTCTCCCTCTCCCACTCCCCCTGCTTGTGTTCCCTCTCTCGCTGTGTCTCTCTCTGTCAAATAAATAAATAAAATCTTTAAAAAAAAAAAAACTTAAAATATCAATTTTTATTTTGTGATACAAAGAATTTTAAGAGAACTCTTCAGATCACTCATAAAGATTGCCTTCAAGAGTCTTCCTAAAATAGTTTTGTACTAGTCAAATGAGTAAATTAAAATTAACTTATTATTTGGGGTTTATTTCTACAAAGAGCATGGGAAGATCAGTTTTAGGAAAATAGTTAGACCCTATAGGAATATGAAATTCCAATATGATCTTTTTTCATGAGCTGGAATAATTTTCAGTGGTTTTCAAACAGTATTTTCTTATTAGTAATATATTTTAATAATGATGTCAGAAAAATAGGCAAGTCTTCCCCCCCTTCCCCAGAAAGGATGTATACATGCTTACACATTAGGAAATAATTCCTAATCAGACTCTATTGATTTCCTCTTGGGTTTTGTGTTCATTTCTTGAAGAGATTTTTTTTTTTCACAAAGTAAACATATTTGCAAAAGAAAATGATTCAGATTTAGCCACATATTACTTTTGAATGAAAAGAACATTTCACCCATCAAACAACTGGTTATTGACTTGATTTAGTATTCCCTCCACCCTTGAACAAGCTAAGGAACAACTAAATTTCTTCTTTATAAACCCTTGAAATTGGTCTTTGATTTGAAGTACATTGAAAATGTGGGCTGAAGGACCGTCCAAAGAAAAATTATTCTCCAAATATTCTCTTCTGAATGATCACTGACTGCACAATAGTATACAAGTACACTCCTGATGAGTGTGCGTGTGTGCATTGCAAAGTAAAACATAATAAATACATAAGGTACATGTTGTATGTGAATTTTTTAATAAAATTTTTAAATAAAACTCCAAATTAATTTTTTTTCTTTCAAAGATATTTTATAACTATGTTAGATCTTAGTTTCACTCTGTGGTAGGTAGAATTTTAAGATGACCCCTGTCTTAGTCCATTCAGGCTGCTGTAACTAAATACCATAGACTGGGCAGCTTATAAACAGAAGTGTATTGCTCATTGTTTTGGAAGCTGGAAGGCCGAGATTAGGATGCCAGCATGGTTGAGTGAGGGCCCTCTTCTGGGTCGAAAGTACTTCTCTCCAATTCTCACTTGATGGAAGGAGCAAGGTATCTCCCTGGAGCCTCGTTTATAAAGGCACTAATCCCATTTATGTGAGCTTTGCCCTCATGACCTAAGCACATCCCAAAGTCCCCACCTCCTAATACCATCATCTTTGTGGGTTAGAATTTCAACATATGAATTTGGGGGACTCATCTAGATCCTAGAAGCCCCCAAGATTCCCACCCACCATTGCACTCACCCTAATCCTCTCCCTTCAAATGTGGGTGGAACCTGTGAACATAATGGCATTTCACTCCTGTGATCAGGTTACTAATCCATTAATCAGTTGGGACACCATCCTGAGTCAGTCTGATCTAAATCAGAGACTTTCAAAGGTGAAGCCTCAGACAGATGTGCCCCTGCTGGCCTTGAAGGAGTAAACTTCCCTGAGTCTACAGCTGCAAGAAATACATTTTGCCACCTGAGCATGGAAGAGCACATGGCCCCCAGATAAGAACCCAAACCCCAGGCAACACTTTGATTACAGCCTTCTGAGAAGCCCGGGCACAGAGGGCCCAGCTAAACCTTAACTGGATCCCTGATCCACTGAAACTATGATATAATTAATGTGTGTTGTGTCAAGTCTCTAAGTTTGTGGTACTTTATTACACAGCAATAGGAATCTAATATACATGTCAAATTTAAATGTTAAATTTGATAAGTGCAGCAGCCTAAAAATAGAGTTAAAATTTCTTAAAGGTTATATTCCATGAGGGAAAAACAATTATTATTGTGGCAATACTAACTTAAAGTTTACTTCAACTATTGACTGGCACTGTATATATATTTTCTGACCATTGGTTAGGCAAAATTGAAACCCATTGCCATCTTTTGATTTTAAATGTTTAAATAATGTTTTAAATGCTCACAGCAGGTAACAGAGCCAAAAAATCTTTTAGAGTATCACACTTAATGCCTCTAATAATCAGCATGGCAATGAACTCATTTCTAATGAAATAAAAAACATTATAGGTTTGATTAAATATTGAGTAAATAAGTCATAATAATTTTGTGAAATAGGGTGGCAGGGAATCTAGGACTAAAAATAACATCTATTTTTGCTGGCAATAATTCTCTTTTGGTTGAATTTAAGTTAGGATTCTCATGTGGTAGGATATCATTCAAAATGTCAAGCTTGCCCAATTGAATGAATTATAATCCTACCCCTGATTTAAAGATGATAACTTTTAGCAAGTCTCACTTGTTAAACAAAGTCAGCTTTAGAATCAGATAATTAAGCACAATGCAATTCAAGTGACAGACATTACATCATATAAAAACTTCTTTTTAAAGATTTTATTTATTTATTTGACAGAGAGAGACACAGTGAGAGAGGGAACACAAGCAGGGGGAGTGGGAGAGGGAGATGGAGAGGGAGAAGCAGGCTCTCCACCGAGCCGGGAGCCCAACGCGAGGCTCGATCCCAGAACCCTGGGATCATGACCTGAGCCGAAGGCAGACGCCTTAATGACTGAGCCACCCAGGTGCCCCTCATATAAAAACTCTTTAGAGGGCTATAGTCAATCAGGATCAACAGATGAATGGACAAAGAAGATGTTGTATATATATATATATATATATACAATGAAATATTACAGAGCCATCGAAAAGAATGAAATCTTGCCATTTACAACGATGTGGAGGGAACTAGAGGGTATTATGCTAAGCGAAATAAGTCAGAGAAAGGTAAATACCATATGATTTCACTCATATGTGGAATTTAAGAAACAAAGCAGATGAACATAGGGGAAGGGACGGAAAAATAAAATAAGATGAAAACAGAGAGGGAGGCAAACCATAAGAGATGCTGAACTATAAGAAACAAACAGGGTTGCTGAAGGGGAGGTGGAGTGGATGAGGTAACTGGGTGATGGACATTAAGGAGGGCATGTGATGAAATGAGCACTGGGCATTGTATGCAACTGATGAATCACTAAATTCTACCCCTGAAACTAATAATACAGTATATGTTAGAAGTCCAATGCGCTATCCATTGCGCCACAGAGCCGGCTAAGTATATGTTAACTAAAATGAATTTAAATAAAAAAAATTTTTTTAAAGATGATAACTTTTAGCAAGTCTCACTTAAAGTCAGCTTTAGAATCACATAATTAGGCACAATGCAGTTCATGTGACAGACATTACATCATATAAAACCTTTTACTCTTTAGAGAGCTGGAGTCAATCAAGATCAACAAGGAAGTTAAATTTGACAGACTGCCCAGATTCCAGTTCATCACCTAATCAAAGGTGTTATCATGGTCCAGCTCCCACACTTCTTAGAGATTCTAAGTGACTCTTGCTGAATCCATGCAAATTAAGACAGGCTGTCTAAGTAGTAATGGCACAAAAACAGTTTGAGAGGAAAGACTAGTTATAAAATAAAACTGCAACTGACTTTTTAAGATATTTTCCTTCTTACCTCTATAGTTTTTCTGTCTTCCTTCTGGTGACTGATTCATTTGCATAAATAACTGTTATTTGTTCTCATAGCAGCTTATTCTTGTGTTTTGCAGTACTTTGCATACTTGTTACTATTCAATAATTTGTAAATATTTACTTATCATACATCTTCTTGAGGATTCTCTGAGCTTCATGTAGACAAGTCTGCACATCTAGTATCTGCCACAATTTCCCTGGTGGCCAACAAACAACCAGCATAGAGGAGATATTCGGTAGAGACACTTATGACTAGTTTTTAAGACTGCTTTTCTGAGATTTGGTTCTCCATTCATACTTACCCCTGATTTCATCTCTATTAAAAATTCCAGCAGAGGGGAAAAACATAACAGTGATTTCCTCTGAAACTCAAATTCTTCTAGGACAGTAGTTCTTAACCAGGAATCATTTTTTTCCCCTAAAATTCCAATGCCTACATCCCATTAAATTAAAATCTCTGGGGGTTGGGGTTTAAGCATCAGAAATTCTTAAACCCCCAGATGACTCAGTTAGCACTGAGAATCACAGCACTAAGCCTGAAGTTCCCAAATTTTAGGGCATGTAGAATCAGCTGGAGTGGCTGTAAAGAAGTTGTATATCTGTCTAGACAATTGTTTCAAATCATCTCCCTCCATGCTTTGCCACTTAAGTATGCAATGCCTTCCCACTATGGATGGGCCATGCTTTCCCACCCCTTGGTTTCTGCTGAGCCATGTATCTCGCTTTGGCAATGTTACCAGATACAATACAGACAGAGCCTTGAAAAGCACCTGTGTGATCCAGCCTGCACATGGCACTTCTTCCACTGCCACAGGGAAAATATGCTCTGCCCAGCTGGGCAGTCTCAGGAGGAGGATGAGAGACAAGTGGAACAGAGCCAAGTTAATCCAGCTGACTCCCAGATGAATGTGAAAGCCCAGACAAGATTAGCAGAGCTGCCAGCCAATCTTACCCTAGATCAGCAGACTCCCTTCAACCTACAGATATGGGAGCAAAAATACTTATTGAGTTTTTGTGTTTGTTCGTAATGTAGCAATAGATAACTGATATAATCGACACAAAAAATTCTGATTTGGTGTCTACTTTGGTCATAATCACTATGTTTACAAATGATCAAAAGCTAACACAAACTTATTTTAAAATAAAATAATTTTCTGGCTTAAAAGGGAACAGTGCAGGAATCAACACAGCTTCAGCAATGACAGAATCCCAGTATTTAAGTGGTATTGTTAGCTTCATTCCCCGAGAGGGTCTCTGCAAGTGACAGAAGAGATAGTCACCAGAAGTTCCAGGTTTGCATTCTATGAGCTGCTCTCTGCTAGGGGAAAGAAACACGTCTTTCAAAAGGGTGATGGACATTGGGGAAGGTATGTGCTATGGTGAGCGCTGTGAATTGTGTAAGAGTGATGAATCACAGACCTGTATCCCTGAAACAAATAATACATTATATGTCAATAAAAAAAATAGTGTCAAGAGAAGTCCAAATGTTATCATTTTCTTTGTCCTAATTGAATCTCCTGCCAATTCTGAACCAATTACAATAATTCTGATTGGCCAGGCTAGGGTCTCATGATTATTTCTTAAACTGCAGTGGCATTATTCAAAACAGTCACAGGGACTGAAAGTGGTGGAGAGCTTGTTCTGAAAAAAAAAATCTGGGTGCTGTTAAGTAGGAGAAAATCTTGCTTAAAAAGCCAAATTTTAGAGTTTCACAGTAATATGCACTAGGAGTTAGCACACTAGGTGATTCTATTTTGTGGAACTCCAGGATAACATTTTAAAATAATTATGGGTAAGATCCTCCTACCTATAGGAATATTCAGAAGAAAGATGCATAATTTAGCCAGCTTTTTAAAATATTGCAAACAACATTTTAGATATAGGATTTGTGAAGGACTCTTGGTTAATAATGATTAATGATTTCAACCCAATCCCTGGGACTTTACTATATGGTGGAGGTACTGGGCTGCTCTAAATTTTATTTTCTTTGTCACTTTTTAAGCTTTAGAGAGTTTATGGTATTTTATTGTTGTTTTGTTGTTGTTTTGACTAGTTTTCTTGGGAGGATGGGGATGGAGATACTTTTATTATCTTGACCACTAACATGTAGTTTTGCTGCTTTTGGCAAGATGCTTATTTCTCTCTACTTGACACAGAAGAACCACAAATGAGACTCAAACAATGATGCCATTCATAATGGAATTTCTACTGTAAGACCCTCGAGATGAAATCCTAGGGTCACAAACCTAACATTCTAGAAAGTTATATCCTCATTCACTAGAGAATCTAGTTCTTCTGTTTTAATAAAAGGGTAAAACAAACAAAAAGCAAAAAGTAAATACAACCCTTAGATTAAATTCAAGGAATGTATGACTTCTCTGAGACAAAATCATGTTGCCCGGCAATACCTCACTTCCCTCAAGTTCTTTTTTCTTCAATTCAAACCCAGAGTCCAGGGGCGCCTGGGTGGCTCAGTTGGTTAAGCGACTGCCTTCGGCTCAGGTCATGATCTTGGAGTCCTGGGATCGAGTCCCGCATCAGGCTCCCTGCTCAGCAGGGAGTCCGCTTCTCCCTCTGACCCTCCCCCCCCACATGCTCTCTCTTTCTCTCTCTCTCTCCCATTCTCTCTCTTTCAAATAAATAAATAAATCTTTAAAAAAAAACAAACAAACCCAGAGTCCAACAATTTTTGAAGGTCATTTTCTTCTTACCAAATGTCACTCAATGACATCTTATTGTGAATTGTCCTTTTATATTGACAATATCTCATTTAAGACTCAGAAAAATAAAAAAACTTAAAATAATTTTTATGATGCTTTTAAAAACAAAAAATAAATGGAACTGTTAAAAAAAAAAAAAATGGGCCCAAAATGGTTGCACTTGGGTTAAGCCCACCATATTAAATGAAGATTTAATACCTGACCCAATTGCAGTTTCAACCTTTCCCAGAAATGTATCCTAACTAACCAGTTAGAAATTTTCTGGTCAGCATCAATGAGATAATCCTCCTTATAGACCTTATCATTCCCTCAAAGAAAGGTGACCTTGCCTGAAATGATCCTTTTTTTAAATTTATGACTTCCTTGTCCCACCCCTTTTCTGCCTTTAAAAACTTTTCTCTTTTTATAGCCCTCAGGAACTCCTTTCTATTATTAGATAGGCTATGGGCCGATTCATGAATCATTCAATAAAGCCAATTAGATCCTTACAATTTACTCAGTCGAATTATTGTTTTTTACAGAACAATTTAAATATCAGTGATTCACCTATAAATTACTATTCTCTAAAGCAGTGGTACACAGTCTTTCATCAAAAGTCCTTACAGCAATTGAATGGAGATAATCAAAGCTCTGTTCACTGTCAATTGATGGGCAGCTGGTGCTATGGGACAGGTAGAAACTGTAAAACATTACTTGCCACTGCTGCTGCATTCTATTGGTCAAAAGCAGAGCACAGAGCCAACTCAGATTTGAGGGGAGTGGGTTACAAAAGGGCCCAATTAACAGGAGTAGATAGTCATTTTCCCAAAAAATGGAGGAGGAGGCATATAACAATCACCATTCCATAGCAATTTTGAAATTCAGATGGTCATGTGACCAATTCCTCTAATGCAACCCAGTTCTGCTTCCTAAGAGTACTTTTCCATGGCTTTTGGTTGGCCTACTAGGCTCCTGGGTCTGAACTCTGAGTTAGGCTTCCTTTTCCATGAGAAATGATCCATGTTTTCAGCTCTGTAGGTTTCTGATTCTGCTTCTTGTCATTTGAGGGCCCATAGGCCTCTTTTAATTTGTATACATTAAGGTCATTCTTTGTGTTGTTAAAATTCTATAGATTCTGACAAATGCAAAATGTCATACATCTACCATTAGAATACAATACAAAATAATTTCACCACCCTAACAAATTCTATGTGCTTTACCTATTCAACCCTCCTCACTCCCCACATCCCTGGCAATCACTGACCCCACTATTATCTTTATAGTTTTGCCTTTTCCAGAATGTCATAAGTGGAATCCTTGTCAAACTGACTTTTTTCACTTAGAAATATGCATTAATAAAAAATGCATATTAATAAATTAATATTTATCCATATTTTTATATGGCTTGATAGCTCAGCCCTTTTTGGAATAGTATTCCATTGTACAGATATACCACAGTGTGTTTATCCAACTCACCTATTGAATAACATCTTAATTGCTTCCAATTTGGGGGAACTATGATAAAGATGTTATAAACGTTCACATGCAGGTTTTTGTGTGGAGGTAAGTTCTCACATCAGTTGGGTAAATACCTAAGAGTGCAGCTGATGGATCCTTTGGTAAGACAAACTTTAGCTTTTCGAGAAACTGCCAAACTCTTGCAAAGTGATTGTGACATTTTGGATTCCCACCAGCAATGAATGAGGGTTCCTTTTGTCCTTCATCCTCACATGAAATTGGTATTGTCAGGTGTTTTAGATTTTGGCCATTCTAATGGGGGTGTGATGATATCTTGTTGTATGAATTTGCATTTCCCTAGTAACAAAGGCTGTTGAACATCTTTTCATATGCTTATTTGCCATCTGTGTATCTTTTGTGGTAAAGTGCCTGTTCAGATCTCTTGCCCATTTTAAAAATTGGGTTCTTTATTTTCTTATGGTCAAGTTTAAGAGTTTTTGTATATTTTGAATATAAGTCCTTTGTCAGATAGGAGGTTTGAAACTATTTTCTTCTATCGGATTTGAAAGACAACTGCATAAAGCAATTATAAACAACAATTTTTCAAAATAAGGTCACATTCTGAGGTACTAGGAGTTAGGACTTCTATAGATGAAATTTGTGGGGGGGGGGGAGCACAATTCAACCCACAACAACCAGCCTAGATCAGTCAATAGCCAGCCTTCCCCTAGACATGTGAGCCAGCCCAGCTAAAATCAGCAGAACCACTTGTCTGTCTGCCCTAAATAAATGTGCTTATTGTTGTAGACCACTGACATTTTGTAGTTATTTGTTATGTAGCATCATTATGATAATAAATGACTGGTACATGTACTGGGGACAGAATCTGAGAACTTAAGTTTTTTAAAGTTTTACAATGGGATCAAAATGCCCCCCTAAAGAGAGTCACTCTGAAAAGCAGAAACCCCACTCAACTTTTCTTCATAGGCACCAAGTAAGTAGAGAGAATAAGCAGCAGGTGAATAAAGGCCTCCTTTATCCCTCCTGAGAATCACTAAGGAAACCAGTATAGATTTCTACATACTGTGATACAGGGAATGGCTAAAGCCAGTATCAAAGTTTTTCATGAAGATCAGCCAGAATGGTAAGCAGAGCAATGAGCTTGTCTAAACCACTTCAGGTAGAAAGGTAGAAGATTGTTGTTGCTTTTTTTAAAAGATCTTATTTATTTATTCATGAGAGACAGAGAGAGAAGCAGAGGGAGAAACAGGCTCCCCGCGGAGCAGGGAGCCCGATGCGGGACTCGATCCCAGGACCCTGGGATCATGACCTGAGCCGAAGGCAGACGCTTAACGACTGAGCCACCCAGGCGCCCAGAAGATTGTTTTTGAAAGAAAGGAAGGTGAAGGCTTGGTTAAGTGGTCAATAACTACAGTGGATTGAGAAACAGTGTGTTGAAAGTATTCTGTTCTCTTTATCTTTTATATTCACTTTTCATATTAAAGAAGCAATTTAAGCCTTTTTTGTCCTTTTTTTAAATTGAAGTATAGTCGACACACAATGTTACATTAATTTCAGGCATACTACATAGTGATGCCATTAGTCTCTATGTTACGCTGTGCTTGTCACAAGTATAGCTACCATCTGCCTCTATACAACACTATTACAATACCACTGTCTCTATTCCCTGTGCTGTAATTTTTATTCCTGTGAGTTACTCATTCTTTAACTGGAAGTCTGTATCTCCCACTTCCCAAACCTCTCTCTTTTAATCAATATATTTTTCCAGAAAAATTATGCTTTGTCTCTGTGTTATCCCTGAAGAGAAAGAACCAACCTCATAGGATAGACCGTGCTGCAATAATAGAAAACATCTCTGTCCAGAGACTATACTGGAACTGCAGGCAGGGGACCTAAAGGGAATTAATCTGCATCTGTGGACAGGCATTGTGTATCTACTTGCAGTAGAAACAGATTTCATAAGTGTCTGCCATTGTCATAAAACTCAAGATTAGTGTTTAGAATCTGCTGAGATAAAATTTGACATAATCATAATCCAGTCCAAAAAAAATCATAACCCAGTTCAATCTTGAAATAATTTGCTATAATTACATTTATTTGGCTATGCTATAAGGGAAACCATGACTTCCCTGCAGAAGTAACTACATCTAATGAAAGCCTGAAACATAAGGTTAGATTCTGGCAGAGCCATTTAGCCTGTATTCAGAAACCTTTTTTTTTTTTTAATGTTCTGCTAGTTGAAATGCATTCCATTCCTTTTGTCAGGAAAGGGAGGGATGAATTTCTTTACTGAAACCAAATTTGCTGATGAGTGATTAGTCGTGTATGTCAGGATTTTGTTTTCCTCCAAAAACAGTAACAGATCTTCTCCTGGATCTAGGAGAACAGTGTAAACTTCATGGAACTGCAAAAGCTAATCATGAATAATGTGAATCATTTTGCTTGTCAAGGAGGTATATAAGACATGTCGTTAAATGCAAACATGTGACATACTCATCATAACACAAACTTGTCAATGACAAGTCACTGATTTCATTTGAAATTCTATTTCAAAAGAATTGATTTTTTACTAAAAGTTGGAAAAAGCTAACAGGAATGTGGAAAATATTGTTAGGAAATATTTATGAACAGCCCCTCTATGTAGAACATTATACCATCTGACTTCGAGAATTACAAAATGGGAGAAGACATCTGCTCTGTTAAAGGGCTTAAGAGTCTTTGAGTAATGGGCAACATCAGGGCACTGGAGATCCTAGATAATAAAGAAGGTTTTCAAGTCTATAAGGTAGAAAAGGGGTAAGGAAATATAAAACAGTGGGGAACAGAAAGCAGTCTTTGTTTTACTCTGAAAAAAATTCAGTCTTGCTAAATGCATAATAACCAAGAGATTTTAGAGCTATACATCCCCAACTTCTCTCAGCAACTGGTGTCCTTCTTGGTCAGATGAATTATACCTCCTCAGCACTTCGTTTTTCTCCATGCAGCATCATTTGTCAGATTCCCCACTTCAGGTCAGTGTTCTTGCCACCTTAGAAGAGTGGACCTTTTGGAGCTGCCCCATGGTTCCAGTCTTCCTACCAAAGTGCCATCTTGCCACCCTTAGCATCCTTAGTCTCCATACTTTCTCCTTCCAGAAGAAGAAACCTAACTCATTTCTCTATTAGAACTGGGGACGGGCACCTGGGTGGCTTAGTCGTTAAGCATCTGCCTTCAGCTCAGGTCATGATCCCGGGGTCCTGGGATCGGGCCCCGCATCGGGCTCCCCACTCTGCGGGAAGCCTGCTTCTCCCTCTCCCACTCCCCCTGCTTGTGTTCCCTCTCTCGCTGTGTCTCTCTCTGTCAAATAGATAAAATCTTTAAAAAAAAAAAAAAAAAGAACTGGGGTATATTTGAATATTAGCTTATGTTAACATGAAAAATTAGAATCATCAGACTTTGAAAAATATTAATAATTCCAACAAACTTAATGGACACAATGAAAACATTTATAATGAATGTATAAGTCATTAGAGCTTATCTAACGCAAGTCATATGTAACCACTGCTTCTCTTACTTTCATTAGCCAGCTCTTTTTTTGTATCTTACTAGCACTTCCTCTAGAGGGGAAATAAAACCTTTTTCTTTTGTTTGTTTTAATACATTCTTTGGGGGAAGGAGAGAGAAAGAACGCTAGTAGTACCACTGACAAATTTTACTGATCTTCACTAGCATTTCCAAAGTTTGGCCTTCACTTTCACAAGAATCATATTTGAGCTGTTTGTTAAAAATACAATTTTATAGCCCATGTCACCCTTCCTAAATCATATTTTTTTAGGAGCTGAGCCCTAGGAACCTGCATTTTTTACACGCTCTCAGCTAATTCCAAAGGATATTAAAATCTGAGAATCAGTGACCTCTACATTCTTTATGTCCCACACTGACCGGAATAAACAGGAATGGATTTTAACACAAAGATCCTAGGGCACACTGAACAGAGAAACTGCTTCATAAATTACTGAAAGACTCTAAATTGGTATTTCTCAAATGTCAGTAGATAGTCTCCCAAATTTCTTGGGTTTTTTTTGTTGTTGTTGTTGTTAAAAATACAAGGTATGAACCACCACCCCATATCTATTAAATAGGAATTTAAAAATAGGTCTCCTAGTGGAGTCCGGTGCACACTAAAGTGCTTTAACTCCTATATTATTAGATGGTACAGTGAAAAAAAGTAAGTTTCAATTTGCTGAGTTCACAGTACTCAGGGAAATTGTCAGCTATTGCTACTCTCTTTCGTAAAGAATTACAATTTCTAAAATCAGGCCAATACAGGGCAACACCTTATCCAAAGTGACATGACAAAAACAGAAGTAAGAACAAAAGGCAGATTTATGTAAGGATGATCCAAATAGGTCAACGCAAAGAATGACAGCTTGGAAAATCTATTTGCTTGAAATCTATTTGTTAACTCTATATCCAAGACCTGATAGGAAGAAAAATATCCAATTGGAAAATAAGGCAAAAAGAGAGGGTGGTATGTCCTCCCCACGTCATTATGGGACATTGTTTAATAGGTTCCCTTAAGGATTAATTACTTAGGAAATGTACCAATGTTTGACTTTCCTATTTATTTTTATTAGAGCTCAGACACTAAGGTTACATGTAAACTTGTAGACTTTTGTCCATTAGAAAAAGATAGCCACACAGGTTATGGTTTTATTGTCCTGCAAAACATTAACTAATTTTGTATTCATTTAGCAGTCTTATTCTAACATTCTTTTGCTGGAAATGTTTTTCTTAATCCACGATATAAATCCTTATCCCTCAAATGCTCTTTGAACAAATTTATCATCATACTAGTCCCCTCATTCATTAGTTGAAAAAAGTCTTTGACACTGCCCATTCTGTATTTGTGTAAGAACCACATATTTAACTTTTGGTGAAAATCACACTTGGCAATTCTCTTAAATTTTATTGTGATTCTATGTAGATGTATTAGTTTTTCTTCCTCTCTCTTACCTGACCTTCCATAAATGCTCTCAGATTGAGGTCTTTCATATTGCTTTTTATTTCTGAGAACCTTCTCTTAAACATTCCTTCACACGTGTTCTTTACCTCTCCTCCTGGAACCCTCCTTATCTACATGCCGGCACATTATGTCTTTGATGTATTTTACACTTTATTTTATTTTATCCATCCTGCCTTCTGGGAGACTGCTTCAATCTTACCTGTGTCCACCCTATTCTTTATACTATGCTTTCAGTTGTTTTTACTAGTAGATTTTTCCTAAGTTATGGTTTCATTTCCTTATAATTTATTTTCCTTATATTTCTTATTTTAATTTGCTAATATTTTCCTTATTTACTTAAGGATATTTCATAGGTTTTGTTTTTTATTTTTGTTCTGTTTCTGCCATCAGTCCAGCTTGAGATGGCATATGCTGCTTAGCTGTTACTTCTCTTATGATAGCCGTAGTCCTCAGGTGTCTTTTCATTTTGGATGGTGAGCCTCTGTTTTCTTCTGATAGTACTTTGCCTGGTATTTATTGTAATGTAGAAGGGCTTAAGGTACAGCCTAGCAAGGTTTTGCACTGCCCTGATTTTTCCCTGCTGGCAGCAAAGTCAGGGAGAGGCAAGAGCAGAACTCAACAGCTTGTCTCCAACCTATCCCTTGACTGCCCTTCCAGAAGCATCTCCACACAACTATAGTCATCTACCTCTCACTCGTCTCTAGCTCCCCCTCAGTGATTCCTCAGGTATTGTTGATTTTGTTACTGTTAGTTCCTAGCATTTATAGATCTTTTACTTCTATAGTTTTTTCAGTGTTGATTTTGGGGCAGAGGAGTCAGAAACCCATGCCAGCCAGAAGCACCATCTTGACAGGAACATATAAGCTCTGTCCTGTGAAGAAACGGCTTCTTCAGAGTATTCACAGCCTAACGAAAGCCTTGTGAGTTTGTCTGATTGATGGACCTCAGATCACATGTCTTTGCTAATAGTAAAGTGGTTTGGAGAGACTGAGTTGGCTTCTAACTTCAGATAGCAATACTAACTCTATGGGAAATATTTTGTGAAAGGTGTTCACAAAATGGTCAGCAGCGATGAAGCTAACAAAAGTCTACCACACTGATGATGTATCATACAGTAAAGCTAACTGTTGTATTAGCTAGAAAAGCATTTTCCTTGAAGAACTTTAAAGAAACATATCTGAAGGGGATGAAGAATACAAATCACCATATATTTTCTAGCAAGAATGAAATATTTTTTATACAGACACTCTAATTATTCCAACAATAGATTACCATTTTAACAAGCATGTAATGAGCTGAAAAATACTAAAATATATCATTTCTATCAAATACAGAATTGACACATTCAATTAAAAGTTAAAACATTAGTGTGATTAATCTCAAACTGTTTCCAATTTCTTTCACCTTTCTGTTATCTTCTATTTCCCAAATTATCTCTTCGATTACTTATTCTATAAAAATAAGTCATTGTACAAGCCAACAAGTGTTTTGAATAAAATTAAGCAAAGGCTGTAGTATGAATTTCCTAATAATTTTTCTCCTGAGACTTCCCTTACTCTCTCATGAACTCAGGTATTTAAAGGATGTTAGCTGGATTTTTTTTTTTCAGCACTTCTGGAGCCTTAAATATACATCACTGTCACAAAAAGAAGCCATTGCATTTTTTCAGCACTTCTAGAGCCTTAAATATATATCACTGTCACAACAAAAGCCATTGCATTTTTTTCCTACATGGGGCAGGTAATTTTCCATATTTTCCACTGCAAGCTTCCTACTCCTCTTCCATTTAAGCCATCTATTCTGCATCTTTGTAAGGACTAAAAAATGTTTTCTAACATTTTTGTTTGTCATAGCAAAGCACTATCTGAGATCGAGGTACAGAGGAACTGAGTGCCTTGTTCTTAGTTCCTTCATCGATGTGGTGACTGGGGGAAACACAGCATGAGGAGGAGGGACACCAAAAGAGTGAGAGGAAGGCACTGAAGCAGTATCAGGAAGCACACACTAGCCATTCATTCTATCATTATTGGAAGGGAAAGGATGCCCCAACATGGTCAGGTGGGAGGTGCTGCTCAACACCACAAGAGAGAACTCCAAGGGCTCTAAATGGCAAAGAGTCGTGGTAAGGGGCAAGCTATGAGTCAGATGACTGAGGTTCTGGTGACGTTGCCAGTTAGGGCCAGAAATCGGTTTATGTTTAATCACTACCGCTTCCTGCTCGAAATGGAAATCACTGACTAACTTTAGAGAAGATGCTGGGGACAGGTTTTATTTTAAAGGCTGAGCACATCAGTACAGAGAACTTGCCACTGACCTAGGAGTTTGGAGTGTTTTATTCACAGTACACTAATAAGAGGCTCAAACTCAGAACCATCCACCGTGAGAAAAGGATAATATGCCATGAACCAGACATAACTTTAGAGAGGCTGAAATAGAGTAAGAACAATCCAGAAACATGAGATCAGGCAATTGTGATTAATATGAATTTCATTATTGTCCAGTGAAAGAAGAAAAATGGAAAAAATCATAGTGTGACCTATTTTACTCATTATGAAGATAATTTATTATAGTAGGCAAAAAAACGAGTAGATGCAGTATCTCTCAGAGAAAACTGAGAATGGCATTATAATTACGTGCAGTCGAGAAGAAATCCTTTTGAACTTGTTCCCAGACTTTCCCTCTTACATGTTAGCCATGACACACTGAGATAACATTTGGTTCAGAACTGCTTATAAATGAAACAAGCCATCAGCTTCAAGTCCACCCTGATTAATCTTGTTTGAGGATATTTGAATCAGCATTATTAGCATAATCTTATAGTATCCTAGATAATAATGACAAGAAAAGGGGGAAAGAAAGGTGCTAATATCTCTTTATTAGCCTGGACTCCAATTTACTATCCATGCAAAAACAGAGAATATGCCTGATGTAGGAAAAAATTAACTAATGGTATAAGAAATTTAACTGGTGTCTAAGATCACCATCTTTCAAAAATGAGTAGTCAGGTTTGCTTATCATAAGCCCTAAAATGTTCCCAGCTCTTCCTTTCTGGAGCTTAGACACCAAATACATTAGTTAAAACGTTACTGCTCCTTTGGAGGGACAGCATGGTGAAATGACATGATCCCTGGCCTGCACGCAGAGTCCATTCCTATTTGCCACTTACTGCATCACCCTGGTCAGCTTGTTTAACCTTGATGGGCCTTGTTTTCTCAACAGCAAAATGACAAACATTCAGAGGGACTCGAGTATATTGCAATAATGGCCCCAATCTTCATTTCCATTCCTTTTGCCACATGATTTTGCAGTTCCTCTTATTAAATAGGATGTATTCCCTGCTCCTTGCATCTGGTCTGGGCTTGTGACCAATAGAATATAACAGAAAGGACTTTATTCTCCAAATAATGGTAAAGATGTTGACAATATAATTGAAGAGAGTGACTTTGTCTACTCATATTTGACTATACTCATAACGCTAAATATTGAGTCAATAAGTTATCCTAGATTTGGGCTATTTACATTAATAAAAAACACAAAGACCTCAACTTCAAGAATCTATTATGTTATACAATGTGGAGTCTCCCATTTCTCTGAAGTCAGCATATATCAAGTATATCTAATGGTTGAATGAAGGCACCTCTTATGTTATCATTTGTCTCCTACTAAGGGGAGCACTTCATTACTACTTCCTCCAGTAATACTGTCTCCCACACATCTAGCTATTACCTCTGTTGATTCCCAGAGCACTGTTTCTGAGACAGTCTCCATGGAAGTGCAGGGTTTGAAATTCTGGGATGATCCACATGCCACTTTGAAACCATTTCTTTTCTTAAGCTATAGAAGAAGACGTCTGAAGAAATTAAAACATTTTAGTTACACATATCAAATCCCTAAACAGACTTGCCAGACCAGAGAGAGGGAGTGAAAATGAGAGTGAGGGAGGGGGAGAGGGAGCAAGGAGAGTGGGGAGAGGAGAGCAAGGGAGGGGAGGGGGAGAGTCTAGTCCTTCTCAGTTTTATCTTCCAGTGCAGGTGGAATTGGTTTCTCTACTGAAATCCTCATGTTGATCTCAGTTTTTCTTGAAAATTCATCTTTTCCCAAGGTCTTTTCCTGAACAACCTCCTCCTATGGAATTTAATTAGATCTTTAGTAATCCAGAAATTATTAATGTAGTTTAGACATTTACTCTGGAGAAGTAAACTGTCCAAAGTGTTGTGCATTAATAGCAAAACTTCAGTTAACATATCAGAAAATGTCCCTCTGCTTCCTATACAAGGGGATTAAAACTACTTAGAATTAGTGCAGGGACAGAAGTTTGTTTTTTGGTGATAACAGCATTGCTTCAACTTATATTTTTTTGACATAAACTGTGGCTGAGTCTGACAAGAAATCACCCTCTTGAGGAAGAATAACATTTTTCTGTTGCTAAGGAGATAACACCCAAATCTCAGATGGCAGAGAACATTAGAAACAAACTCAATGCTTCACAAGCATAACCTTTGAGAATTTTGAGAATTGCAGCCTCGAGAGCAGGTTTCCAATGCAGATTCTACTATGGACCAGCAATTCTTCTGAGCCCTCTACATTAGACTTCAAGGTAAATACTTAAGGAAAGCAAGAAAGGAGGGAAATGAGAAGAGTCCTAACATGGGTTTCCAATAGGGAGTGGGACCAAAATATGACTTTGTCTCAGGATTTAAGAAGCTACAAGACCTGAAAGAGTGGATATTCATACTTGTGTGTTTAAATATGGGTTATATTGAAGTATTGAAGGACTTCCAACCTCCCACATAGTTAAATGTCTCTAAAATGATCAAGGATTTGCTACCCTTGGTGCCACATCTCAGATGACCATTTGGATGCAATCACTTAATTTTTAATTACTATCTCCCAATTTAAACACTTGGAATCCACTGGTTAGCTTCCCTACAGAAGACATCCATGCAAAGAGGTCCACTTCTCCTTTCCTGGGTTTCCCACCAGACACAGCCCCCCTTTGCTCAGCTCCTATCTAGACAAAAGCAAGTTCAGGCAATTTAACTCCATGTAATGAATGACAAATAAGTTTGTAGAGGATAAGTCATTTTTCCCACTGATTTTCTCATTTCTTTTATCTGTAATTGGAGGGAATTTGAAATGATTGGTGCCAGTAATAACATATAGAACATGTCCTTTCAAGTGAAGCAATATTGCCCCCAGTGGAGTGAAGGGGTGGGAGGAGGCAAGTTATCTTATATATTACAATGCTTTGAAATCCTCCAAAGCTCAATTTTACCAAAAAAAATCTTGTTCCTTAGTATTCAATTTCTCTCACTAGGGAGAAATTAAAGTTAAATTAATTTTTCTCCTTATGATGCTAATAATGAAAAACAGGTTGAAAAACACTAGTACAGAATGGTGATTCACAAAATACAATATAATTGATTTGTATACAATATCAGTTAACTATATATGAACACTTACAAATGATATTGTCTTTAAATCCTGCATCAGTAAGGATTACCTGACTAAAGACTTTGTCCTGATTCTCTTTTTAAATCAGATGATTTTGCTGGTCTTCTTTTTAATCTCTCATGTTCCTTGATCATCTGTGCTAAAATCATTGCTACTTTTTAATCAAAGAACTTACTACTGGCAGGAAAAGTCTCAGGTTCTGCTTATGCAACTACTTAAGTTCTGATTTACATAAATTTAAAGAAATAGGAATGGCTTTTGTCTTTGTGTATCCCTGTAGCTTATCATCCCTTCCTTCCTCCCTCCCTGTCTCTGCCCATCCCCCCTTTTAACTACTAGCTTTGCCTTTTGAACCACACAGTTATGGTGCATGTGGCAGCTTCCAACTTCCATTCAATTTTCAAAGCGCCCCCCCACCAGGCAGAGTTATGGATATTGTGATGCCTTCTCTGTCACACTTAGACCAACCCCTCCAACAGCTGCTGGTTGAGGTTTTACTCCTAATCATTTTATTCCTAATTCTGTGTAGGCTATATCTATTGTTGAATCTGTTTTAACTTTTAAGTTAAAAATTTTTAATGAAATTATTTTTGGGAAGATACTTCTGAAAGAAAAAAAAATCAGCTTCTCTTAGAAGACTAATTATTCCCTTGGAGAGGACTTTAAAAATAAGGGTGATTGTATAACAGTCTAGACTTGGCCAGTTTTATCAACATTTTAAGCAAAGAATGGCTTTGCTAACTCCTTGATTTTACTGAGTCATCCATCTGATCTCTTTAGTATCATATCACATCTTATTTAAAATTCATGAATAAATATTTCACAGAGATTTTATATTTTTATTATATCATGGGAATGAAGGAACACAGTAAGTAAAATATACACATACACACACACAAACATACACAAATGTAATTCAAAATTGTAACTCTTGATTTGGGGGAAATAATAAGAAACAATTGTAAAAAGAAAACTGAGGGAATGGTCTAATCACATGTCTTACCAATGTTTATGCAGCTTCCCCAAAAGAAAAGAATGAGTAGTTTATTAAATTAAATCCTAATTGTACCAAACAAGTTTTTTAACACCTGCCAGTTCATTTAATAAGCATTTATTTTGGACCTAATATGCATTTCCATATTTTGTACTTTAGGGGCAATGAATTTGAGCATAACTCTTTCTACAGGACACTTATAATCTGTGGAAGGAACAAATCCAGACTAGTATGCAATAAATAAAAAGAAGGTAACCTGATTCAGGAAAGAAATTAGATGACCAAATGCAGTAAAGAAATAACAGCACCTGCAACTGAGGAATGAAGATGGTATGTAAATAAGAACGTCAAAGTACATTCAAGGACATAATTTCTAATGCTATGACATTCCACTAACAATTCACACAACACCACAGGAATTCTCTAGAAAATGTCTTTGTAATTTGACTTACATAGAAGCTTAAATTAGACAACTAGGATAAAAAATATATACATTTGGTTCAAAATATTTTCATTTGTTGATTTTGAGCAATGATATTCTCAAAATCTCATGCGATTTAGTGTCATGAAGACTACCTTAAAATATATGCTTGAGGCAATAAACCAGAACTTACATTTATTCAGATTTATTTTAAAGAGAAAAATATGTTCTCCATTTGCTTCAACCGGCAGAACACATACTCAAAGGAGCCCAAAGGGGTTTTGTTTGTGTTAGTTATATCCATCAATATTTACCGTATTAGAAATTAATATTCTGGCATTTAAAGATATTTGTTTATAAAGTTATTATAAAATAATAGTAAACATTTTTATGAAATGTCTTGACTTATAAAACAAAAAATAGAAACAGAAAAAAATTGAAGATGACACAAAGAAATGGAAAAACACTCCATGCTCAGGGATTTGAAGAACAAATATTGTTAAAATGTCTATACTATCCAAAGCAATGTACATATTCAATGCAATCCCTATCAAAATATGAACAGCATTTTTCACAGAGCTAGAACAATCCTAAAATTTGTATAGAACCACAAAAATCCCAAATAGCCAAAGCAACCTTGAACAAGAAAAGCAAAGCTGGAGGTATCACAATTCAGGACTTCAAGTTATATTACAAAGCTGTGGTCATTAAGACAGTATGGTACTGGCACAAAAACAGCTACATAGATCAATAGAACAAAATCAAAAACTCAGAAATGGACCCACAACTATATTGTCAATTAATCTTCGACAAAGCGGGGAAGAATAGCCAAAGGAAAAAGACAAGTCTCTTCAATAAATGGTGTTGGGAAAATTGGACAGCCACATGCAGAAGAATGAAACTGAACAACTTTCTTACATCAAACACAAAAATAAATTCAAAATGGAAGAAAGACCTAAATCATAAAAATTCTAGAAGAGAACACAGGCAGTAACCTCTTTGGCATCAGCTATAGCAACTTTCTAGGTATGTCTCCTGAGGCAAGGGAAACAAAAGCAAAAATAAACTATAAGACTTCATCAAGATGAAAAGCTTCTTTACTGGGTGGCTCAGTTAGTTAAGCATCTGCCTCTTGATTTCAGCTCAGGTCATGATCTCAGGGTCCTCGGATCAAGCCCCGTGTCTGGCTCTGTGCTCAACAGGAAGTCTGCTTGAGGATTCTCTCCCTCTCCCCCTCCTCCCATTCACACACTCTCTCTCTATCTCTCTCTCTTTCTCCCACTCTCTAAAATAAATAAATAAATCTTTAAAAAAAATTAAAAAGCTTCTTCACAGTGAAGGAAGCAAACAACAAAACTAAAAGGCAATCTACAGAATGGGAGAAGATATTTGCAAATAAAATATATGAAAAAGGGTTAGTATTCAAAATCTATAAAGAACTTACCAAACTCAACACCCAAAAAAACAAATAATCCAGTTGAGAAATGGGCAGAAGACATGAACAGATATTTTTCCAAAGAAGACCTACAGATGGCTAACGAACACATGAAAAGATGTCCAACATCACCATCACCAGGGAAATACAAATCTACAATGAATATCACCTCACACCAGTCAGAATGGCTAAAATTAATAACACAAAAAACAACAGGCATTGGTGAGGATGCAGAGAAAGGAGAACCCTCCTACACTATTGGTGGGACTGCAAACTGGTGCGGACACTCTAGAAAACAGTATAGAGGTTCCTCAAAAAGTTAAAAATAGAACTACCCAATGACCCAGCAATTGCACTACTAGGTATTTACCCAAAGAATACAAAAATACTGATTCAAAGGGTTACATGCACACTGATGTCTATACCAGCATTATTTACAACAGTCAAATTATGGAAACAACCCAAGTATCCATTGACTATGAATGGATAAAGAAGATGTGAGATAGCTAGACAATAGATGATTGATGATGGATGATAGATGATAGATGAGAGATGAGAGATGAGAGATAGATAGATAGATAATGGAATATTACTCAGCCATAAAAAATGAAATCTTGCTATTTGCAATGACACGGATAGAGCTGGAGAGTATCATGCTAAGCCATACCAAATGATTTCACTCATATGTTGAATTTAAGAAACAAAACAAATGAACATGGCGGGTGGGGTTGAAAGAGAGGCAAACCAGGAAACAGACTCAACTATAGAGACAAACTGATGGTTACCAGAGGGGAGGTGGTTGGGTGGATGGGCTAATTAGGTGATGGGAATTAAGGAGCACACTGTTGTGATGAGCACCAGATGTTGTATGTAAGTGATGAATCACTAAATTCTACACCTGAAATTAATATTACACTGTATGTTAACTAACTCAAATTTAAATAAAAATTTGGAGAAAAAATAGTGAGAATAGCTCTTACGTTTTTGTAAAATCTATTTAATGAAGACATTTGGGTTTTCATACCTGCATTTGCATCTAATTTATTGTGATGTGGTTTTTTTTGGGGGGGGTGACCTATATGAAGAAAATCCACCATCACCCAGATACGTAGTTAGAAAAAGAAGAACCTCATGGAACCTGAATAAAGGTCTTGGGGGAGATTCCAGTGGTCCTGGGAGCACACCTTGAAAATAGCCACTCTAAAGCAGACCAGCTGAAATCGAGGAGCTACCCTAGTTACACAAAATAAGAGAATATTTTCTGTACCTATAGTTCTGACTAAGCACTTAAAATTCATGCTTGAGGAGCAAACTGTGTTACAGACAGCAAAATTAGAAGGCCCTGTACTTGCCCAAGTTGTAGTGTTAGTTGGGAATATTTTTTGTATAATTCCCACCCTTTTAGTAAAACGCTTGCTGGAAGAGTGGAATCCCTGACTAAAACACATCTTTCTAGTTTCATTCACTTTCACAGGAATGGGAAGCAGTGTGTTTGCACCTGTATGAGTAGAAATTGATAAGGAAAAGTACACAGAACAAACAAAACAACTCACAGAAACAGAAAATAAAATCTATAAATTGAGTTATTGGACAATTAACCTTTTAGGGAAAATGCATTTAGGAGCATGATAAAATATTGTAGTAGGTGTATACAGAATGATAGATAGATATTTCCAGCCTTCATAATATCACAATTTCCTCTTTAATTTTTTTTTTTAAATAAAGGCAGGGGAGGAAAAGAGGGAGAGGAAGAGAATCCCAAGCAGACTCCCTGCTGAGCACAGAGTCTGACACGGGGCTCGATCTCACAACACTGAGATCGTGATCCAAGCCAAAATCAAGAGACTGACACTCAACCAACTGAGACACCCAGTCACCCCCACAATTTCCTCTTTATGATGCAGTTTCTGCTCAGAGTGATATAATGAACGTCATCCTAAGAATTCTTTAGCTGATTCATAGTAAGAAAACACAAATGAAATTTTGCCATATGCTTAGAAAAATGAGTATTGAAAGCCTACATCCATGTGCCCTAATTTCATTAGACTTTCCATTTTCCCTGCACTTTAAAATCACTTTCATCCTTGATTTAACAAACATTTTAAATATCTACTTCATTTTTAAATGTGAGGCTTTTAAAAGATGGAGAATACATTTAGTCTTCCTTCATTTTTATAATAAAATATTACTAAGGAGAGCAACACCAAAATACCAGTTGGTTTTATTTAAAACAGAGAATGCATATAATTACACACACAAGTTGTCTTATTAATCCATCTACAAAATATTAAACTTTTATTTACCAAGGACCAAATAAAGTCTTGATTGGAGTAATATTCAAATTGACAACAAAGATAAGGGAAACAAAACTTATCTCCACTCCCTTGAACCTAAAATTAAACATGACCACTTTGCTTCAAAATAGAATCTTGTTGGTCCCATATTCCAGGAAGTGGTATCAAAGGTTTTATCAGTGAATTTTCAAAAGGAAATCATTTTTTCTGCCTATTAGTATCAAAAGAATAGATTCACTGCTTCAATAGAAAATGTATCAATTATATATACTAATAATACCACATTCACACCTTAGAGTTATCATTGATCCTTTTATCAAGAAATGTTCTAATTGAATTATATTTTATTAATTCTTAATTTAAGGCAACCAACTATTTCTGACAAAGTGTTTAATTATTACTTATCTATGGAGCACCAGGGTAATCTAAAAAATAGATAAATGCCTACATACATGAGAATTAACCAAATATTTAAAACCTCTAGTGCTAGTGTGCTATCACCCACAGCCTGGCAGAGTCCCCTTTAAAAAACACAGACTGTGATGCATGGGGATTCCTGCTCTGAGCTCCTGGAGGACCCACATTCCACCCAGCAGTCCACCAGCATGGTAACCCGTAGTGAAAATCAGGGCAAGGAGTGGACATAACAAAGCTTAAGTAAAAATATAGTGCTAAGTTTGCTATTTTACCAAGTTGTCTTCTAAATGGTAAGATCAGGTATTATCCAGATAGAATATTTTCAGACATGAAGATTTCAGATAGAAAGTTTGAAAACTGGCCTACATATTTTAAAATAGAATACCTTGCAAGCTTATGCAGGTCAAATGGCCAGCTTGCTACAGGGCTGAATTTGAACAAGTTCTATGGCTCCCAGCCCTGTACAGCTTCCACTTAAATGAGGTTAATTCCCTCATTTTCTGGTTTAATTCCTGTTGAATAAGGAATTAGCAATTATAGCAAATCATTTATCATTGTGAACATTATTTATTAATAACCTATGGGTAATGAACTTTGAATCCTGCCTGGTCACACTGTGGGCATCAATTTCATTATGTAAGGGAGGGTTGTAGAGAGGATTAACACACTGAAGCACTGAGCAGCTAGCACAAGGTAGTTTCTCAAGAAATGGTGTTATTTTTTGCTTATGAAAGAGTTATTTTATTCAAAGTATATATAGGATTCAATGATAGTCATATAAACAGTGATGGAAAAGAAGGCAGTATTTTATGTCTCTTCAGCAACTCCTTGAAACCTTGAGCTTTTATGTCTAGCATAGAACTCTAAACCCAGTGAGAATCCAGTGATTAAAACAAGGTCATAAAAATGTTGTTTTTTGTAGACAAGCGATAGACAAGCTGTCTGATTTAGGGACTTTCTGCACGGGACAGTCGTTGGTCATATCTTTTGTATTTAAATATATTTCATGTTTTGTTCCCCCATTCATGTTCAAGCCCTTATTTCCCATGAGATTTCATCATTTTCTTGAATGAAAGGACACCATGAAAAGAAGTAAGTGACCAGTTCTCATTGTATTCTCATCATTCTGAAATGACTTAACTCCCCTCACTTTTGTTCAAGGATAATGACTCCCGATTTTTATAGATTCTTAATATCACCGTGTGTGAATGTGCACAATTATTCAAGTATTCTGTTTTAGTATCCTTTCTAAATTTTAACAGTATCTTTCAACAGGCCATTAATTTAGCATTATGTACATCATCTGATAAGGACACATCATTTTCCAATATAGTGTCATTGCAAGATGCTCTTTGTGCTTCAAATATTTAAATCTATGCAGAAATTTTAAAACTAAATCACACTAAAACTACTGTGGAAATATTTTCACTAAATGTTACAGCTTTTAAAAAATTCAAATGTATTTCTGTGTTAATTAAGCTTTCTTTGGTTTTTTAATTTTCAATTTTTAATAAAATCACTACATATTTACCATGTTTATCTAACTGACACTGCAGGAGTAGTGGGGGACCTTATGCTTACCTCATCCCTCCAACATAGCCAGATAAATATCAAATCATTCTGAACACCCAAGTAATTGATCTGAAGACTGAGAAAACAAACTGCACAATTAGAGGGAGAAAAACAGCCACATTATGGAAGGTAGGAGCTGCACAGAGTTGATTTGGGGGAGAAAAGAACTGTATATGTTGTGGAGGGGAGAGAGCCCTGATCATGGAGAGAGGAACAAGAGAGAAAGAGAGAGAGACAAAGAATGAAAGCAGCATGCAGGGGATTACACAAGAAAAACTCTTCCCCAAAACCATTGACTGGGAAAAGGAGAATGTCTGATCACCACAAGTTTTTATAAGCAGTGGAGCTCAAAGTCTGAAGTTTTAGAAGTCTGCACTATCACTGGAGTCATGCCTGGCAGGCTTAGTGGTGCTCCTGTGAGGAAGGAGGGCAGAGACCTGGGAGAAGGTAGTGTGGTCTGAGGATCCCCTGTGTCGCATGGGGAGAAACAGTTCTCCCTCTTGGAGTGCATTTGGGAGTGGTGGTATGGCCTCTCCAGGGAGAAAAGACCTGGTGGGCACCAACATACTCATTAGCATAGGAACAGAGGCACCTGCTGAGGGCAGCAAACCTTGGTGCTGGCTTTTTGATGCACTTTACAATTAACTCCAAACTGCTGTGTGATCATGGGACCACTTTTCTGGGACAAACTGGCACCAGCCACAGTACAGCAAGGCCCTCTCCCAGAGGATCAGTACATGTCCATGCTGTGCTGTGTCCCTAAAATTTGGAGTTTTGAAACCCAGCTGTGAGCCTGAGATAAAACACAGGAGAACTGTACCACCTAGCAAGCAGACCGCTAGGGCATAGACAGGGTGAAGGCAGGTATGTGACAGAAGCCAGGGACACAAGAGAGGAAACTGTTCACTCTTCTGAGAGGGCTTCCTAAAGAGTGGCAGGCCCAAACTCCCCACTCCCAGAGGAGGGAGCAGGGCAAAGCCATTTTTCCCCAGCTCATTAGCAATTACCGACTTCGGTGAGCAGCACAGCACCCTCCCTCCCCCCGTGGAGGGTGGAGCTGCTTACACCAAGCCCTGCCCCCCTACACCGTGCAGGTGCATCTTTACTAGGGCAAGTCTGCCTGAGAACAAGCACAGCAGGCCCCTTCTCCAGAAGACCAGCACAAATCCCCACACACACCCCAAGTCTACTGATCATAGAGTGCTGGATAGCTTCAGTTCTAGGGGAAATAGGATTTAGCTTCTTTTAACAAGCAGACCAAAACACACCTAGTTAAAACTTGCCACACAGTGGATAAGATCCAAACACTCCCCACTGCAGGCAAGAAGAAACTCTGCAGAGGACAGACCTGAGGACAGACAGCAGCAAAAATACAACAGCAGAGTGCATACTCTGAAACACTTTCTGAAGCACCAAACCCATACTCTTCTTAATATAGCCATTATTCTCAGGATCAGGAATATAACAGGCTTTCCTAAAACACACACACACAAGAGTGACCTAGACAAAATGACAAGATGGAGGAATTCACCCAAAAGAAAGAACAGGGGAAATCATGGCCAGGGATTTAATTGAAACAGATATAAGTAAGATGACTGAACCAGAATTTAAAACAACAATCATAGGGATCCTCGCTGGGCTTGAGAAGAGCATAGAAGACACTAGAGAATCCCTTTCTGCAGGGGTAAAAGAACTAAAAACTAGTCAGGCTGAAATAAAAAAATGCTATAACTGAGATGCAAAACCAACTAGATACAATGACACTGAGGATGGATGAAGCAGAGGAATGAATCAGTGATACAGAAGGTAAAATTGTGGAAAATAATGAAGCTGAAAAGAAGAGAGGAAGAAAAGTATTGGATCACAAATATAGACTTAGGGAACTCAGTGACTCTTTAAAGCATAATAACATTTGTATCAGGAGTCCCAGAAGAAAAAGAGAGGGAAAAGGGGGCGGAAGGTTTATTTGAGCAAATGATACCTGAAAACTTCCCTAATCTGAGGAAGGAAACAGATATTGAGATCCAAGAAGCAAAAGAACTCCCATTAAGTTCAACAAAAGCCAGCCAACACCAAGACATATCATAGTCAAATTCACAAAATACACAAAGAAAGAATTCTGAAAGGAGCAAGGGAAAAAAGTCCCTAATACAAGGGAAGAAAAATCTGTTTTGCAGCAGATCCATCCACAGAAACTTGATAGGCCAGAAGAAAGCCACATGATATATTCACTGTGCTGGGTATGGGAAAAATATGCAGTCAAGAATATTTTATCCAGCAAGGCTGTCATTCAGAATAGAAGGAGAGATAAATGGTTTCTCAGACAAACAAAAACTAAAGGAGTTTGTGACTACTAAACCAACCCTGCAAGATATTAAAGGGACTCTTTGAGTGGAAAAGAAAGATCAAAAGTAACAAAGACTAGAAAGAAACAGAACATCACCAGAATCACCACCTTTACAGGTAACACAATAGCACTAAATTCATATCTATCAATAATCACTCTGAATGTAAATGGACTAAATGCTCCAATCAAAAGACATAGAGTATCAGAATGGATTAAAAAAACAAGACCCATCTATATGCTGCCTACAAGAGACTCATTTTAGACCCATAGATACCTCCAGATTGGAAGTAAGGGGATGGAGAAAACTCTCATGATAATGAATGTCAAAAGAAAGCCAAAGTAGCCAAATTTATATCAGACAAACGAGATTTTAAACCAAAGACTGTACCAAGACATGAAGAAGAGCACATTATCATAACTAAGGGGTCTATCCATCTAGAAGATCTAACAATTGTAAATACTTATGCCCCCAACTTGGAAGCACCCAAATATATACATCAGTTAATAACAAACATGAAGAAACTCATCGATTATGATACAATAACAGGAGGGGACTTTAACACCCCACTTACAGCAATGGACAGATCATCTAAGCAGAAAATCAACAAGGAAGCAATGGCTTTGAATGACACCCTGGACCAGATGGACTTAACAGATATATTCAGAACATTTCATCCTAAAGAAGCAGAATCCACATTCTTTTCGAGTCCCTTGGAATATTCTCCAGAATAGATCACATACTGGGTCACAAATCAGCCCTCAGCTAATACAAATAGATTGGGATCATTCCATGCATATTTTCAGACCACAACATTATGAAACTTGAAGTCAACCACAAGGAAAAACTTGGAAAGACCACAAATACATGAAGGTTAAAGAAAGAATGAATGGGACAACCAGGAAATTAAAGAAAAATACATGGAAAGAAATGAAAACGAAAACACAATGGCCTAAAACCTTTGGGATGCAGCAAAGGTGGTCCTAAGAGGGAAGTATATTGCAATACAAGCCCACCTCAAGAAGAAAAGTCTCGAATACACAACCAAATCTTACACCTAAAAGAGCTAGAAAAGAAGCAGCAAATAAAGCCTAACACCAGCAGAAGAAGGGAAACAATAATGACTAGAGCAGAAATAAATGATATAGAAACAAACAAACAAACAAATCTGTTTTTGTTCAACAAAAACTAAGACCTGGCTCTTTGAAAGAATTAATAAAATTGATAAATCCCTAGCCAGACTTTTCAAAAAGAAAAAGAAAGGATCCAAATAAACAAAATCACAAATGAAAGAGGAGAGAACACAACCAACACCACAGAAATACAAATAATTATAAGAGAGTATTAGGACAAATTATATGCCAACAAACTAGGCAATCTGGAAGAAATGGATAAATTCCAAGAGGGAGGCACATGTCACACAACGGCGTGAACATCCAATCATCATGCTTATGAACTACAAAAGGATCTGGATAAATTCCAAGAAACATACAAACTACCAAAACTGAAACAGGAAGAAATAGAAAATTTGAACAGACCCATAACAGTAAAGAAATTAAATTCGTAATCAAAAATCTCCCAAAAAAAACAAAAGTCCATGGCCAGATGGCTGCCCAGGCAAATTCTACCAAACATTTAAAGAAGAATAAATACCTATTCTTAAGTTGTGTGGAAAGCCTTCAGGGAACAAAAGCCACATAGAGCAAACCAGAGCATATTACTCAGTCTGCCCCTGGCAAGTGCTGTGTAATTCTGCCCGGGGCAAAGACACTTGAGAATCAAAGCAACAGGCCCCTCCACCAAAAGATCAGAAATAATATCCAGCCAAGACCAAGTTTACCACTCAATGAGAACTGCAAAACTCCAGCCCTAGGAGATTACAACACATAGAATTCATGGGTTTTTCCCCATAATTCTTTAGTCTTTCAATTTTAATTTCATTTTATTTTTTCTCTTTCCTTTTTCAACCAATTTCTTATTTTATCAACTTTTTAAAAAATCTTTTTTAATTTTCATTTTTAGAGTTACATTCTATCCCTTTATTGTATTTAATTTTATTTTTGTATATATGTAGATATATATATATGTGTGTAAGTTTTTCTTTCTTTACAATTTTGGGATACAGCTTCTTCTAACAGACCAGTATACACCCAAAATCTAGTATATGGCTCTGTTGTATTTACCTGTCTGATCATATTCTCTCTTTTCTCTTTTTCTTCTTCCTTTTTTTGTTTGTTTTTCTTGTTTCTTTGTTTTGTTAGTTTTTTTTAATTTTCATCTTTACAGTTACATTCTATCCTTTCAGTGTATTTAATTTTATTTTTGTATATATACATTTTTCTTTCTTTACATTTTTGAGATGTAGTTTCCTCTAATCGACCAAAATACACTCAGGATATAGTGTATTGCTCTGTTCTGCTCACCTATCTGTGTATATCCCTTCCTTTTTTGCTATTGTTGTTGTTTTTCTCTTTTGGTTTTTCTTATCTTTTAATTTTTATTTTTGCAGTTACATTCTATCCTTTCATTGTATTTAATTTTATTTTTGCACATATATAAGTTTTTCTTTCTTTACAATTTTGGGATCTAGTTTTCTAACAAACAGACCAAAACACACACAGGATCCAGTGTATTACTCTGTTCTGTTCACCTGTCTGATTGTATTCTCTATTGCTTTTTCTTTTTCTCTTTCTTTTCTTCCCCCCACCCCCCGATTTCGGGTCTCTTCTGATTTGTTTAGGGTATATTTCTCTGGGGTTGTTGTTGCCATTTTAGTATTTTCTCTCATTCATATATTCTTCTCGGGATAGAAAGACAAGATGGAAAAACTCAAAAAAGAGAACAAGAGGCAGTACTGACTGCCAGGGACCTAATCAGAATGGATATAAGTAAGATGTTGGAACTAGAGTTCAGAATAACGATTATAAAGATAATAGCTAGGCTTGAAAAAAGCATAGAAGACACTAGAGCATCCCTTTCTGGAGAAATAAAAGAACTAAAATCTACCCAAGTCAAAATCAAAAAGGCTATTAATGAGTTCAATCAAAAATGGAGGCCCTAACTGCTATGATAAATGAGGCAGAAGAGACAATTCATGATAAAGAAGACAAAATGATGGAGAATAAAGAAGCTGAGAAAGAGAGAGATAAACAACTACTTATTCGAGAGATAAGTGATACCATAAAGCAAAACAATATTAGAATAATTTGGATCCCAGAAGAAGAAGAAAGAGGGAGAGGGGCAGAAAGTATATTGGAGCAAATTATAGTGGAGAACTTCCCTTATCTGGGAAGGAAACAGGCATCCAAGTCCAGGAGGCACAGAGAACCCCTCCTCAAAATCAATAAGAATCGGCCAAAACCCTGACATATAATAGTGACCCTTGCAAATCTCAGAGACAGAGAGACAATCCTGAAAGCAGCTCAGGACAAGAGGTCTGTGACCTACAAGGGTAGAAATATTAAACTGGCAGCGACATATCCATAGAGACCTGGCAGGCCAGGAAGGACTGGCATGATATATTCAGGGTGTTAAATGAGAAAAATATGCAGCCAACAATACTTTATCCAGTTCAGATGTCATTCAAAGTAGAAGGAGTGATAAAAAACTTCCAGAACAAACAGAAACTTAAGGAATTTGTGATCACCAAACCCGCCCTACAAGATACTATAAGCGAAGAGAGAGCCCAAAAGTAACATAGATGAGAAAAGAACAGAGACAATATACAGAAACAGGGAATTAACAGGTAATACAATGGCACTAAATTCATATCTTTCAATAATTACCCTGAACATAAATGGGCTAAATGCCCCAATCAAAAGACACAGGGTATCAGATTGGATAAAAAAAAAGCAAGACCCATCCACATGCTGTCTGCAAGAAACTCATTTTAGACCCAAACACATCTCCAGATTTAAAATGAGGAGGTGAAAAACCATTTATCATGCTAATGGACATCAAAAGAAACTGAGATGACATCCTTAATCAGACAAATTAGATTTTAAACCAAAGACTGTAATAAGAGATGAGGAAGGATGATATATCATAATTAAAGTGTCTATCCAACAAGAAGACCCAACGATTGTATTTATTCCCCTAACATGGGAGCAGCCAATTATATAAGCCAATTAATAACAAAATCAAAGAAACTTATCAATAATAATAAAATAATAGTAGGGGATTTTAAAACCCCACTCACTGCAATGGACACATCATCTAAGCAGAAGATCAACAAGGAAACAAGGGCTTTGAATGACACACTGGACCAGATGAACTTCACAGATATATTCAGAACATTCCATCCTAAAGCAACAGAATACACATTCTTCCTGAGTGCACATGGAACATTATCCAGAATAGATCACATACTGGGTCACAAATTGGGTCTCAACCAGTACCAAAAGATTGGGATCTTTCCAGGCATATTTTTGGACCACAATGCTTTGAAACTGGAACTCAATCACAAGAGAAAATTCGGAAAGAACTCAAATACATGGAGGTTAAAGAGCATCCTACTAAAGAATGAATGGGTCAACCAGAAAGTTAAAGAATTAAAAAAAATCATGGAAGTAAATGAAAATGAAAACACAACTGTTCAAAACCTTTGGGATGAAGCAAAGGCAGTCCTAAGGAGGAAGTATATAGCAATACAAGCCTTTCTCAAGAAACAAGAAAGGTCTCAAATACACAACCTAACTTTATACCTAAAAGAGCTGGAGAAAAAATGGCAAATAAAACCTAAATCACGCAGGAGAAGAGAAATAATAAAGATCAGAGCAGAAATAAATGAAATAGAACCCAAAAGAACAGTAGAACAGATCAAGAAACTAGGAACTGGTTCTTTGAAAGAATTAATAAGAGTGATAAACCCCTGGCCAGACTTATCAAAAAGAAAAGGGAAAGGACCCAAATACATAAAATCATGAATGAAAGAGGAGAGATCACAATCAACAGTAAAGAAATACAAACAATTACAAGAACATATTATGAGCAACTATATGCCAACAAATTAGGCAATCTGGAAGAAATGGATGCATCCCTAGAGACTATAATCCACTAAAACTGAAATAGGAAGAAATAGAAAACCTGAGCAGACCCATAACCAGCAAGGAAATTGAAGCAGTAATCAAAATCTCCCAAAAAACAAGAGCCCAAGGGCCAGATGGCTTCCTGAGGGAATTCTTCCAAACATTTAAAGAATCAATACCTATTCTTCTGAAGCTGTTTCAAAAAACAGAAATGGAAGGAAAACTTCCAAACTTTTTATGGGGCCAGCATTACATTGATCCCCAAACCAGACAAAGACCCCACCAAAAAGAATTACATACCAATATCCCTGATGAACAAGAATGCCAAAATTCTCACCAAAATACTAGCCAATAGGATACAACAGTACATTAGAAGGATTATTCACCATGACCAAGTGGGATTTATTCCTGGGCTGCAAGGGTGTTTCAACAACTGCGAATCAATCAATGTGATACACTACATTAATAAAAGAAAGAACAAGAACCATATGATCCTCTCAGTAGACGCAGAAAAAACATTTCACAAAGAACAGCATCCTTTCTTGATTAAAACTCTTCACAGTGTAGGGATAGAGGGAACATACCTCAACATCATAAAAGCCATACACGAAAAGCCCACAGCGAGTATCATTCTCAATGGGAAAAAACTGAGATCATGTCCCCTAAGGTTGGGAACACAGCAGGAATGTCCACTCTCACCACTGTTATTCAACATAGTACTAGAAGTCCTAGCCTCAGCAATCAGACAATAAAAAGAAAGAAAAGGCATCTGAATTGGCAAAGAAGAAGTCAAACTCTCACTCTTTGCAGATGACCTGATACTCTATGTGGAAAACCCAAAAGACTCCACCCCAAAACTGCTAGAACTCATACAGGAATTCAGCAAAGTGGCAAGATATAAAATCAATGCACAGAAGTCAGTTGCATTTCTATATACCAACAATGAAACAGAAGAAAGAGAAATTAAGGAGTCGATCCCATTTACAATTGCATCCAAAACCATAAGACACCTAGGAATAAACCTAATCAAAGAGGCAAAGGATCTGTACTCAGAAAACTATAGAATAGTCATGAAAGAAATTGAGGAAGACACAAGGAAATGGAAAAATGTTCCATGCTCATGGACTGGAAGAACAAATACTATTAAAATGTCTATGCCACCTAGAACAATCCACACATTCAATGCAATCCTTATCAAAATACCATCAACTTTTTTCAAAGAAATAGAACAAATAATCCTAAAATTTGTATGGAACCAGAAAAGGCCCCAAATAGCCAAAGGAATGTTGAAAAAGAAAACCAAACTGGTGGCATCATAATTCCAGACTTCAAGCTCTATTACAAAGCTACAGTCATCAAGACAGTACGATACTGACATAAAAACAGACACATAGATCAATGGAACAGAATAGAAAACCCAGAAATAGACCCACAACTATATGGTCAACTAGTCTTCAACAAAGTAGGAAAAGAAAAGGTAGTTTCTTCAACAAATGGTGTTGGGAGAACTGGACAGCAACATGCAGAAAAATGAAGCTGGACCACTTTCTTACACCATACACAAAAATAAATTCAAAATGGAAGACCTAAATGTGAAATCAAATTCCTAGAGGAGAACACAGACAGCAACCTCTTTCACCTCAACTGCTTACTAGACAGATCTCCTGAGGCAAGGGAAAGAAAAGCAAAAATAAACTATTGAGACTTCATCAAAATAAAAAGCTCTGCACAGCAAAGGAAACAATCAACAAAACTGAAAAGCAACCTAAAGAATGGGAGAAGATATTTGCAAATTACATATCTGATGAACTGTTAGCATCCAAAATCTATAAGGAACTTATCAAACTCAACACCCAAAAAACAAATAATCCAGTTAAGAAATGGGCAGAAGACATGAATAGACATTTTTCCAAAGAAGACATCCAGATGGCCAACAGACACATGAAAAGATGCTCAGCATCACTGATCATCAGGGAAATGCAAATCAAAGCTACAATAAGATACCACCTCACACCTGTCAGAAAGGCTAAAATTAACAACACAAGAAACAACAAGTGTTAGTGAGGATGCAGAGAAAGGGGAACCCTCTTACACTGTTGGTGGGAATGCAAACTGGTGCAGTCACTCTGGAAAACAGTATGGAGGCTCCTCAAAAAAATTAAAAATGGAGCTACCCTACCACCCCGCAATTGCTCTAGTAGGTATTTACCCAAAGGTTACAAAATACAGATTCGAAGGCACACATGCACCCAGATGTTTATAGCAGCGGACTAGAGTATATTATACTAAGTGAAATAAGTCAATCAGAGAAAGACAAATATCATATGATTTCACTCATATTTTGAATTTAAGAAACAAAATAGATGAACATACAGGAAAGAAAAAAGAGAGAGAGGGAAGCAAACCATAAGAGACTCTTAACTATAGAGAACAAAATGAGGGTTGTTGGAAGGAGGTGGGTGGGGGAAGGGCTAAGTGGGGGATGGGTATCAGGGAGGGTACTTGCGATGAGCATTGGGTATTATATGTAAGCGATGAATCCCTAAATTCTACTCCTGAAACCAATATTACATTATATGTTAACTAGAATTTAAATAAAAATTTGAATTGATAAATAAATAAACAAATGACACTGAGGGGATAAATTATGTAAAAGATCCTTATCTGTACCCATAACCCTCCCACCGACTTCATTCAAAAGTGCGCACACACACACACACACACACACACACACACACACACACACACAACACACATTAAAAATGAAAAAGAGGGAAATTGGTTTATGCTTGTTTCCTTTGTATCTGAGTTTAGCTCTTCCTAATTTAGAGTCATGGCTTTTTTCCATTACTATAATGATTATATATGCTGTTTGTATTACTAATAAGTAAGTACATAAACTTTGAAGATGAAGCATCACTAGATTTAGAGAATAAAGTGATTCTCCCTGACATTTCCTCAAACTTCTTAATCACCCAGGTTCCTGTATTGAAATCACCATTCAGTTTTAATACATGAGGCACCTAGTGTAATATGAATTATACATCCTTTGTAGACTAATTATTTATCCATGTCCATCCTCAAATTTAAAATGCTCCAGTACAAAGTTCAATTCTTCACTTTAATGTAGCTCAGAACACCTTCTAACTCATTATTAATCAATCACCATGACAGTGTATTTGAAGAAAAAAAGAAAAGATGTCTTATCTTGCCTATTACCCCGTAGTAAAAGTTGTAGAGAGATTAGTAGACAAACCATGTTATATTTCCTTAAATTGCTATTCTATGCCTCACTATATCCAATCCTCTCAGGCTACTTTTCATTTGGATGTTTAAAAGAGACATTTTGTTGGCTACATAGCCATTTTTGCTACTTTCTTTTCCAGAAAATTGTGCTTTTAAAAAGGTTACCATGGTTACACATGGGTCAGTAACCAGCTGTTGTTGTTTTTCTTAATTTGCTATAAACCAAATAACAATAGGACTGAAAGTTACAAAGTGCATGGATCCTTACATCTTAGAATTTTCAGGCAATGGATGCTTCTCTACAAAATGCATGTAAGTGCTTGCTGCTTATCTAACTATTCCTATGCTACAATGCCTACCTTAAGTCCTACTTCTTTCAGAAAGTGTCCTCCCTCTTTGGAATTCTTTTTTGTCCATTATCTCTCAAAATGTGAGCCAGTGAACTATCTTCATAAGAAGCACCCTGAATGAGGGGCACCTGGGTGGTTCAGTCATTAAGCATCTGCCCTTGGCTCGGCTCATGGTCCCAGGGTCCTGGGATCGAGCCCCACATCAGGCTCCCTGCTTGGCGGGAAGCCTGCTTCTCCCTCTCCCACTCCTCCTGCTTGTGTTCCCTCTCTTGTCGTGTCTCTCTCTGTCAAATAAATTGATAAAATCTTAAAAAAAAAAAAGAAGAAGAAGAAGAAGAAGCATCCTGACGGATTGCTAAGCAGGCCAATTCCCAGGTTTCATGCCAGGCCTAATCAATCAGATTCCCTGCTGTGGAATATAGTAATCTAAATATTTAACAAATCCAGAAAATGTGCACAGTAAGGTTTAAAAATGTTTTTATCATTTTATACTTACTTTATGGAGTAAAATTCTACATATGAAATAAATCTCATAATCTATTGTTTTTTTGCTTTACACAGTCTTAAGAAATTTTCTATGTACAATTTTAACAAATGTAATACACCTATATATACCTTATCATGAACTAAAACATTTCCATGTTTCCAGGAAATTCTCTCATACTTATTTCCTGTCACTCTCCCCTCCCCAGAGCACTGCTCTGGTTCTGGGTTTTTAAAAACATATTTTACGTGGTTTATATATATGCATATGCCACCTGAGATTACATCTCTTACTGATGCATAACATAAAGCCCACTCTCACAGCTTCCAAGCATATGGCTCTAGCTTTTCCTTGGCTAGTAGGAAAAACTGTTTCCACTCAAAATAAAAATTTAATTAAGGACTAAACCATTTTTAGCAGCTGTGATGGATTTGGGTACAAATTGAGTATGACTATACTGCTCTTCAAAAATTCAACCACACCTGCTTCCCTAAACATTTCCAGATGAAAATAACACTGATTATTAAGTAATACATGGTTGTACCTTAAAGTATTTCCTGTGAGAGCTCCAAAACTCTCATCAAAAGGTGTTAATAATGTGTGCCTCGGTGACTAATATTACAATATTCTATGCCTAACCATACAAATGTTGATATGACTCCATAGTCATTATAATTAACTCTATAACAATAGCAGAATTTACATTGTTTTCAAGTGGGTGTGTAATATTAGCAAAAATAAGCTAAATAATGTTTCATAAAATAAGTCAATAAATTTAAAAGAATGAAAGTAGTCTCAATATGAAATTAAATTAGAGATAAATAAAAAATATATCTGAAAAGTCTTCCAAATATTTGGATATTAAATAGCAACATATCAGTCAAACAAGATATCATAAAAGAAATTAGAAAATATTTTTTGTTCTTTTTTTTCATGAGAAGTATACTCTTTAATCCCCATCACCCATTTCAGCCATCCCCCCACCCACCTCCCCCCTGGTAACCATCACTTTGTTCTCTATAGTTAAAAGTCTGTTTCTTGATTTCCCTCTCTCTCTCTGTCTCTCTCTCTTTTTCCTTTGATTCTTTGTTTTGTTTCTTAAATTCCACATATGAGTGAGACCGTATGGAATTTGTCTTTCTCTGACTTATTTTGCTTAATATTATACTCTCTAGCTCTATGCATGTTGTTGCAAATGGCAATATTTCATTCTTTTTATGGCTGAATAATATTCCATTATATTATATAATTATATAATATATATCTTTATTCATCTATCAATGGACACTTAGGCTGCTTTCATAGTTTAGCTATTGTTAATAATATTGCAATAAACATAGGGGTGCATGTATCCCTTCTAATGAGTGTTTTTGTATTTTAGGGGTAAATACTCAGTAGTGCAATTACTGAATCATAGGGTAGTTCTATTTTTAATTTTTTGAGGAATTTCCATGCTGTTTTCCAGAGTGGCTGCACCAATTTGCACTCCCACCAACAATGCAAGAGGGTTCCCCCTTCTCTGCCAACACTTGTTGTTTCTTGTGTTTTTTATTTTAGCCACTCTTACAGGTGTGAGGTGATACCTCATTGTAGTTTTGATTTGCATTTCCCTGATGATCAGTGTTGTTGAGCATCTTTTCATGTGTCTGTTGACCATCTATCAGAGATTTCTCTCTTTGGAGAAATGTTTGTTCATGTCTTCTGCCCATTTGTAAATTGGATTATTTGGTTTTTGAGTGTTGAGTTTGATAAGTTCTTTATAGATTTTGGATACTAACACTTTATCAGATATGTCATTTGTAAATATATTCTCCCATTCTGTGGGTTGCCTTTTAGTTTTGTTGATTGTTTCCTTTGCTGTGCAGAAGCTTTATATTTTGATGAAGTCTCAATAGTTTATTTTGGCTTTTGTTTCCCTTGCCTCAGGAGACATATCTAGAAAAATGTTGCTACAGCTAATGTCAGAAAAATTACTACCTTTGTTCTCTTCAAGGATTTCCATGGTTTTAGGTCCTACGTTTAGGCCTTTAATCCATTTGGAGCTTATGTTTGTGTATGGTATAAGAAGGTGGTCCACTTCTGTTCTTTTGCAGTAGCTGTCCAGTTTAGAAAATATTTTTAAAAGAATAAATTCATTCTAAGAGGCCAGCAACACCCTAATACCAAACCAAACAAAAACATGGGAAAAGAACACCACAAAGCCGTATCTCTCATGAATGTAGATGAAAAAGCCTCAACAAAATATTAGCAAATTGAATCCAGCAATGTGTAAAAAGAATTACATATGACAACCAAGTAAAATTAATCTCAGATATTTACAGCTGTTTCAACATTGGAAAATTGATTTATGTAATCTGTCACATCAACAGGCTAAAGACAAGAAAAATCACATGATCATATCAATAGATGCAGGTAAAGCATTTGACAAAATCCTACACTCATTTATGATAAAAACTCTCAATAAACTAGGAATAGAGGGGCACTTCCTCCACCTGTAAATAATAACAAAAAACCTAAAACTAGCATATTTAATGGTGAGAAATTAGAAAATTTCCCACTAAGATGAGGAACAAGGCAAGGCCCTCATCACTCCATGTCAACATTATATTGGAAGTCCTAGCTAATGCCATAGGACAACTGATTGGGACAGAGAACATAAAACTGCCTTTGTTCACAGATAACATGGCTATCTATGTAGAAAATCTGAAAGAATCAGCAAAAAACACCCCTTGAACTAATAAGCAATTATAGCAAGTTTGTAGAATATATGATCAATATACAAAAGTCACATTTCCATCTCCAGCAATAACAAGTGAAATTTGAAATTGAAAACACATTGTCATTTGCATTAGCACCCTCAAAAATGAAATACTTGGGCATAACTCCAACAAAATATGTATGCAGTCTATATAAGGAAAACTATGAAACTATAAAAGAAATCAAACTAAATAAATGGAGAGATGGTCTATGTTCATGGATAGAAAGACTCAATAATGTCAAGATGTCTTCCCAACTTGATCTTCAAATTCAATGCAATCTCAATCAAAATCCCAGCAAGTTACTTTGTAGATATTGCCAAACTAATTCTAGAGTTTATAGGAAGAAGCAAAAGACCCAAAATAGCCAATACAGTATTGAAAAAGAAGAAAAAAGTTGGAGGACTGATGTTACTACCTGACTTTAAGACTTACTATAAGGTGACAGTAATCATAAGACAGTGTGGTTGATGAAAGAATAGATGAATAGATCAATGGAACAAAATAGAGATCCAAGAAATATAGTCAACTCATCTTTGACAAAGGAGAAAAGGCAATACCATGGAACAGAGATAGTCTTGTCAACAAATGGTGCTGGAATAACTTGACATCCACATGCAAGAAATAAATCTAAACACAGGTCTTATATGCTACATAAAAACTGACTCAAAATGATTCACAGACTTAAATGTAAAATGCAAAACTATAAAACTCCTGAAAGACAACATAGGAGAAAATCCACATGACCTTGGGTTTGACAGTAACTTTTTAGATACAACAGCAAAGGCATAGCCCATGAAAGAAATAATTGATAAGCTGGACTTGACTAAAATTAAAAATTTCTGTTTATGGGAGACACTGTCAAGAGAATTAGAAGACAAGCCATAGGCAGGGAGTAAATATTTGCAAAAGACATATCTGATAAAGAACTGTTATCCAAAATACACAATGAATTCTTAAAACTCAACAATAAGAAAGCAACCCGACTTCAAAAATGAGTCAAAAACCTTAACACACACTTCCCCAAAGAAGACATCCAGATAGCAGATAAGTACATCAAAAGATGCTCCACATCATGTCATCAGGGAAATGAAAACTAAAACAATGAAAAAAATAAAATAAAACAACAATAAAATAACACTATACATCTATTAGAATGACCAAAATCCAGAACAGGGACAATACCAAATGCTGGTGAGTATGCTAGTAGGAATGCAAAACAGTACAGCCACTTCAAAAAATAATTTGGTCACATGGTGTGGATATATGATCTACAAAGTTGTTTGTTGAAACTGTGTAAAGCATAGTTAAATAGTGTAGGTGGGTTAGTAGATGTTGATGTGTATGGTGTACTGTGTTGTCTCAGTAGTGTTACAAAGAATAAGCATTTGGTTCTTTTTTTCATGGTCTCCATTTATGTGGCTATCTTGTAAGTCAATAAATTCATGACTATATTCCAAAAAAATAATAATAATTTGGTGATTTCTTATAAAACTAAACATACCCTTGCCATGCAATGAAACAATAGTGCTCTTTGGTATTTGCCCAAAGGAGTTGAAAACCCAAATCCACACAAAACCTACACAGAAATGTTCATAGTAGCTTTAGTCATAATTGCCAAATCTTCGAAGCAACCAAAATGTCCTTCAGTAGGTAAATGGGTAAATAAACTACTGTATCCAGACAATGAAATATTATTCAGTGCTAAAAAGTAATGAGCTATCAAACCATGAAAAGAGATGGAAGGCCTTAAGTGCACATTAATATGTAAAAGAAGCCAATATGAAAAGGCTACACACTGTATGATTCCAACTCTAGGACATTCCGGGAATAGCAAAATATAGAGACAGTAAAAAGATCAGTGGTTGCTAGAATCTGGGCAGTGGAGGGTGGTATGCATAAGCAGAGGATAATTAGGGTAGTGAACTACTCTGTACAATACTGTGAGGGTGGAAACATTTCATTATACATGTCCAAACCCATAGAATATATAACACACCAAGAGTGAACCCTACTGTAAACTATGAGTTTTTTTTTTTTTAAAGATTTTATTTATTTATTTGAGAGAGAGAGAGAGAGAATGAGAGAGAAAGCACATGAGATGGGGGGAGGGTCAGAGGGAGAAGCAGACTCCCCGCTGAGCAGGGAGCCCGATGCGGGACTCGATCCAGGCACTCCAGGATCATGACCTGAGCCGAAGGCAGTTGCTTAACCAACTGAGCCACCCAGGCGCCCCTGTAAACTATGAGTTTTAAGTGATGATGTTATATCAGTGTAGGTTCATCAGTTGTAACAAATGTACCACTCTGGTGGGGGATGTTGATAATGAGGGAGGTTATGCATGTGTAGGGGCAGGGGAAATATAGAATATCTCTGTACCTTCCTCTCAATTTTGCTGTGAACCTAAAATTACTCTAAAAATTAGACTCTTTTTTAAAAAGAATAAAAATAAAACAACATATTAAAATATATGAGGTGCTAATAAGCAGTACCTAAAAAGAAATTTGTGACCTTAAGTGCTTATTTAGAAAAGGAAAGTTCTAAAATGAGCAAGTTTCTATTTTATGAAGCTACAAAAATAGGAAGAAATTAATCCCCAAATAGAAGAAAATAATTAAGCTAAGAGAATTCAGTGAAATAAAAATGGTGAAAGGATATTCCAAAATCAGAATAGAAACCATTTCTACAAAAAGTCTACCAGTGAACATTTAGAAATTTAAATTTTTTAATAGCCATTTACAATCACAACAAAAGTATGAATACTTAAGGATTAATTTAGCAACATATATGTAAGAACCATACATACAAAACTATAAAACATTACTGAGTAAAATCAAAGGTGATATAAATTTTTTTAAAGATGATATAAATAAATGAAGGCATATAACACATTGGTGGGTCAGAAGACAATGTTGTTAAGGTGTCAGTGTTACTCAAATTCATGTATACATTTAATCCCAATCAAAATTTCAGCAGGATTTTTTATATTAATTGAAAGCTGATCCTAAAATTTATATAGCAACATAAAGGAATTAGAATAGCTGGAACAATTTTGAAAAAGAATAAAATTGGAGGACTAATATTCCCTGGTTTTCAGACTTATTATAAAGCTCATAGTAAAACTTATTATTGGCACAAGAGTAGATAGATTATAGATTGATTGAACAGAATACAGAGTCCAGAAATAGACCCACACCTTACATGGTCAATTGATTTTATTTTAAAGTATGCTCCATACCCCACATGGGGCTTGAGCTCATGACCCTGAGATCATGAGTCACATGTTCTGCTGACTGAGCCAGTCAGGCATCCCTGGTCAATTGATTTTAGACAATGGTGCCAAGGTAACTTCAATCAGGAATAGGATTGTGTTTTTCAGTAAATGGGGCTGTAACAACTGGATATCTACATGGGGAAAAAAATAAACCCTGGATGTTTCCTCACCTCATACACAAATATGCACTCAGAATGGATCATAATTCTCATCATAAACCCTAACACTTCTAGAAGAAAGAATAGGAGAAAATCCCTGTGACCTTGGAGTAGGCAAAGATTTCTTAAGGCCACAAAACTCATGAATCATTAAAAAAATATATTTTTGACAAATTGCATTTCATCAAAATTGAAAACTTCTACTCTTCAAAAGATATCATTTAGGAAATATAAAGGCAAACACTGATGGAGAAAATATTCACAAAACCATAAATCTTTTATCTAGAAATGAGTTGTATACAGAATATATTAAGAACTCTTATAACTTGATGATTCAAAGACAAATAGCCTAATAAAAATGAGAAATAATATATGAACAGTTACTTCATAAAAGAAGATATATGAGTGGCCAATAAATATGAGAAAACATATTCAGCATCACTCATGTTCATGGAAATGCTAATGAAAACTACAGTGAGATATTACTCTGTGTCCATTACAATAGCCCAAGTTAAAGTCTTTCATATCTGGCTACTGTGAGTACAAAATAATACAACCAAATTTAGAACACAGTTTAATAGTTTCTTATAAATTTAAACAAATACTTCACACACGACTAAAACTCCATTACTAGGTATTTACCTGAGAGAAATAACACAAAGACTTGTTTACATATGCAAATAGCAGCTTTATTGGTAATAGCCAAGAACTGGGATGTCTGTCATGTCCATCAACAGATGAACTAATAAAAAAAATATATTATACATCTGTATGATGGAATAGTACTCAGCAAGAGATGGAACAAGCTACTGATACTTCAGCAACAGGGATGAATGTCAAAAAGCATTGTGCTGAATGAAAGAAATCAGTCTGGTGTGAGATTACACGTATATAAAACACCAGAAAGGCAAATCCAGTCTGTAGTGACTAAAAGATTAGTGGTTGTCTGGTGCCATGAGGGATAGGGTATTGACTGGGAACGGCCACAAATTAAATCAGGTGATGAAAATACTCCTGAGTATAGTGGTAGCACACAGGCATACCCTTTTGTCAAAACTCACTCTGCAGCATACTTAAATAGGTACATTTCATTCTAGGTTAACACAATAAAGTCCTTTTTAAGGAAACTGAGTCACTGGGAAACAGCATGAAAAATGTGAACTTTCCAAAAGTCTGCTTTTGTTTACAGTCAGATGCAGACAGATGCTTTTAAATAAAATGTTAAGGGGCACCTGGCTGGCTCAGTTGGTGGAGCGCATGACTCTTGATCTAGGGGTTTTGAGTTCGAGCCCCATGTTGGGTGGAGAGATTACTTAAAAATAAAATCTTTTAAAAAAATAAAAATAAATAAAATGTTGTTAAAATCACAACGGTATCATATGGTGAGAGTTTGATCAGAAGGAAACAATTTGATCAGAAGGAAAAATAGGTTGTAGTAGCTCATCATTAGTGCAGGAGGGGGTCCAGATCACCACCTTCTTCTCTCACCGTGACAGCGCAGCTCCTCACCCCCACCAAGTCAAGGTACAGCAGAAGCAGTTGATTGTAACCGCTCAGTCCACATACCTGGCGCACTGTTGATAGGTCTCACTAGGAGATAGCATATCTGTGTTTATCTTTGTGTTTTCTTTCTATCTTGACACACAGTTTTGACGTTTACACAAACTCCGTATCTACCAAACTTTAGCTTGTGTTTCACAGTTTACATGGTTGAATTTATATGCTATATTTCAAGCTTAATTACTTTTTGCAAAGTTACATATTATTATTTCTTTTGAACATCACGATTTTTCATTGTAATGTTCATGATGTGCCCTTCATTTTCTCATGCTTTCTACTGGAATCAAGAATAAAGGAGGTAGAATTTAGATAACAGTCCTGTTCATTCAATACATCTATCTACATGAATACAACATTCATGGTTATACAGCTGTATGCAGACTCCATACTGCTGCTTTATGACAGTTTTTTAGAAACCTAAGGAAAGTTACATAATAAATGAGGGCAAGTAAGGTGAAGTTAATTAAATTCATACTCATTTTTCCACTTGGACAATGGCTACATTGGTGTGACAGACCTGTCTCAGCATTCTGAATGATGACATGCAATGAAATTTGGTATGTCAGAGCCTTCAAACCTTTCCAATATCTGGTGCTGCCTCATGATTCTTCATCAGTTTGCCTTCAAATGTTATTTCAAAAGTACAAAATTATGCCCGTTGAATGGCCTCCTGTCAATTAATCTTGCTTTATGTAAAGTAACAACTGATAAATGTTTGCCAGTGAAAGTTACCTTGTTTGCCTTTATCATTGCTTTTCTGATAGTCTCTCCGATATTAATAAATAAAGCATTTTCTAGTGGACTGCTAAAAAGGTAAGGCTACTTAATGAGTCTCCTCATTTAGATGGCAGATTTATGTGTGTATGCAAATTTCTCTAGTTATTTTTCATAATCTGTCAATCTAGCTTTAAGTTTCCTAAGAAAATTTCTAGAAAATCTTATATAATCTTCATTGATACCATTAGAATAATTTTAGATTCTTTACAGAATTTCTGAATTTATTGTTACGAACATAAGGCATATACATATAAAACATTACATTGACAAGCATGCATTGCTAAGACCACCAGCAACAAATCATACACCATATTTGATGCTATTTGTGCTATCTGATAGCACATAAATCTTTGCACTAGAAAATGGCTTACAAGTCAGAAAGTGGGGATCTCAACTGCAAGGAAAAAGGTTTAGGTCTGAGAAGGTCACACAGAAGATGTAATGGGATGTGGATCAAGAACTATAGTGCTTGGTAGAGTTGGTGATAAATGTGAGGAGACAGACCTCAAGTTTCAAACCCGGAGCTGTTAATACAGAACAGCAAAGTGCATGAGATTCTAAAGGCTTTGGGCGAAAAGAAATTTCAAAGACTGTGAAATCGTCTGAAATAGGAATTCTGAGTTATTCATCCCTTTATTTGTTGTATCTATCACAGAACTCGGTACATCAAAGGCAGAAGTATTAGTCAAATGCATAACGTATGAATGAAGTGGAAATCCATCTGGGTTAAAAACAGGGGGTAGTATTTCTTCGTGAGAGGGGTATACCAAGCTCACCTCTCCAGTCACATCTTCTCTCTTTCTTGCCCATTATCTTCAAATAATACCGATTTTCATTATGTTTTTAGAATACTCAAAACTCTTCCCTGCTAAAGAATTTTGCCCTTGCTGTGTGCCATCTGCCTCAAACATATTTCCATAGCTAGCTTTTTTGTCTCAACTCAGAAGCTACACCCCCAGATAAAGGCCTTCTCTGACTACTATATCTCAAGCATCTCCCCCAACATTACTCTCTATCACATCACCCTATTAATGTTCTTCATAACAGCTAACTCAATCTGGAATTATCTCGTCCGTGCAAGACCTCATATATTTACGGTCGGTGCTATCTTTTCCCAAAGAACACAATTTTCTTGAGAATAAAGACCCTGTCTATCTTGTTCACTGCTTTAATCCCAAGTTGTTGGACACAACCTGGCACATGATAAATACTTGCTGAATGAATAAAATAAACTTCTAAATAAAAATGTGATTTTTGTATCAACATAACTCTGGGTTGAAAATGGCAGAAAAACCTCAACTGGCAAAAAAAAAACTAAATAAGGAATGGATTGGTTTCATCATTTAAGTGATTACATATGAGGTAAAGGAATTGCTACCTGAAACAACGTCACCAGGATGCACACATCAGCTCTATTTGCCTCTTCATGGGCTGGCTTCATTGTCAAACTCTGCTTCAGGCACACATCTTAACAATCAGGCCAGGAAGGGAGAGAGCTTCTTTTTCCTGGGAGCCGAACCTATTTCTCCCTGGTTATACCCTCATCACCAACCCAAAAACTGACCAGAGGGAAGAAATAAATTGCTTGATTGCAGCCTAACAGGTCGCATCTGGGAGTTACAAGTGGAGTCAATCCCACCCAAATCACAAGACTGAGGATGAGGGGGGGGTGGTTTCCCAAAGGAAACTTGGGGTCTTATTACTAGAAAGAAAGAGAGCAGATGCTGAGCATCCAAACACAAGATATTTTCTACAGTATCTTTCTTCTAATCCCTTAACTGGAATCAATCATAGTTTGATTCAAACCTATCCTTTTTATTTGGATGTTATTTAGCTTTACACAGTTCTCCTATTTCTGATCAGAATAAGGAAGACAGAAAGGCGTGCAGAGGCTATGTTATTTAATAGTCCTTTGGTTGTTTGTGAATATTTCTACAGCTTCTAATAGCTGGTTGCTACTCTGCCAGAATGCCCCCAGAATGCTCTATGGCTCTTTTCTTTGAGCTGGAAGCTGATAGATAATACTTAGGAAAGTCTTGGTGGTATAGCCAGCAGAACTCTGGAAAATGCTTGCTCAGCAGGCAGGGAGGTAGACTTTTGCGATTGGGGGTTGCTGGCGGGGAGACAGAGAGTAATGTCTCCGCATTAGAGGAATTTCCTCTGACTTCTCTTCTGCTTCCATCTTCAGGCTACCTTGACTTACAGAGCTCTTGAATTCAGCACAGCCACCTCTAGGGTTACCAGTTTCGCTCTTTAGTACCTCTGCTTGCCTTCTACCTCTTAAGTACCTTCTCCCTCCCACTTCGCTGCTCTTGTCATACTTCGGACTCACGTATGTCACCCGCACCATCACACCCGCCTCCTAACTGCTGTCTTTGTGCCTGTTTAACCTTTATAGCTCATCTTCACACAGCTTGAGAGTTATCTTAGAAATATATACCTGCTCCTTTCCTGCTCACCTCCATCAGGGATTCCTCACTCCTTTTAGATTATAGCAAGGGATAGAAGCCTTTCCCAGTATCTTCCTATCTCCCTCTGCAGCCACATCTCTGACATCTCCTCCTTCACAGCTCACACTTCATCATGAAACCCTGGCAGTTCTCCAAATGTACTACATTCTTCTCCACCTTTGTAGCTTTGTAAAGACACAGCCTAAACTCTACAAAGATGAACTTCTACACATTACTCAGCTCCAACTTTAATCAATGAACGTATAAATGTATGGGAATTATGACAAAAGGAAAACAATGGAATTATTTTGACTACTTCATGTCAAATGGGAATATGTGATCTAGATTACATTATAGAAACTGATACCTTCACAAAAGGGAAATTGTCAAATAGGAAATACCCTGAAGAATACATGTATGCTTGATGATGTTACAGCTAATACAATAAAATTATAGGAGTTGAGCTCCTTTCCAACTCTCTTCAATGGAACAGAAATTCAACTAGAATAAAGATAGTATTCAAAAGACAGGTAACAGAGACAGATCTCTGTTGATGTACTCTGGGGAGGTCAAGGTGAGCGGACTTCAGAAATGTCTTTGGTCAACAAGAATCTGCTGTATGTCCTAGAGTTGTCAAAAAAAGTTACACAAACTCATAGCTTCATATACTGTTTGTTTTCCTATTCAGCCATTTAAATCATGAATCAAACGAGCCCATAAGCTCCCAAAATGAAATGTGGTGTTGGAAAAGATTAGGGATCTAAGTAGGAGCTGAATTTAACTGCTAACAACATTAAACTAAGAGTCAGTTAAGAGAAAAGGACGTTTACCATTTTACCTGGCTTCTGCACTGTTTATAGTTACTTCCAATCCACTGAGTGGTTTTTATAATAATGAATAAGTGGAAACCCACATAAAAGCTATCTTTAAATGCCATAAAGATGAGTAATCTAAAGATAAAGCGTTCAAAGTCATCTTTGCAACAATACGTGGGCAAATTTTCCATGGTCTCATGAGGCAGCTGAAGAAGGATTTAGATCTCTGTCTCTAGCTAGAGATTCTATCTAGAATTAAAAGAAGAGTTGAGATTAAAAAGTTATTTTTTATTCTGATAGTCATAAAATACTGGGAAATAAAAATGCTTTTACCCAAAACTATAATCATGTTATTACCGTTTTTCACATTCTCATAATTATTGGTAATTTGCCATCACAATAGTTAAATTCTTATTTATTCCCTGGTTGACTTGGCATACTATTAGTTTCCTGATAAAGGAAGTAAAAAGGCCCATATGCTTGAGAGAACAATCAAAGGCCTTAGAGTCAAACTGAACTGGGTTCAAATCCAGATTCATTCCCTTCGATTTGGAGCAAGTCCTCTAACTTCTGATTATTACTACATTTTTGAAATGGTGATAACTTCACAGTGTGTTATGAAGATTGTATGATAAAATAGACAGAAAAGGCTGAGCTCAGTTTCTATGTTATTCCTAAACTACCCACAGTGTGGGCCATCTTTTCAGCCTAAAACTTCCCTGGATGAGCAGGCAAGAGCTTTACTGAGCAGTTGAGTCCTTATGGGTCTCACAGAGATGGGCTGAGGGTGGAGGACATAGGCAGAGCACACCTAAAAAGAGTCAAAGATTGAAATCCTATTCATAAAACCAGATATTTAGTAACTCTTTAGAAAAGATGACAATGGCCTTTACTGATAAAAATTTATGTTTCTAAAATGAAACAACCACTGGTAAAAAAAAAAAAGTGAGTTCGGTAAATAGGCAACTTTCTTCCCTGCAATAAATGCATCACACAAAATACCATAAACACTAGGAAAATAATTGATCTCCATGAAGCAAGCAGACAAATAGCAATTATTCAGCATAATGTTAATCAGCCATTATAATTCTTTCCATGTAGACCATCTATATAAATCTCTGTAATAGGTTTCTATGGGTACCATAACATATTACCACAAACTTAGTGGCTTAAAACAAAACAAATTGAGGGGTACTAGGGTAGTGCCATTGGTTAGGCATCCTACTCTTGGTTTCAGCTCAGGTCATGATCTCAGGGACCTGGGATCAAGCCCCACACTGGGCTCTGTGCTCAGCGCAGAATCTGCTTGGGATTCCCCCTGCCCCTCCCACTCGTGTTCTCTCTCTCTCTCTCTGAAATAAAATACATCTTTTTTAAAAAACACACAAATTGATTATTTTATAGTTCTGTAGGTTAGAAGTCCAATAATGAGTGCACTGGGCTAAAATCAAGGTGTCAATAGGGCTCTACTCTTTCTGCGGGTTCTAGGGGAGAGTTTGTTTCTTTGCCTTCTCCAGTTGCCTACATTCCTCAGCTTATAGCCCCTTCTGCCATCTTCATAGCCAGCAACAAGAGGCATTCCTTCTTACATTACATCACTCTGACTTCCTCTTCTGCCTCCCTCTTGCACTTTTGAGGATCTTTGTGACTACACGGGGCCTACCCAGATAATCCACTGATTTTAAAGTCAACTGATTGGCAATACTTAATTCCATGTACAACCTAATTCCTCTTTGCCAAGTAACCCCACGTAGTCACAGGTTCTGGGAATTAGTAAGCATTATTCTACCTACCATAATCTCTAAGGAAGATCACTTCTGAATCATATACTATTAATCTCTGGCTGTAAATAATATACTGCATCTCACACATACCTTATTCATTCTCTTCCAACGATTCAAAAACAGTGGAATTCTTCCAGCAACTTTAGCAAAGGTGTTTCCATTTGATTGAACAAAAGCAGAAAGAGACAATGCTCTGACAGTAAGAGTTACATAACCAAAATCATTCCTGTTTATACTAGGCAGTGGAGTTTTATTTTCTCTGATATCAGGCTTCCTTTGGCTACAGGAAAATAAGGTATCAAAATTTAATATGCATGTTAACAAGCCGTATATGGCTGTCTTCACACACCCCTGTAATCTACCATACTATTCAGTCCTTTTTGTATTTAGAACTTGCTCTATTGCCAAAGAGAAAAATATATGTTGTGTTAGCAATAAGTCAGAGTGATGAATTGGAAAGTGAAGCATAGTGTGGTTGGGATCTGAAAGCACAGAAACTGTGGGTTGAATTTTTTTCTTAATAGACTCATCTAAACAGAATATTTATGATTTCAAGCCTAAATGCCACTACACGTAAAAATATTTGATTGCAAAAAAATAAAAAATAAATACTTGGTTGCTTAACTTCTTTAGAAAAATTAAAATTATATAGAATGTCACTCCCCAAGAACATTTTAGAAAACTATTGTTAAAGTTTTATGTAAGTGCATTGTCTAGATCAAGAGATGTAAATTAAAGGGGTCTGGAGCCCAGGCAGGTAACAGAAATAAGTGGATGAGGCCAGGTGGGCACTGGGTATACTAGCACCTTTGTTGCCCCAACTCAAGAGGTCAACCACCACTCAGCTCTAACAGCTGATTTTTGGTTCATAAGATTGTCTGACATTTTTATAATTCAGAAAATATAACTTTTACGTGGAAACATTCATATTTTCAAGACTGGCAACTTAACAATATACTGCAATCCCTTGACAGAGCAATAAAACAAAAGCCATGGACCAAATTTAGCTAACCATCCAGTAGTTTGCACCTCTGAATCTAGATCATCCAATCCTTGGTAACTACCTGGTATTTTACTTGATAAAATCAAGAGTGGTATAATTTATTGTCTAATTGGATGCAAACATCAAAACCTAGAAGAAAAATGTGTGTACATAGATGAGGTAAAAAGCCTTAGCATGCACCTAAGGGGTTCTTTATTCCTTATTGGGAATCGATTATGACTTATGTTTTGGTTTTTTTTAAGATTTTATTTATTTATCTGTCAGAGAGAGAAGAGAGAGCACACAAGCAGGGGGAGCTGCAGACAGAAGGAGAAGCAGACTCCCCGCTGAGCAAGGAGCCAGATGCAGGCCTTGATCCCAGGACCCTGGGATCATGACCCGAGCCAAAGGCAGACGCCCAACCAACTGAGCCACCCAGGCATCCCATGCCTTATGTTTTGTTATGGCCCCAGCACATAGCATAGTATCTGCCACATAATAGGCTTTAAGTAAATATTTGTTTAATTTATGAATAACTGAACTTTAAAGAAAATTTTTGATTACTCTGAGGATTATACTCATACTTGTTAACATAAAGGAGTAGTGACCTAGCCTTAAAATGTGGGGTTGGCTTAGAAAGCAAGAACCCTTGGGGTGCCTGGGTGGCTCAGTCAGTTGGGTATTGGACTCTTGATTTCAACTCAGGTCATGATCTCAGGTTCATGAGATTAAGCCCCATGTTGGGCTCCACACTCAGCATGGAACCTGCTTGGGATTCTCTCTCTCCCTCTTTCTCTGCCCTTCCCCCTACCTCATGTTCATGCACATGCACGCACATGCTCTCTCTCTCAAAAGAAAAGTAAGAACCCTTAATATTTTCCATATTATCAAAAGATATATATAGATATAGATATTCTAACAATTGTTATGTTGCACTGACCAATAAGATCTTTCATAATATAATGGGGCAAAGCCAGATTTTAACTTGAAACTATAATGTAACAGCAACCCAAATCAAGTATTTGTATGGTATTTTTATGTTACAAAGTGCTTTCAATATGTGATTTCTCTTATCACCAGAACATTTCACTAAGGTAGACGAATATTATCTTCATTTTAAAGATAGAAAACTTGAACTACAAAGGAAGCTAAGTGATTTTATAAAGACTTGCAGAAAATTAGCTATAGAACTGAACTTAATCTTTCAGCCCATGATCATTCTCTCCTGATAAGAAGACAGCATGGGGTATGACAATAAAGCATAGAATCAGATGAATTAAATATGTACAATGGCACCTTCATAAACGGGTTGGGAAGGAATTGCCTCTGTGTGGCACAGAAGAGGAAGGCAAGAATGTGCATAGAAGGAAAGTATAATATTTTTCAAGATAGTGTGTAGACATCGGGGTACCTTATTCATCACGACACCAGTTGCATGTTGGTTAAATCATTCAGCAAAATGAGACAGATGAGCTTGACCTGTATTGTTTCACTTAGAAACACATTGCTCTGTAATATTTTCATTTCCTATATATATTTGTCTACCCCACTACAGTGGAAATGTCATGAAGGTCAGAGGCTAAGACATATTAAGAGTTCTTAGGCAATCTCTACCCAGAAGAAATTAATTGAATGCTTTGATTGGTTAATGGGAAACATAAACATTGGTGATAGTGGAGCATAATGGTTAAGAACACAGGACTTGAAGTCAGTAGATCTGTGTCTGAAACCATGTTCCATCAATGTCTAGCTGGGCAACTTTCGGTGAGTTTCTCCACCTCTACAAGTCACATTGTCATCTGTAAAGAGGGTGACAATGATAAAACTGAACCGTAAGTTTGCAGTGAGAATTAAAAAAGTTAATGTTTGTAAAAACCAGCAGGATGGTGGGTACCTGACATACACTCAATAAATGTTTCACTATTGCAACAGACTGATGTTTCAAGTTCAGGAAAGTGCTGGAGCTACATGCTGATCTCTAGTTTTGAAGAAGGAACATTTGGTTGGTTCTCAAAAACAAAGTTAGATGCCGAGAAAAAATCTTTTAAAGTGACCCAAAATGTATCTTTAAAACAAACTTTTAATTTAGTCCACGTGCCATTTGGAATACAGTAATACAACAAAGACGAAAAAGGCACAGATGCAGTGTGCCTTACTATCAGTACAAATTATTACAAACAGAATCAGTTTGCAGACACAAGCTCACTGACTGAGCAAACCAGGTGGCATGTCAAGGTTTACGGAGGACTGAAGACCTGAGATTTGGCTGGTCACAGAGGAGACATTCAAAAGAAGGAATAGGTGCAATACTATTTGGAGTAATCTTCCTTGTTTCTAGAAAGAAACAGATATTTCACAAATTTATTATCTTATCAAAGTCCAGCCACTTTTTTTTTCCAGTGTGTACTTGTGCTTAGCTCTTTCATTGTTCATGGTATGTTTTCAGACCCTAATTGCTCCTATGCACAGGCAAAAGGAATGCAATGGTAGAAGTACATTAAAATGAGAAAAAGAGGATGCTAATTTCTTAAAAGGGAAATAACACATATGGAATGATCTCGATCATACCTAGAGTGATATTTTTATGAGAGAAAACTAGAGCCAAGCAATTGAAACGTTTTCTACCCAAAAGTAGCAGGAAAAAAATGAACAATCACAGAGCAAGTACCACACAACAATTTAGAAGAGAATTTAATGCCAAAAGAAGGTAATAAACTACTCCACTGACACTTCTCCTTTTGTGTCTTTACTATTTATAGAATCCAGTTCATGCAACCTGAAAACTTCTGTGAAGTAACACTTTGAACCCGAATTTTCAGTTCTGGGGCTCAAGCAAAGGAATGCCAGCCAAGTTCATCTAACACTGCCAGAGGGACCGACTCTCTTCGAAGTCACAGTTGTTGACTGTGCGTCAACAGAGAACATCCTCTGTTTCTCCTCTGCTTCCTTCCGGGTCTGGGTTAAATTCCAAGGGCCTGGGAGACTCCACCATTGGAATCTCCTCTCCCAGCCTCGCGTTCCCTTCCTTGGTCTCCTCATGGGTCGTGCGTGGCAGGCAGTCCTGCTCCGAGTTACTCCAGACATAGCCGGGTAAAGTCACGTGGCTGTCGGGCTGGCGGCCGGCTGTCCTGGGGGTTTTGCCGGCGATGAGCACCAAGCGAGCGCTGGCTGCCCCCTGCGACTGGCTGCTGGTGCTGTGGGTCAACGTGGTGAGCACGGAGCCGTATCTGTGGCTGCCGCAGGGGGGCGTCCTTTTCCAGTCGATGGAGAGATTCCACCGACTCCACAACTTCTTCACCTCAGCCTGAACCTAAGTCGCAGGAAACATTCTGCGTCAGAAACCATCAAGGAGACCCTGCAGCCTTGTTACAATGGACCTGTGCCCTTCAATGATGGTGATTACTGAGTTTCCACTGTGTGCCAGCGACTTGATGTACATACTCTCTCTCTTAACCTGAAATGTAATACTATCACTTTTGCATAGGCATACTGAAGGAGGAAAGAATGGGGAAGAAGCTTATACATGAAAAGCAGGCACTGCAATGCATTACTAATGGGGTGGGACTCTTGCTTCCAACCTGTGGTTGAAAATTCAATTCTACTGCTATTGCCATTTACCAAAAAGGAGCTTATCTGGAAGTTCCATGGAAAACAGTGGAAATCTGGTATGCTGGTTCACCTAAAAGAACAGTAGGGCTACTTCTCTCCAGCCAACCCCTAAATGAACTGAAAGCATCCTGTCATCATTGTATAGTTTTGAAAATATCAAAATATTCTTTCTTATCCCAAGAAAACTTTTTTTTAGTTTCTTAGAGAACTTGAAATTGAATATCAGTTTAAGTATTGACTGAAATATGGAATTCACTGTCCTTCCAAGTATCAATTCACATTCCAACAAGTTGGTTTTTTGCTATCAGAGTTTCCAAATGAATTAACATTGAAAAGTGCTAGAAGAGAAAGACTCTAGCCTATTTACATTAATTCTTGCTCTCTCAAAATCATGTATGATTGAAATATCTCCCTTCTCCCTGCTCATTTTTTCCTGTAATTGCTGGGGATCCTAAAGAGATTCAGGTCACACAGCGATGACCATTTACAAGCTTACTCAGAGCTAGAGCTGTGGGATGTACAGGGGGGTTCTTCAAACCTACCTCCCCATTGCAGTAGCAGTAGATGATAGACACAAAGAATCCCTGGGGAACAAAGGAGAAAGTTAGCATACTGACAACTCCAGAAGATCACGGCATTGAGGTGTCTTGTATCACAATACATACATTGAAAAACTGGGTTGTGTTATGCTTCCTTCGGAAAATTATATGAACTCTTCTCTCCTGGTGTTTCCAAATCTTTAAGTGTATATTTTTCTGAGATCCTTCTTTGGTGTCAGCTGAACCAAACAAGTAACTGAATAAAACACTCCCAAGACACACAAATAACTGGTTTCTATTATATTAGCTTCATTTATGTTTTCACTCAAGGATCACAGAATATTCCCTGGTTGGTAAGAGATATTTATACACTGTGAATCCTGGAAACTACAGACATAGGCTATTCTATGGTAAAAAGACAAAGAAACTTTTTGTTTCACTCATTCAAAAATATTTATTTTTGAATAAATAAATAAATAAATAAATATTCTACAGGGCAAACTGCTCAGCATGCCAGGGATAAACAATTCAATCAAGACAGAGAAGGTCCCTGTTCCCTTAGACTACATTCTAGAAGGAAATACAGATGATGGATAAAATATAAACAACTAGCCACACTAGAAAAATGTAAGATTATAAGGGTTATGCAGGCCAAACAACTGGTATGAAAGAGAAGAATGGAGAAGATACACTGAATGAAGACCAAGTTGAAGAGATGACCATTTAAGCTGGTTTGAGTGAAAAGAAGCCAGGCCTTGTGAATATTAGCAGGGAGCGCCTTCCAGACAGAGGGAACAGTAAGTCCAAGCCCCTGAGATAAGAATGAGCTCGAGGAACACTAGTGGGGCTCAAACTTAGCCGGCAACCGGGAACATGATGGAACTCGACGACACAGTTGGATAGGATCCCTGCCCCGAGGGCTGTGCACACCAGCAAATGGCATTTGGATTTTATTCTGAGTGCAGTGGGAAACCTCTGGGTACTTCTGGTAGAGAAGGGACATGATCATATTTATTTTTAAGATCCTTCAGACCCTTGTATGGAGACTAGATTTAAGGCAGCAGTGGGAGGCAGCAAGCGAGTAGCCAGGAGGAGAAGATAGATGTCCGCAGAAAGCCAAGTGAGGGGTGATGGTAATCATATTTTCAAATGAGATAAAATGGGTAGAAGCTACCTTTTCTTCTTTGTTGTCTCCCTTTCCCTTTTCCCCCCTCCTCCCTGTCTGCTTTTTCTTTGGCTTTCGTTTATTTTCCGTACACACACGCTGCTCTATACGTATTACATATTCTACAACAAAATGTTTTCTTGTCTCACTGCCCAGGCGTGTTTGTGAGAAGCAGCTCCTGCAATGGTCAGAGGTTAAAAGCACAGGCTCCAGAGAGTATGGCCTTTTCATGGCCCTCTGGGGACAGGTCCATGAAAGCCAGACAGAGGGGCAGAGAACAAAGGTGCAAGGGGTGGGGGAATAAAAGCAAAATGCAAGAACTACATTACTAGCTGGTGCTCTCTACCTGAAAGGAATTGAAGAAGAGCTCACAGTGCATCCGGACCTCCCAGCCGAGCCCCGTGAAGGAATGGGGCAGGCACAGGAACACAATGTAGTGCACTCCAAAGACCAGCACAAGGACCAGGGTTGATTTGGCCAGTTTCCTGAAAGAGAATACCAAGCCTTTTTATTCATCAACTTCGAGTGCCTGTCAGTAGAGACAGCTTGCTGGGAAAAAAAGTGAAGCTTAGCAGAGCTAAAGGGGGCTGCATTTTTTCCATCTCTTTGGACCCCATGGCTCCTGCTAGCTTCCCCCCGCCTTCCTGTCCTTTTATACTACATCAAGTCATTTATTCTCATTTCCCATGATTATTATACCTTAAATCTTTCTAATCTCATCTCCACTCTCCTGGCCTAGAATACTATTTTCATAAAGCCATGAAATGCCCTTTTTTCTGTCCTAAATTTATTTTAACATCTATGTTTGAGACTTAAAACAAGTATTACCTCAATCCATGTTAACTGTCTTTACTTTCATAGGCCACATTTTGACTTGTTTTGTTCATTTTAAAATTAACTACTCCCTAGTTGGATCTGCATTAATCATTTCATATTTTCTTATGAACTTCATGTGGCCAATACTTTCTACTTTCTCTAAATATCCTCTGTCAAATATTCTACAAAATATCTATAGTTCTAGGTTTTGTGCTTTTTTTTTTTTTTTTGGCAAGCTAAGCAATTTGACTTTATTTCCCTTAACTACCTCTTCATATACATTTTCTTGTGTAACTGGAGGAACCCCGGGTTTCTAAGATGATTGATTCTAAAATGGCCCTCAATGATCCTGGTATTTACATTCTTGTTAATCTTCTCCCCTTGAATGTAGGCAAAGACCTGGACCTTACTTCTAACTGATCGATTACAGCCAAAATGATGGGATGTCACTTCTGTGATTACATTTCATAAGAGTGTAACTTCCATTTTACTAGCAAACTCTCTCCTTTGTTTGGTTCAAGGAAGTAAGTTAATCATGTGGTGAGCTAGTGGGAGAGATGACAAGGAGAGGGGACACTGACCACCAGCCAGTAAGAAACTGAATCCCGTCAACAATCTCATAAACTTGGAAGTGGATTCTTCCCCAGTCTTAGGGTAAGACTGCAGTCCTGACTGTCAGTTGAGCCTCGTAAGAGATCTTAAAGCAGGAGGCCCAGCTAAACCATGCCCAGGTTCCTGACCTACAGAAACAGTTAAATAGCAAGTGTGTTGTTTTAAGCCACAGACGTTTGCGGTAATCCGTTTGCACAGCAGATAGTTAGTACATCCAAGCACACCATGTGTTCTTTTGTACTTTTTATCCAAGAAACTGCCAAATCTGGCTAATTCTTTCTTACTCGTCTTACGTCCAGCTACTTTTCTTCCTTCCTTCCTTCCTTCCTTATTTATGTACTTACTTATATACTTAGTTCTCTTCTTGGAAGTAAGCTGTGTGGGTGAAGCTAAACAGAAATGGATTTGGGTTCTAGATATACCATTGACTCCCTGAGTGATTGTAATTCAGTTTTCTTTTTTCTAAAATGTGGGAACAGGGCCCAGAAGTTTATAAGAGCTCTCACAGTCTAACGCTTTCCTAGGGAGGATCATCTTCCAGATACATCCATTTTCCCATTATAACCATCTTTCTGGCTCCTGCAGGAGCTGGGTGTCCCACAGAATCATACTGAAATGCCTAATTTAGGCTTTTGGAGTTGCACGCCTACCCCATCTCATTCTCCTCTGCCTCTCGTATCTCTCAGTAGTGCCCAGACCTCCTCTTGGCTCAGAGCCATCTGCTCTGCCTCACACCCATAGTTTCCCTGGTGGCCTATGGGCTTTCTCCTATGCTGCTCTAGTCCCACACCTCCTACCTTGACTCACCTATAGTCTACTTAATTTGAAAATTCTACCTTAAGTCTGTTTCATTCAAGGCAGCATCCCTGATAAGACAATGGATTTCTCTGACCTAACTCATCCTTTCAACTTCCAGAGGCTCCTTGGGATATGCTTGTCCTCCTGAATTCTGACTAGTAACTACCCTCTTCCCATCACTGCATATATGAGCAAGACACTGTGAGTACCTTCATGATACTGTAATTCAGTCTAATCAGATAAAGCGGGGACAGCATTAACTACACTTGCAGAACTTTAGAAGTCTTGGTTAACAGCATTCTGAAAAGAAAATTGCATTTCCTCCTTTAAGATGAATGGATAAATCCCCCTGGAGACTATACTCAAAATCAAGCTAACTTTGATTGTTCCTATTGTGTGTGACTGGAGCCAAAAACTAGGTTAAAAGAAGAAAGAAAGGAAAGAAAAGAAAGAAAGAAGAAAGAAAGAAAAGAAAGAAACAAAGAAACAAAGAAAACAAACAAACAAAGAAAGAAAGAAAAGAAACAAAGAAAGAAAGAAAGAAAGAAAGAAAGAAAGACAGAAAGAAAGAAAGAAAAAGAAAGAAAGGAAGGAAGGAAGGAAGGAAGGAAGAAAGAAAGAAAGAAAGAAAGGAAGAAAGGAAGAAAGGAAGAAAGGAAGAAAGGAAGTAAGGAAGAAAGAAAGAAAGAAAGAAAGAAAGAAAGAAAGAAAGAAAGAAAGAAAGAAAGAAAGAAAGAAAGAAAGAAAGAAAGAAAGAAAGAAAGAAAGGAAGAAAGGAAGAAAGGAAGAAAGGAAGAAAGGAAGAAAGGAAGAAAGGAAGAAAGGAAGAAAGGAAGAAAGGAAGAAAGGAAGAAAGAAAGAAAGAAAAGAAAGAAAGAAGAAAAGAAAAGAAAAAAGAAAGAGAAAGAGAGAAAGGGAAAGAGAGAGAAGGAGGGAGGAGGGAAGGGAGGAAGGAGAAGGAAGGAAAGGAGGGAGGAAGGGAGTGAGGGAGGAAGGGGAGAGAGGGAGAAAGAATACAACACATTGTGAAATGATCACAAATGTAAAAGTTTAGGGACAGTTTGGATCAATGCAGAGTAAGAAAAATCTGTTAGATTAAATTTAGTGGGAATCGTGCTAGCTCAGCCATCTGGGTTTTTTCTCTCTCTTTATCTATGACTAGGCTCTTTTACAACTCTGTAGAGATAGAAGTTAATTTGGAGAAAACCAGATAGTAATTGAATTCATTTTCTATTGCTATGAAACAAATTACCACAAATTTAGTGGCTTAAACCAATATCCATTTAGTCTCTCTCAGTTTCAGAGAGGTCCTAGCCATAGGTCCCTCAGGTCTTAATCACAGACCTTCACAACATGTCAGATTACTTCTTCAAAGCCCGCAGGAGGATCTCTCTCCGGGCTGCCTGTCACAGGAGTGACTACCCCATCACCTTTCCAATATAACGTAACCTAATCAAGGGAGAGACTATCCCATCATAGGTCTTGCTCAAGAAGGTATGTGAGGGATGAGGGTTATATAGGGCATGTACACCAGGAAGGCAGTAATCTTGGAAGTTGCATCTTAGAAATCTGCCTACCACAGCAATGCAAATAATTTCTGTCCATAGAAATGCAAATTGTGTCCAATGGAATGCCACTAATTATACTCTGTGGATGTTAACAATTTGCTAATTTGCATCCATTTGTAAATTCATTTTAGCATTCATAATTCTCTTTTAAGCATGTGTAATGCCTTACCAGTTCCTTCATTAATGAGTGAAATAAAATCTTTGAGGTGTGTTCATTTATATTTGTGTAAGAGTTATTATTACATCCTCTTTTAAAATGTATCCTTCAATGACGGTGAATAAGTTGAAGTAGTGGCATATGCTGGGCCAATGTATACATGGGTCATCTGTCTGTCAGTTCACTCATAAAGATGGATTTTTCCACTCACATCGAATCATGCAGCCATCCTGGGCACTGATTTGCTCAGCGTCCATCTGATCACTCATGCACACCACACTGTACATCTTTGCAGCCTGGCTCTCTGAAAAGGCACAGCTGTCTAATGAGATGATCAGGGGCGTACGAGCTGAAAGTGGCCTTCTGGCTTGCTGGAGACATGGTGGTGGCTCTGCGTCCAAGGGCAAAGCCATGGGAGGAATATAAAGGAATCAAATGGTGTGTGGGACTCAGCGTCCTACTTAGAAAATAGATACCCAATTCTTGCAATATCTCTCTCCCCAGGTGAAAAGTGCTGGGAAATCGCTACTTTTAAGAGTCAACTTAGCTTTTTAAAAAAGTAACATTTCCCCTAAGCCTTTTCCAATCCCTCTTGAGCTTGAATTAATCCTTCCCTTTCTTCTATACACATAACACTTTGTAAGTGCATCTCTACTGGCTCTGTCCTCACTTTAATTAAATCAATCTCTCTCTCACTCTCTCTCTCAAATTTTCTTCGCAGGCAGAAACCATGTCTTCTTAACTTTGAATCTCTTGCATGGCACAAGAAGGGCACTCAGTCAATGAAGCTGTTGGCTATCATGCCCCTGTCACATCCTGTACTGGATGCCTCCTTTTATTCTGCCAACCATGTGAGAGAGCCATTATTTTCCTATGTCCATATGAGGATAGAGGCTCAGAAAAGGAAAGTATTCACCCAAAGTTAGACAATTAGTAGACAATTCAACCTTAAAAATCTGTCCTCTTTACTACCATATTGCATAACAAACACTGGTTGAATTTATTCCAAAAATAAAAAATAAAAAATGTAATTTTTGTCTAATATTGAATGGAAAGTCAAATTAGCCAAAACACTCAAGTGTTCTTTTCCACTGAATTTTGCATCTTTCATATCTCATGTTCTTCCAGTCCTGGCAATCTTCTCTTACTTTGCAAGGGGATTGGTTTGTAATTTAAAAGACAAAATAATGCATTAGTCCTGTTGTTAAATCTGATAGATTATTTAATTTTCTACACAATCTCTGTGTGTTTAAAAATCCTTTTTGTTTTAAAATTACCGATGTGAACTACAGTTATGTAGAATGTCATTTTCGAGGGAAACTGGGTAAAGGGTATATATTATATATATTACATATATGTGTGTATTATTTTTACAACTCTATTACTTGTATGTTTTATTTTATCTCTGTATTACTTTTATAACTGCATATAACTCTGCAGTTATCTCAAAATAAACAATTTCTTAAAAGCTGATTGTATTAATTCATTCCAGTTTTTTTTTTTTAAGACTTTATTTATTTATTTGAGAGAGAGAGCAAGAGAGGGCCGGAACAGTGGGGAGGAGCAGAGGGAGAGGAAGAAGCAGACTCCCTGCTGAGCAGGGAGCCTGACTTGGGGCTTGACCCCAGGACCCTGAGATCATGACCTGAGTTGAAGGCAATTCATTTCAGTTTTAAGACACTATCAATGAAGGGATACCATGTACTTTTCTAAAGTCTTCCTTTGTGTATATGTGCATGCTCACCGGGAGAGATTATCTCAGCTCTGAAAGATGTTTTCAGTCTTTCAGAGAGTTATATGCATGAGAATGTGTTTAAAAACTGTTTTAGATGCCACCATTTGGAAATATAAATATAATATACATATATTTTTTCGTTGTTACAAGAATATTTGGTATTTGAACATTTGTTTGACAAAGGTAATAGCCAACTGAAATATAAGTTTAAAGGTACAAAAAATAAATGGGTGTAAATTGAAATACTCAGTTGAACCTCATAGATAGAATTTCACTGGGACAAAGACACAAATTACATTTTTCTAGGTCTCTTTATTTACAAAGTGAGAAGGTATTTAAATTTGGTAATCTAAGGCCTCAGAAACTAAATACTGAATTGAATTCCCAAATCACTGCCAAGTAAGTACCCACATTTTTCTCTCCAAAAAGAAAGAGAGTTATTCCTCACCATAGTTTTATCTGTAGCTTAACTTCAGGCATTAGTAAGAATACTGTTTCAGCTATTTAAAAAAAAAAAAATGTATTTGGCTGGAAAATACTTTCCATGACTACTATTGGTCTAGACCCTGTTCAAACTAATGGCTCCAAAATTTAAAAACTTCCGGGCCCCAGATTATTTAAAATTTATTCTGAATTCTGAAGAGTAGATTATTTTAATCCTTGATAAATGTTTCTCTTCCATTATTTTGAGAAATAATCTCCTATGAATGAACTCAAAATATTGTCTAGTCTATTTTTTAAGATAATTCACCCTTTGTTCTCTCCAGAGTTTCTCAAATCTCTGGGGCAACTTTTAACTGAAAGTACAAGTTCACATCATTCAGAACTAGAGAAATAAGGAGCTTTTATTCAGGGCTAGAGAAATAAACAGCTTTCAAAAACCTTTGCACTGTTCCACTTTACAGAGAAGAGTGGAAAGCTATTTACATTTTCCATTGTTCTATCATCCTTTGGCCTTTGTCTTCATCAGTGGGATGCAACATGAGCCATGCTATGAGTATAGCAATGGCCCTTCACTGGAAACTCTTAAGCACAATTTACTTTATAACACTACTGCTTGCAGCACATTACAAATTACTGGAGCCTACAGCTGCTGGTTTGTTCATACTGTGCATCCTATTCCAGACTCCAGTCCATACCCATCATCTTTTCTGCCTGACAGAGGATGTTGCCTAAACAGTAGAGGGAAATGACTCAACAAAGGGTTTTGAGAACATCTGTAACACAGGACCAAAATGTTGACTATGGTTTCTTCCTTTCTGTGTCTCAGATAGCATTTCATAACAATCCAAGACAAAAAGAAATAGTTATTGCCTTGGGATTATAAAGATCAATCCAAATCCACCAGACTAATGGATATGTATATCCAGTTGGGTAGAGGCTGCTATTATTCAGAACTCCCAAAACGATCATTGGAAAAAGTTGGCTTAAGACAGTTCGATAATGATCATAAACTCTCAATTTGCCCTTTTCTTCTTGAAAGATTGAATAATGGACCTCTCTCAATCAGTACATTGGAAAGTTCTTAAAAATTTATATTCAGTAGGGGCCAGTCTGATGGACAGATAGGAAACAATACAGCAAACTCACTTTCTTGATATTTTCAGTTATGAAGATATTATTTTAAGAATGCAGATAAAATTGTCTGCCAAGATCATCAAAAAGAGATTTTCTAGGAAGTCACACAGTTTATGGGAAAATTCCAATATGCTAATAACAGATAAAAAAATTATATTAATTAATACTTAAAATTTAAGCACATTAAAGGTTTTGGGTTATTTATATTTTCCTAAAATACATATACTTTTCTGATAAATTAAACAATTAAACCAAATGAAAATTCATATTCATAAATTTATCTCTCAGAGACATTTCAGATCAATCAGTATCTGTTCTTTACTCTAAATAGTAACCCAAATATTTCCTCTGGTAGGTGCCTGTCCTGCAATTACCTGTACTGTTTTCTTGTGTCATGCCCAACTGCATTGGTCTCCCAGATTTTGGTAGCCAGAACTCTAACGGTATTCAGAAACAGAATAAAATTGAGCTGAAAGAGAAGGTAATATTACAAAGCATTATTAAGGTAGCCTTCAAGATTTTTATAAAAATTTATATAATTGAACTTCTTTGTATTCCAAAACTGAAAATTACCTATTCCACAAATGTGAATGAGGGACTCTGAGATAAGGTATTAGACAGCTAGTGATTCTTGAATTGCCCTCATGAAAACATAGAGATAAAAAGTTTCAACAGCACTGGAAACTAGAAATACCAGAGGATTGATCTGCCAGAATCCATGGGGAATTTCCAAACCAAAGTTCAGATAAAGTCCTGTGGCAGACTGGCAGGATAAAGGATAATACTTATTATATAAATATAACCAACTGCCCTTTTTGAAATGAATTCCCAGCTTCTGTATCTATTTCAGGGAGAGGAATAATAGAGTTATTTGGGGGACGCTGTCCCTCTTATGACATATGAAAAGTATTAGGTGAAGTATAAGGTTTTTTTGAAAAAGCAAATGGTGGGAGGAGATGGATGAAATAGATACAGGGCATTAAGAACACACTTATCGTGATGAGCACTGAGTAACATAAGAATTGTTGAACCATTATGTTGTACACCTGAAACTAATATTAACACTGTATGTTAATTATACTTCAATTTAAAAAAAAATTTTTAAACACTTCTCAGATACATACACACTCAAACAAGATGTTGTATGAGAAAAGGCCCCCAGTGCAAGCAATTAGATTGAATTTTAAATATTATAGGTGTGTGCACCCCCGGGGACAATCAAGTTTTGGTTTTAAAAACGGGGAGAAGGTGTTGGTAGGATAAGCCTTTTTATGTCTGAGGGCCTCAAGGGAAGTGAAGAGATCAAAAATGAAGAAAAAGAAAAGATCTCCAGATCCAGGGTCATAAGGAAGGAGAAGCCTGAACCCCTGGAGTCCCTTTATTCAGGAAGATGCCTGCAGTCCAGAAAATGCTACTACTTAGGAATAATGGAAAAGAAGATTGTCAAGAGTAGGTCTGTGTCAGTGGGAGAGTAATAGCAGGAAGAGAAGAACCATCAAGTTCTGCATTCTTGGAAACAAATCATCTTGTAGTGTTTTCAACCATTTCTGGAATTTAGAGAATTGGGGTAATTCATGTGCCCCACTCCCTGATACAGATGATCAACTGGATCAGCCCTTAACCCCCTGCCACCTCCTTTGCCATCCCACCACTGACTATGCTGTAGGAACCTCTCACCTCTCACTAATTTCACAGCTTTCTATAGGAACCAGGGGCTGAGTCATGAGTCCCATACGTGGGAGGAAGGACAGAAGTGTGCTGTGAGCTGGTAGAAGAAGGATTCTTCAGGCTAGTAAGAGCTGCCATTTATTGAGCACTCAAGTTTAACTCACATGAATATGGGAGAAGCATTTTTATGTCCCTTTATTATGGATGAAGAAACGCCAGCTTAAAGAGATCAAGTGATTTGACCTATGCTACCCAGCTATTAGGGGAATCTGAACCATGTCTATGTGGGTCTGTACTGTGAATTCTTAACCACCACCTTACACCTTCTCTTCAGGAGGATAAAAAGATGCAAAACATGAGAGCTGAGGATCTCCATTCATCCTCACCCACTGCAACACCTGGCTCAAGACGCAGAATATTTTTCAATAAGAGGGTGAGAGCTGCTCACAGATGTCACATGAGTGCTTCTTTTTGAATGACCACTTATGCCGTGCCCCGTTAATTCCACTCTCCCTACGACCACAGCCCCCAGCAATACGGTGCAGCTGGGAGTGAAAATGGTGGAAAGCGATGCTGTGTAATTACTGTGCAAGGGACAAAGGAGTAGGCGCTGAGGCTGGCAGCGCCGTGGGAGCAGTGCCCGCTTGGGAATGTCACTGGTCAGTTCCTATCCCTGGAAAAGGAAGAATTAGAGATGGCCTCAGACAGGCCAACCCTGAACTCTATCCCTATTAAAAAGGCCGTGACCGGGAACTCTGTTCTCAGGCCAGTAGACCAAATAAATACTGAAAACTGGCAGAAATTTGACTAAAGAAGATACACACATCCAATACATCAGTTTAATAACTAAGAAGATGCATTTAAGGACAATGAAGTGGATTATGGAAAGAATTAAGAAAAACAAAGATTGGGTAAAACTTGCTGCCTTAGGGGCACCCGGGTGGCTCAGTCGGTTAAGCGTCTGCCTTCAGCTCAGGTCATGATCTCCGGGTCCTGGGATCAAGTCCCGTGTGGGGCTCCCTGCACAGGGGGGAGCCTGCTTCTCCCTCTGCCGCTCCCCCTGCTCTCTCTCTCTGTGTCAAATAAATAAATAAATCTTAAAAAAAAAAAACCAAAAACCTTGCTGCCTTAAAAGATCAGTTAACAAAATATACCCATGTACATACATACTGATAGCTCCAACCCCAGTTGGGTAAAATTCCAAGTAATTACCCTGAATAATTTAGAGAAGTATAGAATAAAGGTTAATTAGGAACTAAGTTATCGACTACTTGTTCACTATTCTAAGTGTATGACATGAATTGACTCTCAGTCTTCACAACAGTTCAATGAGATAGGCACATCATCGCCCCCATTTTGTGGGTTAGGAACCTGAGTAACAGCTTCCACTCATTATTCCTGGTCATATAGCCAGCAAGTGGCAGAGCTCTGAGGCCCATGCAGCCTGGATGATAAGCAGTGGGGACTCAACCACAGCACCATGCTGCCCATAAAAGAGAGTTGAGTGATAGTAGATTGAGATGGAGACAAATTTCTTTTTTATTTTTAAAGATTTTATTTATCTACTTGACAGAGAGAGAGACAGCGAGAGAGGGAACACAAGCAGGGGGAGTGGCAGAGGGAGAAGCAGGCTTCCTGCAGAGCAGGGAGCCCCATGCAGGGCTCGATCCCAGGACCCTGGGATCATGACCTGAGCTGAAGGCAGACGCTTAACGACTGAGCCACCCAGGCGCCCAAGACAGAAATTTCTTAAAGAGCAGGATGGATTAAGAAAAGATTGTTAAGAATCTAAAATATGATCAAGTTTTAAAATCAATGTTAGAAACAGCAAACAGTAGATCTAACAAAGCAGAACACATTCAGCAATGTGGAAGACCACTGAAGACTCTTCCCAAATGGGGGGATAAGGAACAAAGACACATATGATGAGGGGAGAGATGCTTACGTGGACGACATGGAATTGAGAGTCATCATGCAGATTTATTTCTCTCTCTGTAAAAAAGATTATGATAAATTGAATAATAAAAATGTAAGAGAAGAAAATTCCTGTGCTAAAGAAAGATCTGAGCCTGTATAAATGACATTATACACTGGGCAAAGGGAGTGAAAACGAACAAGACCAAGTGGAAACCTCTAGTGAGATTTTTTAAATTTCATTTTAAAAAAGATGTAGAAATAATTCTAAGAGAAAATTATTGAGAGAGTCCTTGTATCTCTCATGTGAACTTCCTCTAAAATTTTGCTTAAAGGTCTACTTCAGGCAAAGTACAGATAAAACGAAGAAGAAACTGAGAGGTGAATAAAATGACCACTCATAAGCATTAAAACCAGTCAGACATCAAACAAATTTTATGCAAATATGGTTTTTAAATAATGCAAATATAAACATTAGATTCTTCCTCAATTAAAAATTTAAAGATGTACTCAAAGTGAACCACAGATGAATTGAAACAAAGAACTCCAAATTTCAGCCTTGAAACCTCTGGCCCCTCAGGCTACCTCAGAGACTTTGTTCCTAGAGTCCCCTTTGCCTGGATCATTCTTCCACTCCCTCCGCTCTCCCTTCCTTACTAGGTTAGCTCATTCCTAGGTTTCAGGTTGAATGTCAGCTTTTCTCAGAAATTGTTCCAGCCCCACTACAGCACTTGTCACATGTGTTTGCCTCACCCACTCTGCTTAAGCTTCAGGAGAATTGGTGTCTATCTCCTGACTGTATCATGGGCCATTGTCTCACACAGCACCTGCAATGTTCTTGGTATTTAATCAAGATTTGTTAAATGAGTGAATGGATAACTGATTGAATGAGATATGCACTCTCCAAACCCTATAGAAGAATTTTTAAAAGTCATCCTCAAATCAACATCAACATGTTACAGGTGAATAACAAACTGTTATATTTGCAGATATTTATTTTCAGAACAAAAATTAATGTTTTATGACTCTAGTTCTCTTAAACATAGTTTTAACACATATGAACAAAACACAGATAACAGTGCAATAATTTTAGATTCTATGGTTCCAAAATCAAGTGATTTCTCCTAAATTTATACTGAAGTCTATGATTATGTCTAAAATTCAATTCTCTTGATAGAACTTCTTCAAATTAGAACCCATAAATGCTTATCCTCTACAAACTCTTTCCCATATTGCTTAGAAATTCTGATCACATTTTATCAGATTTTACTCTCAGATACACAAAATTCCAATTAATAGAATTTCTGTTATTCTAATATCCAAAGCCAGAATTAAGTGAGGGATCCAACTTATATTTAAAAGTTTTGGTGGAGTGCCTAGGTGGCTCAGTTGGGTAAACGTCCAACTCTTTGATTTTGGCTCAGGTCATGATCTCAGGGTCGTGAGATCGAGCCCTGCATTGGGCTCTGTGCTTAGCAAGGAATCTGCTTGAGATTCTCTCTAGCCCTCTCCCTCTGTTCCCCCCCACACACACACACATACACACTCACGCTTGCTCGCTCACTCTCTCTAAAATAAATAAATAAATAAATCTTTAAAAAATTAAAATTAAAGTATTGGCAAATAATTTTTGATAGCATATATGGAACATATCTATTTACATAAAACCATGCTACATATAATGCAAGTCTGAAAAACAAATATTTTATCCAAAGTTAACATACAAAAAACTATAAATATTACCTTAAAAATGGAAAGATCTTTTTCCCATAAATTCAAGAAACAATCTTGACATGTTTTGGAGTACCAGTGAAAAGAACACGGTCAAAAAATGTGGTTATAGTCTTATTTTGTCACACTATCTGTGCGGGCTTTAGTTTCCTTCTCTAGAAATGAAAAGGTTGCATGAAACAGACTCAGAGGTTCTGTAATCATACCGAACTTTGCTTTGTGCTCTTCTTTCACCTCTTCCCTCTTACCAGTTCCCCAGGGCATCTACTTTATATGCGGGCTTTATTTTTTCAACAAGTATTTATTGAGTGGCCACTATGTGCCAGGAAGCTTGCCAGGCACTAGAAATACAGAAGTTTAGGAAAAATATGGTTCTTGTTCACATAAACCTTACAGCTTAGTGCACAAGATGGACATTCAACAATCAGAAGTCTTATACATTGTGATGATCTTGAGAAGGAAAAACCTCACCTTGCTCTTTGGGTTATAACAGGTGACCTAATTTAGATTGGAGGCATCAAGGAGGCCACATGAAAAAGTTGCATTTAAACTGAGGAATAGAAGGAAGCTCATCCCAGGCTTCCGAGGGTACAGCACAGAATATGGAATAGCCCTGAGGAGGCAGAGGTGGCCAGGTTCAAGGAACTGAAAGGAAAACAACACGGCTGAGGTAGTGCATGTAAAGGGTGTAGGCACAAGTGACAGGGTCTTCCCTAGACCATTGGGGATGTTGGATTTTATTTTATGTGCAAGGAGTTCATTGGATAGGGACACTGACCCTGAAGTTAGAATACCACTCCACCATTCACTAGCTCTGTGATCTTGAGCAGTTTCTTCATTTAGAAGATTAGATAAATCTCTGTAAATAAAGCACTAGGAACAGTGCCCACCGCAGGGCACTATGCAGTGTTTATTGTTATTATTTGCATCATCCCTTCTGGCTTCAGGACACTGAACAGCTGAGAGGAAGGAGCACCTCACTCAAAACACTAGGATGGGTTTTGGGGCACATCTCTTCCTTTACACCCTGGTTCTACAGTAAAGTGAGGGCATCTTAAAGGGAACTGTGATAACTGAATTGTTATACTAAAACAAAAAGGTAACTCAGTGAACAGAAAGGTACTCTTGAATCTTCGCTGATTTTTTTTAAAAAGATTTTTTTTTATTTATTTTAGAAAGAGAGGGAGCACATATGGGGGGAGGGGGAGAGGGAGAAAATCTCAAGCAGAATCCCCACTGAGCACAGAGCCCCAGAGGGCTCAATCTCACAACCCTGAGATCATGACTATGATTTTTGAAATTAAATGGATGTTGTGATATTGGAAATACACTTAAGAATTCTTGCTTTGGAGGTGTCATCATTTAACTCAAGAAGATGAAAATGGCTTCCATCTAAGTTTTCTTTAAAATGCATATGCATTGAGTATACCATCATTTCTAGCTCTCTTTCCCCTTTCCCCAACAGGGAATCTTCTAGAACCTCTATAATCACCAAACTTTACTGTTTTTCTTTGCAATTTAGAAACCTCAGCAAATAAACTTCTCATCCATGTTGACAGTGTGAGTAACTAAGATCTGCAAACAAAAAACAAAGCCTTGGTTAAAAATCAACTGTTTCAATGGAGGATGTCCTATGATTTACTTTTGTCCATTGTCCTTTGCTTCAATTCTTTTTTTTTTTTTAAGATTTTATTTATTTATCAGACAGAGAGAGACAGAGGCAGGCAGAGGGAAGAGCAGACTCCTTGCTGAGCAAGGAGCCCAATGTGGGACTCAATCCCAGGACCGTGGGATCATGACCTGATCCTTTGCTTCAATTCTTAATTTTGCAAGGATCTCTTGGAGTTTTAATGTCTTTTCTTTTCATCAAATGAAAACTCAAACTTAATGTTCTTAAATTTGCCTACATTTTCATATAATATTTAATTATCTCTTATTTCACGATTCCAGTACAAGGCACTGAGGACACAAAAAAGTAATAAGACCTGAGTTATCCCCTTAAAAAGAGGATGGTAAGCGATGGACAAGCAAACACAGTGGAGGAGGAACTCGGAGGAAAGAAAATGAAAGGCTGGGAAGCACAGATGAGGATAAAATATCAGTGGATAAAAGGGAAATCAGAGTAGTAAACACCAGACACTACTTTATAAAGTGAATTTGTATCTTTAAGTTCATTGATGTTCCCCAGGGATACAGTTTATCAATAGATGGTTTAATGGGATGGTTTATCACCAGACTAAAATAGAAATACTTCATTAAAATTAAAGTGATAAGAGTTCATAAATTTAAGTCATTCATTCATTTATCCACTGTCCATTTCCAGCTTCTCCTAGGACATTGAAATGGGGTCTAATTTGCTAACAGGCTGTTTTAGCAAGGATACAAACTGGCTTCTCTGAAAGTGTTCTACCTTTTATTTCCCCCTATAAACATTTACTTTTGAAATGAAGAGTCCTTTCCAAGCTTCTCTATTTCTCTTTCTGTGTTTTTCCTATGAGATAAATAAGGTTTTCTCTGATTCTGGATAGATCCTACAAAACCTCAGTCCCATTAATAGCTGTCCTTCTGCCATCAAGCATGACAACATAATGACAACCCCAGTGATGCCTTATGCTACAGAAAACAAAATGAGAAATGTGAGAAATTGGAGAACAAAGACCAAGAAAAAATTTAGTTAAAAATTGTGCTGCTGCATTACTTTTAAGGGATTTAACAGTTAATATGGGAACATAAGTCCTCTTTCTAAGATGTTTATAATCTTGAATTAATACAAGTATAATTTCTTCATCAAATCATGGAGAAGCTAATGAGATAAAACCTTCAAGGGAAGTCAAGAATAAACATTTTGGGGGGTTGTGTTAGACACAAAGAAGTGTAACTTTGTTTTCTTTCACAATACACGTGTAATATGTAGGTGAAATACTACAGACATAAAAGGTCCTCGCAGCATGCATTGTTTACTCCAGTCTTTTTCCCATGATCTATCAGACAGTATTCTGCGGGATATGTTTCCATATGGAATCAGCTTAACTCCTTGGGGACGGCATGCCAAGTAAGAGCTTTAGTCAATGCTTTATAATGAATCATACTATCATTTTTCACTCTCTTAGTAATTCCTCTGTTCTCTGGCTATTTGCCTCCTCCTCCTGACCTACTACCAAGTGATCAGAACCTTAAAGTGGAGCTCCAACATAATGGATGTAAAGGGGGAAGAATTTTAGGACCTTCCAGCTGCTTGAACATGTACATGTTCACAGATACTTTGAAGCCCCAGAACTGAACCCATATGCTAGCTCATTAAAGGGAGGGTATGTGCTTTCTGCATGGATCTCAGTGTCAGCCATGAATATGGATATGATCCCCAGCCCAGACTCTCCTAACAGCTATTGCTGTAATGTGAGTCTACTAAACCTTTGTAGGACAAAGTAAGAGGCACACTTTCTCTTGGTTTTAGCAGCAGTTTAATTATGCATCCTTTTTCTTTCTTTCCATGACACAGGGTTTTAACACTTACCCCAACAGCTGCTAAGATTGGGGCTTGGTAAATCCACTTGATGTTTCCAGCACTAAGTTCCCAGCATCTGAGACATGAAAAAAACTTTCATGAATAAATTGGCAAAGCAAATAGGCAATGAGAAAGTAGCATTTTAAGTTCTACTGAACATTCCAGTCCCAAGCTTTTGATTAAAAAATAAGTAGACAAAAACAAATCTCATAAGACACTCAAACCAGTAAAAAAAAAAAAAAAAAAAAATGTGTAATGGGTCCTGGTTTCTGTACTATTGAGTACTATAAATATTGTTTATTTTATAGCAATAAGATTCAAAACCACATTTCCAGAGCCACAAAAAATTACTGTCTTTTAAATGTGGTGCACATGGGGGCGCCTGAGTGGCTCAGTTGGTTGAGAGTCCGACTCTTGGTTTTGGCTTAGAGTTGTGGGATAGATCCCCATGTCAGGCTCCACGCTCAGTGGGGAGTCCGCCTCACCTGTCCCTCTCCCTCAGCCTGTCCCCTCCATTCTCTCTCTCTCTCTCTAAGATAATCCTAAATAAATAAATAAATAAATAAATAAATAAATGTGGTGCACCTGATACTTCATTTTTCTTATCACTGGAAAGATAAAGTCCTCTTACTTCCAGAAGTTCTAGCAATTTTATGTTACACCTCCACATACTGGAGAATACTGACAATAATGCAAATCATTCTTATCCATCAAAATGCAATAGAAAGCTGACAGTAATGCAAATGATTCCTGCTGGTAGAAATGCAACAGAAAACTAGATGCAAATGATTTTTGTGCATAGAAATGAAAACTAGTTGTGTTCAGTGGAATGTGATTGATCATTGCCTTCTGAATACTGAATTGTTGCATGTATTTATAAATTTATTTCAATATTCATTTTGCTAAATACAGGCATGTGATTTAGTTCTTCTTTGAACAAGTTATAACCTCTTACTGCTTCCCTCCATAATTAGTGAGTTAAAAAATCTTTGACAAGTGCTCATTTTATATCTGCATAAAATCCGTGATTTTATCTTTAACTTTAAAAGTTCATTTTTAGCAGTACTTAATAAAAACACTATATAATTTACCTATTTGTTATGTTGATCTTCTGCTTCACTCCCACCCCAGCTAGAATTTAGTTTTTACATGAACAGGGATCATTGTTATTTTCTGATGTATTATAAGTGCCTAGAATAATACAGAACATATAGGGAGTCAACAAATATTTGTTGGATTGAACTGAATTCAAAATAAGTTTGATTCAATCTCACTCATACTGGTTTGGAACAGTGTTGAGAAAAACTAGTTCCACTTGAAACTTTAATGTAGCACTTTAAGCAGTTTTTATACATTAAAGATCCATAAATAAAAGCCTCAGTTTCTTTCTCCTTAGACAAAACCTAGCATTGATTGTGGGGACAATAAATGAAATTTTATAAAGAAATTTTAGGGATGGGGCACCTGGGTGGCTCAGTCGTTAAGCATCTGCCTTCGGCTCAGGTCATGATCCCAGGATTCTGGGATTGAGCCCCACATGGAGCTCCTTTCTCCACAGGAAGCCTGCTTCTCCCTCCCCTACTCCCCCTGCTTGTGTTCCCTCTCTCACTGTGTCTCTCTCTGTCAAATAAATAAATAAAAATCTTTTTTTAAAAAAGACATTTTAGGGATATAATGATAATTATTTAATTTTAGATGATAAATTTATCAATAAGTTACTTTTAAATTAATGAACAAATTCTGGATAATAAAAAGCTATTTCAGCTATTCCTTGAAGGTAGAACATTTTCAGTACATACGTAATGACTATATTACTTTTACATTTTAATATTTTTAGGTAGGCAATACATTCTCATTTCAAAAATCAAACTGTATAAAAAGACAGCCATTGAGACATCTCAGTCCTTCCCATGTTCCTATCTTCCTCTGCCCCTGCCTCTCTCCTTATAGGTAACATCTTTTATTACTTTATTTTACATACTTCCAGTGTTTTCTTATGCATATACAGATACAGATATTATAATCTTACTTTCCCTTACCCTTCAAAAAAATGCAATGTATACTCTTTTCTGCAACTGGCTCTTTCCTTTTAACTGTCTATTTTTTATTTCTTTCCATATCAGTACCAACACTGCTCAGTACACAGCATTCCATTGGAAGGATGTACCACAGTTGAATCAACTAGACCTCAAGACCAAAGTGTAATTCTGGCCCCACCACATTGAAATCTGCAAAGTCAATGGACTTGAAGTTTGCATAACATGGAAATATCAAAGACGGGAAAGTTTGCATTTGCACATTATTAAACATTTCCTAGCATTATTTGCACGCATCTATTCTTCACATTATTCAACCAGACAAGAAGGATAAAAGAGTGTTCCTGAGTTGTGCAGAACATCTATCACACTACCCTAAAAAGGTTTTCTACTATATGGAAAGTGGCATATTTTACTGTATGAATATAAATTGAATACAGATTCACTAGCTACGAGACTCCTGGATTCTGTAAATTTTCTTTTTGCTTTTACATTTGGTAGTATCTTCACAATCTTCTTTCTTTGCCTCAGTAACAATTCATCATTGTGTCTCCTAACACACTGCAACTCAATTGCCCAATTCCAGCTCTGCAACATACTTCGGAAATAGGTCAAAGTCAGCTACCTCTAAAAACTGGAAAAACTTGCCTTTCATAGTTTTCAATGTCAAAGCTTCAAATTTGCACTTTGATATGAAAGGCAACTGAGATTTCAGATTCTTTTTTTAAGAAAATGCTATTAATCCTTGTTTTTCATTAATTCTTCCCTGTCGCAGCTCACACTGTGTTTGTTAACAAGGCTCAGAAACTACCCTCTATTCAGACTTTGTAAATGAAATTTTAACGCTCTAGAAAATGGAGAAATGAATGTCAGTAAAAATGCAGTTGTGAAAGTTGAGGATGAGGCACAGAGGTCTGCCTAGAAAATAGAACTTTCTACAGCCAGGATTAGGAATAGGAAATGCATTATTCTGCAGGAGAGATCCAGGGAAATGAACACTGCATTGTGTCCATAACTCACAATCTGAGAAGAGGAAGTACAGAAGCCCTGAGAGCCATGCAGATTTCCTAGAAATGACAGAGGCTATCTTTTCTTGGTCTTTTGTATTACGGGACCCACCTTTCCTGCTGGCATTCCATTTCCTTTGCATGAGCAGGGAGAAGGTGATAAGGTATCATATAGGGTGTTTTGCTTTTTCAAGTAAAAAGAAAGAGAAACAAAAATACTCACTTTTTAGGCCAATTTGTCCAATCGAAACTATTCAACTTTCTTACCTTACCTTAGCCAAATGACTTTTGATAGAATTTTAGAACTGTAAGACTTCCTTTGTATATTTAATAGCATTAAGAGTGTCTTCCAAAGCTGGATCTGATTTGCTTAACTCTAAATGGCCAAGATGCAGAGAAAATCAGATTTTAGGCTTTGAAAGGTCAATTCAGAAAAAGAAGAATCTCAAATGTAAGCGATAGGACAGAGACCCCAAATTCCTTTGGAGATGCTCCAAGCTCTCTCTCTACCTGAACTTTGTGACAGAGGACTATACGTAGGTCAGATTACTATCAAGAAAACCCTCAAAAACTTTCTATCTAGAGACAAGCTGAATTCCATGAAAAATCAAATTAGGCAATTTTGAAATCATGCCATGTATGTGATAACATAGTTTTATTTTGTATGCAAAATAAATATAAAATGATCCCTTAACCCAATTATCATGCTCAGATCAGGACACTATAGAATTCAAGATTTTATTCTGAGTTTGTAAGAATAAATGTTTTGTACAGAGGAGTCACATGATCTAACATTTAATTTTTTTACATTAATTCAACTGTTTTAGAGCAATATTCAATGTCAGTTGCATTTTTTAAATATTATGTAGCAAAAGATTCTTTGCCTCAAAAATAATAAACTTTTTTCCTTGAAAAATAATAATTTTTTCCTTGAAAATACATATGACTATTAATGGTTTATGATTTAGTTTATAATTTTCAAGAAATAATACAAGATAACTAAGAAAACTAATTATCTAATTCAATATAAAATGCACTGTGAATATATTTGCTTGCATTCTGTGCTCAAGGCTTGGAATGTCTGTTGAATGGATGAATGAGTCAAAATTACTACAGGCTATGAAGATGCAACCTGGTATCTCTGGGTCTCATTTTATTCATCTCTCAAATGAGGGGATTAAACCAAAAAATGCCTTAGAATTTACCTTCTCTAAAATTTCAAATCTAAGTTATATGGTTCCACATCTCAGGGTAAAATCATTTAGCATTATCTAGTACCTCTTTACTGACTCAACCCACCCCCCAAGAAATCAAATAGCAGACACTCTAAGTCTTTGACATTTCCAGTATCATTGTGCACATATAGCAATGATGACAATTGATAACATTAACCCTAAATTATTAACATAATGTTTGTATAGAAGTTGGAGTTTATAAAGTCTTTTCATAAATGGGCTCTTACCTGATTTTCAAATCTACCCCCTGCAGACTCAATCTTACTCATAGCCACAAATGTTCTCATTTTACAAATGGGAAGGCTGAGACTGAGGGAAACTGCCACAATTAACGAATGGATGAGGAAATACATTTCCTAGTAACTCACAACTTGCACTGAGTCAAACTTTATCTTTGCTCAGTAGACCCTTAGCAAACAGAGGAAAGTGGCAAAATAGATCCATAAGAACTGAACAGCAAGTATTGGACAGTTCTCTATTGTAAAAACAGAGGATTTCACTCCTGCCCATTTGTAATTCATAGTTGTTGGTTTTTTTAATCTGACAGTTACACATGATGTCAAGAGAAATAAGATAGTATGTAAGAAAGAGATAATTTTGGAATCTACATACAAAATGCTACAGGAATTTGATAAGGAAGATTTTACATGGGGGAATAGAGCATTTGAAACACACTGAACTGGTAGAGTACTTGTAGTTATGGCTTTACTTTCTGAACACCATGAAATACAGATATAATTTTATCATGTGAATGAGAAAACCTGTCCAGTGTACAATGGGCATTGTCCACCGTGCACCCTCATTATCAGGGGTGTTTAAGCAACTGAAGGGTGAGCAGCTGTCAGTGATACCGTAAAAGGAATCCCTCTATAACACTCCTCCTCCACAGAAAATAAATATCACTGATTTTAATAGAAACCTCTAGTCTGCCCATAGTATTTACCGAGTGCCTCTGGAGCCCAACTCTCTAGACAAATTCCTTCTCTACAACCTGTGGCTGTGCAATGCCAGCTACTTTTTCTGGCCTCAGTCTCATAGGGTTGATAGGAAGTGCAATTAAATTGATATTTGCAGAACCCTTAGAAAGTGCCTGAAATGTGGGTGTCATTCAAAAATGCTAGCTTCATCTTTATTATTACTTTTCTCCAATTTTTCCTCCACATGCTGGTAATGATCTTTATAAAATGCAAATCTGTTATGTCATCATCACTGAAAAATACCCCAACCATCCTGGTATGACCTATAAAGGTCTGGAAGATCTGGCCCCCATCTCTTCTCCAGCCTCACTTTTAAGCTCTAACTTTAGCAGAATCAAGGCTCCACTGACTTGATAGGATAAACATCAACATCAGCTAGGATTAATGAAAGGGTAAGTCCTGCTTTCTAATGGAATAACAATAAACAAAAACATTAGTTTTGATCAGACATTATGTATAGGTATAAATTAATGAAATAATTAAAGGAATAATATTTGCTACTAAGTATTTAGTATTTACTATTCCAAACCCTATAGTGTTTTATGTACATTATCTCATTCAATCTTACAACACCCCTATGAAGAGTAATATTCATTTTATCTGTATTTGATCAATGAGAAAACCAAGCCTCAGAGAAGTCAGGTAGTGCATCTGTTGTCAGAGAACCAAGAAGTACCAGAACAGGCCTGTGAGTAACCTGCACCTGAACTCTTTCTCATCATGTTCCCATTTAGTGCCTACTAGCTGCCAGGCTCTGTGCCATGTTTTGTCTGTATTAATGTCATTTATACATTATTATCACTGTTTTATATTAAGAAATGGACATACAAAGAGATCATCTGTGTTTCCCCTGGTCTCAAAACTAATAGCTGAACCCAAGATTTGAACTCAGGTCTGCCTAAATCTAAAAAAGCATCTTTTACTATCACCCAGCATCACTGCCCTGTACCTTAAAACGCTGCTTTAGGGGTGCCTGGGTGGCTCAGTCGGGAAAGTGTCTGCCTTGGGTTCAGGCTGTGATCCCAGGATCCTGGAAATAAGCGCTGTGTTGGGATTGAGTGCCACAGAGCAGGGAGCCGGCTTCTCCTTCTCCTCCCCGCTTGTGTTCTCTCTTGCTATCTCTGTCTCTCTCTCAAATAAATAAAGAAAATCTTTAAAAATAAATAAAATAAAATGCTGCTTTTGATAAGGAAAATCTGTGTCCTAAGATGGCTGACTGAGCCATTAAGAGAGTCCCAGTCCTTGCTCGGCGCTCTTCCGGGTTCTTCTCCTTGCTCTGCTTTCCTGAGCGCACCAATCCAGGTCCTTCTCCCTGCCCCGCTTTGTGCACGCACCAAAAGGGCCCAGTATGCAGAAGGAGAAGTGTAGAAATTTCCCCCTTTGTGCTCGGGGCTCAGACCTTTGGAGATCACTCTCCTCTGAGCCCACCGGCGTCAAATAAACCTCCTATCCTCCAAGATCTCTGGGTGCCGCTTGGTTCTTCTGTCAGGTGATCCAGTCCAGGTTCCATAACACTTTAAATTAACCCCAGGCTACTTGAAAATCCTAGTGAATCACTAGGATGGATTACTTCTAATGTGCATTTGTTTTATTTTTTAAAAACATTTAGTTTTGCTATAGAAGACAGAAAAAAAAAATAGGATGGCTGAAACCCATAGTTTGTATCAAATTCAAATAAGTAGGTAACAAGTGGGCCCCATGCATGTTAAACATAAGTATAACCAGGCACTAAATATTCATGATACACCTGGGACGCCTGGGTGGCTCAGTTGGTTAAGCCTCAACTCTTGGTTTCGGCTCAGGTCATGACCTCAGGGCCATGAGATCAAGCCTTGCATTGGGCTCTGTGTTCAGCGCCGAGTCAGCTTGACATTCTCGCTCCCTCTCTCTCTGCCTCTCCCCCCACTTGCACTCTCTATCTCTCTAAAATAAATAAATAAAATCTTAATGAATAAATAAATAAATACTCATTATACACCAAATATATGAGGCACAAAATATTCCGATACACAGGAAGTGCTCAATATTCTTGACATCTTAATTCAGCCACTGATTGGTGAAACCCATGCCCACATATCCTGTGCCCAAGAAACTCAGACAAAACCCAAAGCTGTTTAGCAGGCTAACTGGTAAGCTACAGCTATGACCAGGCATACTTGCCTCCCATCAATATGAGAAAGGAAATGTGTGTCATTGGCCTAAGGCACCTTCTGTCTGTGGGTCTCCTTGCTGCAACCTCATCTCTGGTCTTCACACCCACACTGTCAAGTGGAGAAGACGGATGTGCTTCCACAGGCTTGTGTCATATCCTGTGTGTTAACTTATCCATCTCCTTCCCCTTGCTTCTTAAAATATATTTTAAAAATGATATTATAAACTAAAGAGGTCAAGCATCCTAATCTGGTCGGTGAGTCTTTCTGTCCCATGACCTCTGGGATGGATAGCTTGCTGATAATGTATCACAGGCTACAATCACATCAAGGTAACTTTCTACATGACATCCCTGGGGGTGGGGGGGATATGTAATCAACAGTAGCAGCAAGTGTCAATTCCAGGCAGGAAGCATGAGTCTTGAGAAAATCTGAAGTGCTCTCCTTACCTCTCCTTTTTCACTCACCTTGCATCAGCCAGAGTTGCTCGTGCCACAGCCCAGGCCACAACAAATGCAGCTGGGAACCCTGCAATCAAAAAGGGATTCAGAAACTGTATTTACTTTAAGATGAAGGGAATTTTTAATCCCATACTCAGCACACATAAGAATATACTATTGAAAGTTGAGAGGGCGCCTGGGTGGCTCAGTCGGTTAAGCGACTGCCTTCGGCTCAGGTCATGATCCTGGAGTCCCAGGATCGAGTCCCGCATCGGGCTCCCGCAGGGAGTCTGCTTCTCCCTCTGACCTTCTTCCCTCTCATGCTCTCTCTCTACCATTTTCTCTCTCTCTCTCTCTCTCCATAAATAAATAAAAATCTTTAAAAAATAAAAAAACAAAAAAAACTTAAACTTCAAAAAAAAAAAAGAAAGTTGAGAGAGAAAAACAGAAATGAAAAATGTTGGTATCTCAACAAGAAATTCCACTTGGTTTTCATCTTGTCCACTCAAAAAATGAGCCAAGTACATTGCTGTCATTTGTTCCTGAAAGTCTAAAGATAGAAGGTTGGCCCAATTTTCCCTTGAGGGATGTAGGATCAAGCTATACGGGAGGGGAAGGAAGTTCTTGGGGCCAGAAGCAGGCAGCGGCTGGAGCCCTGGGCTTTGACTCTTGCCACACTGACAGCTACATGCTTTCAAGGAGAAGTGAAGCAACATGACAGACTTCATGAGGAGCAGCAGGGAGGCTGATGTCATATAAAAAATTAGAACTTAGCCATTCTAAAAATGCAAGCCATAGAGAAGCCATACTGAGAAGTTATAAAATTGGGAAGTTTTAATCAGTTTAGCCTCTTCTTTTTGGGGGGTTCATATTGGCTCAAGACAAGCATTTGCATGCATTTAGACCATAGGGAAGGGTGACCGCTTATGTGAGTTTGGTGATTTGAGTGTGAGATATGTATCCCTCATAAATGTTAAACACCTCATGAGCTTGCAATGTCAAATCCATTACACTACTTTCCACAAGTCTGAAAAGGCTGCCCACGGTAAAGGCTGACTGTTCAGTTCATGTTATAGTTGATTGGACTCTGACATCACACACAAAAAAATCACAAATCATAACTTTTATGGAACACAACAAAACAGACCAAAGGATTTAATGGACAACTTCTCATTCTGTGGAATTTATGAAAGTGGTTTAAAGAAAGGAAAGAGAGAGCATAATGGAAACACTGCAGAAGTTAAGACGATACCTTAAAAGGGAGAGAAAAAGTTTTAATCTAACTTAGAACATTTTTTTATTAAGCACAATATTAAATTCTTTACTTTTAAAAACACATTTGTAATTTTTCAAATATTTTTTTTAGCAAAAAAAGTGAAAAAGAATAGGTTCAGATGAAGAAAAACGCTATTAAAAGTGAAAATAAGATGATACACTGCAATAGAAAATTTTTTGGCTTCCTCAGTGATCATCTAATTGAATTTAATCTCAGCCTGACTGTGTGGCCACTTAATTTCATGATTCCACATTCAAATTTTATTTATTGTTTGCATAGAACATCTAAATTTCAAACATTATAAAAAAATATGTTCGAATTCTATGTTCCAGGAAACTGTTTTTGTCAAAACAGATCTACCAATTCTGGTTATTTCTTAGGTTCAGTTCACATATTTTATCTATCTTTCTATCCGTCTATGTATCTACCCACCTACCTATCCGTCCATCCATCCATCTATCACGTAACCATTTATTAAGTGCCTACGTATGTGTCAAGGATTGTTCTAATTTCAGAAGATAAAACAATAAACAGATCAACACTATCCCTGTTTTTCTGAAGCATATTCTGGAAGGAGATGCAAAATTAATAACATAACTTTGGTTCAGTCAGTGCTATGAATTAAAAACAAGAATGATGCTGTATAATGGAGTAGAGCTCCTTCTGATAGGGTGATTCAAAAGGCCTGATGTAGCTCCCTTTACTGTTCTGCTGCCTTGGCTATCTTTAAAAAGTATCTGTCTTTGATCAGAATTTTCACATTTTCTCATTTCCAGGTCTTTATCTTTTGCTTCCTTTACAATCTCCCAATCAAGCAATTTCCTGAATGATGTTCTATACACATTGATCAATGGTGCTTGAGTTGAGGGGCACCTAGGTGGCTCAGTCGTTAAGCATCTGCCTTTGGCTCAGGTCATGATCCCAGGGTCCTGGGATAGAGCCCCGCATTGGGCTCCCTGCTCCGCGGGAAGCCTGCTTCTCCCTCTCCCACTCCCCCTGCTTGCGTTCCCTCTCTCACTGTGTCTCTCTCTGTCAAAAAAATAAATAAAAAATCTTTAAAAAAAAAATGGTGCTTGAGTTGGAATTCTGTTTTAGATAATAATTATAACAAACATCTTATATCAGATACCATGTCTTAATGAAATTACTTTTCTCATCATCTTGGAAGACTCTCGCTCACAAAACTAGCACAGAGGCAACCACGGAGGAAAAAGAATTAAAACCACTCTGGGATTTAAGGATTTGGCATCACCAGTCTTAGTACCATATTATTATATAATTTAGAACACATAAATACAGGGGAAAATGTTTGAGATTTAGATGTTATTTTAAGTCTAAGTGCTAATTTAAGTAAATTTAATGTAAATTTGAATGTCACTCAATATATACATTTACCTTGAGAGCTATCTTCATAAAATATCAGTATAAATAAGTGACTCTGAGAGGGAGGCAATCTCTAGTCTAATAATAAGTAGATATGGGTACTCATGTGGCTCCATTACTACTCTCCTTTGAAATGAAGTTTTGGACTAACTAATAGTAGTCAAAATGTTTTAGCAATTAAACCTTTCCTTCAAATAAAAACTTATGCAGCAGCCCACTGCATAAAACAGAGATGCTTTGAAGTCATGGAGGGTAAAAAGGATCTTCTCATCTTGGTCTATGTAGTTTCATCTTGTTTTAGATATTTTAGAAGCTTCATAAAACCATACCTCAGCCTTACCCTCCTCCGGTGGTCCTACTGTAGTATTGTAAAATCACAGGTTGACCATAAAGAGTAAAGTTAGTTCTAAAAATTAGAGACCCATCATGACATAGGATGCCTAGCTTTGCTACAGACATACTGTGTATCTTACCAACCAGAAACCTTGATGCCCCTAGGAATCCATCTGTGTTGACTGCTCAGACATGAAGCTCTAGGCTATGCTTCCAGTTCCCTCACTACTCATCATAGAATGCTGGAATTCAATACCCACCACCTATGTTTCATCCTTTAAGGAACCAAGAAGTACCTCCATATGATTTTGGCAGAATTGTTCTCAACTCTCATGGGACTCTAAGCCAATACTGAATGAGTACTACTCTCTTTCAGGAAAATTGCAAAGCCTATGAAAGTCTTCCATTACAACAAAGAAGAGTGTCTATTTATGAAACTTTAGAAGAGCTACCTCCCCCTGAGATGGAATTGCTACAGGAAACAAAAGAAATATTTTAAAAATATATCTAATTTATAGTCCAAAAAAATGCTCTAGAAGAAGAGTAAGGCATTGTGGGAAAGGACCAGTCTAAAACAGAAGAGCTACAATAAAAAAGAAAATATGTTTACTGAATTAAATATTGCCAGGGGGCAGAAACTTAAAAGATCAAATTGATGGAGATGAAGTGAAATTTTGAAACCAGGTGAACTCACTGAGATAAATCTACATAACTGCTACAAACGTAAATCTAAATGTGACTATATTGGGGCGCCCTGGGTGGCTCAGACGGTTAGGCGTCTGCCTTCAGCTCAGGTCATGGTCCCGGGGTCCTGGGATCGAGCCCCGCATCGGGCTCCTGCTTGGCGGTGAGCCTGCTTCTCCCTCTCCCACTCCCCCCTGCTTGTGTTCCCTCTCTCGCTGGTGTCTCTCTCTGTCAAATAAATAAATAAAATCTTTAAAAATAAATAAATAAATAAATGTGACTATATTTGTTTTCTTTTAAAGAGGTAATAATCTATACAATCTTAAATGGTTAGGAGTAAAATCCCAAATTACATCTAAAAAGACTGGGGAAAATGATTAGCAGAAAGATTCAAATTCTGTATCTTTCATAAAGTAGGGTTAAAATATCGATCTTTTATTGACTCTAATTGTTGAATATAATTTTAACTTTAAGGCAACATTCAGTAGAACTAGTAATGGTATTAAAACTCATAAGGAAAGGGAGAAATAGCTTTTCTACGTTTTTAAATTTTGCTTGAAGCCAGTTGAAGATTTTTAACTGTGTAAAGGTATTACATTGACTATTCTAAACAATTTTTTGGAGAATAGATCTTGTAAATTAAATATTTTGAATATAATATGTATGATCAGAACAAGGCAAACACAAAACAAAATAACCTACTGGGTCAGACTGCATGCTTATTGTGTGCAGAGACTTCAACACATATCTCTGTATTTCAATTATATTTACTGTCAATGGGATAATCAAAAAATATTTGCTGAATTGAGATCACCTGATACAAATATAATAAAACTGGAAGTGTACTATCTTTTCCTGATTATTTTCAGAGAATACAGAATATGAAAATATTCTACAGGAAAGTTTGGCAACGGTGACATGACTACATGATAAAATCAGGATAAATCACATCATTGGAAGAAAGTATGAAATTGGATTCACTCTAAACTACTCTAGCAAAAGATCACGCAAAGCAGCTATAATGTTTTTTGATCATTGTTTTTCTTAATGGAATTTAGAAAAATGAGTCAGAAATCAAAATGATAATGCTAAAATCAGACTGTCAGTGCTAAGGGAAAAACTGTCTATTAATCAAATATACTTAGGTATTTATTTCATTAAATAGTAGCTGCATTTAAGTAATGGAGAGATCCTCTTTTTTTAAAAGATTTTATTCATTTATTTGAGAGAGAGAGAGAGCACACGTGCATGCACACTCATGAGTGGGGGAAGGGGCAAGGGCAGAGGCAGAGAATCTCAAGCAGACTCTGAACTGAGCCTGAAGCCTGATGCGGGGCTCGAGGAAGGACTCACTGGGGGGCTCAACCTCACAACCCTGAGATCATGACCTGAGCGGAAACCAAGAGTTGGACCCTTAGCCGACTGAGCTACCCAGGCACCCCAGTAGCGGGGAGATATTCTTTAGACAATATTACTATAGTTATAGACACCCTAGACCAGAGAATTTTTTTTTAATGGAGTTGCAAACAAAGAATCAGAAGGTAGACCAAGTGCGGAACCATAATTCCATAAAGACTGGTTATTAGTGTTTCATATTGTGATTAAGTGTGTGTGGATATATCGCATGTAAAATGTTTTTCAAAGCAAGCTTCCATGGGAAGCCTACTTGCTTTCTTGTTGGTTCTTAAACCATCTGATGAAAAGAACACTTCAAGTAATGATGCTTCTACTGTAGTCATCATTCCAACACTAAAGTTCTTGTGAACAAATCAATAAATTTGTATAGGAAGGGAAGAAATTCATATGCATACAGAAGCTCACTGGACTTTTTTTTTCATTCTGTTTTTCATAGAAAGGTATGAAAACTAGTTTCTCAGGTTTAAGTGAGACAAACTCCTGACTTTAAAGAGGAACAGACTGAGTGATAGAGAATGTGAAGAACAAAGGCAAAAGGAAATGTAGATAAAATTAAACTTCTTTAGGGTGCCTGGGTGGCTCTGTTGGTTAAGCGACTGCCTTCGGCTCAGGTCATGATCCTGGAGTCCCAGGATCGAGTCCCGCATTGGGCTTCCTGCTCAGCAGGGAGTCTGCTTCTCCCTCTGACCCTCTTCCCTCTCGTGCTCTCTCTCTCTCTATCTCATTCTCTCTCTCAAATAAATAAATAAAATCTTTAAAAAAAAAATTAAACTTCTTTATAACTTGCAGCCCACTGACAAATACTTGAGGCAGGCAGAATATGACATTCCTCCAGGAACTCCCAACTGTCTTAATGTTAATGCCTTGCTAAAGGGAAAACACAACCTTAGTTTGACAATAGCTAGGCCCCCCAGGATCCTGTAAGTCTTCTTTAGCATATGAAAATCCTTTTGGAAACTTCCTTTGTCTTTACCTCCTCCAACTCCAAAGTATATAATCAATTGCAACGCACAATCCCAGAACAGCTCTGCCTAGGGGTCCTGTCGCTGAGCTTTAATAAAAGCACGTTTTTGCACCTGAAAAATGTCTCAAGAATTCCTTCTTGACCATTCACTCAGGAACCCCACTTCAAATCACATCAATAGAGACCAAGTCAGAGTTCTGGGGGAGTGGCTATCAAACCAGTAAGTACATAGAGAAAAAAAGAATTTATTATATATGACCAGTGGTGTAGAAATCCAAAATATAAAATGTAACTCAGACAAATGTCTACATTCATTGTTGAATTTTCTATCAACACCTTTGCCAATTTCTAGTAATTAGGTTGGTGATGTAGGAAAGATGTTAGGGTTCGAAACCAACAGCCAAGAAAGAATTCTTGAGAAAGAATTCTTGAATTCAAGAAAGAATTCTTGAGTCTTTGGTGCAAAAAGGTGATTTAATTAAAGCCCGGGGGACAGGACCCCTGGGCAGAAAGAGCTGCACCGGGGTCATGAGGAGCGGCCCATTGTATACTTTCAAGCTGGGAGGGGGTTAGGGAATAGCGTAAGTCTCTAAGGAATTCTGGAAGCAAGGTTTCCAGGACCTTGAGCGGGCTAGCTATTGTTGGGAAAAGGTCATTTATTACCGTCTAATAAAACCTTAGTCATGAGACCCTTCAGATGTATATCAGTGGACCATATGCTTGGGGGATGACTGCCAACACATATCTTGGGGGGTTCAGAGATAAAGGAAATTCCCAAAGGAATTTTTATACAACAAAGTAGATTTAGAGGATCCTGGAGGATGAGGGGCTTAGGCTAGGATTGCCTTTTGCCCTTAGCAAAGTATTAACACTGAGCAGTTGAGTCCCTGGGGGAATGTCGCTCTGCCTGTTTCAAGGACTTGTCAATGGGCTGTAGGTAGTAAGGAAATTTAATAATTTTTCTTCTGCCTTTGTTTCCCACATCATTGGTACACAGATATAATTTTGATTTGAAGGCAAACTATCAAAAACTATTCAGGAAATTTCCAAAGTACCCTAAAAAATAAAATATCCTTTTTATGTTTTTAGTAACTGCTAGTCAAAGGGAGAGCTTTAAAACAGACAAGCTGCCTTCAGAAATAGAACTTTATTCACAATAATAATTTCATAATAAATGAAATGTTATAGTAAATAGACCCTTTATCTTCTAAAAGGTTACTCATTAACTAGCAGGAAATGCATTATTCCCTACTCCACATTTTCAAATGTTAAAAAAAATAATATTAAAGCCAAACAAGCAAAGAAACATTCTTATTTTGGAGGAGAAAAAAAAAGCCCTTCAAATTTAATCCTGAGCCACTCAGTTAATTTTTTTCTTATGCTGAGCCCCTTATAATGTGGATATAAAAATAACAATGGAGATCTGCAATTGTTGATCATGAGGCTTCTTAATTGTTACCACATATGAGTTTCAATTTCTCTTAAATTTGAACAAGCAACATCCTTTCCCCATGTCATGTTGAGTTAGTGCCTAGTCCAGTGTAGTGCTGAGAAGGCATTTTTGGAATGTGAGCTAAATATCCTTTTTTTAAAAATTACTTATGCAGAAAGCAATTTGAATTATTTCCTTCCAAAAGACATGGTAAGTCTACATAATTAGTTTGTAATTTGTATCATTAAATGCAGTCAAGATGATCTTTTAAATTCATTTCTGGTATTCTCATCATACAACCTAAAAATACAAATCAACAATTCATCACTATAGCTTAGAAATTTAAAAATCAAAATATTTAGGATAAAATTATTGCTAAATCAGGACATTGACATAAGACATGAGCGTAGCAGTTCTCAATGTGTTCTCTTATATTTCCACCAAAGAATTCTCTCAACAATCTGACCTAAGAACACTAACCATAAGTTAAAGATGAAAAGTTTGTTACCACTGGGAGGATTTTAGACTTGATCTTAATAACTTTCCCAATGAACAATGGAAGAGAAAGAAAGAGGTATAAAGGTAAGATAGGGAGAGATTTCAGGAAAATGGCTGAAAGTATGCTAATGATAAGTGATACAGGAAAATGTTGGGGTTCGGAGCAAACAGTCAAGATTTGAGACATCTTCTGTGCAAAAAGGTGGTTTTATGAAAGCATGGGGACAAGGACCCGTGGGCAGAAAGAGCGGCACTGCGGTTGTGACAGGTGTCTGATTGTACACTTTCAAGTTTGGAGGGGGTTAAGGCTAGCATAAGTCCCTAAGGAATTTTGGAAACATGGTTTCCAGGACCCTGAGGGGGCTAGCTATTGTTAAGAAAAGGTCATTTATTACTGTTTAGTAAAAACTCAGTCCTGAGACTCTTCAGATGAGTATCAGTGGGCCATATGCTTGGAGGATGATTGCTAATGTGTATCTTATGGAGTAGAGATAAAGGAAGTTTCCAAAGGAATTTTTATATGTTAAAGAAGACTTACAGGATCTTGGAGTCAGCATAATGTTAAGCTAAGATTGCCTTTTGCCCTTAGGAAAGTGTCAACATCAAGGCAGCTGAGTTCCTAAAGGAATGTCACTCTGCCTGTTTCAACGACTTGTCAATGGGCTGTAAGTAGTAAGGAAATTTAATTTTTTCTTTTGCCTTTGTTTCCATCAGTAGGTTTAACAGAAATCCATAATCCAGTTTAAAGGGAAAGGAAACAAAAATACCTTACCCCAGCCTATCAAGATGAAGCCCCACAGGTATTTGGTGTCCGAAAAGAACGCCACAAAGATTAGACTATGCAGGTAGAGACCTTCCACCAAGATCCAATAGTAATTTGTAGCCAAGAAGTAAATGAACATCACAACAGCAATCTTGCACCCAATCTGTTACAAATAAACCAGAATTGCATCATTTTAGAACTCTTAATTATACTACATGCAACAGACCATGAAAAAGTAGTTCTGTATTTCTTTTTTATGATCTGTTTCCTGTATGTAGGAAAGCCAAGAGTGTTGAATGAGACCAGAACAAAGTTATTTTAAGACAACATCTCTAAGACTATGGGTTCAGTTCTGTTTTTAAAATAAGATATTTTTCCTTTAGAAGTTACCAAAAAAAATCACTTTTCTTTGATTTTTCCTATTTATGAAAATAATACTTGATCATCAGAGAAAATTAGAAAATACAGAAAAGCATAAAGAAGAAAATAGTAGCCATTATTCTACCATGATTTTATTTTATTCTCATCTTTCTTACGCCCCAAAAGTCAATGGCTAAAATAATAAGCATTTACTACATCTTATGAACCTATGCATTGGCTCAGTGATTCTGCTGATCTGGGCCAGCCTCCGCTAATCTTGGCTAGGCTCATTCACAGAGCTCTACCTTTCACTGGCACACCGTCACTTCCATTTCATTCTGTGGGATAAAACAAGTCACCAAAACCAGCACAGAATGAGAATCAGCAGGGACTACAAAGTTACAGGGCAAAGCCCAAAGCCACAGAGAGGGCATTAACTCATACTATCAAGACATATAATCTCTTATACTTAATTCCCAGATATAGCACATCAGTGATCTAATTAACTGAATTACTGAGTGATTCTATTTAGTAAATAACACCAGGACATTTCAGAGCAGAATCAAGTACCCTGGAATCTTATATTGGAACAAGTCTGAATCTAAAGTAAAGAAGGTAAATGTTGTGGGCTTTAAAATAACACACTTCTGGTTTTGCAAGTGGGCTCTTTACTTTTGAACATGGTAAGCCATGAAAGCTAGTATGAGCTCCACATCAAATGCACTCCAGTCATGTGATTTTTGAAGTTTCCATGCCAGAATGTTCTTATGGAAAGAGCTCAAGACTTTTAATAGTCTAAGATGATGAGTAATTAGGCGTAAAGCTTAAGGACAGAATTGAGGTAGTAAATATCATCATATAAATTAGTCATCTATCTTGGTTAATTCAGAGATTACATAAGCCAAAACAAGTTAAGATTTAGTGGCCTGTAAGATTTTAGTTGTCTGTAATGTTATAGGAATCAGTAATGAGAGAAAATGGTGAAAATACTTACATATTTTGATTTGTCCACAGAAGGCATTTCTATGGAATTTTGTAGGTCATCCTGCATCAACAGGGACTGCAGCTCCTTCACTCCTATGTGAGCATGGACCACTTTGTCCTTGACAAAGATGCTTACAGCTCTCAGCATGAAAGATACAAACAAGTGCATGTGGATATAGTTCCTAGTGCAATGCAATCGTCTATGGAGAGAAAATATTCAGTATTTAGATTTGGATGAAATTAGACATAGGTAAAGAAAATACATAAATGTAACAAAAAAGAAGAAAGTATAGTAAGCCTGAACAAAGACAGAAACCCATTACTATCTATTTCCAATTGAAACAACTGGGATCAAAAACTAAAATGTAACTCTTTGAGAAATAATTTCAAATTTAACCTGATCTACTACTGTATTTATCCCGATTTTGCAGAGTTAACAATTGTGCTATATTAAACTAAAGCATTATACTAAAATATATATTAAAGTAATAATTAATAAGTAATAAGTAATGACTACTGGAGAACCATTTTGAAAAGGGATAAATATTATTTAAAAATGGAGCTTTCAGGGGCACCTGGGTAGCTCAGTCAGTTAAGCATCTGCCGTCAGCTCAGGTCATGATCCCAGGGTCCTGGGATCGAGTCCCACATTGGACTCCCTGGTTAGTGGGGACTCTGCTTCTCCCTCTCGCCCTGTTCCTGTGCTCTCTCCCTCTCTCTCTCTCACTTGCCCACTCTCTCTCAAATAAATAAATAAAACCTTTGAAAAAAAAAAGTGGAGCTTTCACATTTTCAACACATACTCTACAAGAAAAAGTAAATATTTTGATAACACCACACAACTTTATGTCCTAGTAATGTTAAAGAGTAAACAAGCTTACTTTAACATAAAAATCTTGGGTTTATAAAAGAATCTTAGACACAAGTTAAACCATAACATACATAGGAGTAGATATAGTATTACTAATTTCCTGTACAAAAAGCTAACTCCAAAAGATAACTTTTCTTAAAAACACTCTTAAGAAAGGATTGTAGAATCTGGCCCAGCTCTACCATTGCTTGACTGCAAGACAGGGCAGCTTTCCTGTACAATGATCACCCTATTACTACTTCTCTTCCAAGAAGGACAAAGTACATAAGTGTAAGAGAGTAAAAAATTTTTAATCCAATAATATATTTTTACATTTCATAATATAGTAGGCATAGGCCAACTGAGAATGAGCTAAATTTAGACATTTTGGAAATGTTATTTTGTCAGTATGGTGGGGGCATGTATACATGTCCATTGTGCCCAGACAGTCCTCCTCATTAATCAATTCCTTTTGGGGAGTGTCTTCACAGGTGAGTGGGATTTGACCATATAGGGTTATCAGGTATCTGTGGAAATTATTGACTGTGAATAGTGCTATCACAGTATATAAGTAGGTATTGATTTTTAGAAGACTCAACACTATTTATTATCTTAATAAAAAAGTATTTTGTTTTGTGAAACAGAAGAGTTTCTGAAATTTTTGTGTAACATTCTGCTATATAGTATAGTAATTATATAAAAAGTATTATAGAAAGAATTTGTTAAACAGAGTGATAAATTACTATGTAAATTGAAGAATTACTACTTAGTGATTTGTATCCTCCTGAAACGTTATGTAGCTTTTTTTCTCATAAATACTCAGCTATTATTCTGAACAACCAGAGCTACACTTAGTATAATGGAATGAACTCCGGATAGGAATTGGAAGATGACGGTTCTGTTTCCAGCCATACCACCTATGACTTTGTGACCTTGGACACTGAACTTCAGTTTCTCGGTCTGTAAAATAGGATAATACTGCCAAGCCAATTTCACAAGGCTGTCTTGAGGAACCCCTCCATAATTCCACAAATCTGTGTTTCCCTTCTACTTTAAAAACTTCATTAGCTCCCTATTCTCTACCATTACACGATAAAATTCAAAGCCTTTGACAAAGACGGGCAAAACCAGTGCCACAAAATCTAGTTTCTTCCTAGTCATTCCTATATGGCCACTCCATCCTATGCACCAAATGCTGCATTCATATGGGACTCTTCTGTGTTCCCAGAGTCTATACTGCTCCTTCCTAACTCTCAGTTTTGCACATTCTGTTCCCATCATCTGGAATATACTGAATTCCTTCTCATCATTGCAACATCAGTTCACATGTCAGTGTTTTCTGGGAAGTCTCTCTCTCTTATCTAGTCAGTTTTAGCTCCCTTGTTGTTCCCAAAACCCTTTATAAAAGCCTGTATTATAGTATTAACAATATTTTATTTGATAATCATTTAACGAGTCAGTCTCTCATATATACTGCTTTTCTTTTTTTTTTTTAAAGATTTTACTTATTTATTTGAGAGAGAGAGAGAGCATGAGAGAGGGGAGGTCAGTGGGAGAAGCAGACTCCCTGCTGAGCAGGGAGCCTGATGTGGGACTTGATCCCAGGACTCCAGGATCATGACCTGAGCTGAAGGCAGTCGCTTAACCAACTGAGCCACCCAGGCGCCTTATACTGCTTTTCTAGTCTGTAACATATCTTAATTTGTCCTCCATGAATACTAAAAAGAGTCTATCATATATGGTAGAGAAAAAGCTTGTTGTGTCAATGGACTAGTGAATCAATAAAGAAAAAGTTTTGGATATATAAACTATACTGTCATAAGATGAGTAATTGCTTTAGAAGAAGTAGTTGGAATATTAAACTAGTCATTTATTTATTAATTCAACAAATATTTATTAAGCATCACTATATATCAGGTACATTACAACCACTAAGAATGCTACAATGAGCAAAAAATAAATAAATAAATAACTATTCTCATGTGGCTTTACATTCTAGAGGGAGAGATAAAAAATAAAAAGAAATAAACAAAATAAAAAGATAAGTAAAACATCAGATAGTACATTAGATAGTGATAAATCCAACGAGAAAAACAGCGAAAAAAGGTAGAAGAAGTTTCAAAGAAGAGGGGATTGTAAGATGATAGGAAACAAAATATAAAACATTGTTTTTTAAATATGTCATCTACCCTCCTTCCTTTTCCCATGTATAATTTAGCACTAAATTCCTAAAATTGTATTGTCTTAATTAATATACCTCAAGATCTTCCCTTTCTATCCAATCCTCAAAGCCACTGCTCTTGGCCAGGCCACCATCTTCCTGTCCTGAGTTACTCTAACAGCCTCTTCCAAATGGGCTTCCTATTGTGCTTCCCACCAACTCACACTCTACCTCACAAGTGACTTTCATGTCATTCTTCTGCTTAAAATCCTTCAATGGCTCCTCATCACTCTTAGGGTAAAGTTCAAATTTCTTCATATAACCCACAGGTCTCAAAACATTCTCAACCCTGCTTACCTCTCCAGTCTCACTGCCCATCACTTAGCTGCACCAAAACTCTGCAGTCTCAAACATTCCATGCTTTTGATCTAAACTTAGGTTTGGAATTCTGTCCCCCAGTATTCTCTTTTGGTTAAATCTTATTTATAGTCATGCATCTTTTGAGATTTCACTTCATTCCCATACTCTGCCTTCCCAATTACCATACACCACCTGAATCACACCATTTCTCACACTGTACACTGTTTTCTCAGATATGTGTATCACAAACCAGCTGCAAGCATCCTGAGTACACATTTCCCATACATGTTGTGCACTGTGTTTTGTTTTGTCTTTAAAGATTTTATTTATTTATTTGACAGAGAGAGATACAGCAAGAGAAGGAACACAAGCAGGGCGAGTGGGAGAGGGAGAAGCAGGCTTCCTTGCGAGCAGGGAGCCAGATGCGGGGCCCGATCCCAGGACCCTGGGATCATGACCGGAACCGAAGGCAGACGCTTAATGACTGAGCCACCCAGGCGCCCCATGTTGTGTACTGTTTTATCTCAATATTGGTGCTCAAAATTTTGTACTGATTTACATTAAATTGAATTGAATTGGTCAAAAGTTTCAGTGGAAAAAATAAACCATAACAGAAGCAATAAATACAACTTCTTTAGATACAATATCAGATCATTTGGGAGATTATTTAAAATGAATTTCTGTCCAATGGCACCAAAATCATTTGGGAAGAATGAAGTCTTTGCATCATGAATGAAAATCTTTGTAGCTCATTCTGCTCTACTCTGCAGCCTTTTGCAAACAAATACACTGTAGTGCAGATCTAGAGGCTTAATGGTTTCATACTGCTTTGATATTTTTGAACATTTTTTTAGTTTTTAAACAATAAAAACCCTGAATTTCCTCATGAAAAATAAATTTTCAAAGCCAAATAATATTATAACACTAGGCTGAATTCAAAAACTTGTGCTGGGAAAAGTATTTGGGCCAGAAATTGTGAGACCTCTGTGTCTTCTATGTGTAGGACACAGAACCTGTCCCTTCATGGAGAAAGGGATTGGGAATCACTCACCTGAAGTAACCAATGATGAGAATAGCCCCAGCCAAGGAACCAAAGGAGACAGAATATCCAATTGTGTACATGACATAGAGGCGTTCAAAGAATTCTTGCTGAAGGGGAAGAGATTTAATTAGAAAAATAGCTTTTTTTAACAAGTAGATGTAGATAAACCTAAAAATAATGCTTCTTCCTGTTTAGAGACGGGCAGTGTGTTATCACATTTATATAACATAGATTATTCATCTGGCCTTTCTTTTATTTCCTAAATTCCAGTCAGAGGGTTTGGTTTTTTTTTTTAAGATTTTATTTATTTTTTTGAGACAGCGAGATTGGTGGGGGGGCATGAGCAGGATGAAGGCACAGGGAGAAGCAGGTTCCCCGCTGAACAGGGAGCCCAATGAGGGGCTTGATCCCAGGACCCTGAGATCATGATCTGAGCTGAAGGCAGACGCTTAACCAAATGAGCCACCCAGACACCCCTCAAGTCAGAGTTAAAGATGTAATAATAATAATAATATTCAGCATTTCTTGCTTAAGTGAGGTCAAATTAAATGTTGCAATATTTATTTAGTGAATTTTTGCACTGTCCATTTTAATTAATTGAAATTGTATACCTAATGTGATAGTTGAAGTAAACAAAACATGTGTTACAGGGCTATTGTAAGAGGAAACTAGTAAAAACAATATGTCATTTTTCGAATATTATTTCTAGTTTTCCTTAAGTTTTTTATTGAGCTGTAATTTACATGAAATAAAATATACAGGTCTCAAGTGAGCACTTTGATGGGCTTTGACAAGCCATGTTTGCTGTGCACCTTGCCAGCCAAAAAACCACCCAGCATTCACTCCCAGGTAACTAACTACTGTTCCAATTTCTGTCATCACAAACTGGCAGCATCTGTTCATGTACTTCATGTACTTTTTGACTGTTCTTAAACTTCTTAGAATTAGATAGTATATACTTAGTATATACTCTTTTTGGCAACATACTGTTTTTGATATTCACCATTATTGTTACATGAATCAATGGTCCATTCCTTTGTAATTTTTAAAAATAATTATAAATTCACAAGAACTGGAAAAGATAGTAAAAAAGTACCATTTATCCTTCACCCAGTATTCTCCAATGGTTACATCTTAACATAATTATACTAAAATATCAAAGGCAGAAATTTGACATGGTGCACTTTGTGTGTTTATAGTTCTGTGTCATTTTATCACATATGTAAATTTTTGTAACCAGCACTGCAGTCAAGATACAGAACCATTGTATACCACCTTGAAGACCTGCCTTGTGCTGTCCTTTAAAGTCACCCATAGACCCCTCTTCCCCAGCATCCCTGACACCTAGCAACCATTAATGTTTTCTACCTCTATAATTTTGTCACTTCATAAGTGTTATAGAAATGGAATCATACAGTATGTGACCTTTTGAGACTGGCTTTTTTCACTCACAATAATGACCTCAAGATCCATTCAAGCTGTTGTATAGATCAAGTTTGTTCTTTTTTATTGCTGAATACTATTGCATGGTATGTATGTAACCTATGTATATCAGTATATATAAAATGTTTCAAACTTTGTAGACAGCTTACATTTGGGTCACATTTTCTAATAGATTTTTCAATCTCTGTTAATTGGTATAATTAGACCATTTTTTAAATATAATATTGATATGTTAAGGCTAAGTCCATCATTTTATCTTTTTATTTTCTATCATTCTATTTTTCATTTCTCTGTTTTATTTTTCCTGCCACCCTGTGTGTTACTTGAACATTTTGTAGAATTCCATTTTGATGTCCCTTTTTGTATCGTGCTTTTGGTGGTTGATCTATGTATTACATTGTACCATTAATGTGGAGTCTTTGACTACTGAATGCTTACCTTTCTTCTTTTCTAATTAAGCTATAATTAAGCATATAATGAAACTATAATCTAATCAAGCATATGATAAGCTATAAATCTCCTTCTAAGCTCCTCTTTTGTTTCCCCCAATTTTTTGATATATTCAACTTTCATAATTATTCAGTTCAAATTTTTGCCATGGATGGCATATATTCCAACAATTTGTGAATTGTCCACATATTTTATTTCAATTGATTTTCAATTAATTCTTTTGTGGTCAGAAAATACACTCTGTATGATTTTAATCTTGAGGTTTATTGACACTTGTTTATAGTCCAGCATATGTTCAATCTTGAAGATTTGATGTGTAATTTAAAAGAATGTGAATTTTATAGTGTTTGTATTCTATAAATGGCATTTTCATCAAATTGTGTGTAAGGTTATCCTATGGAAGTTTTGTCTAATTGTTTTACCAATTACTGAGAGAATGGTATTTTTATAAATTTCAACATGGTGGGATTTGATCATGTCTCCCTTTTGCTTTGACAATTTTTGCTTTATGCAATATGAAGTTCCTAAACGCATGCATATGTAGGATCATTATTTCTTTCTGGTAAGTGGATTCTTTTACCGTTCTGATATGTCCCTCCAACTTAGTAATACTCTGTCTTGAAGTCTACTTAGCCACAGCCATTTTCTTATGCTTAGGGTAAGCACTGCATATAACTCATCCACCCTTTTAATTTCAACAAATCTATGATCTTCATATTTATCTGTATCTTTATATTTAGAGTACATTTCTTGCAGACGGTATATACTTAAGTTACACATTTATTACCCATTCTGTCTTTTAAGTGATTGTTTAGTTCATTTACATTGAATACAATCATTGCTATGTTGGGTTTAAATATAACACATTGGTATTGGCATTCTAGATGTCCTATCTTTGTTCCTTTGTACCTACTTCCTTACCTTTTATTTGGGGGGGTGGTGTCAATTAACTATTTCTTAATCTTTCACTTGTATTAATTTTTAGCAATTATGCATCCTGAACTTACCAGAGCCTCCACTTAAGTAATATTGAACTATTTCACAAACTACATAAAAAGTTTACAAATGTATACTTAATTTTGCTTCCCAGCCTTTGCCCTTTTAGATTTTGTCTACATAGTGCTCACTTCAGCAGCACATACAAGAGATTTTGTCTACATAATTTATAAACCTTAGTAAGAGACTACTATGTGTGCTTTAAGCAGTCAATAGACATTTAAATGAATTATAAAGATATAAAGATAGATGTAAGTACAGTAGTAAATAAGGATGATAAGAATACAGTTTTGTTTATTATTTTAGTCTGTCATTTTTATTCATATATATATGAATATATATCATATATCATATATCATATGTATATATATATATATATATATATATATACACCCATTCTGGTCTTCCTCATTCCTTCCTACCAATCTATGTTCCCATCTGGCATATTCCTCTTTGACCTAGAGAACTTTCTTGAGCATTTCCCATACTGAAGGTAT